>NC_044561.1:122860470-123460470 GCF_007565055.1 Rhinopithecus roxellana
CCTGACCTTGTGATCTGCCCGCCTCGACCTCCCAAAGTGCTGGGATTACAGGCGTGAGCCACCGCGCCCGGCCTTGTTTTTCTTCTTAAAAGTCAGTTTGAGAGAGAAGCTGAGATCCTGTGCTTGGCATCTTTGTACATTTTTTCCTTTAATTCAGAGATGAATCCCATTGGGAAGGGGCTCTGATTGTAAAAGAACTCATCTTCAGAAAGGGAGGTGACTTATCCAAGTTCACACAGCAGATTGGTAGTTGGAGCTTGAACTCAAGCCCAGGTCTCTACTCCTGAGCCTTTCTGCCATTCCACATGGTCTGAGCTCTGGACAAGAGGGTTTGTGTGAGTATTAGTGACATAGACCCGAGTCCTGTTATGGCCACTGTTTTGCTCTGTGACCTTGATCAAGTCATTTCTCCAATATGAGCCTCAGTTTCCCATCTGAAAAAAGGGTAGTGCTTACCCCATCATGTTGTCATGAGATGATCCATGTAAGTAAAGTACTCAGAAAAAGGCTAGACATGTGGCAATGAACATAAACTATTGTTACCAGGGCTCTCTTTTTTTTTAGATTTTTTTTTTTAAAATTTCATAGGTTTTTGGGGAATAGGTGGTATTTGGTTAAATGAGTAAGTTCTTTAGTGGTGATTTGTGAAATGTTGGGCGGTATACACTTCACCAGAGCAGTATACACTGAATCCAGTTTATAGTTTTCCATCCCTCACCCACTGCCCACCTTGTGCCCCCAAGTTCCCAAAGTTCATTGTATCATTCTTATGCCTTTCCATCCTCATAGCTTAGCTCCCACTTATGAGTGAGGACATAATGTTGGTTTTCCATTCTTACCATGGCTCCCTCTTTGAGGGAAGAAAGGGGACCCAGGGGGCTCCCCTGCCACCCTGCTCCCATCCTCCCTGATGGCCACAGGCTCCCAGCAGCCCTTGATGGCACCTTCATCCATCTTCTGCCAGACACACAGAACTGGCTCGCTTACCCAGGAAGCAGGCACTTAAGGAGGCGCTTCCCCAGTTTCTCTTTTAATTTTCGTTACATAAATTTCACATTTCCTGGAATAGAGAGCTTGAACGTCTGGACTCATTTGGAAATTGAGTCAGCAAAGGGCCTCATTTATATTAATGGGGCCTCGAGCCTAACTTGAGACGTGGCAGAGACAAGGACGGATGGCAGCAGTTCATAGGCCTAGCCCTCTAGGCTGAGCTCAGATGCTGCCTCAAGAAGCAGATGCCTCCAGATTTAGGCTGGGACCGTTCCTATTGTGTAGGGGGCTCCTGGATGCAAGGGGGGTGTTGGCACCCCTCCCCCACTAAAACCTTCCCAATGGCTGCTCACTGCTCTCAGAGGGAACTCCAGTCTGCTTAATCTGCTTGACGAGGGGGCTGCGTGATGGACCCCTGCTAACCTCCCTGCTCCTGCCCACCACTCTCCTCCCTCATCCTTTTTCAGTCCGGCTGGCCTCCTGAGAGCATTCCTGGCTCAGGGCCTTTGCACTAGCCTTGCTCTCTGCCTGAAAGGTTGTTCTCCTATCTCTTCCCGTGGCTAGCTCCTTCCATGTCTTGTCTCACAGTCACCACCTTAGGGAGGCCTTCCTTGATTGCCCATCTGGAGAAACACTCTCTAGTGACTCTGTATCACACCCATTTCATTTTCTCCATCACACTGAGCAATAGCTTATATTTTCTTGTTTAGTTATTTGCCTATTGATTTATTGGCTGTCTTTTCCATGAGAGTATAAACACCATTAGAGCACAGACTACATGTCTCCTTCAGCTTTGGCCCCCTAGGATCTGGCTCAGAGAGACAGATTTCTTAAGCACCTTAATAAATACTTGTGGAATGAATGCCTGCACTCATTCAGCAAACCCTTTCTGAGTGCCTGTCTGGTGCCAGGCTCTATTCTGGGTGCTGGAAACACAGGTAAGAAAAAGATAAGAGGCCAGGCATGGTGGCTCATGCCTGTAATCCCAGCAATTTGGGAGGCCAAGGCAGGTGGATCACTTGAGGTCGGGAGTTTGAGACCAGCCTGGCCAACATGGTGAAACTCTGTCTCTACTAAGGATGCAAAAATTAGCCAGGTGTGGTGGCACGTGCCTGTAATCCCAGGAGGCTGAGGCACAAGAATTGCTTGAACCTGGGAGGTGGAGGTTACAGTGAGCTGATCTCGTGCCACTGCACTCCAGCCTGGGTGACACAGTGAGACTCTGTCTCAATTTAAAAAAAAAAAAAAGAGAAGATTGTTGCCGCATGGAACTCG
This sequence comes from Rhinopithecus roxellana, assembly GCF_007565055.1. Classification (NCBI taxonomy): domain Eukaryota; kingdom Metazoa; phylum Chordata; class Mammalia; order Primates; family Cercopithecidae; genus Rhinopithecus; species Rhinopithecus roxellana. The sequence goes on from NC_044561.1 coordinate 122,862,736, forward strand.
TGGTCTGGCACAGAGAGGAAAGCACCATAGTAACAAACATTTATTGAGTGTGACAAGGATTTCGCAAACAGACATCAGATTTAATCCTAACTATAGCCCTCGGAACTATTATTTGTACCAGTTCATGAGGCATGGAGAGGTGAAATAGCTTGCTTAGGGCCATACAATCAGAAAACAGAGGAGCCAAGATTGTGGCCAGGCCATCTGGCTCCCCACTCTGCTAGTTTAACCAGCTAACTGAAGCCACTGGGAGTTAAAGCCTTGTGCTGTGAAACCTGTGATGGGGGAGGCTCTGGAGGCTGTGGGAGCCCAGAGAAAGCACCTGACCTATTAGGTTCGTGCAAAAGTAATTGCGGTTCTTGCCATTGAAAGTGATGGCAAGAACTGCAATTGCTTTTCATAACCTAACAGCTTTTGATAGGAGAAAAGATGAGCAAAGCCTCCTGAAAGATGCAGTACCTAAGCTGTGTCTAGAGTTTATTTATTTTTAACTTTACATTATAGCTTAAGAACTTTTAATATCTCCACGCTGTCCACAGTTAAAATTTGAAGTAATGCATAGTGAGAGGCAGCACCATCCATCATTGTTGGGGAGTTTCATGCTTGCAATTTTGAGGTTCTCTTTAATGCTTTGAGGACCAACTCCCTGGACTTACTGGAGTAATGTAGTGCTCAGGTTTTGGCTCCTCCCTTTACTTGGCTCTGAGGATTCTACATGCCTGGAACAAGGGGCATCTCCAAAGTCACTGACGTGGCTAGATAATGGATAACTAGAAATGCCTGCCCCCTCCACCATCCTTGCCTTGATGCCAGGTGAGACCTAGGCTCCTCTGCCCCAAGAAGGGCTCAGCTTACCTTATCTCCAACTCAGCAGGTCCTTGGAAATTAGGTTGTTTTAAGGAAATAAAGAAGTGTGATATTTCTTTTTTTTTTTTTTTGAGACGGAGTCTTGCTCTGTCGCCCAGGCTGGAGTGCAGTGGCGTGATCTCAGCTCACTGCAAGCTCCGCCTCCCGGGTTTACGCCATTCTCCTGCCTCAGCCTGCCGAGTAGCTGGGACTACAGGCACCCGCCACCTCGCCTGGCTAGTTTTTTTTTTTTATTTTTTGGTAGAAACGGGGTTTCACCGTGTTAACCAGGATGGTCTCAATCTTCTGACCTCGTGTTCCGCCCGCCTCGGCCTCCCAAAGTGCTGGGATTACAGGCGTGAGCCACTGCGCCCAGCAGAAGTGTGATATTTCAACAAGACACTAGGAACAGCGGTTGCCTCTGCAAAGGGAAACTGGGTGGCCAAAGGATGGGGTAAGTGGGAAATTTTCGGGCCAGGCATGGTGGCTCACACCTGTAATCCCAGCACTTTGGGAGGCTGAAGCGAGTGAATCCCTTGAACTGAGTCCAGGAGTTTGAGACCAGCCTGGGCAACGTGGCCAAACCCTGTCTCTACAAAAAAACCCTTCAAAATTAGCTGGGTCTGGTGGTGCATGCCTGTAGTCCCAGCTACCTAGGAGGCTGAGGTTGGAGGATCACCTAAGCCTGAGAGTTTGAGGCTGCAGTGAGCTGTAGTGGCACCACTGCACTCCAGCCTGGGTGACAGAGACTCTGTTTCAAAGAAGAAAAAAAAAGGGAGATTTTCTTTGCAGATCCTTTTATACCTTTCCCATTGGGCACCACGTGAAATTATTACCGAGTAAAAAAATAAAACATTTTTTTAAAATGTAGAAGAAGTTAATGTATTATTTCTGCATATCAGTCTGTGGACTAAGCTTTATACGATGCATTCATTCTGTTCATTTACCTCAAATGTGGGAAGTAGCTATTATTGCCTCTCCCTGACAACGAAAAAAACTGAGGACTGGAGATGGGCTGTGCCTTACCCAAGGTCAAATGGTGAATTAGTGTCAGCACTGAGACTCCACTGGTGCAGTGGCCCACGCCTATAATCTCAGTACGTTGAGAAGCTGAGGCAGGTAGATCGCTTGAGCCCGGGAGTTTGAGACCAGCCTTGGCAATATGGTGAGACCCCGTTTCTACTAAAATAAAAAACTATAACAGTTAGCCAGGTGTGGTGGCGTGCACCTGTAGTCCCAGCCACTTGGGAGGCTGAGGCAGGAGAATCGCTTGAACCTGGGAGATGGAGGTTGCAGTAAGCTGAGACTGCACCACTGCACTCCAGCCTGGGCGACACAGCGATACTGTCTCAAACAAACAAACAAACAAACAAACAAAAGAATTGAGACTCTACTCCAGGGCTTCTGACCTGTCCAGGGGGTCTCCACTTCTCTAGTTACCTCTTCTTTTACCAGCGGAAGCCATGTGGAGGTGTGGATAGAGGGGCAGTGATACCTCTGTAGTTATCACCTACAGTAGGGTGGTCACACATCACACCGGTATTATGCAATCTGGGCTCAAATCCTGGGGCTGTCCCTGGCCTGCTGCATGGCCTTTGGTAAATTACGAAACCTCTTGGGCCTTGGCTCTGTGGCAGCTGGGCTCCAAGATGGCTCCAATGACTCTCACCTTCCGGCACTCACTCGTTTGTGCGACCCTCTTTGGCAGTGAATAGGGCTGACCTGTGGGACCAACAAGGTATTTTGGAAGTGACAGTGTGTGTGACTTCCACAGCTAGATAATAAAGGATATTCTCACAATGGAATATTATTCAGCTTTAAAAAGGAAGGACATTCTGGAGTATGCTACAACACAGATGAACTTGGAGGACATTATGCTCCGTGAAATAAGCCAGACACAAAAGGTTACATATTATATGATTCCATTTATATGAGATACCCAGAATAATCAAGTTCATAGATACAGAAAATGGAGAGGTGGTTGCCAGGGGCTGTGGGGGAAGAGTAGAGAGTTACTGTTTAGTGGGTATGAAGTTTCAGTTTGGGAAGATAAAAAAGTTCTGGAAATAGATGGTGCTGCTGGTTGCACAAAAAAGTCAACATACTCAATATCACGGAAGTGTACAGTTAAAAATGGTTAAAATGGTAAATTTTATGTTATGTGTGTTTTACTGCAATAAAAATATTTTGGGGGAAAAAGACATTATGGCTTCTCTCTTTCTCTTGGATCACTCATTCTGGGAGAAGCCAGCACCTATGTTGTAAGGACACTCAAGAAGCTCTGTGGAGAGATTCATGTGCTGAAGAATTGAGGCCTCCTGCCAGTAGCTCCACATCAAAATGCCAACATTGAGGGAGCCCTCTTAAAGGCAGACCCTGCAGTCCAGTAAGCCCCCGGAGAATGTCAGCTCTGGGACTTTTTTTTTTTTTTTTAAGAGATGGAATCTTGCTCTGTTGCCCAAGCTGGAGTGCAATGGCACAATCGTAGCTCACTTCAGCCTTGAACTCTTGGGCTCAAGCCATCCTCCCACCTCAGCTTTCCACGTAGCTGGGACTCCAGGCGTGTACCAGCATGCCCGGTTATTTTTATTTTTATTTTTGTAGAGATGGGGTCTCACTGTGCTGCCCAGGTTGGTCTCAAACTCCTGGCCTCAAGTGATCCTCCTGCCTCAGCTTCCCAAAGTGCTGGGATTACAGGCATGAGCCACTGCGCCTGGCCCTGGCCGACATCTGTCTTGACTGTAGCTTCTTAAGAGAGTCTGTACAGGAACCATCCAGCTAAGCCATTCTCAAATACCTGAGCCACAGAAACTGTGTGAAATGTCAGTGACGATTGTTGTTTTAAGCTGCTAAGTGTTGGGATAATTTGTTACACAGCAATAGGTAATGAATACAGTTCTTCATCTGTAAACTAAGGATTGTGGTAATTTCACAGCGTCATTGATGATGATAATTTCGTGATGACTTCTCTGATAATGACTTCATAGGTTGTATTTCATAGGGTTGTTGCTAAGAAATTAGCAAATGTTAATTAGTGCTTGGAGCAGTGTCTGGCACCCAGTAGATGCTGAGTAAATGTTAACTGGTTTGATTTTATGTTCTTTGTGATTTCTGGCACTGTGAGATGCTGAGCCTGAACATAGATCCGCCCCCCCCAACTTTTTTTTTTTTTTTGAGATGGAATCTTGCTCTTGTCACCCAGGCTGGAGTGCAATGGCATGATCTTGGTTCACTGCAACCTCCGCCTCCTGGAATCAAGCGATTCTCCTGCCTCAGCCTCCCAAGTAGCTGGGATTACAGGCGTCTGCCACCACGCCTGGCTAACTTTTGTATTATTAGTAGAGACAGAGTTTCACCATGTTGGCCAGGCTGGTCTCGAACTCCTGACCTCAGGTGGTTCACCTGCCTCGGCCTCCCAAAGTGCTGGGATTACAGGTGTGAGCCACCGCGCCTGGCATAGATCCCCATTAAGGAACATAGCTAGGCCCCAGGCTGCAGTGGGATAATAGAGATGGTTAGGATGAGAGCTACCGTTATTGAACACTCAATACCTGTTCATAAGCACTTCATATCCTTCCACTGAAGCCTCAGCAGCAGCCCCTTGAAGTAGGTGCTATTATTTCCCCCATTTGACAGACTAGAAAATCAAGGTCCAGAGAGAGAAAATGACTGGTCCTAAATCACACACCAAATAAGTGGGGTAGCCAGGGTCTGAACTCAGATGTTTCAGACCCCAAAGTTTCTATTCTGAACCACCAGGCTGAGCTGCAGCTTGACTCCCCATCCCACAGCCCCAACCCTGACACAAAGCTTATCTTTTCCCTTTACCAGTTTCTTGCTTATTAGTACAGAGTTAATTGCCCACACATCTGAATGGTATCATTAGTTCCTTCACCTCCTATCTGCAGAGTGTCAAACTCCTTTGCATTCAGGAGACTGGAGAGTACATTCTCTTAGAAGTTTCTTCTTGTGATCCACGTTCCCTCTCCCAGGCTATCCCCTTCGATAGCTAGGATTAGGAATAAGAATGCACACATGTACAGAAAAGCACAGAAACATCTGCGCTGCCTTAGTTCCCTACAGTGTCTCATCAGAGGTGGTTTCATTAGCCCCAGGCCTTTGCAGTCTGGTACCTTCAGACATGCCACCAGCTGGCTCTCCTAATATTTGCTGTGGGGCCATGTGGTCATCAGGAGGGACAGGTCCTCAAACAGGCGATGAGCTCAAGACATGGGTATTGCCACACCTGCTCCTCTCCCCAAGGAGGGGGGAAACTGTGCAGCCACTGACAACATGCCCTTTTATAAGCTTGAATCTGATGTGCATACTTGCGCGTGGGCAGGAGAGCAGACAGGGACCAAGCCAAGGCTGACAGGGATCAGAGGGAAGGACAGGGATGTTTGCGGGTGCCTGCAATGTGGCAGTGGCTGAGCTGGGCCTGCGTGCCTGCACACCATTGTGTTCCAGATGTTTTTGACTACGTTTCAGGATGAAGTATATTTTGTAGCATGACCTGTAACACACACACACACACACGCACAATTGACATGAAAGTTTCATGAATCTGTACTTACCTTTTATGAGCAATGCATGCTGACTTCGATTTGATTCTAGTTTATTCTACTCCAGTCTATTTTATTCTTTCGTTACAAAATTGCTAGTCATGACCCATGAAACATATGTCAAAACCCCCAAATGCAGGAGTTCATAATCTGGGTCTACAAACTTGTGTAGAACAAAACTGTGTAATTTTATTTTTACTGACCTCTAGGTGAAATATAGCACTTCCTTTAGGTGTGAATATAGGCAACAAATCATAGTAATATGTTCCAGTGACATTGTCATACACACAAAAGTCACAGGCTGGGAGTGGTGGCATGCACCCGCAGTCCCAGTTACTCAGGAGGCTGAGGTGGGAGGATTGCTTGAGCCCAGGAGTTTAAGGCTGCAGTGAACTATGATCATGCCATTGTACATCAGCTGGAGCGACAGAGTAAGATCTTGTCTCTAGAAGAAAAATCACAGATTGTTTTGTATCTCATTATGGTTGTTGCAGATATCTCAAAACAACATTTATGATCTTCACTACCTCAAAATTGTGGTCGGTACTATACTTAGTGCTAGATCTTTTTATTTATTTGAGACATAGTCTCGCTGTGTTATCCAGGCTGGAGTTCAGTGGCTCAGTCAGAGCTCACTGAAGGCTTGAATTCCTGGCCTCAAGTGATCCTCCTGCCTCAGCCTCCCAAAGTGCTAGGATTACAGGTATGAGCACCAGGCCTGGCCCTATCTTGTTATTTAATTTGTTAATAAAGAAGCACTTGTATTACTACATCACACATCTAAAATATTTTGATAATTGCATTTCAGTAGGTTTCCTCTGTAAACCTATGTATTTGGCCAGGTGCAGTGGCTCACGCCCATAATCCCAGCACTTGGGAGGCCAAGGCAGGAAAATCACTTGAGGCCAGGAGTCCGGAGAGCAGCTTGGGCAACATAGTGAGACCCTGTTTCTACAAAAAATAATAAGAGACCCCGTCTCTTAAAAAATAACTGAGTGTGGTGGCAAGCCCCTGTAGTCCCTGCTACCTGGGAGGCTGAGGTGGGAGGATTGCTTGAGCCGGAAAGATCGAAACTGCAGTGAGCCATGATCATGCCACTGCACTCCTGCTTGGGTGACAGAGTGAGACCCTGTCTCTTTAAAAAAAAGAAAAAAAAAAAAAAGAGAGAGAGAGGGAAAAATCTCTTATGTATTGGCATATAAGTATTATTCTGAGTCTGAGAAGGGAGTCTGTGGGTTTCATTGGACTTGTGAGAGGGTCCATGGCACACAGAGTTTGAGAGCTGCTGCCCCAGTGGGTCCTGATACACAGTTCATGAAATGCTACCCCATGCTGAAAGCTCCTGGGGGCAGAGCTCCGGAGTCTTGAACCTCGAGCCCAGCATGGAAATCACATCGGTGGCCAATGTTTCCATAGCACATATGGTGCCAGCCTCTGTACGAGGCCCTTTGCATGGATTATTTCTTTTAATCTTTACACCAACTCTTGTGTGAGGGGTACTATTCTTAGCCCCATGCCTCTGTCTCTTTACCCAACTTCATTTTTCTTCTTAACACCAGAAGTGTCATATATTTTTATCTGTTTATTGGCAGCCTCCCCCACTGGGATGTGTGTCTCTTGAAGGCAGGGATTTGCTTTGCTGAGTGCTTCATCTTCAAAATATCAAAATATGCAAGACCTAAGGGGGTACCAACAACTCAGGAATCATGCTATGTCACATAACATGTTCACACACACACACAAAACCTCAGAAGTCAAAATAAGGAACATTTTACTGCCTTTTTTTGCGGGGGACGGGGACAGGGTCTCAATCTGTCACCCATGCTGGAGTGCAGTGGTGTGATCATGGCTTACTGCAGCCTTGAACTCCTAGGCTCAAAAGATCCTCCTGCCTCAGCCTCCCAAGTAGCTGAGACTACAGGCACACACCACCACACCCGGCTAATTTTTTTTTTTTTGGAGACAAGAATCTCACTCTTTCACCACGCTGGAGTGCAGTGGTGCGATCTCAGCTCACTGCAACCTCTGCCTCCTGGGTTCAAGTGATTCTCCTGCCTCAACCTCCTGAGTAGCTGGGGCTACAGGCACACGCCACCACATCCAGCTAATTTTTGTATTTTTAGTAGACATGGGATTTCACCACGTTGGCCAGGATGGCCGCGATCTCTCAGGAAGACTCGTGATCTGCCCGCCTCGGCCTCCCAAAGTGCTGGAATTACAGGCGTGAGACACCGTGCCCAGCCTAATTTTGGTATTTCTTATAGAGATGGGGTTTCACTACGTTGCCCAGGCTGGTCTTGAACTCCTGGGCTCAAGAGATCCTCCTGCCTTGGCCTCCAAAGTATTGGGATTATAGGCATGAGCCACTGCACCCTGTCTGTAATATTTAAAAAAATAAAAATTAATGCCCAAATCCATAAACAAAATGTCAAAATTTCAAGTAAAGATAGGATCCAACCTCCCACATGTGTACATTACTGCCTGGATCTCCTTATCTTGTTACTAGTCCTGAGGGGCTTAAAACCTAACGGTTGCTAAAGTGACTTATCCTCATTCTGCAGATGGGGACATTGAAGCAAGGATGCTAGAGACCTCCTCGGTGCCAATTGCCAGTAAGTGGAGCAGTCAGGATTTTGAACTCAGGCAATTGAGTTCCAGACCCATCTTTCTTTAACCCTGCACAGCCAATCTCATGAATTATCATGCTTGATCTTTTTGGTAGAGGCAGCAATCTGGTAAAATCGGATAGGTTTGAGTTAAAACCCCAGTTTTGGCTGGGTGCTGTGGCTCACGCCTGTAACCCCGGCACTTTGGGAGGCCAAGGTGGTGGATTACTTGAGGTCAGGAGTTTGAGATCAGCCTGGCCAACATGGCGAAATCCCATCTCTACTAAAAATACAAAAATTAGCTGGGCGTGATGGCACACGCCTGTAATCCCAGTTACTCAGGAGGCTGAGGCGGGAGAATTTCTTGAATCCAGGAGGCAGAGATTGCGGTGAGCTGAGATCACACCACTGTACTCCAGCCTGGGCGACAGAGCAGTACTCTCTCTCAAAAAGAAAAAAAAAAATCAGTTTCGCCCCTTCTTAGCTGGGTGATCTTGGGCCAGTCATCTCAGTGCTCTGTGCACAGATTACAGAGGAGAGAGGGGACTGGAAGGGGATCAGAATGTGGCTACTTCATTAGGTGGGCCCACAGTGGGTGTGTCTGAGAAAGAGTGGGGAGACCGGGATGTTAGAGCAGGCACCCTTGGGTGAGAGCCATGGGAGATGAAATAGAGAGGCATGCAGGAGCCAGTGGATGCAGGGATTTGCAGGCCAAGCCAGTGACATTGGACTTTATTTAACATGTGACGGAAAGCCTTTATTTAACATGTGACGGAAAGCTTTAAACATGTGATGGAAAGCCTTTGGAAGGTTTTGATGGCAAAGTGACATGATCAGACTGACAGAGCTTGACAGGACCCCTCTGGCCATTATGTTGAGAAGAACCTGAAAGATCAAGGGCAGAAATAGGGAAGCTGGTCTGGACACAGTACAATATGAAGGCAATAAACAATGGTGGCCTGGCCCTAAGCTGCAGCACTGTAGGAGCAAGAAATGCAGATCCCAGTTCTATTTTGAAGGCAGAGCCCAGAGGAATGGCTGACAGGCCATTCATTTCAGCACTGTTTGTTATAGCAAAAGTTGAAAGCAACTGAACATTCAGGAGTAGAAGACTGGCAATTACCACGTATAATAGAACACAACATAGGCTTATGAAAGAATGAGGAGGCTCTTCGTGTATTAATACAGAATAGATTTCCAAGATACATTAAATGAAAAAACCAAGATACAGAGCAGGGTATATGGTACTTTTACTATTTGTATGGGGTAAAATAAAACAAAGCAAAACAAAACAACACACACGCTACACATCGGGTATATGTATGTGTGTGTGTGTTTGCAGAAATGATCTCTGGAAGGATACGTGAGAAACTGGTGGCAGTAATTGCCTCTAGGGACAGCAGGACGGGGTGCAGGGGTGTAAGGGAAATTTCACTTTTCATTGCACCTTTTGGATTTGAGATTTTTGTACCTCTTCTTCACTGGAGATGATGTCTCCCAGGGGACATCTAGCAATTTCTGGACACATTTTTGGTTGTTGCAATTGGGGGGACGTATTACTGGCATCTGGTGGGTAGAGGTCAAAGATGTTGCTAAACACCCTACAGTGCCCAAGGCAGACCCCACAACAGAGCATGAGTTGGCCCTAAATGTCAGTAGTGCTGAGTTTGAGAAGGTTTGATCTATTAAAAAAACATAATAAGGCCGGGTGTGGTGGCTCACACCTGTAATCCCAGCACTTTGGGAGAGCAAGGCGGGCGGATCACCTGAGGCCGGGAGTTTGAGACTAGCCTGGCCAACATGGTGAAACCCCCTCTCTACCAAAAATACAAAAATTAGCCAGGCGTGGTGGTGGGGGCCTGTTATCCCAGCTACTCAGGAGGTTGAGGCAGGAGAATTGCCTGAACCTGGGAGGCGGAGATTGCAGTGAGCCGAGACTGTGCCACTGCATTCCAGCCCGGGCGACAGAGTGAAACTCAGTCTCAAGAAAAAAGGGAAAGAAAGGAAGAAAGGAAGAAAGGAAGGAAGAAAGAAAGAGAGAGAGAGAGAGAGAGAGAGAGAGAGAGAGAGAGAGAGAAAGAGAAAGAAAGAAAGAAAGAGAAAGAAAGAGAGAGAAAGACATAATAGAAGTTTTGTTTTTTTCAGGTTGGTCTTCATTCTGAGATTGTGTATTTGATGGGTTTGATATATCCTTTGTTTTACTAAGATAATATATAGTACATGATAGTCACTTTTTCCACATCTTTACTTGGCAAAATAAAATGTCAGCAAAGCTTATACACTTCCCTAAGCTGAATAAAAAATTATCTGGGCATGGTGGTAGGCACTTCTAGTCCCAGCTACTTGGAAGGCTGAGGCAAAAGGGTGGCTTGACTCCAGGATTTCAAGGCTGCAGTGAGCTAAGACTGCACCATTGTGCCCCACCCTAGGTGTCAGAGTGAGACCACATCTCTAGACAAATAAGAATAAAAATTTTTTTTACTGGGTTATGACATCCTAAAGTCTGGAAACTACCCTTTTCACTCAATGCGCTTTTGAAAGGTAATGATTTTAAAATATGTCCACAAAATATTTGATCCTTTTTCTCCAAGAGGTAGAATTACCTCTCTCTAAGTGTGAACTGGATTTGGTGACTCACTGCTAACAAATAGAATTTGGTGTGAGTGATGGTTTCTGATTTCTGAGACTAGGCCACAAGACGCATTGCGCCTTTCTCCTTACCCCTCTCTCTCGGACCACTGCCCCTGGGGGATGCCAGCTTCCATGCTCTGAGGACATTCAAGACCCCTATGGAGAAGTCCACATGGTGAGCAAAAGAGGCCTTCCACCAACAGCCAGTGAGGAACTGAGGCCTCCTCAGTCACCTTAGAGACAGGTCTTTCATCCCAGTCAAGCAGAGGACTGCAGCTGGTGTCTTGATTGCAACCTAGTGAGAGATCCCTAGCCAGAACCACTCAGCTAAAGATGCTCCTGAATTCCTGACCCACAAAAATGACGAGATCATAAATGCTTCAACTTGCTAGAGTTTGTGGGGTAATTTGTTACACAGCAGTAGATAAATCCAGAAGGCTGGTCACATGGCTCATGCCTGTAATCCCTGTACTTTGAGAGGCTGAGGCGGGTGTATCACTTGAGGCCAGGAGTTCAAGACTAGCCTGGCCAACATGGCAAAACCCCGTCTCTATTAAAAAATACAAAAAATTAGCCAAGTGTGGTGGCACGTGCCTATAATCCCAGCTAATCTGGAGGCTGAGGCACAAGAATTGCTTGAACCCCAGAGGTGGAGGCTGCAGTGAGCAGAGATTGTGCCACTGCACTCCAGCCTGGGCAACAGAGTGAGACTATGTTTCAAAAACAACAACAACCCCCCCGCCAAAACACAAATACAGAAATCTTTGAGCCCTATCAGTAAGGCAGAGATCACAGAAAGGTAGCCTATGGGCTCTGGTCTGCCTACAGATATATTTCATTTGGCCAGTACAGGACTACAAAAAATGGAATTAGTCACTAATATTTATTTATTTTCATTTTTTATTTATTTTATTTTTTAGTAGAAACAGGATTTCACAATGTTGGCCAGGTTGGTCTCAAACTCCGCCTTGGCCTCCCAAAGTGCTGGGATTTCAGGTGTGAGCCGCATGCCTAGCCATAGTTGCTAACATTTAAAAGTTGGGTATTTCCTGTAAAAATCCAGATTTCTGACTTCTCTTAGAAAGATCTAGCATTGCTGGGTCCACATCTCTATGGGGTAACAACCAGCTGGAGATGAATGGTGTTCACCCCTTTAGATAGGGTGTGTGTTCTCTTTTTTACCACACTCACCACCACCCCCTCATGTCTCTTAGTTAGGTTGCTTTACTCATTTATGTTACTTGCTCTGCCCCAGTAGTCATTTGAGCTTATACCTTCTATTGTGAGATAGTTTTTAATGAGATGCCCAGGCATAGTTGACATGAGAACTAAATGACCAGAGTTGGAACTTTGATTCATGAATGTCCTATAGGGTGGGCTACCACTGGCTTGCACAGCAGTGGTGACAAGCCAGTTATATTTTCATGTCCTCCCTCTTCCGGGGGGAAGAGAAAAAGCTGATGCCAACTGGAGACAGGATCCTCGATTCAAGTCCCCTTACAGCGCTTCCCATCTCGCCTCCCTGTGCCCTCCAAAAAATAAACTCCACCAGGCTTGTTTTTTCCATACCTTTTATTGAACTCTGCAGACTTCATTAAAGGACCATTTGCTTAGAAATTCTTAAACATTTGGACATATTTTACAAGACAAGACAGCAGCTGGAGGTCACACAAAGATCACAATTTCATCTCACCACATGCATAAAAAGACACTGGGATTTTTGTGTGTGTGTGTGTGTGTTGCGCACATGCGCAACGCTCGTTTTCACCTTTACGGGAAGGACTAGAGACATTAACTGACGAGAGATGAATAGGACCCACAAATGCACCCCCGAGAAAAGAGTGGCTGAGGACATTGGTCATTTATGGCTAATGTGATTGGCTTGGCCCCTGTCAAGGGTGGGGTGATCAGAATGGCTTTACTGGCAGAAAAGCCCCAACCTCACACTACGGCTTCCTGGGAGAGACAGGGTCTTAGCTGATGGGATCTGGGGGCATACTATCATGACAGCTTTGGGGCTCAGAAAAAAGATCTTCGGCTCTAAAAGCTGGAGGGCAGGCTGGCGTTAATATCCAGCTGGACTCTCATGGCTCAGGGAATGCGATCCAGTTTCCAGATGTTGGCTCCTGTGTTTCTGCCCCAGCAAGTCCCAGACCAAGGGAAGTCCCAACTTCGAACCCTTGGCTTAGTCCATTGGAAAACCACTTGGTGGTCACCCCCATGGGTCATGCGTGAGCTAAAATAGAACATGAGGCTGAGAAATGCAGGGTAGGGGAGGAGGAAGGAGGCCAGAGCTGCCCTGTGGGCCCCCAGGAAGTGTGGCTCTGAGAGGGCTGTGGCCCTTATCAGCTTGGGGCCTACAAGCATCAAATTGAGATGTCATCGTGAGTCAAAGAACAGATGACATTGATGGGGCAGTTATGGGTTTCGGTGGGAGAGGGGCTCCTCATTTTTCTTCTCTTCGCCGTTAGGTAGGGATTCGTTAATTCCCCCATTCACTCATACATTCACACATTCAGTCATCCACTCAGAGGCCAACCAGTCACACATTCACTCACTCATAAAAACACAGGTTGGATGACCATCATGTGCCAAGGGCATAGGTTGGGGATAACCCTGAGTTCCTGGTGCAGAAAATAAGATTCTCAATTTTTGACCTTGGACTGAAATCAAGATAGGCCTGGAGAATCCTCCCTGTTCCCACCCACTCAGGCACACTCAGCTCAACCAAAAGGGAGGCCCAAACCCCAGTGAAGTCCAAGGGATGGAGCCAAGCTGTGGAGATGTCAGAGTTTCTTGGGCATCTTCTCTGCTGTCTGCCTCTTTCCAATCTTTGTTTAGCTCAGGGAAGCAGGAAGTACGGGAAGATCCCTGCATGGCCGTTGAGGGCATCCTAATGGGACGGAATTGGGAGTTTCCTACATTTTCATGAATTATCTTATTGTTGCTTCCTTGTGTTGCTGCAACTTGAGTGATTCTGCAGGGCAGAGCCTCCAGGGAGGAATTGGGAGGAATCTTGAAAACTGGTTTTTATTTTATTTTGGTTTCAGAGGAAGGCGGCTGCTCATTCTACCCATCCAAACATATCATCCTGCCCAACCTCATAGTAAAACAACTAAAGACCAATCAGTCTTGGGTTCACCCTGAGGTTGAAGTCTCACTTCCTCCCAACCCACCATGCATAAACCCTCTCTTGTCAAATGCTTTCCTTGGAGAATGCAGTATACAGGCTGATTTGGGATGGAGGCCACAGCTGCAGGAGAGCAGGCATTCTGCTTGGAGGCAGCCAAGAGCCTGGTTTTGCTGTGAAACTGGATTAAAAACTGCCTTTCACTTTTGACCCCTCTGGATTTTTTTCATCGATGGGGACTTTCAAAGGTCTTGAGTGGGATTTCTTATTTGATTTGCCAGAAAAACAAGCCCTTTTGGAATGGATTTGTTTTGAAATGGATTTGTTCCCAGGCAATTTGCTATTGCCTGGGAAGTTGTTCACTGTGGGGATGGCTAGTGGGGAACAGATATCATTGCATCTTTTGTACAGAAAGCCCCAGGCTCATGAGGGCACAGGAGCTGGGCGGAGGGGCTGAAGCACCATAAAACAGCCAGCCAGGGATGGGGAACAGTGTGGATTGCTCCTTGGCTGGCCTGGGGAAGTAGCATGAGTCTCATCCCAATGTGGTACCTAGTAGGCCATTGGGGATGGGTTGGATTGGTGACTGACAGTCATTAAAATATTCCAAGACAGGGAGCCGGAAGGAAGCAGACTTGTCTCTTGGGCACACCCTCTGACAGCTCCAAAGCCCGGAAGTTGCATTCCTGCTAATTGTGCTGCATGCCTTTGCCTCAGTGGCTTGAGCTTGTGTCCAGAGTGTTCAAACCACCTACACACACACACAAACACACACACACACACACACATACACACCAAGAAACAAAGATGAATTTCTGTGGTTGTTCAGCCCAGTTTCCATGCAATGCTAGGGCCCCTCTGCAATGCCCATTTTGTACACCATCTAGCCAGCCTCTCTTTAAACATCTGTGATATAAGGGAGCTCACTGTCCACCATGGCATTGAGTTCCATGGTTAGACAACCCAGCCTATTAGGAGTGCTTCCTTAATTTGAGCTGAAATTGACCCCATCCCTTTCATACAATAGAAATTTTCAGAGAACTTGCATATAGCCAGCTGGCAGCTAAGTGTTTTTTTTTCTTCAGATGCACTGCCCCACTCCACCCCATCCTGGCCAGCCTTTAGGAGATCTTTTCAGGATCTTTGGAGGGAGGAACAGAGAATTAGGTTTATAAGTGAAGATGAGGGTTCCTTCGATTAATGGAGCCCCACCCAAATTCAAGTTGGCATTTGGGGAAGTTCAGGAGAAATTCTAGGTTAAGATAAAATCAGGGAGAGTGGATGGAAATGCAAACTATATAACTTCTTTCTTGATGAAAACAGCAACAGCCATAGGCAACAGTGTTTGTTCATCTGGGCATCAAACCCAGGAAACTACTGGCAGACATTTTTTTGTTGTTGTTGTTTTTGTTGCTCTTGTGCAAAGGAAAAAAAAAAATCTTGTCTGTTTTATTTGACTCTGGTTCAAACCAGACTATTAGAGGTTTTTGGGGTGGGAGAACTCTGATCAGGGTCATAGTCCAGAATAATACAATTCATATTTGAGTTGGCTTCCTCTTGGCAGTTATCCGATGGGATGGCTCACTGCCATCTGAGGGTCCCAATTTGGCTCAAATTTCTGATTCTAGGCAGAGCCCTGAGCCCTGCAGCTGACAGTGAGGCGGGTGGGATACCAAAACCTAAGCGAATGCAAGTTGGAGATTATTTGGGCTTTCTTCATCTTCCTGCGTGAGTTGACGGATGGAGAATTACTTTCTGCTGAAGATCCTGCCTAGTGAGATGTCCCCCGCCTACCCAGGGCTGAAAACTGCCTCGTGGAATTAATTATCAGGACAGTCCAAAACTCCCCCAGGCATGGATAGGTGGAAGCTGGAAAACTGCCCCTGTCCTTGCCACACACCTCCTGCTCTATGGAGCCAGGCAGCTGGCAAGGGAAGGGGAGATGAGCTAGCAGATTCGGGGACATCTCTTCTCAGGGTTTGGCTGCAAGGGTGTCTGGCCACTGTTTTTTGGTGAAGCTGTTAGAAATGGATTGAAATGGACTGGGTGTGGTGGTGACTCACACCTGTAATCCCAGCACTTTGGGAGGCCGAGGCAGGCGGATCACCTGAGGTCAGGAGTTCAAACCAGCCTGGCCAACATGGAGAAACTCTGTCTCTACCGAAAATACAAACATTAGCCGGGTGTGGTGGTGCGCTCCTGTAATCCCAACTACTCAGGAGGCTGAGACATCAGAATCACTTGAACCTGGGTGGAGGAGGTTGCAGTGAGCCGAGATCGTGCCATTGCACTGCAGCCTGGGCAACACAGCAAGACTTTGTCTCAAAATAATAATAATAATAATAAAATAAAAATAAAAAATAAACAGATTGAAACAAGGAACTGACAAACAAGTCAGTGAGATCTGAGGCCCAGCATGTTCTTGTGAGGTTCACGAGAACCTGAAAAAGCTCTGACCTTCAGATCTGATTGACGTTACAGGCTGACAGTGTGCTGGACATGGGAGCAGCCCAGCCAGGAGGGACTCACATGTGTTCTGGATCTCAGAAATGTCAGTGATGAGTTTGCTTGCATGAGATTTTTGGTTCCCCAGAGAGGATGAGAAAACTCAGTCCCTTCAGATCCCTAAAGGGGTGTGGGATATAAGCGAAACCAGCCCACATCCCATCCTGATTTTGAGGGCCATCTGTAGCTCCGCTTCCCTGGGTCTTATTCCTGCATTCATGCCCTGGATTCTTAAGAACAACGAATAGGAGAAACACACAGAACTGATTGAGGAAAGTCACAGCATTGACAGACTCCAGGCCTAGTGTCAAGAAATGCCTACAGAAGGAAGTCAGACCCCAAAGTCTTTCCCCACCCTCAAGAAATCAGAATCAAAAGGAAGAAAACCCAAACAGCCCAAGGGACGATGGTAGGAACCGCAAAAGACCAGAAAACATCAGCTACGATAATGACCAACAATGAAACTCCTAAGATATTGTTCTGTATTACAAAAGAAGAAATTAGACTCAATTGCCCTATTATAAATTTGCTAAAAATACATATATATATATATTTTATCTGAACAGAAAAATAGACTACTCTGAGATGCGTGGACATTCTATGACATAGTCGCGCATCAGATACTTCTAGAGCCAGAAAAATGGCAACAGAAAATGCAGAGGTAACTCTTATTTCTGGGTGTAGCCAGGACTGGTTTGGGTTGCCTGGGCTGGGCGACATGAAAGCATTTGGATGCTGTCCTATAAGCAGTGATAGGTGAGGAAACATCAACTCAGGACTGGAAGCTTTCCATTGTCCTGCTGGGGTCTCAGGGGAGCCCCTTCTCCCTCCTTCCCACTCTGCAGCTACAAAAAAAGTCCTTTCCCAAAGAAGCACGTCTGGAGGCTTTTTGCCTTGCTGTCTTTTGATTCAAAGTTACTTGAATTGAGGCTGAAAAAAGCCTGGGGTATTGTTACTTGAGATTAGTTGGTAGAGAAATAACAGGAGAGAGATTAGCAATAGAGACCTGGCTTTAGTGGCCCTTGTCCGTGGTGAATTTTAAATATCCCCTTGTCCATGGAACTAGACACTCCAGCTGGGACTGGAGCAAGACAGAAATATACAATAGTTACAAATATCAACAATACATTACAGTTTTACAGAAGAGAATACTGTTTTGTTTTTCTCCTTAGAAACATGGATCTTATTAGGAGAAAGGGCAGAGACGAGGCTACAGTTACCAAGACACATGGAGAAGCTGGGAGTCAGTTTGAAAAAGTTTGTGTCACCAGCAGTTTTCAGGGGCAAGCTGGGTGGGTTAAAAGAAATGGCCTCCTCAGGATTTTGTCGTTTTTCCTTCTCACTCTTCTTCCTTCTTGATCCCCAGTCCTTTGGAGAAAGGGACTTCACGGGAACAAATGTTCTCTCCTCCTTTTATCTTTCCCCTTGAAGTGTGCTTAAGATAGAATTCCTAAAGAAGGCACTGAGAAATCTACTGCACCAAAGTCCTGTTGGTTTCTTTTACCCAAAGATAAAAAGGTGAATATACTGTCTCCTCCAAAGCTTCCCCACCTCTCTCACCGCCGATGGCAGACTCTCCCCTGTGTGATTGGGACACATAGCTACCTGGTCCCTAGCCCTTTCTGATAATGGTGGAAGTTGGAACGCAAGTTCAGCTGGGTTCTTGATGAGTTTCAGTGAATTCGCCAAACTGACCAGCATCCATTCGCTGCGTCCAGCTCCTAGTTCGCTTGTTTGGGTTGACTTGTTTCTTTCTGCTCTCATTGGTTCAGGAATGAATGGGAAATGGACCAGCAAGTTAAAGCAGGATTTGCCTTCAGACCATTGCTTTCCTCTTCTCTATCAAGACCTTTCTATCAAGTGAACTTCTCAGTGAAGACTCTTAGGTAGATTCCCCAGTGCGTGTGTATTCACACATGTAGGTACAGGTGGGGTGGATGCATATTAAAATTTGGATATGTTCTTTTTTAGCGGGTGGATGGGCTGGGAAAACTTATAATACTCTATTTCGAATTGAGCACAGAATAAAAGCTATACTCCCCCAATACATACACACGCAAGTAAAAGAAAAAAAAAAAAAAACCAAAAACCCAATTGAACCCAAACGGAATACTTTCTAAGGCATAGTATATGCTGAATTTCAATTATTCTGTTTCTATAAGAACTCTATAGGACTCTGGCTATGAAGCCTGAAAAGGTAGGTTCTTAATGATACTTCTGAATTCGTCCTTCAAAAGTGACTCAATAAAATGCTACTTTAAGGTCGGACAAAATACACAAGGAAGGAAGGGCCAGGTCCTACATGACCACAGAAGGCAGAAAGGGCCTTTGGTTACAAGGAGAGTTGCACCAATTGGTTTTCATTAAAAAAAAAAAAAACAAATCATTTTCAATCTGTACACTTCTCATCTGCTTCAACCAACAAATGAAATGCCTTGACTGGAAGAAGGGGTGGTAAGTTCCTTCTCAATATATATGGCTATATTGAAACATGTTCACTTTCCTGATATGTAAAATAGACTATATTATCATTATTATTAATTTTTACAGATAGCATCAGCTCTAAAAATATCTGAATTGGAAATCACAACTATTTACTTTTATCAAAAAGCATTTGTTTTTTTCCCTGAATTTTCACATTTGTGCTGATGGTGGACATTAATGGTGATGAAAACAAAGAAGAGACATGTGAGATGGTTGGCGGAGAACTGTCCCACAGTCGTTCCTCAAGAGGCCCCCAGCTCAGACTGCGTGTTCAGCAAAGTGTTCTGGGAATGCTGCTTCCTCTGCCTGGCACAGGACGCCCTCACACTCTCCCTGCCCCTAAGTCCCTTTGTAGTTGCTGCTTGAATACTCTGAAGATACCTAGGAAGAGTGACGTTCTCGTTTTCTTTGTTAATGCAGCAAAGAACAGGGCTGCACCCTCTTGGGGGGGGTCCACAGTCTCTGGAGATGCTGAGAAGTGTTATGAATTGGGTTTGTATACAGCAGAGAAGACGTATTTTTAAGGGTGGTGGAATGATCCCATCTCATCATACGTGTGGCAGGTGGCTCAACCTTATGCCTTATGTATGAAGGGCAGGCAGAACAGCTCCATGATATTTGTGTACTGAGAGGTGAATCATGCCATTGTACTAACAGGCAGACCAGCAACAGATGATATTGAGACTTAAGACTAGGTGAACCAATACTATATCTTTCTTCCATTGGGAAGACATATGCCTGTTACTGTACTGAGGATAAGCAGAACTACACTATTGTACTTGGGACATCATCCATCAATATTACATTAAGAGAACAACATTGTTCCATTGTACTACAGACAGGCAGACCAATAACATGTCACCTTTACTGACAGGTGAGCCAACACTATAGCATTGTATTCATCAGTGGTTCAACCCAATGCCACTGTACTGAGGAACGGCCAACACCACCATGCTGTTGGACGAAAAGCAGGCAGGACAATGCCAGGTCATCAAACTAGGACAGGAAAACCAACACCAAGAAATACACCAGAACCACTCAGGATGCACACAAATACTTATTGCTTTTGTCTGTACTGGCTGCATCGATGGCTGCAGGAAGGAGAGTTGAGCTTTTAGTACAGACAGTGACACTGAAAAACCAATAGCTGGTTGACAAGAAAGAGAACAAAGTAAAACACCCAATGTCCAACTGTCACTGCGTCCTTTTGAGATGTGCATGTCTCCTGTATACTCGACTTCATGAGAGGCCCCACCCAAGGGGCAAGAACCCCTCCTGACCCATGAGGGTTAAGGGAAGGCTTCAGAGGGGCGGGGAAGGAGCCCACAGACTTTGATATGGCAGACAGTAATACCAGCACAATATTACCCACGGTGGCCAGAAACAGGCAGGTAGCAACAATCCAACTACAGTCCCAACAATTGGCCCATGGGAAATAGTGCTTGTTTTAAAGTGCAAGATGTTGACACTGTCCCTGGCAGAACCTATTTTTGAAAAACATAAAGTGCTTTTTATTTTACCTTTTTTTTAACTTGAAAACCACAGAAAACAAAACAGAATTTCTATTATAGTAGGTACTTTCCTTGCTGCAGCAGGAATTATTCAGTCTGAACTGGGCATTTCAATGCGGGGTATTTTTTTCCTTTCATTTTTGCAAGTAAAAAAAAATCATATTTTTATACTGTTCTTCAGTAACACACAGTCTCTTTGAATAAACTATTTCTTTTGCATATTTGACACTTGCATATCTTTTGAGTCTACACTAGTGATGTAAAGAAAGCGTGTTCCTCCTCCAACCCTAAAGCAATGCTCTGAGTTCATGCTGTTGGCTGGGTTCCCACCTTCTGAACCCTTCCCAGATTGCCAGGGGGCAATTAGAATTGAGTACAAGTGGTGCAACTCACCCTGATGGTATCTCAAAATAAAATATCAGGTACTACGGAATACTGAAGTCAATGAAGACATTTGAGTAAGGGTTTTGAGCTGGGATCGTGGCTTATGGCGCAGAGACTTCCCCGTGACCAATCATTCCCTGTAGCTGTCTAACAGTGGAATCCATCCAGGAGGTGATGGACAGGTGTTCCTAGGGGTGGCTGGGCAACATTCAATACCAAATTGGTCAACCCACTCTTTCAACACCAGCCGCTTGTTCCAGCATCCTTCTCCAGCTGAAGCCAGGAGGATTGGAAATGTTGCCCTCCAAGGCTGAGATGGAAAGCCATGAGAGAAGAATGGGGAGTATGTGGCCTCAGTCCTGTCTAAAGTGGTGGTAGTGGTGGCTGTGAGTTACACTCATGTCATCTCCCAAAAAGGGCAATAGAGTTGTTACAAGGAGGTGCTGTGCCCTATGGCTTGGCCAACTTCATGCTGATGGACCTGTCATGGCTCTCAAGGTCTTAGGGAGCCTTCTCTGGAGTCTCTCTTCTCTCTGAGGGCTTTACAGGGCCTTTCTGTTCCAGAGTTCATGCAGAAAAGCTCTGTGGCAGGTAAGCTGGACAGCTCTCCTCTTTGGACCTCACCCAAAAGTCTCTCCTCCAAGGTGGGGCAGTTCAGATGCTCTGGTCTCGTGTGCTTCCATGGGCTCCTCCCCCTGGCAACACACGGACGTCAGGGGAGATGTGGTTTTCAAGTTTACACTTTTCCTGACCACTGGGGCCTTTTCCAGTCAATGCTTCTGTGGAGTAAATACAGTTCTGCCTTAAGAACTTAGGGGAGGTGGGTAAAGGGGAGCTTTCAAAGTGGTTTTTCTCCGATCTTGTCCCTGTGCTGAACTTCGGACTGGTGCTCCCAGGGAGGCTTTTAGGGGGGCTGGAGTCCACACTGTAGAGCAGCTGCCCCTCATCATCTGTGTCTGCGTCAATGTACTGGTGGACACCCGCCTCAAAGTTGAACGCTATTGCTGTGTGTTTCTCAGGAGACCGGGGGGGTGTCTTAGCACTTGCTGTGGTGTAGATTGAGGACTCTGGGCTCAGCACAGCCTTGTCCAAAAGTGTGGCACACTCCAGTCCAGCGACAGCAGCTGCAGCACTCCCCCGGTTCCTAAGAGGGTCGTGGTACATCCCTAGAACGGGGAGGAGTGGACTGGGGTCGCCCTCCATGAAGTTGACTTTAAGTCCTCGGAGCTTCAAAGGGTTGTTATTTTTCATGGAACTCTTGGGGCTCTCAATGAAGAAACTAGAGTGCTGGCTGGCATCAGGGCTGGGGTTGGCCTCCACGAACCTACCACCACTGGCACCCAGAGCTCCCCGCCAGCCTACTTCTGGGGCTGTGCTGCCCCCAGTCTTGCTGGGGAGTGATGTCAAAGGGCTGTGGGAGAATCTGGTGGCCTCAGGGAAGTCTGTGGCACAGCTAATGAAGCTATCAATACTCGACATACTTCGCATGTCGATGACCCCTTCTGTGCGAGTGGGCAGAGGGGCTACGGGGCTAGGGATACTCTCCATTTCAAGTTCTTCCTTTGGTTTGCTCTGTGCTGCTGACTCCTTGGTATTGAGGATGGGTTGGGATTGGGTCTTGGCCATCTTATTGTACATGTCTTCCAACTGCTGAACGTTCAGGTGCTGAGGACTAGAAGATGATCTGGCTTTTTCAGGGGATCCCTGCTCCTTAGTTTCAAAGGACTTACTTGAACTGGTTTCAGACAGTGTTCTCTTTGTCCATTTCCATTTGTTAGGAGACAAGTGGTTATCTTGTACTTTGTCTTTCTTACCCATATTCTCCCCATTTTTCTCAACCACAATGTCCATCATCTCAATGCTCCGGGCAAAAGCATCCTTCATGTTCATGGATACGATGCTGCCATTCCTCTTGGCTCTCTCCAGAGCCTCTCGCCGTTTGATTGCTTTCTCCTGTCTCTTCTGCTCCTTATAGAACTCAGAGAAGTTATTGACAATGATGGGGATGGGAAGAGCAATCACCAGGACTCCTGCAATGCAGCAGAGTCCCCCAACAATTTTCCCCAGGAGAGTCTTGGGGTAGATGTCTCCATACCCAACAGTAGTCATGGTGATGGTGGCCCACCAGAAAGAGGCTGGGATGCTTTTGAACTTGGTGTCGTCCTCATCCTTCTCAGCAAAGAAGACAAGGCTGGAGAAGATCATAATGCCCATGGCGAGGAAGAGGATGAGCAAGCCCAATTCATTGTAGCTCCTCCGCAAAGTGAAGCCCAGGGACTGGAGGCCAGTGGAGTGGCGTGCAAGCTTAAGGATGCGGAGAATTCGCATGATGCGGAAGATCTGGACCACGCGGCGGACATTCTGGAATTGCAGCACGCTCTTGTTGGATTCAGTGAGGAAAATGGTGACATAGTACGGCAGAATGGCCAACAAGTCAATGGCATTGAGTGGGCCCTTGAAGAACTTCCACTTCTTGGGCGAGGAGAGGAACCGCAGCAGGTACTCCATGGTGAACCATGCGATGCACACAGCCTCCACGTGGGCCAGCTGGGGGTTGTCTGTGGACTGACCGAACTCATCGAGGCTCTGTAGCTCAGGCAGCGTGTTGAGGGACAGGGCAATGGTGGAGAGGACGATGAACATGATGGAAATTATGGCAAGGATCTGTGAGGAGAAGAGAGTGGGATTTAGTTATCAACCACCTCACAGGATGATCATCATAACACCCTGGATCTACAGGGCACTCCTCAATGTTCAAGAGCATTTTCACATCTCACTAGTCATTTAATGAGCCAAAAAGAGAATTTGTTGTAATCCATTTATTGTCCAGATGTGGAAACCAAGGCCCAGAGAAATGAGATGTTTTAAAGCTATCAGCAAGCCCAGGGTTCAAACATGCTTTTTCAGATAGTAACCATTTTATGGGCCCTGAAACACTGCATTCTCTGTTGCAACGACTCGACTCTGTAGCTGTAGCATAAAAGTAGCCTTGGATAATACATAAATGAATGGGCATAGCTGTGTTTCAATAAAACTTTATTTACAAAAACAGACAGTAGACCGAATTTGGCCTGTGAACCATGATTTGCTGACTTCTGATCTAGACCAGTGGCTCACACTGGGTGGGGAACTACCTTCACGGAGATGATACTAATGGTAATAGCTATCCTTGATTGAGTGTTCGTTGTGTGCTAGGCACTTTCCATGAAATAGCTCATTTCATTCTTATAATAACCCTGTTCAGTGCTATTAGCTCCATTGAAGAGATGCGGACACTTGGGTTTCCACAGCTAGTAAATGGAAGGGCCAGCATTTTAACTCAGGTCTGGGTGACCCAAGAACATGAGCTCTTAAGGCTGTGTTAAAAATCGGATGTGGCTGGGTATGGTGCCTCATATCTGTAATCCCAGCACTTTGGGAGGCCTAGGCAGGAGAATCGTTTGAGGCCAGGAGTTCGAGTCTAGCCTGGGCAACATAGTGAGATCCCGTCTCTATAAAAGAACAAAAGGAAAAAAAAATCAGATGAAAGCTAACCTTTTGCTGGAAAAATGCCTAGACATTCAAGATTTTGCAGGTAATTCCTAGAGAGGCACAGACATTCTGGGCCCATATTAACTCTTGACTGGAACTATGTGCTTTTGAGGGCTAAAGACCTTGGCTTAGCTACCTTCGAGTGCCCTGGATCAAGAAGAGGGCTTGGCCCAGAGAAAGGGCTCAATGGATATATGTTGAAATTAATGGAATCTAGGCCAGTCTACAGACTGTGCAGAAAAGCAAACAGATGTAATAAATTTCTCTGAGGGTCTTTTTTTTTTTTTTTTCCCCAAAAAATACAAATCCAATCACACTACTCCTTTGCTTAATAAATCTCCAGGGCTCCTCATGAAAAAATCCAACCCCCTAAACCTGTCTATTGGGTCCCCTATACCTGTCTTACTTTTGTAGATTTTTCCCTTTCTCTTCTGAGCCTGCTAAGTGGGAAGGGGGGGGCCTGGTCACCATGGTTGTATTATTTGATCCTGGCTGCCACTGATCAGAGCACAAAGTTTGGATAAAAAATCCAGGTGGAGCCAATCTGTACACTGGGGCTTAGCCAACCTACCTTTGAGAAACTGGAGCTCAGGAACCCAGGCAGTGAGTGGGTTACAGGAGAGTGAGTCCCTGAATTAAATGTTAAGTAGAATCTAGGGTTGAATCAGCTTCATGATAAGCCCAATCCTCAAGCAACTGTCTCCCAAATGTAGGGGACAGAGATGCCATAAAAAACATTAAAGAAAGCTGAACCTTAGCCTAGGCATTGGTGGCTTACATTTGTAATCCCAACACTTTGGGAGGCTAAGGTGGGGGGATTGCTTGAGCCCAGAAGTTTGAGACCAGCCTGGTCAACACAGTGAGACCCTGTCTCTACAAAAAATAAAACATCTGCTGGATGTGTTGGCACATGTCTATAGTTCCAGCTACTTGGAAGGCTGAGGTGGGAGAATCTCTTGAGCCCAAGGAGGTTGAGGCTGCCGTGAGCCATGACTACACCACTGCACTCCAGCCTGGGTGACAGAGAGAGAAACCCTGTCTCAAAAGAAAACAAAAGAAAAATGAAAAAAAAGAAAGAAACGAAATTAGCCGGGCATAGTGGCCGCACCTGTATTCCCAGCTACTTGGGAGGTGAGGCAGGAGAATCGCTTGAACCCGGGAGGCAGAGGTTGCAGTGAGCCGAGATCGCACCACTGCACTCCAGCCTGGGCGACAGAGTGAGACTCCATCTCAAAAAACAAACAAACAAGCAAACAAACAAACAAATGAAACAAAAGAAAAAGACAAAGAAAGCTGAACCTTCAAGAAAAGCAAGAGAATGAAGGGAAGGTGCAGATGAAGGAGGAGTGAGGACCACAGGAGGGCCATAGCAGGGTGCAGAGGGCAGCAGTTAAGAGCTGAGGCACTGGTGTCAGCCTGTTTGAGGTTCAAGCCTCAGCTCTCTGCCATTTCCTTACATTAAGCAAGTTATTTAACCTCTCTAAGCCCCAGTTTCCTCATCTAGAAAATGGGCTGATAACAGTATCTACCTCAGAGAACTGCTGTGAAGATGAAATGTGTTAGCACAGGCAAAATACTAGGACAGCTTCCAGCAGCACATGGTGAGTGTCTAATAGACGCCAGCTGTCATCACAGGGGAAATCTCAGCCCACATCACCCCATCCACTCAGATCACCCAGCCTTGGGGTGGCCCAGTCTCGGTCTTTGCCTCCTGTCCTTGTTCTGAGACTGTCTGCTGTATCCTGTAAGTCAACCCAATGCTGCATGGGTGAGTGTGAGGGGTTTCTGGCCCTGCAATGAATCCCCAGTAAGGACACATGGTTGTCAAGTCCTTCTCATTTTGACTCTGACCCCTCTCTCTGGCCACTCCTGCCATGGGTTCTCAAAATTCACACTCCTCTAGTCACACACTATCATCGGTCAATTCTGTATGCCTAAGCTTCTTGCTCGCTGTCTGGTGAATTCCAATCCATCTTTTCAAATCCAGCCCACGCGACTCCTTCCCTCTGGAGTTCTCCTTGCTTTCCCCAGGCAGGATTGACTGCTCCATCCTTGGGTTTCCTCACCATTTTACCATACCTTGGGGATACTTACCACTCATATCCCCTCACAGGTGTGTGCGTGTGCGTGCGTGCGTGTGTATGTGTGCGTGTGTGTGAGTGCACGTGACTGAGTGTGCCTATTGCTGCTCAGAATCGGTCAGCACTGGGAGGATGGGGATGGGTTCTGAGGTTTATCTGTGGGCCCCCAGCACCTAACCCAGGGCGAGACACCTAACAGGCGCTCCCCAAGTATTTGTCGGCTGTTGCTCAAGTTCATGAAGCTACAAGTACAAGGGTCAGGACCAGAATTCAGTTGTTGTTGTTGTTTTGGGAGACAGTGTCTTTCTCTGCTGCCCAAGCTAGAGTGCGATGGTTTGATCACAGATTACTGCAGCCTCAAACTCCCATGCTCAAGCAATTCTCCCACCCCAGCCTCCCAAGTAGCTAGGACTACAGGAGAGTACAAGCAAGCCCAACTAATTTTTAACTTTTTTTGTAATGATGGGGTCTCACTTTGTTGCCCAGACTGGTCTTGAACTCCTGGGCTCAAACTATCCTCCTGCCTTGGCCTCCCAAAGCACTGGGATTACAGGTGTGAGCCACTGCACTGGCCCCGGAAATATTTCTTGGTCATCTACTCTGCGTGAGGCACTAGGCTGGACACTGGGGATGCCACAGGGGGCAAGAAAGTGCTGGTGCCCTGATGGGCCAGCTCTGAAGATGAAAGGGAATGTTCTGAGGTGTGGTGCCTCCCCAGCCTCAGGGGTTCTGTAACTTCTGATTTTTTTTTCTGTAGTTAAGTCTGACACATCCTATGTTTGAAAAAATAGGTTTTGAGTTTCTTGAATTGCACCCATTGAAAAAGAAAGATTCTGTAATATTTTATAAAATGAAATGTTTGAGGCCGGGTGCGGTGGCTCATACCTGTGATCCCAGCACTTTGGGAGGCCAAGACAGGTGGATCACCTGAGGTCAGGAGTTCAAGACCAGCCTGGCCAACGTGGTGAAACCCCATTTCTACTAAAAATACAAAAAATTAGCCAGCCATGGTGGCAGGCGGCTGTAATCCCAGCTACTCGGGAGGCTGAGGCAGGAAAATTGCTTGAACCCGGGAGGTGGGGGTGGCGGTGAGCCAAGATCATGCCATTGCACTTCAGCCTGGGCAACAAGAGTGAAACTCTGGCTCAAAAATAAAATAAATAAAATAAAACGTTTGATATATACAAAAATAGACCTAATTTATATGTAATTTATGAACCATAATCAAACGAACACCTAGAAACCACCACCCAAATGGAGAGACAGAGCAGGCAGCAGTAACACTGACACTTCCTTTGTGTCCTTCCCACCTCCAGAGATAACCTCTGTGTGCAGTTTTTCATCCCTTGGTTTCTCTGTATGATTTTCAATAAGAATGTATGGGTCCCTAAATTGTCATTTTGTTGTGCTATTATTTTTTTTTTTTTTAAGAGATAGAGTCTTGCTGTGTGGCCCAGGCTGGAGTGCAGTGGTGCAATCACAGCTCGAATGCCTAGGCTCAAACGATCCTCCCGCCTTAGCCTCCCAGGAAACTTGTACTACAGGCACATGCTACCATGCCTGGCTATACTGTGTAGAGATGGGGTCTTACTATGTTGCCCAGGCTGGTCTTGAACTCCTGGCCTCAAGCAATCCTCCCACCAGGGCCCACAAAGTGCTAGGATTACAAATGTGAGCCACTGCTCCTGGACTTCCCTCAGTTTTGACCCTATACTGTATGTATTTTGCTACTTGTATCACTCTTTCCTTAATGGTAAAAACAAAAAATCAAAAAAGCCCACTCACCTTCTTTGTTTCATTTTAGCTTTATTCTAAGAAATAATATGCAAAATTGCTGATTTTTCATGCCAGGGCTATATGTATTAAATATTCACCAAAATAAATATGTGATTGTTGGAATAACATCTTGGCAGCACACTTTTTAGTGCTCCTGTATTGAGGTGAGGAGTGTGGGTCCTGGAGTTGAAATTCTAGCTCTTGCCATTCATTGGTGGGATGACCTTGGGCATCCAAATGTTCACTGCCTCAGTTTCCTTATTTGTAAAATGAGGACATACTAGTGGTTTTTAAGGGGATGATTTTTACTCCTAGGGGACACTTGGCAATTTTGGCAGAAATTTTTGGTCGTTACAACTGGTGGGAGGGGTGCTCCTGACATCTTGGGGGTGGAGGTCTGGGATGTCACTAAATGCCCTACAATGCACAGGACAGCCTCCATGGCAAAGAATGATCCAGCCCGAAATGCCATCAGTACTGAGGTTGAGAAACTCTGGGACATGCCAATAGTCAGCCCCTCACAATTGTGGAGTTGGGGACACGGACTGGGTCAGAGTGGGCAGTCAGTGGGCTTTGGGCTGAGCCCTACAGGAAGCTGCTCTTGTCTGGTGACTTCTGGCAGGAGGGCGCCTGCACAGTGAGGAATGGATTCCCGGGGAATCTGTTCCTTTAAGAGCTGGGAGGTCCTATTTTCCCCCAGAGGCTAGCAGGGGAAGCCTGCTTTGGTTTCTAACCCCCAGACAACTCCAGAGAAGGCCCACATAATTCATGTTCTGCTGACAGATGCACGAATTATGCACCCAGCTATTGTACAGACCTAAGGCAGGCACCCACTTTGTACTGAGACTGCCCTCCCTCTCCCCACCCCTCAGCCCAAGGAGACCTAGGAAACGAGCAAAGCAGGGGCAGGGGCCCTACTGGACCCCAAGGTGTCGGGGGAGGGGGGAGTGCCTGCTGCCCAGGGTTGGGTTGGGAGGTTCGAAGCACACCTGGCGTCTGTCTGTGTGAATGTGCATCACACAGCATGTGTGGGTAATGCAGTGTGGGGGGTCTCCCTTGACCCACTCCTCCTGGCCCCACCTGTGAGACTTTTTTCTTTTCCAGACTCAATGAGGCCCTTAGAGTTAGGGCCACACTTCCTGCCTGGGGAACTTCCCAACGTGAGTTAAGCCCTCTGTGCCTCAGTTTCCCCATCTGTAAGAGGGGGATCATTGCAAGACTGCAGTGAGAATTCAATGAACTCAAAATGCCCTTAGCTAGTGGCACAGTTACTTTAAACTTTAATAGTATTTATCTCTCCACATTTCTTTACATTTATTTATAAGCTGATTTTGGACTTGAGTTTGAGTCCCAGGGCTATTAATCCCCAGCTGTGTGGCTTTGGACAAGTCACTCCCCCTCTCTGAGCCTCTGTTTCCTTTTCTCTAAAATGAAGATGAAGGTAACTGAGCACTTACCACCTAAAAGCCACCTAATATATAATATTATTAAACTATTACTCAGGGCCAGGCATGGTGGCTCACCCCTGTAATCCTAGCACTTTGGGAGGCCGAGGTGGGCGGATCACCTGAGGTCAGGAATTCGAGACCAGCCTGGCCAACATGGTGAAACCCATCTCTACTAACTATACAAAAATTAGCTGGGTGTGGGGGCGCCTTTAATCCCAGCTACTTGGGAGGCTGAGGCAGGAGAATCACTTGAACCCAGGAGGCGGAGGCTGCAGTGAGCTGAGATCGAGCCACTGCACTCCAGCCTGGGTGACAAGCGGGAAACTCCGTCTCGAATAAATAAATTATTATTCAGATAATTTATGGTCAACCCCACCCCTAACCTCTTACTGGTTGCTTTTGGAACCAGGAGTAGGTGTATAGACCCCAGTGACTGCCTAAGGCAGCATGCATCCTCTAAACAGCTTGTGGACCCAGATGGACTGTGTTGATTTGGTTTCTGGGATAAGCCCCAGGAGTGGGGAACTGGCCACCACCTGGGAGTCCTCCCGGCCCCAGCTCAGGCCTGGACAGGCCTCTGCTTTTCTGGGATCTGAGCCCAGTTGGGCTTGGCAGAACTCCAGGAACCCGGGGAGCAGAGGCAGGAGCCAGTACCAGAGACTGGGAGGCTGTCCTCAAATTCCCTGTGAAGAGGTTCTGGATCCTGGAGCCTACCTGTCTGCACCAAATGGGAGAGGGGGCTTTGGTCCTCTGGGGGGAAAGACTGGCAGGTGGGGATCCCCAGGGTGGAATCCAGGAGTGCTGGAGCCAGGCCCTCCTCATCCTAATTGTCGACTCTGGTGGTTGATCACAGAGAGGCCTACGGACTGTTTATCGTGGCCTCTGCACACTTCCCTGCTGTTCCAGGAATGTGGATGAGGCACAGACTGTCCCTGCAGAAAAGGGCTCAAGCTCCCCGCTGGGAAGATGAGGAAACTCAAGCAGAGAACGGAAGAGACTTGCCCACAGTCACACAGCCCATTGCGGTCAATACTGTTCAGTAACACTAGAAGATTTGGCAAGCTGGAAGCTGTACCTAGTGTTTAGGGCTTGCAAATTGCTCTTCATAAATATGCAGGTTTATAGCTGCAGTATTTGTAATAGTCCCACAGTGGAAACAACCCAAATGTCCATCAACTGATGAGTGGATAAACAAAATGCAGCTATCCATACAATGGAATATTCTTCATCCATAAAAAGGAATGAAGTGCTGATATTTGCTACAACACAGATGAACCATGAAAACATTATGATAAGTGAGAGAAGTCAGACACAAAAAGCCACTTATATGATTCCACTTATATGAAATGTCCAGATAAAGCAAATCTATAGAGACAGAAAGTAGGTCAGTGGTTGCCAGGGTGGGGGATAGGGATTAACAGTTAATGAGCATAAAGGATCTCATTGGGATGAAAATGTTCTAAAAACTGATTTAGGGCAAAGGCTGCACAACTTGGTAAAATTTAATAAAAATTATCGAATTGTACGCTGGAAATGGGTGCGCATTGTATGATATGTAAAGTAAAGCCTCAATAAAGTTATATAAAAAGTTGCTTTCCGGCCAGGCACGGTGGCTCAAGCCTGTAATCCCAGCACTTTGGGAGGCCGAGACGGGCGGATCATGAGGTCAGGAGATCGAGACCATCCTGGCTAACACGGTGAAACCCCATCTCTACTAAAAATACAAAAAAAAAAAAAAACCTAGCCGGGCGAGGTGGCGGGCGCCTGTAGTCCCAGCTACTCCGGAGGCTGAGGCAGGAGAATGGCGTAAAACCCGGGAGGTGGAGCTTGCAGTGAGCTGAGATCCGGCCACTGCACTCCAGCCTGGGCGACAGAGCAAGACTCCGTCTCAAAAAAAAAAAAAAAAAAAAAAAAGAAGTTGCTTTCCATAAAGAGAAGCCCATTGCTTTTCTTTTCTTTCTTTTTGAGAGAGTCTTGCTCTGTCACCCAGGCTGGAGTGCAGTGTCGCGATCTTGACTCACTGCAACCTCCGCCTCCCGGGTTAAAGCGATTCTTGTGCCTCAGCCTCCTGAGTGACTGGAATTACAGGTCACCATGTCCAGATAATTTTTGCATTTTTAACAGAGATAGGGTTTCACCATGTTAGCCAGGCTGGTCTTGAACTCCTGACCTCAGGTGATCCACCCACCTTGGACTCTCAAAGTGTTGGGATTACAGGCTTGAGCCACTGCACCAGGCCGTTTTTCTTTTTTCTTTTTTTTTTGAGACGGTATCTCACTCTGTTGCCCAGGCTGGAGTGCAGGGCTGTGATCTTGGCTCACTGCAGCCTCAACCTCCCTTTTTGTATTTTTTGTAGAGATGGGGTTTTGCCACGTTGCCCATGCTGGCCCACTGCTTTCCATCCCCACAACACATGGATAGTTCAAAGGAGAGAATAAGAAGCTGAGCAAGCCACAGAGCTGCTGTAAGCCCTGCAGCGACTCCCCATTCTCTCAGTTAAGTTCCAGTTCCTGTGCATTTAGTTGGCATGTGCTTATTGAGCACTTACTAAGTGCTATGCTAGTTGCTGAGGGTGCTGCATGAATAAGAAAGAAAATTTCCTAGCCTCACAGAACTGGTAGGGAGAGGCAGACCAAAAAAACCCAAAAATGTAAACCAGGAAAGAGGCAAGGTGATGTCAGATAGTGTTAGGTGCTGTGAATTATTGAGAAAAGCAAACCAGGGGGATCGATGGAGAAGCGCTAGGGGTGTCCACAGGAGGCCGAGTGGTCAGGGCAGGCCTTTCTTAGGAGGTGTCTGGTTGCTGAGACTTAAAAATAAGGAGTGTGTGTCATTCAAAGATGCGAACAGTCTAGGCAGAAGGCACAGCACGTATGAAAGCCTTGGGTGGGAATAAGCCTGGTATATCAAGCAACCCAAAGAAACTCAGTGTGGCTGGGGCTGCATGAGTGAGAGCGGGAGAGCTGGGTGAGCCTGATGAGATCTGAGGAAGAGATTTGGGTTTTATATTAAGATCACCTTTCTTCTCTCTCCTGACTATTTCCCCTATTCCCACTGTATTCCACACTGAATCCCGGATAAACTACTTACAGTTGCCAAACTACACTACCATGGGTGCTTGCAGCTCTGAATCTTTGCTGTTCCCTCTGCCTGGAGTACCCTTCCTCCTACTCCAAACCCACTTCTCCTGGCTGCCTATTCAGGCCTCGGCTTTGGGGCCACTTGCCCCAGCGAGCCCTCTCTGGGCCGCCGGTCTGCATTGGGTATATCAGTTCTTTGAGCTCCCACAGCCCCTGCGCATCTCTGATCACAGCCTTGATGCTGCTGAGCTGAAATTGTTTTCTCCTTTCTGTCCCACACTAAAGTGTCAGCTCCATAAGGGCCTGGACTGGGTCGGTCTTGTCCACTGCCGTGTCCCCAGCTGCTGAAACAGTGCTTGGTACAGACGGGAGCTTCTTATATAGCTCACAAATGAACGAACAAGCGGATAAAGAAAACCGAGGCTCAGAGAATGAAGCGGCTTTTCCAGAGTCTCGCAACTTGTAAGCGGTAGTTCCAGACGCACAGACTTGAACTCAGGTCTGTGGGTCTCCCCAAGACATTTTCAAGGACATAGGAGGAGGCGGCTGCTGGCCCATCAAACCTTCGGTCCTTTTATGGTGCTTCCGCTTCCCCCAGCTTTAAGTGGGGATTACAGCTGGGGAGTTTTAATTAGAAGGGTCACTGGTGCAGATCCGATTAAGGGGATTGGGAGCAGTCTGATGGGGTTGCCCGCATCCCCTACAGGCAGTGGCTCCTGGCAGAGGATTGGTGAGACATTGGAGTCAGGAGCCTGCAGGGGGCGCTCGTGGGCTCAAAGGGACAGGAATCCTGTGCTTGTACAACAAAGGATGAAGGCAGAGGGCTTTGCCATGAGCAGAAAACAGTCACAAAGATGGAAAGAGGACGCAGGGCCACTGTGGAGGGCGCCCTAGCCCTTATACCCCAGAGGCTTTGCTGCTGGGAAGTTTATTTTTACTCGGTTGACTGAGTTTCAAAATTGGGAGATTTTACGTAAAAATCCAGATTTTCAGATTCTTTTGGAAAATTAGATGCCCTGTCTTCACTCAACCTGCAGTCCCAGTGGCAACCACTGGCTGGAGCTAAGGAATAGCAACCCCTTGGGACAGGGAACCGGCTGCCCAGTGTGCCACAGGCCCTTCACCTGTTTTGTGATCTGTGTCTGCAGGCAGCTGGGTTTGCAGTCACTGACCCACCTGAGGCGATAAGATAACACCTGCCATAGGGTATGAAGAACCTTCTGGACAAGATCTGCATCGGACTCCACAAACCAGGAACATGGGGGTCACACGTGCTATACCCTGCCCTATCCTGTTTCCCCATACCCAGGAGTCAGGAGTCAGGAGTCAGGAGCCTGCGGGGGGCAGGCTAACAGCTAAGAAGGATGAGTAGGAAGTAACCAGGCAGAGTGAAGGGAAAAGCATTCCAGGCGGAGGGAACAGTGTGGGAAAGGCCCTATGGCAAGAATATAGTGGTTGTGAAGTCTGATCAATTCCAGTTCACCAACATCTGTGCATCTGTTCCATTCTCTCCACCTGCACAGTCCCCACCCTCCCACATCAGGACTTCTTTCTGGCCTCCCCAAAACCACTCTCTGGCCCACTATTGCAAAGACCGCTAGCTGTCACCAGTATCTATTCTTCCCCTCTTCCATTGTCATAGAGTTTTAGCTGGACCCAGGGCTAACCAGAATAAAGACTACATCTCCCAGCTTCCCTTGCAGTTAGATGTGGCCATGTGATTAACACTGGCCAATGGAAGGTGAGCAGAAATAATGCAAGCCCTGTCTCCTTTTCCTCCTTCTTGCTGGCTGGGAGGCAGATGTGCTGGGCAGAGCTGGAGCAACTGTCTTGGAACAGTTGCTCCAAGATGGAAGCGAATCCCAGCGCTAGACTGGCCCTTTACGGAAAAAGTTTGCCAGCTCCTGGTCTGTCTCATAACATCCATCTTGTTTAAGTCACTCACTGTATTTTGGAGTCTCATTGTTACAGCCGTTTAGTCTCTCCCTGCCTAACTCTCCAGCCTTCTCTTGTTCCATGCTCCTCTCTGCCCTCTCCTCTCAGGTACATTAACCAGTAACCTTCCTCTGGTCGTTCATAATCTCCACTATCTTCTTGCCATGGGGCCTTTCCCACACTGTTCCCTCTGCCTGGAATGCTTTTCCCTTCACTCTGCCTGGTTACTTCCTACTCATCCTTCTTAGTTCAAGATCACCTGTTCAAGGAAGCCATCCTTGACCTTCCTAACCAAGTCAAATCCCAATCACAGACTCTCATAGTACTATTATCCTTCTCTTCATAACACTGTTCAAGTTGCAATTTTGCAGTAATGTCCACCTCTGCAGACTGTAAGCAGTATGAGGGCAGGGGTTATATCTGATTTTTCTCTATCTTGAATCCTTAGAGCACATAGTTGGTGCTCAATACATATCTATGCAACAAAGGATCTCATTTCATCCTGATAACAGTCCTACAGGCTGTGCTGTGCCTCCACCTGTTTTATAATTGGGGAAACTGAGGCTTAGAGGACAAATATCCAGAGGAACACTTAAGAAAATAATAGATGGCCAGGCATGGTGGTGCAGGCCTATAATCCCAGCACCTTGGGAGGCCGAGGTGGGCAGATCACTTGAGGTCAGGAGTTTGAGACCAGCCTGGCCAACAAGGTGAAACCTTGTCTTTTTTTTTTTTTTTTTTTGAGACGGAGTCTTGCTCTGTCGCCCAGGCTGGAGTGCAGTGGCCGGATCTCAGCTCACTGCAAGCTCCACCTCCCGGGTTCCCGCCATTCTCCTGCCTCAGCCTCCGGAGTAGCTGGGACTACAGGCGCCCGCCACCTCGCCCGGCTAGTTTTTTGTATTTTTTTAGTAGAGACGGGGTTTCACCGTGTTAGCCAGGATGGTCTCGATCTCCTGACCTCGTGATCCGCCCGTCTCGGCCTCCCAAAGTGCTGGGATTACAGGCTTGAGCCACCGCGCCCGGCCAAAACCTTGTCTTTACTAAAAATACAAAAATTAGTCAGGTGTGGTGGCACATGCCTGTAATCCCAACTACTCAGGAGGCTGAGGCAGGACAATCACTTGAGCCTGCGAGGCAGAGTAGTGAGCCGAGATCGTGACACTGCACTCCAGCCTGGGCAACAGAACAAAACTCTGTCAAAAAAAAAAAAAAAAAAAAGAAGAAGAAGAAGAAGAAGAAGAAGAAGAAGAAGAAACTAGTAGAGAAAGAGTTTAAATTGATGTTTACTAGACTTTGATGCCCTTCTTTATTTTAAAAAATATATATACTTGGGACCTTTCTTATCCTAGTATCCTGGGGTCTGGCTTTTAACTTATGCCTTCACTTGAACCGTCTCCCTGAGGTAACTGCACTCTTCTTAACAAGCCCTGGGTTGGGCAACCTCTTCCTAACAGGCCAGCCAGGTTCCCATAAGTCTCTCCAAAGGCAGGAATTCTGGGAGGTGGTGATGTTACCATCTCCTGCCTACCTGAGGACAATGGTCTCTGGTGGAGGAGGAGGAGGGACTCAAAACTGATCCCTGAAGAGGGAAGAGAGGATGAGGAGGCTTGTCTCTGGAGGGGAGAAATGCGGGACAGTGTGCTCCCTGCCTGGGTGATTGCCAATTCCCTATATTTGCTGAGGACATGAGCAGTTGAGGGAGGAACTGTCAGTGTTAACTGTGATGAATGGCATGGGTCCATCCCTGTTGTTGAGAGCAACGTATTGAATGAAAAATGAGGAGTGCAGGAAGTGTTAGGCAAGGACAATGTCCCCAGGTTCTGCCAGCCACAAACCAGTTCCCTTGTCCTCTGAGTCTGGCAGGAGGGGAATTGGGGAGGGTAGTCTCTGAGAGCTTGACCAAGGTGGCTGGGGTTGCTAATAGAAGCTAATTATGTGAGTCTGGAGAGATGCTGGGGTTAGGTGCTACTCTGGCTAATGTCAGAATAATGGCTCTGCGAGTGGTCTTTTTTTGAGAATAGCCAGATTTTCTGGTTAATGTCCAATCTACTTTTTGAAAGAGACATTTGGGTGGCTTAACAATAGATCTTTCTCATCTATTATGAAATTATAGCAGTTTAGTCTCACTAGAGATTCATATTGAGGTGAAATGGACATGTGGGTAGTCTGGAGACTTACTTTTTTTTTTTTTTTTTTTTTTTTTTGAGACGGAGTCTCGCTCTGTCGCCCAGGCTGGAGTGCAGAGGCCGGATCTCAGCTCACTGCAAGCTCCGCCTCCTGGGTTCACGCCATTCTCCTGCCTCAGCCTCCCGAGTAGCTGGGACTACAGGGCGCCGCCACCTCGCCCGGCTAGTTTTTTTTTTTGTATCTTTTAGTAGAGATGGGGTTTCACCGTGTTAGCCAGGATGGTCTCCATCTCCTGACCTTGTGATCCACCCGTCTCGGCCTCCCAAAGTGCTGGGATTACAGGCTTGAGCCACCGCGCCCGGCTGAGACTTACTTTTAATTCTGGCTGGGCATCCTTAGGCAAGTGTCATCACATCTCTGATCTTTCTCATGCAGGATCCACTGAGAGTCTAATGGGTCTCCAGTACAGTTCCTTTCTAGGTGGCAAGGATCTAGTGGCTCTACCATCTCAATAGGTGGCCTCCAGTCTTGCCAAGGCAGAGGACGGGACAGTGTGGACAAGTCACACTTGCTCTTAAATGCCTGCACCCAAAAGTGATACACATAATTCCCTCCCTCAACAGTGAGGCCTCTGGTCTCTTACTGTGTCCTCCAGGGAGACACAGTAAGTGCTTTGAAACTTACAAAATGCTTTATAACAGGCTAAGGAGATGGTCCCCAGTATGGGTGTGTGCACAATAGGATACACTGGAGTGCAGAAACAAATGATTGGCATTTCTACCCTTTACTATAAAACAAACAAACAAAACAAGAAATCAAGTTTTCCTGATGTTAAGTCCACGAATTAACGTCGGGATCTTTGTTCACTCTGTATGTCAGGCAGACTTGGAGACAGGAGAAGTGCCCTGGGGGAAGAGTAGTGGTGCTTCAGCTTAGCGGGGTCGGCAAGGAAGCCGGCACATTTTTGTTTGATGGCCACAGTGCCACGTACGTGTGTCTGGGGTGGATAAACTTCTAGCACTCATGGGTGTCTGGTTCCAGTCTTCTTCCTGGGCATAATGTCTATTTCCTCGAGGCAGTAGGGCGGAGATATCTGGTTCTCCATGGGCTCTGTGTGGATACTGGCAGAGGCATTTAAGAGTGGGTGTGAGTTCTTCACATGCAAACTTTGATGGGTAAAGTCAAGAGATTGTGGATTTGTTCATTATTGTAGCACAATCTATCATCTTCTCACTAATGCATCTGGTCGAGTCAGGTTACAGATTCTATTCTCTGACTTTAAGCTAACTAGTCCTCTCAAGACAAGGATGAATGGCTTACAAAGATCCTGGAAAACGGGCATGGTGACTCACACCTACGATCCCAGCACTTTGGGAGGCTGAGACGGGAGGATCACTTAAGGCCAGGAGTTCGAGACCAGCCTGGGGAACATAGTGAGACCTTCCCTCCCTCCAATCTTTAAAGAAATAAAAATAAAACATAAAGATCCTGGTAAAGCCACAAGAGTTTGGGGGTAGTATTAGTAATGGCAACACAGGAGAACATCAAGACAGTGGCTGAACTGAAGCTTCCCCCACCCGGTGGTCCGAGCCCTTTGGCAGTGACAGCACGAAGTTAAAAATAATGATGATCTCATCAGATCTGACAAGAGGTTGGCCAGAAAAGGGTTGAAATGATCAGGAAGACTCTTTGTATGTGAATTTTCATCTGCTCTCTTTTACAGTGAGCCCTATTTTCATTCATTCATCAAAGAAAGAAGGCAGGATAAATGAAATTTGATAAGGAATGAACGAGCTGGATCCAGGGGGAGGGAGGCACTAGAATGTGTTGGTTAAGAACTGGGACTTACATTTTCAACTGTTTCCTAATTTTCCAGCTGTGAGGCCTTGGATAAGTTTCTCAACCTCCCTGAGCCTCCATTTCTTCATCTGTGCAACGGGGACCACCAGGGTTCCTCCCTCACTGGGTTGTCATATGGGAATTCAATGAGAGAATGCATGTGGTACCTGGCATGCAATAAGGCCTCGATGAATGTCAGATGTTCGTTTGTTTCAAAGCCATGAGGAGTACTTCGCCTCAATATCAGGAAGACCGATCTGATGGCGGGAGCTGTTACAATGAGCTATTGTTGTTATTCAATGGAGGGAGGCCAAAGAGAAGGGTGGAATCAGCAAGACCTGGGATCAAATCTTGCCCCTGACATTTACTGACTGTTTGAATTTACACAAGGAACTTCATCTCCCTGAGCTTTAGTTTCCCCATCTATAAAAAGGGACTATTAATACCTACAGGGTCAGATCCTTATAAAGATTTGCCTCATTGATTCATTCATTCATTCGTGTGGGGATGTGCCAGGTAATCTTTTAGGCCCTGGTGAAACTGCAGTAAACAATTCAGGCAAAAATCCCAGTTTGCACGGAGCTGAGGGTTTTGTAGAGGGAAGGGGCAGACAGTGAACAATAATAAGTCAACAGGATCATTTCAGACTATGATAGTTGCTATGAAAAAATGAAGCTGGTCAGGGGAAAGAGAATGACTATGAGACGGTTTACTTTAGCTGGGGTGATCAAGGAGGGCCTCCTTGTGGAGGTGACATTTGAACTGAGACCTGAATGATAAGGAGGAGCTGGCCACATGACCATCAGTGGGAAAAGCATTCCGGGCAGAGGGAACAGCAAGCGCAAAGGCCCTGAGGTAAGAATGTGTTTGGCAAGTGTGGTTGAAGTAGGGTAAGTGGAGGGGAGAGTAAGGAATGTGGTAAGGGGGACAGACCTTAGGATGCCTCTAGTCTACACACAATGAGTGCAGAGCATGCTATTATTATTAGTATCATTAGCAGCAGTCTTCCTCTGACTCCCTTTTTCGTCCCCCACTAAGGATCTGCTTTGGAAAATAACATCCATTCTTGTGGTTCTCTTGGAAGATTCCTTCAGTTATTCAGCTGTTCCACATGAAAACATTCAGGGCAGCAACACTCCAAGTCCTTGGTCTGGTTGTTGAAGGGGAGGTTGACTCATTAGAATGTAAGGAATAATTGCATTAATTGTCCAGGAAAGTGACAAGGAGGTGACTCTGGTCATGCAATTTTGAGCTTTGGCTTCAACCTTTGGGGGCCTCGCCCTGCTACCTCCCATTCTGTCAATTCTTGAGGCTCAGGGGTGAGATCTCTAGGGGCCTTGGGCCACTTTGAGGACAGCCATGTGTGCAAGAGACAAGTATCCATATTCTACTGTTTCACCGAATCCGGATTTTCAACTGGCTTCTATGACTACTTTGCTTAAAGATCACACCGCCAAGCCTCAGCCTCCGCTGCAGCTAGATGGAGGTTGCGTGCTTGGATCTGGTCAATAAGATGGGAGTGGGAGTGTTGTGTGGGACTTCCAGAATCTCTTTTTTTGTTGTTTTTTTTTTTTTTTTTTTTTTTTTTTTGAGACGGAGTCTCGCTCTGTCTCCCAGGCTGAAGTGCAGTGGCCCGATCTCAGCTCACTACAAGCTCCGCCTCCCGGGTTCATGCCATTCTCCTGCCTCAGCCTCCCGAGCAGCTGGGACCACAGGCGCCCGCCACCTCGCCCGGCTAGTTTTTTGTATTTTTTAGTAGAGACGGGGTTTCACCGTGTTAGCCCGGATGGTCTCGATCTCCTGACCTCGTGATCCACCCGTCTCGGCCTCCCAAAGTGCTGGGATTACAGGCTTGAGCCACCGCGCCTGGCCTTTTTGTTGTTTTTTGTAATATTATTATTATTATTATTATTTTGAGATGGAGTCTCACTCTCTCGCCCAAGCTGGAGTGCAGTGGCACAATCTTGGCTCACTACAAACTCTGCCTCCCAGGCTCAAGCGATTCTCTGCCTCAGCCTCTCGAGTAGCTGGGATTACAGGTGCGCACCACCATGCCTGGCTAATTTTTTTGTATTTTAGTAGAGACGGGGTTTTGCCATGAGCCACCGCACCAAACCCCAGAATCTTTTTAAAGCAGGGAAGGCTGCCTCCTCTTTTTAGATCTTCCTCTATCCTGCTGCCAGGGATGATTACATGATTGCTGGAACTCTAGCAGCCACTGAGAGTCATGATACTGAAAACCCCGCTCTGGGAAAAGCAGAGCAGAATGGTGGAATGAGGCCGGGGCCATGATAACTTTATAGAGCCATGGTACTAGTTCTGGACTATTTTCATGTGGACTGATGAGAGAAATATACTTCTCTCCCTGGCTCTCTTTGTTATAGCAGCCAGGCCTAGATTCTAATGAGCACAACAAAGGTTAGCCCAGTAATTCTCCAGTATATGGAGAATACGGAGTATAACTTACACATGGACTGCAAACCCATCTGATAGGAACACGGGCAAAAAGACACCGGTTGCCCAAAATAACATAGCAATGGACTGGGAACAAGTTGCTATGAAAACAACTCCACTCCATGGAACTTGAGTAGTTCCCTGTGTCCTTAATCAGCTCCACTCCACACCCTTCCTTCCTTCCCTTTCCAGACTCTCAGTAGACTCTCATTTTCCTGTTCTAAGAGATCAACGGAGACCTCGGCACCTTCTTGTTTGCTGTTCCCTGGGCCCGGCCTGGAGAGACGTTTTCCTGTCACCTCCCCTGCCCCTTCACCAGTTTGCTTTCTTCCTTCTTTCAGGACTCAGTAGCAATGTCACCAGCTTTTCCTAGACTGAATTAAGTTGAGTCAGCCCTTTGATTGCCCTGTCACAGCAGTCTTGGTGAAATCAGGTTTCATCACTCTCCTTCTTAAAGTCCTCTAGTGGTGTCCTGCTGCACTCGAAACAAGGTTCAAACTCTTATGGAGGCTGCAGAGCCCTGCCTGACTTGGCCCATGTTGGCCTCTCTGATCTCTTTTCCTCTGTGCTCTCCCACACGGTCACTCCCTTCCAGCCACACTGGCCACCTGTCTGCTCTTCCACATGCCAAGCCCACTCCTGCCTCAGAACCTTTGCACTTGCTGTTTCTCTGTCTTGAACGTCCTCATCCCAGATTGTCTGTGACTGGCTCCTTCTTATCCCTCACATTCTCTCCTTAGAGAGGCTGTCCCTCACTGCCTGATTAAAAATAACCTCTTTCGGCCGGGTGCGGTGGCTCACACCTGTAATCCCAGCACTTTGGGAGGCCGAGGCGGGTGGATCACGAGGTCAGGAGATGGAGACCATCCTGGCAAACACGATGAAACCCCATCTCTACTAAAAATACAAAAAATTAGCCAGGTGTGGTAGCGGGCACCTGTAGTCCCAGCGACTCAGGAGGCTGAGGCAGGAGAATGGTGTGAACCCAGGAGGTGGAGCTTGCAGTGAGCTGAGATTGCGCCACTGAACTCCAGTCTGGGAGACACAGCAAGACTCCGTCTCAAAAAAGACAAAAAACAAAAAACAAAAAAAAACAAAGAAAAAACCTCTTCCTCAGTCACTCACTCTTTTACCTGTTGCTGCACTCTTTTATCTGCACTGTTTTACCTCCTTGGTGATTTGTCACAATCTGCAGTCACTTTTTTTTTTTTTTTTAGACAGGGTCTCAAAAGGGTACAGTTGTGTGATCATGGTTCACTGCATACTTGACCTCCCAGGGTCCAGCAGTCCTCCCACCTCAGCCTCCCAAGTAGCTGGGACCACAGATGTGCGCCACAATGCCTAGCTATTTTCCTTTTTCTTTTTGTAGAGATGAGGTCTCACTATGTTACCCAGGCTGGCCTCAAACTCTTGGGCTCAAGGAATCCTTCCATCTCAGCCTCCCAAAGGGATGGGATTATAGGTGTGAGCCACCATGCCCGACCAAGTCATTTTGTTTATTTGTTTGTTTACTCATTTATTTTCTGCTTCTCCACCAACCCAGGTTAGCACATTGAGGGCAGGGACTGTGTCTATTTCACAAGGCTGGATCCCCACTGCCCAGCACAGAGCCTGAGATGGGGTTGGCACTCAACAAATACTGGTGCACTAAATGACTGCCTGAATGAATGAATAGGCGAATGGTTTGTGGGTTGGTCAGTTGGATGGAGGGATGGATGGATGGATGAATGGGTTTAGAAGCCATGACCCCAACTGGACCACCCAAATGCGATATGTTTACTGAGCACCCCTCTTGTGCGAGGCATTATTGGAAAATGCAAGCTTGAATTAGCAGCTGAATGCCTGATACTAATGATTTAATAACAGCTGATATTTATTGATTTCTCACCAAATCAGGCACTGCGCCAACTGCATTGCATGACCCATCTCATTTACTCCGTATCTCAACCCCAGGAGGTGTTCCTGCTTTGCAATTACGAAAACCAAGCCTCAAAAAGGTGAGGTTCCATTGGAGGAGGAAGCATCTGGGCTGGGCTGTGAGGGCTAGAGATGGATTCCAGCAGGCAGAGATGGGAGTAGGGGGTGTTCTAGGCAGAGGTAACTGCATATTCAAAGGGTTGGAGGTGGGGAACAACAATTAATTCAGTTTGACTGGGGCAGGTGTGCACAGAGAGAGAAAACTGGCAAGAGGGGAAGCCACCATTTACTGCACACCTGCGACATGTAAGGTACCAAAGCATTTGTTCACCATCACCCCAGGAAGTAGCTCCTCTTTTCACCTTCATTTTTCAGAGGATGGATCTGAGACTTGGAGCCACTAAATAACATGCCCAGAACCACATAGCAGGATTAGGACTTGACTTCATGCCTGTCTCACTCTGAGGCTGGGTCAGAGGTAGACAGTCAGGGGTTCAGGAGGGAGTTGACAAGGCTAGCTATGGAGTCACTGAGGATGTACCAGGAGCCAGGCACAGCATATTATCTCATTTAATCCTCACAAGTACCTAGCAGGTAGGTATTAGCGTGGTAGATATGTTTTTGGATAGTTTAGCATCGTTTTTTGGGAATCGTTCCTCCTGCACAATCACGTATTAAGTGAAGTTGACCCTGTTTCTCAGTTTCAGGGGGTAACAGTGAGATCCAAGCTTGCCAGTTAGGATCATTCATCTCCCTGGCCACAGAGATTACTTTAGTAGTGTGGGCATGACACAAATTGGTTAATTAGGGTTCATCCTGGAACTTTTTCTCGAATTATTGGGAAAGAGGTGGTCTCTCTTTCATCAGGGGCTGTTGAGTTGACAGGATACCAACCAGAAGGGGCTGGAGAGTCAACTCTGGCTCTCTGGGGGAAAAAAAAATCTGCCCAAGAATGTAGCCAAAGCAGAGGGACTCTGTGCCAAGACACAAAGACAAGTTTCTAATGACATTATTTGAGCACCTGGATCCAGCCATCCCTGAAGCCATCCCTTTGGATTTTTTTCAACAATATGAATCAATGAATGCTCTTTTTGGATTAGGCCCGTTGGGCTGGATTTCTGACCCTTGCAAATAAAGTGACCTGACTTAACAAAATTGTTATCTTAATTTTACAGGTGAGAGAGCTAAGATTCATAGAGGCAAAATGACTTGCTTTTAGGATCCATAGGAAGGAAGGGGCTGAATCACACTGAGATATCACAAAGAAAGTTCATGGAGCCTACCAGGTCCTCAAAAAATGCCAGTTCCCTTCTTCCATAGACCAAGGAGCGGTGGAGAGAAGGACAGGAGGAGGTATACCCACTGGTGGAAGCTCCCCCATGAGCTCCAAGCTTCTGGGCAGATTTTAGATTGCATCTGGAATTCTCCAAATTTTCCCAGCCTGCACTGGGGTCTGGCAGGAGCAGGAACCAAAGCCCAGGAGTTGACATATAAAGTGAACTAGCAGTCAGATGTCAGCATTTGAACAAAATTCCTGAGGATCCCACTCTCTCCAAAAAAGTGTCATCCAAGAGTCCTGGCTGCAACACAGGGTTTCCACAGAAGGGCCAGAAGTCCGAGCACTTCTCAGGAGCTTACGCTTAGTAGGATCTTGCACAGAATATTGTTTCAGTACCAAAAGGATTCTGTGGTCACTTGAACTTCTCAACGCTCCTTCACATTGGAACTGGACAGAGAGTAAGGGGTTAGCCTACAAACTTTGACTTCGGACAAAGTTGGGTTCCAATCCTGGCCCTTGCCAGCTGGGTGACTTTCAGTACATTACTTAACCTCTCTGAGTCTCCCGTGTGAAACAGGCAGAATCGGAAGATGAAGTCAGACAAAACAGGTAGACACTCTTAGTACAGAGTTTGGAACCTCTTCAGCTTTTGGGCAAGCAGATGAGTTCTAGATATAGGTGGAACTCTAGCATGGATGATCACATTATCTCTCTGAGCCTCAGCTTCCTCATCTGTAAAATGG
Source organism: Rhinopithecus roxellana (assembly GCF_007565055.1). Taxonomy (NCBI): domain Eukaryota; kingdom Metazoa; phylum Chordata; class Mammalia; order Primates; family Cercopithecidae; genus Rhinopithecus; species Rhinopithecus roxellana. The sequence goes on from NC_044561.1 coordinate 122,907,605, forward strand.
GGCTCAGAATAATACCCCCTGCACAGGTGGTTGTCAGGCAGCAATGAAATCGTGCATGGCAAATGTGTACCCCAGGGTATGCGTGTGAACTGAGGCCACCCTGCCAGCAGGACGGCCCCCCATCCACCCGCAGGGAGTTTTGGCCCACACGGTGAATTGCCAACACTGATTTTCCCTATGAATTGACATTCGAGTTTCTCAAGAAAAATCTGAAGCTCTGGGTATTCTTGGTCCACGCTGCTCTGTGGCAAGCCCGGGCTGCTGCTGCGCGGTGTTAAGTCCAGGCCTGCACTCTAAAATCTCACATGCACCCTGTGCGTGTTGTTTATGAGGCTGGCTTGGCTTCTGCAGGAATCTGGGTTTGGGAGCCCAGGAATAAATCATTAGGAGTGTAGCCAGCGATGAGGGAAAAGATTAAACAGTGCCAGAGAAGCAGTCATGGGTTCCTTGGGGAATGCTGGGCCAAGAGCTGGGTCCACGAGACACCCTGGATCAGGAATATGGAGATAGAATCCCTGCCTGGGCCAGCCCCTCATCCATCTGTATGGCTGCAGAGAAGCCATGTTGCTGCTTCCTTAGAGCCCCTGGCTGCATTTTCCCCTCATCTCTCCTGCTTCTAGACTGCTCTGAAGCGCCTCCTAGTCCCCACCACTCATCCCGCCACACCTCAGTAAAGCAGAATTATAGGATAAAAAAAGACGGGCAGGAGATAGGGGACTGCTTTAGCTCAAGTGGCTTTGGAGGGCCTCCCTGAGGAGGTGATGCGTGAGTGGGGATCTGAGGAATGCAAAGGAGCCATCTCGCAAAGATGTGGGGAAAGGCCAGTCCGGGCAGCAGTCACAGCAAACAAATGCAAGGGTTCCGGGGCAGGGAAGAGTTCGGCAAGAAGAGGAGGAGAAAGGAGACCAGTGTCCCTGGTGCTAGGGAGGAAGACAAAGGGCATGAGAGATGAGGTCGAAGAGAGAAGGGAGGCAGGCCTTGAAGACCTGATAGGATGTTTTTAACCTGAGAATCCTGGGAACCACAGGGCCATGGCCTAATGTAGGTTTAAAGATCCCCTAGCTCTAGCAGGGTGTGGTGGCTCACGCCTGTAATCCCAGCATTTTGGGAGGCTGAGGTGGGCAGATTACCTGAGGTCAGGAATTCGAGACCAGCCTGGCCAACATGGTGAAACTCCGTCTCTACTGAAACACAAAAATTAGCCGGGCATGGGGGTGGGCGCCTGTAATCCCAGCTACTTGGTAGGCTGAGACAGGAGGATAGCTTGAACCTGGGAGGCAGAGGATAGAGTGAGACGAGATTGCACCATTGCACTCCAGCCTGGGCAACGAGAGTGAAACTGCGATTCAAAATAAAATAAAATAATAAAATAAAATAAAATAAAAAGATCCCCCAGTTGCACCTAGGAACAGCGTGTAGGGGGACTGGAATAGAAGCAGGAATCAAAGTGAGGAGGCTGTAGTAGGTGTCCAGGCAAGAGACAGTGGCTGTTCACAATAGAGAAGACAAATTCAAGTTGTATTTTGGAGGTGAAATCAACCAAACTGCTGATGGCTCAGATGTGTGGGGCGAAGGAAAGAAGAGTCAAGATGGAATCCCAGGGTTTTGTCCTGAGCAACTGGGAGGATACTGGTGGTGCTTCCTGAGATGGAGAGGAATCGGAAGAGCACCTGGGACCAGATCATGGGGGCGCTGTGAACATCGGCTGAGGGGTCTCGATCAGACCCCGCAGACAATGGGGAGCTTGGGAAGGCTTCTGAGTAACAGCAGAATATTCATTTAGTCATTCAACAAACATTTGTGGTAAAAGCTTGTTCATATTCTACTCTCTCACAGACGGCAAAGCTCCCCACAACCAGCCGTGAGTTACGGGCCACAAACGTCCTTCCTAAGCCTATAGAGTGCACGAGAAAGCTCTACCTGCCCATCCACATTCTCCCTTCCCGCCTTCTTCACCTCTGGCTTGAGGAGCTGACGGGCATTTAAAAAATATCCATGGCCGGGCGCAGCAGCTCATGCCTGTAATCCGAGCATTTTGAGAGGCCGAGATAGGCAGATTGCCTGAGTTCAGGAGTTTGAGACCAGCCTGGGCAACATGGCAAAAACCCCGTCTCTACAAAAAATACAAAAATCAGCCGGGTGAGGTGGCGTGCACCTGTAGTCCCACCTACTTGGGGGGCTGAGGTGGCAGAATCGCTTGAGCCCAGGAGGTCGAGGTTGCAGTGAACCATGTTGTACCACTTCACTCCAGTCTGAGTGACAGAGCGAGACCCCATCTCTAAAAATAAAAATAAAAAGTGAAAAAATTAAAAAATGAAAATATTTACTCCCTGCCTGTCTTTTCCTCTAAAAGCTCCATGAAAACAGGGACCATCTTTGTAACTTCAGCATCTCTCATGCCTAGACCTGTGTCTGGTACATAGTAGGTGCTTAATAACTATTGAGGAACTGAATTTTAAAAATAAATAAATGAGCTATAGTCTCCCAGACTGAAGGACTGATTGAGAGCCTGTAAAGTGTCCCGTTCAGGGCCTGGTACACAGTAGATATTCAATAAACAGTAATGAAAATATACACAGAAAATACAGCCACTCTGTCAGGTCTCTGGTAGGTCTCGAGGCTTCTCCAGGGTAGGAAGGGCCAGAGGAGTAGGAGGGAGAGGTGGCCTGTGACTCACCCTCCTGGAGCCCCTGTCTTGGGTCTGGGCCTGTGGGTGTGGCATCTGCACTAATCCGGCTAAGTAGCTGGATGTGCAAGGGTGTGTAATCCCAGGCCTGCTGGTTTTAGCCTGACCTTGGCTAGGATGACCCAAGTCAAGAAGAACGCTCCTGTCCTCTTAGGCCACCCAGAGCTAAGACCCTCTACACAACCGGGGACAGGGACCTAAGAGAGCCCTTCTTGGGGGACAGAGGGTGGCAGGCTCACCTACATCTCCCCCAGAAGCTCCACTCCAGCTATTTGGGGTATGCATCTCTGCACCCCTCCCCCATTGCTACATCTTTGCTCCAGTGTCCTCCCTGATGGGTGATGCAGCACAGAAACACTACTGGGGAAGAAAAGTGGCATTCGTTCATCAAACATTTATGGAGCCAAGCTATGTGCCAAACACTTTTCCAGATCCTGAGGACACAGCAGTGATCAAGACAGACTCTGTCTTCAGGGAACTGACATTTGGGTGGGGGAAGCAGACATGAAATGAGGAAATAGGTAAATTAACAAGGATCTCTTCAAGGTGCAAGAAAGTGGGCTAATGGGATAGAGAGTGACTGGGTGTAGGGACAACATCAACTATGGTAGTCAGGGAGGGCTTCTCTGAGGAGGTGACATCTGAGCTGAGACCCAAAGATGGAGGATCGAGTTGTACGAAGATCTGGGAAAGGAGCATCCAGGTGGAGGGAAGAGATTTTAATCTTAGTGAGTCATTTAAGTTGGCACCATTAAGTCCACTGAATAGATAATGAACATAATAACTAACATTTACTGAGTACCTATAATGTGTCAGGCCCTCTTCTAAGCGCTTTGAATGCAATAACTCATTTAATACTCAAAACAATCCATCATTATCATCCCATTTTACAGATGAAGAAATCAAGCCACAGAGAGGTCAAGTGCCATGCCCAAGGCCACACAGCTAACAAGTAGCAGAGCTGGAATTTGAACCCAGGGCTGCTCTACCTCACAACCTATGGGTTGTTCCCTATCCTTACAGCACATTAATGTTTTACAATTACAAACATTAATTGTTGAGCATTACCAAGCACCAGGTCCTGGGACCCATGGCATCTTTACCTGGTCCTGCCTCTGAAGGCCACCCGCTGGTCCTCTGCCCTGCACCTCTCTCTCACCCTCTTCTGATGTCTCTACTCTGAGGCCACCTCCAGCTCCAGGAGTGGCCATGTGGCTCAGCCTGGTCCAATCAGCATAGACCAACCCTCCCAGCCTTCATGATTGACTGAGGGATGGGCTTGTGACACAAGATGGCTTCATGAGAGTGGATCTTGGAACTTTGCAACCATGGGGGAAGAGTTCTTTTTGTTTTTTTGTCTTTTGGTTGTTCATTTTTTTGAGATGGAGTCTCGCTCTGTCGCTCAGACTGGAGTGCAATGGCACGATCTCAGCTCACTGCAACCTCCGCCTCCTGGGTTCAAGCGATTCTCCTGACTCAGCCTCCCGAGTAACTGGGACTACAGGCATGCGCCACCATGCCCAGCTAATTTTTTGTGTTTTTAGTAGACATGGGGTTTCACCGTGTTAGCCAGGATGGTCCCGATCTCCTGACCTCAGGTGATCCGCCGGCCTTGGCCTCCCAAAGTGTTGGGATTACAGGTGTGAGCCACCGTGCCCGGCCAGGAGTTCTCTTTTGAGGGAAACTGTCTAGCTGGGAGATAGGAAGCCTGGGAGCCCAAAGAGCTTGCTTGAGAGTGAAGCCCGCATAGGGGAGGGCAGAGACAAAAGATGGAGAGAGACTGAGTTGCAATGACAAGCACTGATGGTATTGTTCGAGGGCCTGTGTATCTGGGCCAGAGCCAGAACCACTTCTTAACTTTGCAGTTGCATTGCCCCTCCCATTTTTTTCAAGCTTAAGCCAATTTGAATTGGATTTCTGTCTCTTGTAACTGCAATCAGAATCTTGTTTTCCTCCTGTTCTTCCTTCTCTTCCCTCCTGCTACCAATTAATGTTACTCTTATTTTTATTTATTTATTTATTTATTTTTTAGACAGAGTCTTGTTCTGTCACCCAGGCTGGAGTGCAGTGGTGCGATCTTGGCTCACTACAACCTCTGCCTCCCAGGTTCAAGCAATTCTCCTGCCTCAGCTCCCAAGTAGCTGGGATTACAGGAGTGCATCACCATGCCAGGCTAATTTTTGTATTTTTAGTAGAGACGGGGTTTCACCATGTTGGCCAGGCTGGTCTCGAACTCCTGACCTCAGATGATCTGCCCGCCTCGGCCTCCCAAAGTGCTGGGATTACAAGTATGAGTCACCACGCCTGGCCCCAATAATGTTATTCTTATGACCACCATTAATATGACCATCACTGCCATCACCAGTACAGTGACTATTCTCATGAATACTTCTATTGCCACTGCCAGGAATGATAATGATAGCATCATCCTACTTTTAACGCAGTGACCACAGGGGCCGTTCTTGCTACACCGATGCTGCTTCTACTACTCTTCTATTAGTGTCGCACTTCCCATTTGTAAACCTCTCCTGAGTTTACAAAGCACTTTCAAAATCCTGTCTCCTTCTCTTCTAAATCTCACCACACCCCCCATGAGTGGGGCACGGTTGCTACTGTTAGTTCCATTGTAGGGGCAGGGGAACCGAGGTTGCAGAAGTGACGGGAACTGCTTGCAGCCACAGCCAATGGGACTCAGACCCACCTACTCATTCGTTTATTGACGAGGTGGCACTGAACGCCTTCGGTATGAGGATGGATTCTGCTAGATGCTGGGATGCAGCAGTGAGCAACACCGACATGGCTCCTGCCCTCGCTAAGCTGCCCTTTGGGTGGGCTCCAGAACATTTCAAGAGCCTCCCTCACAGGCCCCACAGGAAACCAGGCCAAGATCGTTCTGTTCTCCTCAGGGTTCTGAGACCAGAGTGGAGGAGCCCAGTTTGTGAGCAGAATTGAAGCACTGCTGTGGATTTTACTTCTTACCTGAGCTGCCTTGGGCAACAGACTGAGCCTTTGAGGCTTCCAACCAGACAGTGAATTCCTTGGCAAGGAGGGTCCTGACTTTACTTTTCTGTCTCTGCCACAGTGCCTAGCACAGGGCTGGGCACAGAGTAGGCACTCTGTAAATGCTTATTAATGGGTTGCTGCTCAGAGGCAGAACTAGGCCTCCTTCCATCCACCCATCCTTCCATTTGTCTAGCATCTATCAATTTCCTTCCTTCTTCTATTCATCCATCCACCCGCCTACCCACCCATCCACCTGTCCATCTGTCCATCCAAGCATTTTCCTACCTTGCTTCCTCCCTCCTTCCTTCTCTCCCTGTCCCTCCCCTGTTCTCCTTGGGCAATGAAGAATCAGTCCAGCCTCCAGGTTTTCGCTCCTGCTATGGCTGCTCCGAAGGCTCCTTCCCCAGGATGTTAACGTTTTCCTGGCTCTTAAAAATTTGCAAAGAACTTGGGAGATTGAACAAACAAACAAGAACCCTGATTCTCTCAATCACTTTTTTTTTTTTTTTTTTTTTTTTGAGACAGAGTCTTGCTCTGTCACCCAAGTTGGAGTGCAGTAGCGTGGTCTTGGCTTACTGCAACCTCTACCTCCTGGGCTCAAGCAATTCTCCTGTCTCAGCCTCCCATGTAGTTGGGACTACAGGCATAAGCCACCACGCCCAGTTTTTTTTTTTATTTTTCGTAGAGATGGGGTTTCGCCATGTTTACCAGTCTGGTCTCAAACTCCTGACCTCAAGTGATTCTCCTACCTCAGCCTTCCTGATTGCTGAGATTACAGGCATGAGCCACTGTACCCGGCCTTCATCCACTTTTTGAGGCACTCTGAATTCCTACTAGATTTCTTATCTTTCCTGACAACACAGTCCCAATCCTATGCTTACTTTTAAAACTCTTTCTTCTGGTTTTCTGAATAATGTGCTCTCTCTCCTTCCCTCTACTGCCAGTTTGGAATTGAAAACTCAACCAGGCCAGAGCGGTGACTCATCCCTGTAATCCTAGCATTTTGGGAGGCCAAGGCTGGAGGATTGCTTGAGCCCAGGAGTTTGAGACCAGCCTGGGGAACATAGTGAGATCTCGTCACTACTAAAAATTAAAAACGTAGCCAGGTCTGGTGGCACACACCTGTGGTCCCAGCTACTGTAGGATATAATAAATTCTTCTTCAAAGGTTTTAGCCTGTAAATTGTTAAGTACGATGAGCTCTGAGATCCTCTCCAAAGACCCAGTGTATCAGTATGTTCAGCTCCCCTGTACTTTGTTCTTCATTTTAAAGTTTAACTTCCTCGTTCTTTATGTCTCCTTGCCCCTAGTTTCAGTAAACAGCCTCCTCCTAGCCTCTATCACCTGCTCTGACCTTAGTCATCTTTGGTCACCTGCTCTGTTCTTAGTCATCCCGGGTCACCTGCTCTATTCTTAATCATCTCGAGTCACCTGTTCTGTAATCGTCCTTCCCACCAAACTACTCACCCCACCACTCCAGGTGGTACCTCTGCTCTCTTTAAAATAGCCAATCGGAATTAGCTTAGACTGTGCAGTCCAACTCTAGCCAATAGGGGAAAGACGCAGCAGCAGGAACTAGCTGCTTTAGGATAAGAACTCCTTCCCCTCTCTTGTCTGGTGTGCTCTCCCCATTGCTCCATCTGCAAGATGCACCCTTCTATAGAAGTAAAATTGCTGCCGGGCGCAGTGGCTCACACCTGTAATCCCAGCACTTTGGGAGGCCGAGGCGGGCGGATCACAAGGTCAGGAGATCGAGACCATCCTGGCTAACACAGTGAAACCCCGTCTCTACTGAAAATACAAAAAATTAGCTGGGCACGGTGGCGGGCGCCTGTAGTCCCAGCTACTCAGGAGGCTGAGGCAGGAGAATGGCGTGAACCCGGGGGGCGGAGCTTGCAGTGAGCTGAGATCGCACCACTGCACTCCAGCCCGGGCAACAGAGCGAGACTCCATCTCAAAAAAAAAAAAAAAAAAAAGAAAAAAGAAGTAAAATTGCTTTGCTGAGAAAATTAAATTTATGTTTGAGTGCTATTTCTTTTGTGGCACCGAAAACTTATTTCTAACACTACTCAGGAGGCTGAGGTGGGAGGATTGCTTGAACCCAGGAAATTGAGGCTACAGTGAGCTATGATTGCATCACTGCATTCCAGCCTTGGTGACAGAGTGAGGGCCTGTCTCAAACAAAAAGAAAAGAAAACCTAACCAGCTAATGGGGCTAGGCAGGAAATGCAAATGGCCAAAGCAGACTGGATCTCAAACTCCAGGAAGGAGTGCATGGGCCACCTCTCCAGTGGGCGGCCACTACCGGCTCCAAGAGGGACTAGATATGGCCCAGAGTGGTCTAATTTTCCAATTTCTCAGGAGAAACAAATGAGTGAATGTCTAGGGGTTCTTTTGGTGAACTCTTCCTGATTTGTTAATATGGATAACTAATTAAAATATGTAAATGCAGTTCAGTTCAAACAATACACGCTTACAGGCTAGAGCTGCCTCTCTTCTCTTTACAACCCCTCTGGTCACTGGCCCCCTCTTTCCCTCTCCACCCCCCAGATTGCCACAAGAGAACTCACCTCCAAGAAGAGCTTATTGCTTTGAATACATACAAAATACTACTAATAATAGCAGCTACCCAAAACTGAACATCCAAGTACTCAAGTCACCTCTATTGTTATTGTTGTTTTACAAATGAAGAAAACAAAAGGCTCAGATAAGTTAAGGAACTTGCCCAAGGTCACACAGCTAAGAGACAAACTGAATTTGAGCTTAGGGCTGGGTGACTCCGAAGACAGTGATCTAGCCCAGTGGTGGTGGCATTTTGCCCTAGGAAGCATTTTAGAAATGTTAGGGAGGACAGGTGTTTCTGGTTGTCATGCTGGTACTGGCATTCAGTGAGTGGGACCTAGGGACAAGAGACGTCTTGCAATGCACAGTCCTGTGTCGTGAAGTCTTATCTTGCTCCCAATGCTAATAGTACCGTGGTTTTCCCTCTTCTCCCACAATGGCAGCCATTATTGAGTGCCTGGTGTATGCCAGGGACTTTAGATCCAGCAGTCCAGTAAGGTAGGTACTATTAGTATCTCCATTTTACAGACAGAAAAACTGCAGTTCGAAGAGGGGAGGTGACTTAACAAAGGTCACATGAACTGGGAAATAGCAGCAGGGCTGAGTCCAGGGCGAAAAAAATTACGGGTGTGAAATTTAAGGCATTGCCAAATAACTCAGTAATCAAGATAAATAATACTTTAATGTAACGTTTAAAAAAATCAAACTTAATGTAAAAATCCCCATGATGAACAAAATATCTACATTTTCAATAAAGACAGGATCAGTAACAGTGGTGTGCTAAGCCATATGGGAGTGTAAGGGAAAAGGAAAAATTAATACTGATCTTGTTTTGTTTTGTTTTGTTTGAGACAGAATCTTGCTTTGTCACCCAGGCTGGAGTGCAGTGGTGCTAGCTTGTTTCACGGCAGGCAACCTCTGCCTCCCGGGTTGAAGCGATTCTCCTGCCTCAGCCTCCCGAGTAGCTAGGATCACAGGCATGCGCCACTATGCCTAGCTAATTTTTTTGGTTTTGTATTTTTAGTAGAGACAGGGTTTCACCATGTTGGCTAGGCAGACCTCGAACTCCTAACCTCAGGTGATCCACCCACCTCGGCCTCCCAGAGTGCTGAGATTGCAGGCGTGAGCCACTGTGCCTAGCCTGATCTTGGATTTTTGTGCCCAAGGTGAGTGCTTCCCTCGACTCACTTTAGTCCTGTTCCTGAGTGGCAGGCCATGCTAATGGTATCTGTCTCTATCTCACCAGCTTCAGTAAGACGTGGGGAATCCATTCTTCCACTCCCAGTGCCCCAGGACTTCAGCACGAATGGTGAAATTACAGGCTCGGGAAAGCCATGATTTGTAAAGCAGAAGACAGACAGGCCTTTAATTAGAGCCAGGCGGGTGGGTGGCCAGCTAATACTAAGTTCCATAATACTAAGTTCCGTAATAAGCACTGTATTTTTGAATTCACTGGCTTGATCACACATATCCTGGAGGCATCTTTGGAAATCTGTTCATAGAAAATAGGGTAAACAGCTATTTCTACCCTAAGAGAAGGAAAATGGCTTTACAGTGGGGTGGCTATGACAACGGTGTGCTCTGGGGGCAGCAGATCTGGGACAAAGCCCCCCCTGCCACTCTCTGGCAGTGTGGGGCTGAGCAAGTCGTGGCCCTCTCTGAGCCTCTGCCTTCTCATCTGTAATGTGAATGAGAACACCTACCTTGCAGGCGATGGGGAAGATTAGGATTAACAGACTGTGGAGTCATATCCTCATGGGCTTGGTTCCAATGATAACCAGTAAGATGAATATCTATCACCTGCTTTTGAAAATCCCTACCTTTATATTGTGAGGACCTGAAAACTAGAAGCTCAGAAGCCAGGAAATGATGCATTTTATCCCAGATGTGGCCTCTCTGAGGCAGGAAGGTAACCAGCTGATGCGGACAGTAGGGTAGGGGATGGTTAGGGAAAGGCCAACAGGTGAAGGAGAAAATAAAAGAATTTTCTTTGTCTCTCTTGCTTCTCAAGTCTCATAGATTAGATGCTCAGGTGCGAAACTCTGTTCTAGCTAAAATTCTCTGGCATGTAGAAGAGCTCATTCTGGTTCAGGTTTTCCAAGGAACAATCGGCAGGGGTTCCAGACTGCACAGATTGCCTGTTTCTGGCTGTAATCACATGTGGGAGCTGGCTAATGCCCACGGAGTCAGGCTGGAGTGGCCGAGACAATCACTGTGGATTCAGCCAGGGGCTGCTGCCTTGGGAATCTTTATCTGTGCTTGTGTTGCCTCCTCTACTTCCAAGGATAATTACCAGGGGTGTGCACAAATTGGAGGCAAAGACAAGCCACTGGTAGTGTGCAAAGGACCCCAGACAGTGGAAGTAAACAAACCATTAGGAATGCAAAGATCAACAGATAACAAACAAGACCCACGGGCAGGCGCGGTGACTCACAGCCGGCAATCCCAGCACTTTGAGAGGCTGAGGTGGGTGGATTGCCTGAAGTCAGGAGTTCGAGACCAGTGTGGCCAACATGGTGAAACCGTGTCTCTACTAAAAATACAGAAATCAGCTGGGTGTGGTGGTGGGCGCCTGTAATCCCAGTTACTTGGGAGGCTGAGGCAGGGGAATTGCTTGAACCAGGGAGGTGGAGGTTGCAGTGAGCCGAGATTGCACCACTGTACTCCAGCCTCAGCAACAGAGCGAGACTCCATCACAAACAAACAAACAAACAAATAAAAAAGCAAGATCTTCTGAGCAGGGGCCACTGTTAGCTGGAGGTTGGATCCAGTGATTCTCAGCAGGACGGCACTGCCCATAAGGGCATGCTCCAGAAATGTGTGAGGGTGTCACAAGGATGGGAGAGGATACCACAGGCACGAAGTGAACAGAGGCTGAGGACACCAGGCGACCTGTAATGCACAAGACAGCCCTGCTCATGGATAACCTTCCCTTGTCCTGCTCAATGTTGGAATGTCCCAGTGGATACCAAGGTAGGTGAACAACAACTTGTTTAAATTAATTTTAGACTCCAACTCCATTTTATATATAAACCCGCCAAATATGTTTTGCCAATGTTTTAATCTACCCTGAATTTTCCAGAAATGGCAACACTTGGTAAAGCAAGGGAAGAACTGGACTTTCTTCTGTTCAGAACTTTACCGGGAGTTATTCGTCGTATTGGAAAAGTCACGCAGCTGATGTCAGTGCTGCTTGTGATAGCAGAGCTGCTGGCACACCTGTACCTCTGTTTTTGTCACGGTCACACTCACAGTGCTTCTATGTATAGTGGAAGCATCTGACAACCTCATGGTGTTTTCTGGTGTCATTGTCGTGACCAGGCATATTTGCATACTGAAACACATACAAGTTGAATACAAATGTCCTTGTAATTATTCGTTCTAAAGTTAGGGAATTATATTGATTTTTTTGAAGTTACATGTATAGTATATTATCTGTGAATTTCATTTTAGAATATGAAGTGGTGGGAGAAGTTAACAAAATATTTATTATATATAAAAGGGACTTGGGCTTTGGGAGTGGAAAACTGTGACCCTGAAAGGTGCACATGTTTATATGTCTCACCCACGCAAGATGGCCTTCATTGACTGTCTTCTACCTCCCTGATTAGGCTACAACTCTCTGCTTATATTTTCAGAGTGTCTGCACTGTTTTTCTTTGCAGCACTTATCAGAACTAAAGTGCACATGCACCCCCTGAGAGCGAGCTCCTACTTTTATTTTGCATCCTGGGCACTTCACTCTTCCACCCTCTTCTGGGTCCTGCGAACTAGCTTTGGCTATTTGTAGAATTAGCTGTAATGCCCATCTCCCCAACCAAGCTGGGCACTCCAGTGCAGGGATTGTGTTTGCTGCATTTATTGCTATATCTGCAGTGCCTAGCACAGTGCCTGGTGTGTTTTAGTCACTGACTGAATGAGTGAAGAGCTGTATATTTCAGAGATATACCATAGGCAAATAAAAATGAATGAATTTTAAATTTATGGCAAGGCTAAAAGATGATCAGCCCTGGTCAGCACAGAGAGGGTCTGCAAAAGCAAGTAAGACCTAGTCTTTCTCCACCTAGCAGCGGACAGACAGATGCAAAGCTGAGGGAAGGGAGACAGAGACCCCCCCACTGCTTGGGAGAAACATGTCTACTTTAGTTGGGGGCAGGTGAGGGAAGATTTCCTGCAGGAAACGCCACTTGAGTCTTGTGGGGAGAAGAGTTTGCCAAGCAGCCACCGACCACATGGTTCAACCCATTATTTTACAGATGGGGAAACTGAGACTGGTGGGGAAACTGAGAATGGTTCCAGGCCCAGCTCTGCCACCGTCCTGCTGTGTGACCTTGGCCAAGTCTTTCTCCCTCGGTCTTCCATCTGTACAATAAGATGACCTCTAGGGTCAGCCTCACCTTCTGGGACAGAAGTCGCAAACTGGCAGCCCCTGGGCTGAATTCTTCTGCTCCTGGCTGTTACCTGCCAGAGGCCAGGAGGTGTTTGAGCTGCTCATCTATGTCTGAGGCCTGTGTGAAGGTTACCAACTTTGTAAATGAGATGCCGGTATTTCAGATGCCACCTAAAAGCAGTGATTCTCGATCGGGGTGGTTTTACCCTCCAGGGGACATTTGGCAATGTCTGGAGACATTTTTGGTTGTCACACTGGGTGGGGGTTGTGTGTGGGGTTGCTACTGGCCTCTAATGGGTATAGGCCAAGGATGCTGCTAAGCAATCACAGGACAGTCCCACAGCAGAGAACTCTCCAGCCCCAAATGTCACCAGGTGCCGAGGTTGAGAAGCCCCACCTAAAAGTCAAGTCCTTCTGGGCCACTCTGGCTCCTGGGAAGGCCCCAGGCCCCTGTGGTCTTTGTACTTGGTGACTGATCTCCAGCCTTCCTGCTGTCCTCTGATTGCACCGTCACCAGGGTTTCCGTCCACTAGGCCCAGGCTCCCTCTAGCCTCCGCTTCCCAGGGCAGGGCCTGCCTCTCCAGCTCACACTTTGACTTTTCTGGGTCAAACCTCACAGCACCCTGGACATAGGCGCCTGTCTGTTAAGACCCCTGTTTTCCACAATTGCAGACAGATGCACAGAGAGTGTCACTAGCTTGACCGAAGTCACACAGCAAAGGGAGTGCTGGGGCTGGGATTTGAACCCAGGTATCCTGACCCCCCCTGCCCCATTTACTGCTGTTTTTGTTTGTTTGTTTGTTTGTTTTTTTGAGACGGAGTCTCGCTCTTTCGCCTAGGCTGGAGTGCAGTGGTGCGATCTCAGCTGACTGCAAGCTCCGCCTCCCGGGTTTACGCCATTCTCCTGCCTCAGCTTCAGAGTAGCTGGGATTACAGGCGTCCGCCACCATACCCCCTAATTTTTTGTATTTTTTTAGTAGAGACGGGGTTTCACCATGTTAGCCAGGATGGTTTCGATCTCCTGACCTTGTGATCTGTCCGCCTCGGCCTCCCAAAGTGCTGGGATTACAGGCATGAGCCACTGCGCCCAGCCTCCCTGCAGTTTTGTTTCTGAGAATTGACTTCCTTTGGGTCTGGGTTTTCTGTGCCTCCTCTTCTCAACATTCAATGCCTTCCTGACTTGAACTGAGCCACAAAGTTACGTTGGAAACGGAAACAGAAGTTGCGTTTGAGATCGTCTCCCAGCGTGATGTGCTGCGGTCTCAGAAGGACTTTCTGACAATGTCACACTAGGGAGGATGAAAGAATGGTGGGAACTGAGGTGACAGCCACAACACAGTGGTGGGAGAAACAGGCTCTGCACTGGGTTCCAGCACTGGAGCTTCACGCTAGACCCAGGACAAATTCCTTCACCGCTCCAAGCCTCACGTTCCTCATCTGCAGTGGGGGACAATGAGACTTCCTTAATCATGGAACTGTGAATATTTAATGGGAACATGGATGTGGGGGGCTGGCCCAGGGCTTGTTCAATGAGGGGACCTGGGGTGGCCGTTAGCTCCTGGGTCTGTGGAGGCAGGGGATGCTCTGGTGGATTCCAGAAGGTGACCGTGTGCTCTCCTCTCTGGAGGGTGGACGAAGGCAAGCGCCTCTCTGACTGCCTTGCTTTATCTTTGGAGAATTCTCCCCAGTGCCCCTCTGTCCACTTTCATGCCACAGTTATCATCCCAGCCCTTTAACCAGTAGTCCCCTGGGGGCTGAGTACGTAACCAAGAGGGGAGCCCTGAGCCTCCGTTCAGCCCTTCTCTGGCTTGGACACGCTCCACGTTGCATGTCCGTTCAGTCGTATGTCCTGAGTGCTTTCTGTGTGCCAGGCACTGTGCTGGGCTCTGGGAGTCACTGTCCCCAAGACAGCAGAGGAGCCAACAGATGAAATGGCAGGGAGTGAGTTAGTGGGCGATAGAGAGAGTGCCAGTGGGAGGGAGGCAGAGGGTTAAGAAAGCCCCTCTGAGGATGCCTGCTAAGCAGAGGTCTGAGACCAAGCACCATGGGGCAGAGGACACAGCGCGTGCAAAGGCCCTGAGATAGGAACGATCGCGTTTGGGCACCAGAAAGGAGGCCAGTGCGGCTGACGTGGAAAAAGCAAAGGAAAGAGTGGTCAGAGATGATAATGGAGAGGCAGGCAGGTGGCAGATCAGGCAGAGTTTTGAAGGCCGGGGTGAGGAGCTTGCAATTTATTTTAAGGATCTAGAGGAAGAGGAGGCTCTGGGCCCTGAGTGGATGAGCTACATTAGTTCTTGGGAGCACCAGGGCTCATGAGAGAATCTGACCGTCACCCAACCCATGAAACCTGGCTGGCTTGTATGCAGCCTGTCCCTGCATCAGAAGGGGCCGAGCAACACCTCGCTGCACACAGCAGCCTCATTCCTGCCTCCCTACCTTTGCTCAGGCAGGGTCCCCTGCCTGGAGTAGCCTCTCCTCTCCCTGATTTGCCCACAGTTCCTCAGGAAGCCTTCCCTGGCAGCTAGAGCCTATGGGACCTTCCTCCTCCCAACCGCCCTCCTGGCGTTGAAATCCACTGGGGAAGTTTGCTAGCAGTGAAGATCCCAGGGCCTTCCACAGAGATAATGATTCAGGTGGTCTGTGCTAGGACCCAGGAGTCCACGTCTTTACAGACTCTTTCACGTGATTCCTCTGGCCAGCATTGGAGAGACACAGCTGCTGGCATGTTCCCAGAGCTACTTTAGGCAGCAGGGCATGCAGTATGTGTGACGGGGAGAAGAAGGGGGCTCAGTGGAATCAGAAGGCCCTGGGTTCAAATCTCAGCTCTGACACTTACCCAGATGGGTGACTGTGGGCAAATCAGGCAGAGCTTTGAAGACCCGGGTGAGGAGCTTCTACTACCTCTTAGAGCCTCAGTTTCTTTTCTTTTTTTGTTTTGGAGACAGTCTTGCTCTGTCACCCAAGCTGGAGTGCAGGGGCATGATCTTGGCTCACTGCAACCTCCACCTACCAGGTTCGCGCCATTCTCCTGCCTCAGCCTCCTGAATAGCTGGGATTACAAGTGCCTGCCACCATGCCTGGCTAATTTTTATATTTTTAGTAGAGATGGGGTTTCACCATGTTGGCCAGGCTGGTCTCGAACTCCTGACCTCAGGTGATCCACCTGCCTTGGCCTGCCAAAGTGCTGGGATTATAGGCGTGAGCCACCACGCCTGGCTGAGTCTCAGTTTCTTCATCTATAAGGTGGGGATAGTTACACTGACCTCAGAGTATTGTGAAAGGGATGACAAATATAATGTACCTGACCCAAGGGGTTGCCCACAGTTGGTGCTTAATAAATGCAGCCTGGGGCTCGCTCCACACTTGCTTCCTGAAGGGCCTGGATAAGGCAATGCTCTCTAAACCAGGGCTCAGCAAACTTTTTCTGTAAAAGGGTCAGACAGTAAATATTTTAGGCTTTGGGGACCGCACGGTCTCTGTCACAACCTGTCAACTCTGCAGGGCAGCACAGACGCAGCCATAGATAAACAGAAATGAGTTTGTGAGTTATGGCTCTGTTCCAAAAAAAAAACCCTGATGGTCCTGAATTTAAATTTTATATGGTTTTCACATGTCACGAAATAATATTTTTCTTTGGATGCTTTTCAGCCACTTGAAAATGTAAAAACTGTTCTTAGCTTGAGGGCTGTACCAAAACGGGGTGGGCTAGATGTGGCCCACAGCCTCTAGATTGCTGGCCCCTGCTCCAGAGGCTTTGCATGTATTAGCTCATAGGACCCTGATGAAACAGGCAGCCCTATGTTCAGATGAAGAAACGGAGTCTCAGAGAGACTGGAATCCTTGGGCAAGGTTCCACAGCAGAAATAGTAGATATTTTAGTCTTTGTGCAGCATTTGGTCTCTGTTGCAAGAGACAACTATGAGATTTGAACTCAGGCAGTGCTGGGTTCAGAGCCACTGTTATTAACCACTGTTAATAACCACTGTTACTAACCAGAGTACACTGTCTCGTGGAAGCCACACAGGCCACAGATACACCACATTTCAGAACCAGTGACCTCATCTCTTAAAACCAGAATCTCTTTGCCTTCCTATGAGCCCAGGTGGGAAAGGCCAGGCTGGTCAGGCAGGAAGACAGTCTTTTGAGCTTAGAGGGTGGAGGTGGCTTCTAGGGCCATTAGCCACCTGAGCTGCAGCCCCGGGCAGGCTTTGCAGTCCCCTTTCCTGCGCTGACCTTATCTGGTAGGGGTGAGCCTGCCTGAGTAATTAGGTCTGACTGCTGCAGGCCCGCTGAGGACCTTCAACCTCCCAACGTTCTCCTCCGTCTTATTCATGTTTGGTATTTTTATTACATTATTTTGACATGACATTCCCTAAGTGACATTCAGCTAAACTGTATTTTTGTAGAACAGGGACTTGCCACCCTCTCGGCACTGCTGCATTCATGATGACAGCAACATGTCTGACATCTCCCCCAGGGTGCAATTACATGTTGACAAAAGAAAAATCTGAAAAAATTTAGTGTGGAAGGAAAAAGCTCAAGCTGCCTTAATTAATTAGTTAATTAATTAATTTTCATTCATTTGTACTGTTGGCGATACAGTGGTGAACATGACAGTCAAGATTCCTTACCACAATGAAGCTTACTTTCTAGTAGGGGAGACGGACAATAGACAAATAAACAAGATAATAGCAGATTGTGATAAGTGCTATGAAGGAGAAAAAAATACTGAGATGGGATATTAAGTGGGGCAGAATATGTCCCTGTTATCCACCCTCTCCTTTATTAGTGTTACAGATCCACTGATGTGTATTGGGAAACATACTGCCCAGAATAAAGACTGTTTTCCAGCCTCCCTTACAGCTAGGTATGGCCAATGGATATGGTAGAAAAGAGCAGATGGCTGGGGTTTTACGTGTCCATAGGCATAGAAGGGTATGCCTGACACTAGCTCTTTCCCTCTTCCACCAGCAAGAAATTCTCTTTCTCATCTCTCTTTTCCTATTCCATCCATCTGTCTGTCTACTGATGCACCATATATATGTTCAGTAATCTGTCCATTTGTTCATCTGTTATCCATCCATCCATCCATCCATCCATCCATCCATCCATCCATCCATTCGGCAAGCATTTATGGAGAGCCTGTGGCAGATTCTGGGGATGCAAAAACGAAGTAAACTCAATCTATCCCCTCAAGAAGCCCAGAGCCCCTTCAGCAGGTAAGCACCTAAGTTGCTTTATGAAACATAACAGAAATCATAGAGTTCAAATTCCACTCTGCCACTTCGCTCATGTGACCTCAAGATAGTGACTTTTTACTCCTTTGAACCTTAACTTTCTCATGAGTACAATGGAGACGATAATCTCTGCCTCTGAAGATTCGATGAGATCAGAAAGGTAGAGCACTTTTTAGAGAGCCTGGCACACAGTAGGCATTCAAAATACAGTTCTTATTAGTCTATGTGGGAACCAGGAAGTTTCTTGGAGGCTTCTGGCCTTGACATAAAAGGATGAAAAGAATTTGGATGTGTGAGATTGGAAGAGAAGAAAGGGAATTCTGGGCAGAGGGTACAGTAAGAGCAAAGGCAAAGGGGCAGGGAAATTTAGGGTTCATCTAGGAGCCAGCGGGAGAGGAGTGCTCCGGTTTCCCTCCCTGAGCATTCTGCTGGCAGCAGGTTCCAGAGACTGAAAAGGACAGGGACAGGGTGGGGTGGGGTGGGGGTGATTGACATGCTCAGAGGGGTGAAGACCTGCAGTCCAGGTGACCCAAATAGCCACAGGCAGACAGAACTGGGTCATGTGCATTAATCTCCACCACCAGGCAGGCTCCCCTCCACCCTCTATCTGGGCTCTCGGGCCTTGCTGTGTGGGAAGAGGATTGTTTTGACACTTGGATGTCTCTCAGGCTTCTCAAACTTAACGAGGCCAAATGGAGCTCTTGATCCCCCACTACCTGCTCTGTACCATGTTTTGCCTGTTTTTGGCAAATGGCGCCTCCATCCTCCATCCTCCCAGATCTTCAGGCCACGATCCAAGAGCCCTCCTCGACTCCTCTCCCTTCATCCGCAAATCCCATGGGCTCCACCTTCAAAATAGTCTGAGCGCTTCTCCACCTCCCTGATCATCACCCTGGGCCAGGCCCCTGATGTATCCCACCAGGAATGTGATCTCCTCAATGCTGTCCCTGTGCCCTCCCTCACCCTCACAGTCTGTTTTCCAATCAGAATGCTCTTTTTGAAGCATGCATAGATCCTGCCACTGCCCTCCTCAAAAGCCCCCAGTGGAGTCCCAGTGCACCTGGAATGAAAGCCAGCGGCCTCACACAGCCTTCAAGACCCTGTCTGATCTGGCCCCAGCTACCGCTCCCCGTTCACCTCCACCATCTGGGCTCACCCTGCTGTAGTCACTGGCCCTGCTGCTCCTCCAATATCCCAGACTGGGTCCAGCCTCAGGGCCTTTGCACTTGCAGTTGCTGCCAGGAACGCTCCTCTCCTAGATCTCTGCAGGTCTTTCTTACCTTTCAGCGTTCAGCTCATGTGTCATCCCTAGAAGGGCCTTCCTGGCCACCCTGGTACCCTCATCTATTATCCCATGACCCTCTTTCAGGGTTTTGGAAGCACTTGCCATTTCCTTCTTGACGTGGTAATTGTCTCATTCACTAGAATGAAGTTTCCCTGAGAGGACAGGAACTATGTCTGTCTTGATTCCTATGCAAACCTAGCTGCCTGTTACACAGTAGGTACTCAATAAATGTTTGCTAGATGAATGAATACGCCATGCCTTCCCTAGTGGGGATGTTAGGCGACCTCTCAGAACCAGAAACACACTCAACGGGAGCATTTTCGAGACATCTGAGTGGTGTGGCCCCTAAAGATCATGGGAGCTGCCACACCCACTGTACAGATGTGGAAGCTGAGGCCCAGAAGGAAAGGGAAGGAACCGGGCCCCAGGCACACAGCTCTGCCAGAGCAGAACTAAGGCTGGAACACAGACCTCCCACCCCTCAGCCTCTCAGTGGGGCACTGGATCCCAGTGCTTGCCTCATGGAATCTTCCGGAAAGTTCCTGAAGTTTGCAGATATGCCCTACTTCGGCTGCTCATCTTCCCCTGCCCCACGTGGAGAGCTCTTCTAGACGGGTTGGTTTCTGGAAAGCCCACAAGGAAGCAGGGAAATGCAGCCTTTCCCCTCCGGTGCTTGTTTCTCTTGGTAACTGTGGGCTGTGGGCAGGTGGGGGTGTGGAGAGGTGAGATATCCAGGGTAGGGGTTTGTGCTGCCTCCAGGGCCACAGCCAAGGGTAGCCCAGCCCCAGAGGCCCCTACCAGCCTCTCTCCTGCGTCCTGCCAGACCCTGGCTGCCCGGAGCTCTCATTATGCCATTGGCAGCCACATGACTCTCCTTCAACCTCACGAAGATTCTGGGTGGGAGTTCAGGCCATATTCAGGCAGGGTCAGGCACAGTTCACGGCTCAGTGTGGTCATGTAGCTTTGGGGTGGCTTCTTCTCTCTGTGAGCCTCAGTCTCCCCACGAGTAAGATGGAGCAAAACCCGATAACATTGCAGGGAAATAAAAAAGAAAATCTTTTGCTACCATAAGAAATATCAGCAACCACAGTTTGAGCACCTGCTGCATGCACTTTCCTAAGTACTTTAATTGTAGCTTTCAAGCCTTCTGGACTGGGGACCAGAGTAATAAATATAGTTCTAAAAAAAAACCCGGCGAGTACACATACCCTGAAATAAACGCTCCACCCACAAGACGTATCCTCATGATGATAATGCACTCTGATGCTTTCTGTTCTTGGTTTTTCAATGGTGGTTGTGATCCCTTAGATTGATTTTATGACCATCAGTTTGAAAAGCACTGTGTTAACTCATTTAAACCTCACAAAACCCTATAAGAGAAGAACTATTAATATCCCCATTTTATAGATGAGGAAGCGGCTTCAGAGGTTGCGTCACTCTCCCCAGTAAGTGATGGAGCTCAGAGGCCACCACAGTGCTCGTATCCTTAAGCATGGTGCACAGCTGCCCCTTTAAGTGCTGGACCTGGGTAAGAGGGGCCCCCTCCTGCCACAGGGCAGATGGAAACCTTTCCTCGATCCTCTGGCAACTTCCCTTCCTTGGCTCCGGGCAACTCCTCTTTTGGTTTTCCTAAGCAAGATGTCAGGTTAGTAAAACAGATCCCAGAGTTTAATTAAAATAATGAGTGGTACTAGAGGAAGGGCGCCAGGGCCAGCCAGAGGGAGAAAATGAGTTACCGTTTTGTTCATGGAGGGGGCGGAGGGAAAGCGCCAGCAGAGGGAGAGAGTCTGTCTGACTCTAGCAAGGCAATAATGTTTCGATTTGGTTTTGCTCTAACTCTTGTCTCCTCTGACTCCTCTTTCCAGAGAATCCCAAGGATCTTTCTATAAGATCTAATCTTGTCACTCCTCTGCTTTAGAGCCTTCTATGGCTCCCCAGTGCCTTCAGAATAAATCCACACTTCTCACTGAGGTTTGAAGGCCCTACAGGATCTGAGTCCTACTAACGGCATCCCTATTGCCATGCGACTCCCTGTTCCCCACATCAGTCGGATCCCAGGGGTCTCACATGGGCTGTGTTCTCTCCCCACTCCTCTTGCCTGGGCTAACTCTAGCTCTTCCTTGAAGGCCTGTTTAAATATCACTTGGGGCATAGAACTAAACTCAAATGATAATACACGCTTCCTGTGCTCATGGTTCAGAGGGGAGACAGACAACACATGCATAAATGCATAAAAGGATAGATCAGCCGGGCACCTGTAATCCCAGCACATTGGGAGGCCAAGGCAGGAGGATTGTTTGAGGCCATAAGTTCGAGACCAGCCTGGGGAACATAGTGAGACCCCATTTCTAAAAACAAAACAAAACTAACACAAAAAACTTCGCCAGGTCTGGTGGCACATGCCGGTAGTCCTAGCTACTTGGCAGGCTGAGACAGGACGATCACTTGGACCCAGAAGTTTGAGGTTGCAGTGAGCTATGATTGTGTCACTACACTCCAGCCTGGGCAACACAGTGAGAACCTGTCTCTACTAAAAATTAAGATAGATCATTTAAGACAGGGATCAGCACCAAGTGGAAAGGCAAATGACTAAGCTTTTTGAGGACCATCTGCCTGGCTTGTGTGCATTTACCTGTTGAATCTTGCTCTGGCCAGAGAGGTGGAAGCTCTATCACCTCCACCCCATGAGGGAATGAGCTGGAATGCAGGTTGCTCACAGCTTCTCCCGGGTTTCACTCGAGCAGCCTGGCTTTGGAACTCAAGCTGTTAACCATCACACTTCATGGTGGCTCCAAACATCAAGGGGATGGGACAGGCTGGGTAGGTGGTGGGAGAAAGAAGGTGGGGAAGCAACTTGATATTCAGTGGCCCGAGAAGGTGACTTGTGACCTGAGACAGGGGTTCTGGCCATGGAAGGACAGAGGGAGGAATAAGGGAAGCAGCAGATGCCTTGAGAATGTAAATACAGCAAGGAGGCCAAGGTGGCTGAACTGGTGGTCCCACGAGTTCCCATCCACCTAAAATGTGATTGGCCCAGGCCAGCGTGGGTATTGGGAGAGGCCAGAGCCAAGTCCACTGAAGGAAGCTATGGGGGGGTGCAGAGGGTGGGGGCTGTAAGGCTGTGAGCCCCAGCCTTGTGACAGGGCGCACAGCTCTTTCCTCTCTATGGGTGATGCTGGGAAAAGGCCTAGGGGATCTAGCTGGGGAGGGACTGCCAGTCTTCCCAGCAACCAAAAGTCAGGGGAAGACCAAGCCTCTTTCTTGGAATATCATGTCTTTTCACTTATCATTCATTCATTCCCTTTTCATTCATTCATTTCTTCCCATTCACTTTTCATTCATTCATTCCCTCCCATCTCACCAAAGCTCACCTGTCCCCCAAAGTCCTCTCTAACCTCATCTCCTACTACCCTTCTCTTACATGGTCCCATGCAGCCACAATGGCCTTCTTGCTGTTCTCCCATATATTGAGCTCATTTCTACCCCAGGCCTTTGCACTATAGCTCCCTCTGCCTGGAATGCTCTTCCCCCACTCTGGGACTGCCCTCCTCATTCAAGCCTCAGCTCCCAGGAAGGCGTTGTGCTGGGCAAAAGGGAGTGCCATTCCCTGCGGACCTCACAATCCCTAAGGATCTTTATTTTGTTTTATTTTTGTTATTTTTAGAGGCAGGATCTCACTCCATCACCCAGGCTGGAGTGCAGTAGCACAATCATAGCTCACTGCGGCCTCGAACTGCTGGGCTCAAGGGAACCTCCTGCCTCAGCCTCCCGAGTAGAGGGACTATGGGCAGGGCCCATGTGCCTGGCTTCTAAGGATCTTAAACAAGAGTTTTCATGATGTAGGTCTAAGATTATTCACTGCAGCATTGTTTGTTCGATCAAAAAGTTTGGAAACAACCTCATGTCCATCAACAGGGAAAAGTTAACTCAACAAAGGGTCATTTATATGCAGCTGTAAATATGAACACTATGTAGCTGTAAAAAAGAACAGAGATGGCTCAGGATGCATAAATAGGGAACAGTCTCTGAGGGATGCTGTTAGCAAGCAAAGCACCGCGAGAACAGAATGTATAACAAACTCCCATTTCAATAAAACAAGGAAAAAAGAATATGTACACACATGCATTCACTTACATATGGATATGTTATTTGTGGAAAGGACCACAGGAATTGGTAACAGTGGCTGCCCCTGGGTAGGGGGGATGGGGTGGCTGGGGGACAGGGAGGGAGAGAACTTTTCACTGTGTGCCCTTTTGAACACTTTGACTTTCATACTAGGGAAATATAGTACCTATTCAGAAAACTGACATTCCAGTATTTTTAGAATTTTGACCTTATCTCCAAATGGGTTATGTACACAAACAGGGACAGAATGATAACAATGAAAAAAAAAAACTGCATTCCTCAAACAGCGCTACTCTTGCATCCCTTACTGAATCACTCCTAGAGAATGCCATGGGTTTAAAATATGAATATATAAATAAATCAAATAAATCCTGGGGTTATCTTGTGAGTTTCACATTTATATTACATCGTAATTTTATGCAGGTTGTCACGATTTGCTCAATGTTACATCTTAAATGTACCACAACGTTAGAGATGTCTTCATTTTGTTGTTGTTTTCTTTATAAATTAATATTCCAGGAGTCTCAAAAAATAGAAGTCTTCCAGGCTTTTCTCCGCCGGAGGGACTCTGTCCCAATTCTCCTTAGGGAGCGAGAGAGACAACGGAGGCCCAAGAATAGGGACAGTAAACCCAAGTTCTCAGGAGGAGCAGCAGCCCACAGTCCCAATTTAGGTGCTCCCAGGGGATGGGACAGGTTCACCAGGGCACAGAGGCAGGGCCAGGCCTGCCCCTGGGGATGTAGCTCTGCTGAACGTGGGCAAGAGAAAATTCCCAGCCTGTGAAGCTGGCCTTGCTGTGGACTGGAGGGGAATGTCTGTGGTTTTTAAGCTGTCTCCTCTGGAAACAGCATCTCACAGTGCCGAGCTAGGAGCACTACCCAGTTCTGAACAACTCCAGAGCCCAGGCTTTTTAGCCACTAAATCAAAGAAATGTTGACTTAGTGTGGCCATGGCCTGATCTGAATCAATGTTAAAGTTTCCCAACAGCCCATGAGATGGTAGAAAGAATGAAATGATACTATGAATAATGTACACACACTTAACCCATTCATGAGCATCCCCTGCGCTGTCTTCAAACCCTATGTCCAGCCTGTATCTCGCTTGATTCTCCCAGCCACCCTAGGAGGTAGCAGTATTGGTTTCCTAATTCCCATTTTACAGACAAGAAAGCTGAGGTTCCAAGTGGGGAAGGAACTTGTCTAAGGTCACAGAGCTAAGGAGTGTCATGCATAGAGCAAAATCTATCCAGAGCTCCCTCTGATTCACCCCCTGGGGAAGCCCGGGGGGTGCCTAGCTCGGTGCCTCAGTGCCCAGGATATGGATGGGAGAGGCCCCTCATCACCAGGCAGGCAGAGTGCAGGGCAGAGGTGGATGATTCTAGTCTAGACTGCCCTGCTGAGGCTGGTGGTGGGGGAGGCTCGCTGAGCCACCAGCTACAGGGAGTCTCAGAATATCTACCACATCAGCAAGACCTGCCAGATCTGCCTGCAGAAGGCACCTGGAACATGCCCACCTCTCACCACCCCCAGAGATCTGCCCTGGGCCAGGCCACATCCTCTTCTACCTGAATGATTGCAGTTGCCTCCTCACTGTCTTCCTGCTTCCATCCTGGCCCCTACAATAAAACACAGCCCATTCCCCAGATTCATCCATTCGGATCCTGTTAGAACCTAAGCCAGATCAGGGCACTTTTCTTTGCTCAAAACGCCTCCTTATCTCCCAGCATACTCAGGACAATAGCCAAAGTCCTTAGAACAGCCCACAAGGCTCTGCAGGGCCTGGCCCCTCTGTATCTCTCTGGCCTGATCCCCTTTACTCCTCCCCTCGCTCACTCCTCTCCAGCCATGCTGGCCTCCCCTCTGCTCCTGGAGCACAACAGGCATGGTCTGGCCTCAGGGCCTTTGCACTTGCTGTGCCCTCTGCCTAGAACACTCCAGCCCCATATATAGGGCTGTTTCCTTTCTTTGTGTCTTTCAGGTCTCTGCTCAAATCTCACATCCCTAGAATGGCGCTCCCTGACCACTCTATTTCAAATGGCACCCACACCCCATCAATATCAGTCTCCTTACTCCTGATATTTTACATATATGCATATATATTATATATTTAATTGTCTTCTTATTTCTTTAGTGTTCTTCTTTTGCTTCTAGAATGCAAGCTTTAAGAGCCACAGGCCTTTGTTCTTTTTCTTTATTGTTGTGTCCTTCATGCCTAGCAAGGGGCTGGCATACAGTAGACACAAACTAAAGAACAAACAAACAAATGAGTTACAGGTCTCCAGGCAGACTCCTCAGGACTCTGGGCCAACGGAGAGTCCGCTGAAATGTCTCATGAATCTCTCTCTCCGTGAAGGGCAAAGCCAGCATTACACCATGGGTCCGGCAGTTTATGGCCACATGTCCAGGTGGCTGTAGCAACAATACCCATTAGTCAGTGTATTTTTGTGGTTGAAGGCAAGGTACACTCTGTTTCCTCAAGGTAGTCAAACACCATGAGAACCATGTGGAGCTCGAAGGAAACTGTGAGCTCCAAACTTTCCTGCCAGAAAAGGAAACCAAGGCTAAGAGAGGTGAAATAACTTGCCTAATGTCTCACACCACTAAAAGGAAAAGTCACCCCTCAAACTCTGGTCTTCTCACCCTGAATCCAAGAAAAGATCCTCAAAGGACACTGGCACTGGTAATTTGTTGTTAAGACAACCATGCAGATAAGCACAGGCCTGCTGGCCAGGGCCTGAACAAAACAAGGATTCTAGGTCTTCCAAATGACAAAGGTGACCAGTCATGCAGCACCATGAGTTCGGGCTGAGGTTACAACTCATTGTCAATGTGTTCCTGGAAGACATCCAGAGAGCTCTGGCCATTTTCTCCTAAAAGCTTTGTTGAGAGGCAAGGGAAGACGTGTTTGGAAACATTCTCTGGACTCCATTAAAGCAGGTGTTCTCGGGACCCAGGCCGCCATGTGCATGATGTTCTGCTGACTCACTTGTGGGTCTCCCCAGTTTGGAGAAAACCTGTGGCCAAGGCTGGGCAAGAAGGTCTGGATTTCCTGCACAGACCTTCAAGGAGGTGGGGGGTAGGGATACTGGCCTGAGGACAGAGAACAGACAAGCTGGGGAACCACTTCACATTTGGTCTGCTAGGCAACATGACATTTGGCCCAAACCAACTTTGGCCAATGTGAAGTTCTAAGAAATATCTTCTTCTGGGATGAGCACTTATGGTGTAACAGTCTTGCAGAGCATTTTCTTCCAAAACCTTCTGGCCTACTGACATGCCATGGACTTGCCAACCATGTGAGTCTCAAAACATAATCCCCACATTCTCTGACACTCCTCCATCAAGAGACTAGGCTTTTGTCTCTTCCCCTTGAGTTTGGGCTCTGCAATTGCTTGTTCAGTAGAATATGGCAGAAATGACCCAGTGCCAGTTTCAGGACCCAGACCTTGAGAAACTAGTATCTTTCATTTCCTGTTTCTTGGTATGATCACTCTTGGAACCAGATGCCTCCTGTGAGGAAACTCAAGCCACCTCATGGAGAGGAACTGTCAGAAAGCAACATCTTTCCAGCTCTGCGAGCAAGTGAGCCCCAGCTGAGCCGCTCCAGGGGAGGCTGTGTGCAGAGCAGAAATGAACCAGCCCTGCCCATCCCAGCCCACACTGCAGATTCATGAGCAAATAAATGTTTTGTTTTAAGTCACTAAGTTTCGGAGGGTGAAGTGTTACATGGCTGTAGAGAAATAGAACATCTTCCCTACTGGGAAGGAATTTCCTGGACCCTGCAGGAACCCAATCCAGATGTAGGATTTTAATAAAAACAGAGAGGCCTGGGGGTTATTTTAAGGAAGACCACAAATCAGGTCAGAAAACATCATCTGCTGACTTCCCTCTGGCACTCCGTAGCCTTGTCAATGAGAATAGCTGAGAACAGTCTAGGAGTCTTCCCTATTTGAGATAGAATCTTCTGCTAATCAAACACACCTCGGGATCCTCTATGGCCAGGGTGGAGGTGGCAAAAGTGGAGAACAAATGTTTTCCCTTAATTCAGGATCTTATATATTTTTCACAGAATGTGGAATTACCTGGTGGCTATCATCCTACTTGGAATATCAAAGGAAATAAGGCCGCTCTATAGGCAAGCATCAGAAACCTCTCCTTCTGTTCCTTTCTTGTTTTATTTATTGTGTGGGGCTGCCATGGAGATGGAGCTGGGAAGAGACAGAGGAAATTCAGCTTACAAAATCTTTGTGAAGCTGGGTGCAGTGGTGCACGCCTGTAGCCCCAGCTGTTCGGGAGGCTGAGGTGGGAGGGGTGCTTGAGCCCAGGAGATCAAGGCTCCTGTGAGTTCTGGTTGCACCACTGCACTCCAGCCTGGGTAACAGAATGAGACCCCATCTCTTTTTTTTTTTTTTTTTTTTTGAGATGGAGTCTTGCTCTGTTGCTCAGGCTGGAGTGCAGTGGCATGATCTCAGCTTACTGCAACCTCTGCCTCCCAGGTTCAAGTGATTCTCCTGCCTCAGCTTCCTGAATAGCTGGGATTACAGGCGTATGCCACCATGCCTGGCTAATTTTTGCATTTTCAGTAGAGATGGGGTTTTACCATGTTTGTCAGGCTGGTCTCAAACTCTTGACCTCAAATGATCTGCCCACCTTGGCCTCCCAAAGTATCGGGATTACAGGCGTGAGCCACCGCACCTGGCCTGAGACCTCCTCTCTTAAAAAAAATTGTGAATGCCTCTTTTTGTTGCAGTAGGGTTTGGACTGATTCTTGGCTTGCTTTTCATAGAAGTGGGTTTGTCATGTGATTTTTGAAAGTCTCTAAAACTCTGCCTGCCAAACTATCCCTCTGTCTTATTTTATGTTAGCTAGAACTCCCCAAGGGGCCAGGTTGGCAGGACAAGCTCCTAGGGGTGATGTGGGCAATAACAGTCAATGTCTGCTCTGCACTTGATGGTGCACAAGAGCTTTTATCATCATGATCTTGGAAAATCCTTTCGGGAATCCAGTGAAGGTGACTGGACAAAAACTATTATATGCCTATACAAAGGAATACTACTCAGCAATAAAATGGAATGAGCTACTGATGCATGCCACACCATGGATAAACCTCAAAACCATGACACTGAGTGAAGATAGCCAGACACAAAAGGCCACACACTGTGTGATCCCATTTATGTGAAATGTCCCAAAGAGACAAATCCATAGAGAAAGAAGCAGCTTGGTGGTTGCCTGGGCCTGGATGAAAGGGGTGTGGAGAGTGAATGCAAATTGGCATGGGGTTTCTTTTGGAAATGTTCTGAAATTGGATTGTAGTGATGGCTGCACAATGCTGTAAATTTACTAAAAATTATTGAATTGCACACTTAAAATGAATGAATGTTATGGTATGAAATTCTATAAGGCTGTTTTAAAAAATTTTATGGTATGAAGCTGTTTAAAAAACAAAAAAAGAACAGAGGGGAGTCAGAGGAAGGAGACAAGGGGTGGAGGGTGGGGTTGGTAGAGCTTCATGGGGTATAGGAGATAAATGAATATGTACTGGCTGGAAAGGATAGAAGCTGTGATTTTCTTAGTCACCTAACTGGGGAAATCCCGGAACAGGAGGCCGCTGAGTTCCTACTAGCTGAAAAGTGATAAAAGCTGAGAGTAATAATGACAACTGCTAACACTGATTAAGTGCCAGGCCCATGCCAGGCAACTATGCAGAGCATGTTACATGTATGAACCCATCTGCTCCTCCAAGGAGCCCTTTGAAGTGGTATTGGGAGACAATTCTCCATGGGTCTCTCCAAGGTCTACATGTCTTCAAATCAAAAGACACTGAGACCTTTGTTCTAGACTATCATCTCAAGGACATCTGTATAGCAAACACACTTGGAGGACAGAGACAATATCTCTCTCTGGAGCAGAAGGAAGAGGATAGAGTTGTTTCCCAAGCAGTACAATAATGTCTCCATCTGAGGCAAAGGCTAGACAGGTTTGGCAATAGACCCCTTATAAGATTGCAGGTTTCCTAAGCTCTAGGAACCTCCATTGTGACACAGATCTGCTGCTGTGTGTGCAGAATCCATTTGGGTTGTTTTGCATTGCTCTCGTGGAACTTGGGAGACAATTAGAATTGACACAAATATGAAGTTTGTGCCACCTGCTATACTGTGACTAATAAAGTCCTTTGTCTCTGACCTGGGATCTCATGTCTTCTGCAGTCATGTATGGAATTGCGGCAGGCTAACTCATTAGCTTGTGAGCAGTGCATAATCTCGGACCCTTCATAGTTCTTCAGTCATACTCACACCACCCCTGTTTTACACATGAGGACTCTGAGGCCCAGAGAATTGAAGCTTCTTTTTCAAGATCACATAGCTAACAAGTAACAAAGCTAGGAATGATACCCAGACCGATTGGGAAAGGCAGGAGAGATGAGTAGGAGATTGGAAAAGAGAACCACTGGAAATGACAGGAGCTGAAGGCCCCAAAGGTACACAGAAGGTCGTGCCTCTCAGCTTCCCAAACCCACACACCCCCAGATGCTGCCTGTCCCTACATCCGGCTGCTAGGGCTGAGCAGCCAATTTGGGACGACCGTGATATATTTAACGGTGAGTCACGCTCTCCCCCAGCAATCAGCAGTGGCAGGCTCGGGAGGATGCAGGGAGCATCTCTGGAAATCCGTGCCCGAGGGTCGCCATGGCAACCCCATCTGAGTCGCTTGCCAGCAGCTGGGATGCCAGTGCCTGAACCAAGGCACAAAATAGTCTCACAGGCTGAGTGCGGCCGAGGACAGGAGCAGGCCCCCTGCATGGCATCCCCGATGGGTTTGCCAGGGATTGATGGGAGGGACGTGAGGACTTGGTGACAATGGAGATTCATGGGCTCACTGTTCAGGTCACAGTACTCTGTGGAAGCCTGGGGTCCCTGGCTGGTGGGAATGAGCACATTTGACGTGATGGGTATTTTGGTGAGCACCATCTCTTCCCGCCTTGGTTCCTCTTGGTTTGTCTGTCTCTCTCATAGTCGCTCTCCCAGAGGCCCTGCCCCATTTGAGGCTTCTACTGAAGTGTCACAACCTCTGAAGACTGACAGCAACTTAGGAATGTAACCAAGATCATCTTCCAGGATAATTCTCAAGACTTCAGAACCTAGGGTGAATCAGCCACACCCACCTCAGCCTTCCAAGTAGCTGGTGGACAACACTTGAGGCTGGGAGGTTGAGGCTGCAGTGAGCCATGATTGTGCTACTGCCACTCCATCCTGGGAGACGGAGTAAGACCCTGTCTCAAAAAAAAGAAGAAAAAAAAAAAAAAGGAAAAAAGAAAGAAAGAAAAAAGAAAAGAAAGAAAGAAAAAGATTAAGCTGCACATTCTGCATCTGTAACAGCAACTGGCTGGGGCATGAGCATTCCAGCGCCAAAGGCCCTATGTGGCCCTCTCCATTCATTTATGTGGCCATGTTCTACCTATGGGAGTCTTTGGGCTTGCAGCCCAAGTCTCTAATCTGAGGTCTTTAAGGGTCTTTGATTTGGGATGGAAAGAGTGCAGCATAGTGGTTAAGAGTCAGGCAGGTGGGGCTGGAATCCTCACTCATTCCAGTGATCACAGCTTCAGTTTCCTCACATGTAGTATGGAATCTCAGAGAGTTAATGTGCAAACTGAACAAAACAATGTACCTGGAAAAATGCTCAACAAAGAGCCTAGAAAATAGAATACAATAAGTGGAAACCTATAAAAAGCTTTTTCTGGTCTTTAATGACAGTCCATTCCTTGACCTGACTCACCAGGTCTCTTCGATCAGAAACTGGGGAGACAAGGAAAGGCTGTTTTGCTGCAATTCACTTAATGTCAAAACAGGAAAGACCTTGGACAAGCTTCAAGTCTAACCTTTTTTGTTCTCGGGTGAGTAAACCAAGACCAGAGGATGAGTCTTGCCCAGAAGAGTTTCTAACCACTCCTCTCCCGCGTATTTGTTTCCTGGTGAAATTTGCTTAAGGTTGGAATTGGCTGAGTGTGGGCCAGAGTTATGGGCATTGTTGTGGACAACTGCTTTTAACTGCTCAGTATCTACTTGCCCTTTATCTGTAATAACTCCCTGATTTTTCCCTGGCACCATCCCTCCTCTGATCCCCAGGAAATGGCTCCAGGTGTGGGCATGTGGTTCATGACCACAGTGGTTGATTCAGAGATGGCCATATGATGCAATCCAGGCCAATGCATGTCAACCACAGGGCTCTTAGGAACTACTGGTACCCAGTGGAGCTGCTGGGCTGGTTGGATACAAGCCTGGGGCTGCTGAGAGCCATTTTTGCTATGACTTGGGGGAGCTGCCTGAGAGGATGCCAACACAAAGGAAAAAAGGTCCAGGTGATGGAGGAAAACAGAAACCTTAGAACATAATTTAAGCACCTTGATTCAGTTGAGCCCAAAGCCGTGTACCCCTGGGCTTTTCAGTTACATAAGCCAATCAATCTCTTCTGCCTTCCTTCTTTTTTGCTACAATCAGTTAGAATTAAGGTCCTGGATTCATCCAGGCATGCTAGGTGAAGGCGTTGGGTAAGCAAAGGCCCAGAAGCATGAAAATGCAGAACAAGTTCTGGGATTTCCAATGAACAGCCTGGAGTGGGAAGAGGCCAGTAAAGTCACTTAAAGCCAGAACCTGGGGAGCTTGGAATGCCTTGCTACGTCACTTTGACTTTATCCTAAGGGTAACAGGGAGCCATAGAAGATTCAGAGGAAGGGAAAGGACCTGCCAGAGTTGGCAATGGTGTGGGGCAGTGGGAGTAAGGATTATTCTGGACATTAAGTCTTGTTCAGGGTTCTCCTGGGATCCAACTCCCGCCCGGAGTGCATGCAGTGGTGAGAGAGGGTGTCTTCTGCCAGCACCCGCAGCTCCAAGTCCCTCCTGACTGTCTTATAATAACAGTGTTTTCAATGCAGACCTTCTGGGTTCCCTGCCGCGAATCACTCAGCCACCCTTCCAGGGAGAAAACAAAAAGCAGTGTTTTTCCGTGTCTATTTTAGGCTGCTGCCTACATCTTTGTTCTTCGTGAGGAACACACACTCCTGGGGGGTCCTTTTCTCAGCTGCGGCCCAGCAGTCGGGTCTGGACCACCAGGCTGGGTTCCGTTATGGGAAGGAACCAGCAGATGTAATGGAATCATGCCAATTAGGCCAGGAGCTGCGTGGGGATGATGTTATCATTAAGTTCCAGAAGATGTGGAGGTGAGGGGGAAAGTAGCTCATCCCGGTCCACATGCCCATCCCAGACGGACTGCCTTTTTTGATTTGTCCTCTTCGACTATCCTGAGCAGCTAGGAAGAGCCCACCCTTGCCCGCTATCCCCTGAGGGATAGAATTTAGAAATCTGCATTGTATGAGACACTTGCGCTCATTTTACTATTGGGCTGAAAGCAGAAGTAAAAATTCTACTGCAAATGGGTGGATCCAGCCCACCCATTTTACAGATGATAAAACTGAGGCCTGAAGAGGAAGCATAGTTTGCTCAGGATTATAGAACATTTGGTGGCAAACTATGACAAAAAAGACCAGAACATAAAATGTCGGAGGGCATGTACCTTATCTGGCTTGGTCAACATCGTGTCCCATCACAGAACATAGTACATAGTAAATAATAGACCCTTGATATACGTTGGATGAATGAACAACATCTCTACTGCTGTTTTCAGCTTTCACAAAGAATTCTCACACACATTCCCTCATTTCGACTGTCATGATTGTCTTTGTAGCCAAAAATTGCTTTTGTCCTTATTTTGCAGGTGAGGAAATGGAAGTTCAGAGAGGTTTAGTTGCCTATCCAAGATCACACAGCCTAGGTAGAGACTGAATTTGAATCCATGTCATCTTGATGCAGGCTGGGGCATCCCTTAAACTTTGGTAGAGAAAGACACCTTGGAAATGTCCAGCCGGGAGGTAAAAGCCTTGGTCTACAAGGACAACTCTGACCTTAATTATACGACAACATTTGGAGTGAGGGGACCAAGAAAGCAGGTCCTCAAAAACGTTCAAAAGAGTTACCATATGACCTAGCAAGTCCACTTCTAGGTATATATCCAAGAGAATTGAAAACTTATGTCCATGCAAAAAATTATACATGAATGTTCATAGCAGCTTTATTCATAATAACCACAAAGTAGAAACACCCCAAATGTTCATCAACTGATGGAAGATAAATAAAATGTGGCCTATCCATACAATAAAGTAGTATTCATCCACAAAAAGGAACAAAAACGGATACAGGCTGCACTGTGGGCGAGCCTTGAAAACATTTTGCCAAGTGAAAGAAGTTAGTCACAAAAGGCCACATATTGTATGATTCCATTTATGAGAAATGTCCAGAATAGGTAGCTCTAACGAGACAGAAGGTATAGAATAGTGGTTGCCAGGGTATGAGGGGAGGAAGGAATGGGGGGTGACTGTTAATGGGTACAGGTTTTTTTGGGGGTGATTAGAATGTTCTAAAATTAGATGGGATGATGGCTTCACAACTTTTTGAATATGGTAAAAACTATTGAATTGTACATTTTAAATGGGTGAATTTTATGGCATTTGAATTATACCCCAATCAAACCCTTTAAAAAAAAAAAAAAAGACCAAGAAGAGCATTTCCACGGCCAGGGAGTTTTAGAAGGGGGAACACACCAATGAGGAAGGGTCCCCAACATGGACAGCTCCATGCTGTCTTCTTGGATGTCCCAGGAAGAATTTCAAGAAAGTATTTTGAGGGCTTGTTCCTATGGAGTTCAGAGTCTGTAGGACACCTCCTCCAGGTAGGTCTCCCAGATATCCCAACCAGAGACAAGAAAATGAACTCATTATGATAACTGGGAACTACTCAGTGCCCTGGTTCTCTGCTTGTGATATCTCACTGAAGCCATGCAACAACCTTACTGAATGTGAGGTAGTACCATCACCCTTATTATCCAGGTGAAGAAGTGGAAGCTCAGAGAGATAAAATGACTGGTTCAGGGTCACACAGCTCTTGGCTCTCTCAACTATATCATAGTACATGGGACACGCCCAGAGTAAGGTCTGAGGCCACTTTCCAAGGGAACCCAAGCAAGTTCCTTGACCACTGTGGGCCTTGGTTTCCCCATCTGTCCCATGAAATCCCAGCTTACTCCATTGCCCTGGTGGGAGCTTCAGCCAGAGCATCATCACCTGCCTCTGATATAATGGTGCTTCACATTTCATCAGATTTCATTTGAACAAAGCCAAACATGTTTTATCAGTGCCCCACCTGCCCAGGGATCCCAGTCCACACCTATGCTGTTTTTCTTCACTCTGTCCTTCCAGTGTTTGGCATGCTGCATCGCTTCTCAAAAAACCCTGATGTTGCCTGACATTGGGTTCAAGGCAGATGATGTGATTTCACAGGCTTTCTTCTTCAGCACTAAATAAGGTGCTTTTGTGGGGCCCTTCCTTTACTTCTGAAGCTTTAGGTTCAACTTTGGAGTTTGTAGACTTGTAGAGAATTTTCCATCAAAGCATACAGGCAGAGATGCAAACACACACCCTTTTATATCTCCATCCATCCCTCCATTCATTCACCCATCCATCCATTTACTCATCCATCCATCCATCCATCCACTCATTCACCCATCCATTTATTCATCCATCCATCTATCCACTCATCTACACACCCAATTACCCATCCATCCACCCATCCATCCATCTACTAATCCATCCATTCATGCACTCATTCATCCATCCACTCATACACCCATTAAATCATATATTCATCTACTCATCTATCCACCCATTCATTTATTTTCCCATCTGCTTTATTCATTCATTAATTCAATAAATATTTACCAAAAGCCTACTAAATGCCAGGCATTGTGTTGGCCAATGGATACAGTGGAAGAAAAGACAAAATGAGGTCCTTCTCCTCATGGAGCTCACAGTCCACTGAAGGAAGATGGGCCTCAATAGACACACAAAATGTAAGCATAAATTGGGGTGAAAGCTACCAAAAAAAGTTCAGAATAATAAAGGTGCCTAATTTCCATTGGGAGATGGGGGAGGTTTCTCTGAGAAAGTTGACATTTAAGATGAGATCTGAAGTATGATTTATGATTTATCAGTTAGGAATGCTCTTGGTTCAAGAAGCAGAAAATGCTAACCAAAAGGGGCTCCAGCAGTTAGGGTTGTTTATGATCCCATACAACCAAAAGTCCTGAAATAGGGGTACCCCATCACTGAGGGACTTGACAACATTGTCAAGTATCCAGACTCTCTACCATCTACTCTACCACCCTCAGAGGACTGGCTTCATTCCCAGGCTGGCTTACTTCATGGACACAAGATAGCTGCCTTTGCTCTGGTCATCAGGTGAAGACATGCCCACATTCATACTCAGACCATCATGAGCAAAAGGAATGGGGCCACTGTGATTGTCTCAGACCAGCTGTTTGCAACTGGGCATGATTTTGCCCTCCAGGGGACATTTAGAGACATTTCCAGTGGCATAATTACGTGTGTGTGTTGGGGGGATTTCTACTGGCATCTTGTGGGTAGAGGCCAGGGATGTTGCTAAACATCCTACAGTGCACAGTACAGACCCCACAACAGATAATTATTCAGATATCAATAGTGCCTGCTTTAGACCAGTTAGAACAAAATCCTGAGTCATGGGGGCACACAGTAGAAAGGGGTAGGGGAATTGCTTAAGAAAGCTTTCCTGGATGATGTAATAGCTCAACTTAGTCTTGGAAGATGGACACTGGCAAAATCAATCCAGGTAGTAAGTCAATCTAACCAGCCGGTCACATGGATGAGCAAAAATACAGCCCTTCCCTCTTTTCTGCCTCTTCTAGTTGATGTGAGCCCCATACGGTCCTCTATCCCCATTCCCATGTGATGCCCATTACCACAGAACACATTGTTGTCAAATAATAAGGGACTACAGTGGGGAGAAACCCTCTCTGGAGACTGAAGCCCCAACTCTGAAAATTCCTGACAGTCACACAGAGTGAATGTTGGGGGCAATGACTCTGGGATAAGTATAGGAGGATATCAGTCAACATGAGGAAACTCCAAGAAAACATTTGGTTCAATCCTATCATTGTACAGATGGGGAGACTAAGGCACACAGAAGGGGAGAAAATGGTTCACGGTCACTCAGAAAGCTAGTGGCAGACGCAGCCAGAACCCATGTGCCCATTTTGTAACCCATGATCAACATCAACTGGTGGATCGGATCCTGAACAATTGTTTAGAGACTCATGATCCAGCTGAGCACAGTTCCGAGTTCCTGAATTTGGGAATTTGGGCGTTTCCCACCTCTTATCTTTTTAGAAAGCTTTCTTCCTGGATTCACTTACCTTGGGACCCCAGAAGGATGCTGAGTGGGGCCACCTTCTGTGAGTGTGTACCCTGCTTAGATGGCAAAATGGTTACCAAACTGCCCAACCCAAATGGCCGGTTCATGGACACGTTTTGTTTGGCCCATGTTTGCTTAATTCTTAAAAAAAAAATTATTATTTGCATTCTTTGCCAACAATAAAAATAATCGGTACAGTGTGCCTTAATCCAAATTTCCCTCTTCTCTTCGGTAATCAGAAGGTTTGACAGCACTGTGTCCATTTTTCTGCATGGCAGCTATTTACAGGAGCTGGGCAGTGGCTGCCCCTTTTGTGAGAATACAAGTGCCCCATTTCATCCCAGTGCCCTCCTGGCTACATCACTTTCATACGGGGCTGCCTGGCCCCCAAGAAACAGTCTCAGATTGCAGCCCAGCCCCAGCTGATGGGACACAGGTGTGAGTGGGTGAGGCCATGCAGGGACCACAAGCAGGACACTCTCCCTCTCTTGGAAGGAAGCACCTTGGTTACCGTGGCAACATGCTGCTGTTTGTAACACATCTTCCACCTGAAAAGGAGAGGAGATGACAAGTACATCTCTCTTCTCAGCCCAGGCAACATCAGCTCCTGGCACCCCCCAAAACCTAAGAGCGAGAAGGGGGAGTGTGATCTGTCTTCTCCAATCTGGGCCCCAAATGCAGATGCCCCAAACACCCCCATTTGTTCAACCAACCCAGAGATGAGGCGTTGGGAGGGGTTGATTTAGATTCCATCTTATATAAAAAGACCAGAACATTTTTGATTAGAGATGGAGGAAGGTGTGGG
The DNA here is from genome assembly GCF_007565055.1 of Rhinopithecus roxellana. Classification (NCBI taxonomy): domain Eukaryota; kingdom Metazoa; phylum Chordata; class Mammalia; order Primates; family Cercopithecidae; genus Rhinopithecus; species Rhinopithecus roxellana. The sequence goes on from NC_044561.1 coordinate 122,945,029, forward strand.
AGTCTGAGACAGTGCTTTGTTTCTGGGCAAATGTACACATTCCCTGATGCCTCTCTTCTCTCCACGTCCTCTAAGCAGAAGTATAGACTCCCTCCCCTTACCACTCCTCACAGCCAAATTCCCCTCAGCCAGGACCCCAGACTTTTCCCAATACCCAGGAGCCAGGAGCCCCCAGGGAAGCAGGCCTGTTTCTAGGCTGCCTACAGAACCTGAAGGAAGTAAGGGACTGAAATAAGAGAATCAGCCAGAAATAAGGCAGGACACCGTGCGGTATTTTCCTTTGAAACTAAGAGGCTGAGAGCTGAAACAGCAGCAGAAATCAGAAGACATCTCATTGAGAAAAGAAGCACAGAGAGGAGTGCCAATTAGCACCCAGGTCCCCTCCTGGGAGTGTCAATCCATAAATATTAATAACCGTAATCATCCAGTATTAGTTATAATGCCTTGTAAATTAAGGTCATTTTCTGTGGAGTAAATAGCCACGTTAATGGCAGCAAAAGGTAACAGCGTCCCTGGCTGCATGCCAGGTGATGCCTGCCAGGATGACTGTATAAATCAGGAAGGACAGGTCCAATCAGTGAAGACAGGCAGTGGCGTGGGGGCAGGTGGACTGACAGGGCAGAGTGTGGCCGCAGTCCCACACCCCATGCAAGGCCCTTGGGCCGATCTGATCTAACAGGGACCTGCTTTAGACAAGTGATGTCTGGGGCAGATGGAGCTCCCAGGGCACTAGGTGTAGGTAGGAGTGGAGAGATGGGGCTGGGTGGGTAGAGAGAGGGCGTCTCAGGGGGAGGTGGCACCAAGACTTCAGACACTTGGGTTAAGAGCAGAGGGCCATGCTTTGATCTGCTGCCTGTGGCATTTCACTTCAGACCTTGGCACCTTTGCTAAGCAACACAGCCCTTCTCTTCTTCCTCTGCCTTCCTTTCCTCCTCTCCATCTTCCTTCTCTTCCTCTCCTCTTCTCCTGCCAGGGCTGACTTCTCCATTAGGCCCAATAGACACAGCCTGGGGCTCACACTACCTCTGGGGCCCCTTCTCCAATGTTTTAATTTCTTTTATAATTAGAAGAAAAAAAGAACTTTCAGCTGGAAGAAAATGTTGTGATACTGTATGTGATATTAATATGTGATATTCATCTTTATGCAAATGCAGCCACAATATAGAATGTTTGAATTTTTTTTCGTGGAGAGAGGCATAAGTGCCGAGGACCCACAGAATTAATCACATGGCCCTACTTTCTGCTCCCTGCCCCCTCGTCCCACTAACCATGGGACCCTAAGCAATTAGCATTGCCTTACGGAGTCTCGGTTTCATCCTTTGCAAATGGGCTAGTAACGGTGATGCCTTCCCAAGCAGGATGAAGTAAAATAATATTGGAAAAAGCTTTGGCCACAAAGTGGTGTTTGCCTCCTTTTCAGAAGGCCCTGGGATCCCGGGAGTCAGGCGAGTGATGTATTTGAAAATCTCAGCAGACAGAGTCCCTGGTAATGCTCCCTATGGGCTCCCCAAGCTAAATGCACCGTCCGTCAGGCCCTTCTCTGTCCCATCTTCCTGGGCTCCCTGGTTTCTCTAAAGAGCAGATGCTTTTCTTGACCCTCTGAGAAAACTCACAAGGCACTTGATTATATTAGATGGATGAAATAATGCCTCTAAATTCCAATGGAAAGAAAGCAGCCATTATGAGGGGCTCCAGCAAGGGTAGGGAACTGGGAGCCTCCTTGTTCCTTTACTGCGGGGACTGGACACACTGGGTTTTGCAATACCCAGTGCATATGAAAATGCGGGGCCCCTTGTTCAAAAATTATGAATTTCATGACAGTGACAGCAGAGCCTCAAACAAAGTGTGGGGCCCTTCTGAGAGTGGCGTCTGGTGCTACCGCACTGGTTGCACACCCGTGTCAAAGCCTGTTGTTAGCTTGCAGCTGGGAGGACGGGTATGGCAGTGGCTGGGGAGGGGACAGCAGTGATGATGATGATGGTTGATTTTCCCCAACTCCACCTTTGCCTAGTACAGTGCCTGGCATGTCGTAGGTGCTCAAGAAGTACTAGTTCATTCTCTCATTCCCCTAGCATGGGGCCCACCATGGCAGATGAGGCCTGTCCCCACCAGGGTGGAAGCTGGACCACTGGGACCGGCTTGGCGCCTGGTAATGATCCTTCCCCAGGGGGCTGTGCCCTGCATCCTCTCTCTCTTCCCTCCTCCACCTTCCCCCAGAAAGAGTGATCCTTTATTTTACTCCTGGCCTAGGTTTTTGATTGGCAGAAGTGGAGGTGCTTATGGCCAGCATAGCCTCCAAACTAAACACTAAACACAGCAGACGTATTGAGTATTATTATCATTTTTATTATGTAAATTTGCAAACTCCGCCCCCTCCTATCACTCAGCTTGTCCTTTTTCTTCTTTACTTTTCTTCTCTGCCCTTGTCCCCTCCTGACATTATAGTGCATATCTGTCTTGTGTGTGCTGTCTGTCTCCCAGACCGAAGGGTGAACTCCACAAGGACAGGGACTTCGTCTTAGTCACTCTGGAACCCCAGAGTTAGCACAGGGCTCGGCACATCAAAGACACTCAATAGATATTTGTAGAATGTACACACAAATCTTGGAAAGATGGGCAGTGATACTGTGTGTCCTGGGGCCAGGAAGCCACCTCTCTGAGTCTCCCCTTCCTCACCTGTAAAAAAGAGGTAACAGCAGCCTTGCAAAGGCTGAGGAGCAGATGAAAGGAGGCCACACCCTGCAAAGGCACGGTGAGCTGGTGAGGGAGTGCAGCGATATCACAGCTCCTAGAGCCCGGCCTGCAAATCTGGCCACAGCTGCCAGTCAACAGACCAGGCTCGGCTAAGGGTGCCATAACATGGTGCCCACCTCGGATTTTCACACCCAGCTGGCTACTAGCCACCAGATGGCATAGAGGGTCTGATCTGGGAGGCTGCCCAGCCTCAGAGAGCATCCTTCCTAGGGACCACCTGGGTTCCAGACCTCAGCCCGGTCCTGGCCTGGAGGGCAGTGGAAGGGGCTCAGCCATTCAGACTCCTGTGTGGACTCTCACCTGACAGCATGTCATTCAATCCACTCCTTCAAGAAATACTATGATAACCATCAGGGAAATGCAAGCCAACATCACAGTGAAATACCACTTCACACCCACTAGGATGGCTAGAATAAAAAAGACAGAACAAGTGCTGGCAAGGATGTAGAGGAACTGGAACCCTCATATATAGCTGGAGGAAATGTAAAATGGCAAAAGCACTTTGGAAAACAGGCTGGGAGTTCCTCTAAAGGTTAAACATAGAATTACCATATGATCCAGCAATTCCACTTCTAGGTATATACTGAGAGAAAGAAAAACATATGTCCACATAAAAATTTGTACACAAATGTTCATAGCAGCATTATTCATGATAGCCCAAAGTGGAAACAACTCAAATGTCCATCAACTGATGAATGGATAAACAAAATGTGGTATATCCACATAATGGAATATTATTTAGCCATAAAAAGGAATGAAGTACTGACACATGCTGCAACATGGATCTAAAATCTTGAAAACACTACGCTGAGCAAAAGAAGCCAGACACAAAAGGTCACTTATTGTATGATTTCATTTACATGAAATGTCCAGAATTGGGTAATGTAGAGCGGTAACAATTAGGTTAGTGGCTGCCCAGGGCTGGGATGCAGGTGGAGAGGGATGGGGAGTGACTGCTAAGGGATAGAGGTTTCTTCTTGGGATGATAAAAAGGTTCCAAAATTGATTATGATGATGGTTGTACCACTCCGTGTATATACTAAAAACCATTGAATTGTACACTTTAATGGGGGTAAATTGTGGCTTTAATTTAATGGGTAAATAGAACATCTCAATAATATCTCAATAAAGCTGTTGTATGTGTATGTGTGTATGAATTTGAATAAAATATATTTATAGGGCATCTAATATGAGCCAAGTGAACAGCACAAAATCCCTGCTTGCTCAGGAAGCTAACCATGAAGAAACAGAGGAACAGATAAAAGTGTAATTTGACTCAAAATATGAAAGGAACAATTTGACTTTAAGAAAAATAAAGCAGGCTGGGTTAGGATTGGCCAGGACTGGAGTTGCATTAGATAGAGGAGAGGCACTGTGGTTCAAGGAAGCCACTCTGAGGAGGTAGCTTTTGAACAGAGACTTTAATGAAGAGATTGGGTGGGGGGGTGGCGGAGGGCACAGAAACTGGGTGGAAGAGCATTTGCAACAGGAGAAATGGTAAGTGCAAAGGCCCTGGGGTGGCAGCATTAAGGAGCCAGAGGAAGCTAAGAGGTAAAGAGGGAGAACTGATGGGGGCTGGATCCTGGAGGGCCAGGGAGCTCCTACTGAGACCTGTGGCTTGGTTCTGAGTGAAGTGGGAGCCATGGAAGGATTTGAGCAGAAGAGGGACGTGCTCTGACTTAGGTTTGCACCAAATCTCCCTGGCTGTGAGTGGAGAATGGACTGTGGGGTGGATGTAGGCAGGATGGAAGCTGGGAGACCAGCTTCCTAGGCTACTGAAATAGACCAGGCGAGAGACGAAGGGGGCTCGGCCCAGGGGATGGAGGCGGAGGTGTGAAGTGGTCAGATGCTAGTTGTGGACTAGCAGTTCTATCCATGGAACCTCCATTTGCAGGGATATTGCCATTTAACTTGACCCAGATGTCAGCTGAGATCAAAAGCTTCCTACCTGATGAATAGTCTTTGAATCCCTCCCAATCGCCAAAGTCAATCCCTGATTCACAGCCCCTCCCCAGAACTCTATAAATGCTGGGGTCCTTGCTGCTTCTGTCCCTTGGGTTCAAATGTCCTGAACCCATCTGGGTGCCATCTCAGCGTCTGCCACCAATTTCCATGAGAAACTCAACCCATCAAACATGTTATCATTCTGGCAGATTTAAGAGTCAATAGCAGTAAACATCTTGTAAGATTCTTCTCCAGGTTAGATGAGTTAATGTATGTAAAAGCACTTAGAACAGTGCCTGGCACATGGTTGGCACTCAGTGAAGGCTCACTCCTATTATTTGTGTATTTATTTATTTTTATTTTAGATTCAGGGGGTACATGTGCAGGTTTGTTACACGGGTATATTTTGTGATGTGGAGGCTGGGCCTCTAACGATGCCATTGTCCAAGTAGCAAACATGGTACCCAATAGGTAATTTTTCAATCCTTGGCCCCCCTCTCCCTCCCCTCTCTCTCCTTTTCTGGACTTTCCAGTGTTTATCATTCCCATCTTTGTGTCCGTATGTACCCAATGTTCAGCTCTCACTTATAAGTGAGAACATGTGGTATTTGGGTTTCTGTTTCTGCATTAATACGCTTGGGATAATGGCCTCCAGCTGCATCCATGTTGCTGCAAAGGATATAATCTCATTCCTTTTTATGGCTGCAGATTGTTATTCTTTTAGAGAGAGGATCTCGCTCTGTCACCCAGGCTGGAGTGCAGTGGTGCAATCATAGCTCAAGGCAGCCTTGAACTCCTGAGCTCAATCCATCCTCCCGCCTCAGCCCCCTGAGTAGGTGGGACTACAGGAACGCACCACCATGCCCAGCTAATTTTTAATTTTTTTTTTTTTTTGTTTTTAGAGACAGAGTCTTGTGATATTGCCCAGTCTTGTGATATTGAACTCCTGGCTTCAAGTAATCCTCCCGCCTCAGTCTCCCAAAGAGCTGGGCTTCCAGGTGAGAGCCACCGTGTCCCGTCCTGGCTCCTATTATTATCATGTGGCTAGTGTAAGGGATAATGGGTAGGTAGCTTCCTTTCTGGGAAACATTGGCCCCACCCACCCACATCCGAAGGGGCTCTCCCATTTCAACAGGTCTTAAGAAGCCATCTTCTCAACAAAAGTGGGCCCCTGGGAGGAATTCTCCTGACAGCCACTAAAACAGTATGCTTGACCTACATCTCATAACACATCCAGGAGGAAATGGAGGCATGGAAAGTTGGAGAACTAGGCCCAAGGTCACAAAACTTAGGTGTAGCAGAGCTGAGAATTCAATGTACATTTGACGCTAAGCCAGGTGATAAAAGAAGGAAAGCCAGTTTTATTGAGTGCATGTTATATTCCAGGCATCTTTATATGCACTGTGTTTTTATTTATTTATTTAATTTTTTTTTTTTTTTTTTTTTTTTTTTTTTTTGAGACGGAGTCTCGCTCTGTCACCCAGGCTGGAGTGCTGTGGCCGGATCTCAGCTCACTGCAAGCTCCGCCTCCCGGGTTCACGCCATTCTCCTGTCTCAGCCTCCCGGGTAGCTGGGACTACAGGCGCCGCCACCTCGCCCGGCTAGTTTTTTGTATTTTTTAGTAGAGACGGGGTTTCACCGTGTTAGCCAGGATGGTCTCGATCTCCTGACCTCGTGATCCACCCGTCTCGGCCTCCCAAAGTGCTGGGATTACAGGCTTGAGCCACCGCACCCGGCTATTTAATTTATTTTTTGAAGCAGAGTCTCACTCTGTCACCCAGGCTGGAGTTCAGTGGTGTGATCTCGGCTCACTGCAACCTCCAACTCCCAGGTTCAAGTGATTCTCGTGCCTCAGCCTCACAAGTAGCTGGGATTACAGGCATGTGCCACCACATCCAGCTAATTTTTGTATTTTTAGTAGAGATGGGGGTTTCACCATGCTGGCCAGGCTGGTCTTGAACTCTCAACCTCAGGTGATCGGCCTGCCTTGGCATCCCAAAGTGCTGGGATTACAGGCATGGGCCACTGTGCTCGGCCTGCATCACATTTTTTAAAATTTCAACTTTTATATAAATTATATTAATTTTGAAGGGCAGCACCTGCATACAGTTTGAAAATCAAAAAGGTACAAAAGGGTACACAGTTAAAAAGGGGGATCTCCCTCCTGCCCCTGTCCCCTGTCAACCAGCTCTCTGCCTCAGAAGTGACTACTATTCTGTTTCTTAGGGATCTCTCCAGTGATGGACTAGAAATGGCAGAATCTACTAGTTGCCCACCCAATATCCATCCTCCACCTCCTCCTTGCTAACAGAACCCCAGTTTTGCTCACAGGTGGCCTTACGCCCAGATAAAAACACTCACACTCTCAACTCCCTTGCAGTTAGCAGCAGCCATGTGACCTGGTCTGTACAAGGAGATGTAGGTGGAAGTCCCTGGCAGGGGCATTTCTTTTTTTTTTTTTTTTTTGAGACGGAGTCTTGCTCTGTCGCCCAGGCTAGAGTGCAGTGGCTGGATCTCAGCTCACTGCAAGCTCCGCCTCCCGGGTTTACGCCATTCTCCTGCCTCAGCCTCCCGAGTAGCTGGGACTACAGGTGCCGCCACCTCGCATGGCTAGTTTTTGTATTTTTTAGTAGAGACGGGGGTTTCACCGTGTTCACCAGGATGGTCTTGAACTCCTGACCTTGTGATCCGGCCGTCTCGGCCTCCCAAAGTGCTGGGATTACAGGCTTGAGCCACCGCGCCCGGCCTCTTTTTACTCCCTCAAAAGTCAAAGCGCCTGGAAAAGACGACTTTTGTGTTTTTGTTTTACTTTTGCCCTTTGCCCTTAAAAAATAATTTCCTGCCTAGGTGAAACTCTGTCTTAATTAAAAAAAAAAAAATTCCTGCCTGGAATGTGGACTTGATGTTTGGAGGTGGAGGAGCAACCACCTTGAGACTGTAAGGATCAGAGACACATACTCAGAATGGGGGAAAGGAAAGAAAGATACTTGAGTCCTTCAGCAGCTGCACCAGTGCTGGGCTGCCCAGCTCTGGAATTACTGTGTTTGTTCAAACCATCGTTTGTTGGATTTTTCTCATCCTTGCAGCTCCATGCCTTCTTAACTGAAACTGTGCCTAAATAAGCATTTGCATTTTTCTATGTTCTTTCTTCCTCACTAAAATGGTAGCATATACTCCACCTACCTTTCAGGAACTTATGTCTTCACTTAACAATATATCTTGGAGGTTGTTACAAATAGGTACACACAGAGCTCCCCTGAACTTTTAAACGAATGTGTTGAAGACCTTGTACAGATGCTCCCTAGAGCCTTCAACTAGGTTCCTCTTGGTGTGGGTTGTTCTCAACTTCTTGCTATCACAGATAATACTGCAGAGACAAAACAGGGACATTGTTCATATCCCACATGTAAGGATTTATCTTCAGAAGAATTGCTGAATGCAAGGGCAGATGCTTTTTCAGTGTTCTTAGATTTTGTCAAATTTCCCTGCAAAGAGGTCTAGCTGACGTGCATTCCACCAGCAACGTGGGAGTGTACCCACACGTTGTCTCTAATCCTTTCAACAACAAACTATGATGGTGTCCATTTTGCTGAGGCTCAGAGAATTGTACATGGCCTGCCCAAAGTCATCACGGGCAACTGGTGAGATAGGGATTTGTACCAGGGTCTGTCTGATGTCAAAGCTGTGCTTGTAAACACGTAACATTGCTTTTCAGGCAGGCTGGATTCCAGAGACTTTCAGAAAAGAGGGAAGAACGAATCTGACCCAGGTGCTGGTCTGAACCTGAGAAGAGCCTTTGGGCTGAGCAGTGGGGAGGCTCGTGTTTGTCCTGGGCTGCATCCCAGCTCAGATCTGTCACGGCTTTGCTGTGTGAGCAAGTCCTTCCCCCTACCCTCTCTCTGGGCCTCAGTCTCTCCACCTGTCAAATGGATGGCTTGGAATTGCTGGTTCCTAAAATCCTTTAATGTTAGGTGTCTTGAAAATCCCCAAGTCTGAGGGTCTTTTGGGAGCTGCTTTTCAGACCTCAAAATGGAAACAGCGATTTTTCCTCTATTCCTGACCGAGCAGAGGTCAGCAGTGTCAGGGGCATCTATTTCTATCTGTGGACAGAGGTCACATTCCCTGGGGCAGGCTGGGCCGTGGTGGGGCAACAGTCCGCTGCCCTGTTTTCTCTGTAGGGCACATCTTCTCCCAGCTCCGATGGCCAGATTCTGAGGACAAATATTCCAGCTATGGTTTCATATACTGAGTGTTTTCCAAAGTGATTTACATATCTAATCTGGAAGAGAGGGACTATTCTTATCCCCATTTTACAGATAAGGACACAGGGGCACAGAGAGATTGATCAACTTGCCTGAGGTCATTCGGCCAGGAAGTGGCTGCTGGGATTTGGTCCCAGGAAGTCTGGTGCCAGAATCTGTGCCCTTCACCCAGCATTTCTCAACCTCGATGTATTGGCATTTTGGGTCAGCTCACTCAGGTGGGAGGCTGCCTTGTGCATCCTGGGATGTTCAGCAGCATCTCTGGCCTCTACCCACTAGATGCCCCCTGGGTATGACAACCAAAATAACCCAGACGTTGTCAAGTGTCCCCTGGAGGTCACAATCACCTCCAGCTGAGAACTACTGTCTTAACACAGCTCTGGAGATGTGGATTCTAGGCCCATCTGAGGACTCTTGGGTTTTTTGGTTTTTTTGTTTTTTTTTTTTTGAGACAGAGTCTTGCTCTGCTGCCCAGGCTGGAGTGCAGTGGTGCGATCTCAGCTCACTGCAACCTCCACCTCCCGGGTTCAAACAATTCTTGTGTCTTAGCCTCCTGAGTAGCTGAGATTACTGGCATGCACCACTAAGCCTGGCTAATTTTTTTTTTATTTTTTGTAGAGACGGGGTTTTACCATGTTGGCCAGGCTGGTTTTGAACTGCTGGGTTCAAGCAATCTACCCACCTTGGTCTCCCAAATGCTGGGCTGACAGATGTGAGCTACCGCACCCAGCTAACTCTTAACCCTTCTGAGCCCGGTTCAGGCTCTGGACAGACACTGACAAAGGCCTAGAGAAAAACCTTGCCAGAGGGCCATGCCCTGTGCAGGTGACAGAAGCATCACAGGGCAGCCTTCTCTGAGGCTGGCAGTGGGACAACTCAGCGAGGGGCATTGGTGGCAGCAAAGAAAAAGCTTGGGTGGTGGAATGGGCTTGGAGGTTGGCTGAGTGACCTTAGGCAAGTGCTGAGACTCTCTGACTTTAGGCAAATGCCTTAGATTCTCTCAGATGCAGTCTTCTCAGCCAAGATCAGGGTTAAGCCTTGTAGAGTTGAGGTGTGAAGCTTAAATAAAGTATTGTCATGATGGGTGAAGAAAAACAAAACTGAAAACTGTATCTCTGAAGAGTCTAGTGAAATAATGTATGGTGCATCTAAGCCATGAAAGATTATGCAGCCATTACAATGAGTGAGGTAAATCTGGTTTTTGCTGACGTGGAAAGATCTCTAAGGTTTATTTATTTATCTATGTTTTTTGAGACAGAGTCTCACTCTGTTGCCCAGGCTGGAGTGCAATGGCACAGTCTCTACTCACTGCAAGCTCTGCCTCCCGGGTTCAAGCAATTCTACTGCCTCAGCCTCCTGAGTAGCTGGGGCTACAGGCGCACGCCACCATGCCTGGCTAATTTTTGTATTTTTAGTAGAGACAGATTTCACCATGTTGGCCGGGATGGTTTCGATCTCTTGACCTCATGATCCGCCCGCCTTGGCCTCCCAAAGTGCTGGGATTACAGGTGTGAGCCACTGTGCCCAGTGGCTTATTCATTTATTAATAGTTAAAAAGTAAGATACCCAACAGTATATGTGACATAATCCCATTGGTATTAGAAATAAAAATAATCTTTCTACATAGCTTCATTGAGCACCTACTGCTTGCCAGGCACTGGAGTAAGCAGGGGAAATACAGTGTGGATAAAACAAAACTCCTATTTCCATGGAGCTGGTGGAATATGAAGACGAATATACAAATATGTGGAGGTTCTATGGGTTGGTGCAAAAGCAAATGAAATCAACCTAATATAAAGACGTGCAATAAAATGGCTTCTTCTGAGCCTGGAGATGTGGGAGTGAGATTTCTGTCTTTCCGTTGTATGCCCTCTGGTATTTGAATTAGTCTTACCGTGTGAATGCACTTATTTATTTATTTATTTATTTATTTATTTATTTAGATGGAGTCTTGCTCTGTTGCCCAGGTTGGAATACAGTGGCACAATCTCAGCTCACTGCAACCTCTGCCTCCTGGGTTCAAGCTATTCTTCCAGCCTCCCGAGTAGCTGGGATTACAGGTATGTGCCACCCAGCTAATTTTTTTGGTATTTTAAGTAAAGACAGGATTTCATCATGTTGGCCAGGCTGGTCTCGAACTCCTGACCTCAAATGATCCACCCACCTCAGCTTCCCAAAGTGCTGGGACTACAGGTGTGAGCCACCGCAGCCAGCTGAATGCATTTATTTTAATGATCGGTTTTTAAAAGACCGTATTAAAAAAAATGAGAGAGAAGGCAATGAGCACTGTTTGGCTCAATGCAAATAGTTGCTTTTATTATTATCATAATAATAAAACATTTATTAACTGTCTTTTGAGCACCTACTATGTGCCAGGTACTCTGCTAGGTGCTGAAGATATGCAGTGAGCAAGCAAGATAAAAAATTGGTCCTCAGGGAGCAGGTGCTTTAGCTGGGGGGACACAGGAATCAGAGAATTAACTGCAAATGTCATTAGTATTACAACAGTGGGGGATTATGGTGGCATCGGAACCTAATAGAGGGGAGGCTTGCAGGTCTAGGGAGATGGCCGGGGGTTGGAGCCTGGGCTCCAGCCCTCTCTCCTCAAGCCCGGGCAGTTCACGAGGTTGGACCCCTCCATGACTTCAGAGCAAATAAAAACAGTTAAAATTGATGGAACACTGACCTTGTATGATCTAGTATGACCCAGTATGATACTGACCCCATATGATCCCTGACCCTAGTTACATACTGATCCCTGACTCTGATCACAGACTAACTCCTAGTGTGATCTATGACCCAGGTCACGTACTGGCCTCAGTGTCACACTGAACCCTGATCCTTGTCAAGAATAAGCCCTGACCCTCATCACATACTGAGTCCTGACCCTGCTCACTGGTTGAGCTCTGACCCAGGACACAGACTGAGAGCCTTGATCCTGGAGACACACTGAGCCCTGGCCCTCATCACTGACTGATCCCTGATCCTGGCCATAGAGTCAACCATAATCTGGTCCTAGGGTGAACCATGACCTACATCACATATTGGTCTCTAATCTTAGTTATACATTGAGTTCAGCCCCGGCCTTAGATGCCCAGCCGTCTCCAACTGCTGCTGTCTACTGCCCAGGAATCCAGAGACTCCCAGAATGCCTTCTTCCCACCTTACCCCAGAGCTTAAAGTAATTCCACTGGCCTGTGCAGAGGTCACCTAGCCTGTCATCCCCAGGGCTCATCTGAGGGACCTAGAGGGCTCTAAAAAAGACAGGGAAGGCGTGATTTAGACAGAGCTAAATTCTCGAGAGGCTGTTTTCCATCTAGAGGCTCCCAAACTCTTCCTATTTCTCTCTGTCCTGTCTCTTTCCCCATTCGACATGTATTTCTCCTGAAACAAAATTCACCAGCAAATTCTGTCTTTCAAGAAGGGAGGTCAGACAGCAGCCGGCCCAGCAGCTGGGCAGAATTCTATTATCAGGAGGAAATGCAGCCAGCAGGAAGGACTGCGCCCTCCCTCCTGGCAAAGTGTTACTCACTCTCCCCAGCTTGGTTTCCTTCTGAAGGGCTGTGGAGCTCCTGACAGGTGGAGGTGGTGGATGCCTGCTGATGCTGACCAGGGAGCCCGTACTCCCTCCCGCCGGTGGCTGGCTGCCCCAGACCTGGCCCCTGTCCTGGGAATCTGCCCCAGTGTCTGAGCAACACAGGGGTGAAGAGTTTGAAATGGTTCCCCAAGGTGCTTTCCAGGATTGCAGGGCCCGGGGAGAGCCTCACATATTGGGAGAGTCCTTGTGTCCTCTTCGGGGAAGGCTGTTTCCCCCTTAAGACCCCCGAAAACAGGGGTATGGGATGAATGAGGAACACAGGGCTCACCCTCCATCCCCACCTCCAGGCAGTGCAAACATGTGAAACAAGAACACATGGGCAGGCATTGAGGTTTCCACTCAGTTCCCCTTCCCTGCTCTGGCAGGTAAAGGACTTTCGCTCCTCTGGACCAGGGAGCCCTGGAGGGAGGGGAGAGGCGTGGTTGCTGAGGCTGGGTGGCGGCTTCCAGATGGGTGTCACCCACGCCCTTCCGACCATCTAGGACAGCCTGGGAATTGTGTCTAGTTAGGAAAGTTGACAGTCAAGTATCCAGTGAGCTGGTCATTTGGATACCGAGGTGGGAAACAGGTGGTCAGCCTGACAGCCATCTTGTCAGCCAGACGTAGAGACAGGCAGATGGGCAGGCTGTCACTTAGCCATTTGATCAGGCCTGCAGTCAGAGAAGCAGGCTGACAGACCGACGGTCAGTCAGTCAGAGGAGATGAACAGACAGGCTTCTTCATCTATTAGTCAGATACAATAGATACCCAGCAGACAGACAGGCAGACAGATATAGACAGACAGACAGACAGGCTGTCCGTCAGCCAAATTGTCAGTCAGCTATGGAGACAGCTAGTCAGTCAGTCAGACAGGAAATGGACAGCTAGGCTTAGTTACTCAACTAATTACAGGCAGCCAAATACCCAGGAAGACAGATAGACAGACAGACACTCCAAAAGGCATTTGAATGAGGAGATGGAGAGAAAGGCAATTTGTTTTGTATCTAATTAGTCAGGTGCAAGAGCTGCAGCCAGGTAGACAGAGAGACAGTCTCTCTGTCTCAGAGAGGGACATTCAGTCAGACATGGAGACAGGCAGGCAGGCAGACAGGCACAGCCTTCCTGTCCGTCAGGCTCTCAGTCAGTCAGCCATCCTGTCCATCAGGCTCTCAGTCTTGCAGTGGATAAGTCAGTCAGACAGTGTCCGTCAGAACCAACCCGGCTTCTGCCCAGTGATGCAGCCGGCCATTATGACAGATGTCCAGGCGGGGCAGAGACAAACACTGGATGCTATGAGGGATATTAAGAAATGGGACCGGGGGTCCTGAGCTCACAAAATAACCCGAGAGTAACAACACCCCTCTCAAGAGCGTGATACAGCCCCTCGACAATCAGGGAAAGCATTCTGGAAGAGGAGGGAAGAGGCACCCCACCCCAAGAGACAACCCCCATCTCCCTCTGAAGCGCCTGGCCTCCCTCTACAGGCCACAGGCCTAGGGAAGGAGCCGTGTGTGTGTGTGTGTGTGTGTGTGTGTGTGTGTGTGTGTGTCTCAGCTCTGCCAAGTTCTCCTCGCCTCCCTCCTCCACTGGAGTGGGGGTTGGGCGGCCCTCCCAGGCCACTTCCCATTTTGGGAATTGGGCTGAGAACTATGCAAGAGACAGAAATAATTCCTTTTTCGAGCCTGGCCAGGGCTGTAGCAGCCCAAACATTGGCACAAAACCAGTGCTGGGGAGGGGCCCAGGAAGGGGCAGCCAGGGGTGGGACGGAGCCCTGGGGCCCAGGGAGACAAAGGCCTGGGAGTCTCCAGAAGAACCTTCTCATCCAGTCCTAGGGCTAGGTACAGGTACCTGGAAGATTTGAGACTCTTAGTGGAGCTGCCAGGCCAGAAAATGTTCAGGGTGGGGAGGGAACCAGGTTACAGAAAGAACAAGAAAGAAGTCACAGAGTCTCTGCTGGCAAAGACAACTTGAAAAATGGACCATTTCTGGTGGCCAAGAAGGGATCCCTGCTATCTCCTGAGAACACATCCCCTGCTACAGGCAGACCCACTGAGCACTCACATAAGAGATGGTGGCCTGGGAAGCACCTAGCACACAGTAGGTGCACACTAAATGCAAGTGTCCTTGGATCAGACTCATACAGAGCCAACTTCGCAGCCCTTTGGCACTGCTTCCTAGGGTGTGACCCTGGGCAAGTCACCTCAGCTCTCTCAGCCTCAAATTTCCCCTCTGTAAACCGGGAGTAACAGCAAAACCCGCTTCCCAGGGTGGCTACAAGGATTAAATGACATGACAGGTACAGAAAATCTAGCACCTAGTAGGTCTGCGATCTATTTGAGTCCTTCCTCCTTTCTTTCCTTCTTTCTCAAAGTATTATTTTCATCTCATGGGGGTATTACAGCAATCAGCCAAAGGCAGATCTTGATCGTCATTTTCCAAGTGACACCGCCCTGAAATCAGCCCCTCTGTCTCTGAGCCTCAGTGTCCCCCTTGTGTAAAACGATAGCTCTGGACAGGAGATGTTCAGAGAGCCCTTTCAGAGCCTCAGGTCTAGAGTCCCTGGTGATCTTCAACACTTGATTGCATCATTCCCAGCATGCAGGTGCCCTCCCCAACTACTCCCTGGGGATCCTGTGGTTCTGAGGAAGCTGACCCTGTCCCCTGCCCCAGGGATAAGCCAGTCAGGACATGGCATCCCCCAGCTAGAGAGCTTGCTGAGTGGGGCATGTGATTCAAGCTAGGCCAATTTATTGACTTCTGAGCTTTGGCCAGGAATGCTGGGAGTTCCCTTCTCTTCTGGGTAACGTAGTGTGCATGTGTGACGTCTAGAAATGCTGCAGCCTTTGGGACTCCCATGAGGGGAACCAACCCAAGAGAAAAACTGGTTCACAGAGGAGCTCAAAGCAGAGTAAATCCTTGACACAATGATGACATCATGATCCCTTCCCTACCCCTGCTACACAAGGCCTGGGCTTTTCAGTTCCACTATCCAATAAATGCCCTTTATTGTCCATGCCAGTTTCATTTGACTTTCAGTTTCTTGCACCCAAATACACCCCAAAAGACACAAATACACCCCAACGGTCTAGACTTCTTGCCAGTTTTAATCCTCAATATGACTCTTCTACATAGATACTATTGTTCTTCCCGTTTTAGAGATGAGGAAACCGAGGCTCAGAGAGTGAAGTAACTTGTCTGAAATCACACAGCCAGAAACTGTCAGTGCTAGGATTTGAACTTGGAAATGCCTTATGCTCTTCTCACCATGCTATAAGACCTTCTCCCTTCTCATCTATCTCTGGGCAAGTGGGAGGTAGTAAAACAGTAATAGCCACCACCCAGCTCCAGTAATAATCATCCCGGGGAAGACTAATCACATAACATCAAAGCCTGGAAGATGCTTAGAGACCATTCAGCGCAGCTCTCCACTTCACAAATGGGAGACTGAGGACCAGAGGCGGGAAGAGACACAGGGAGCAGGAGGCAGACTGAGAGCCAGAGCCTGGGACAGCAAGAGGAGATTATTCTTGCAAGGGCAGAGGAGTGACCTGCTGCTCATACCTGGGGGGAGAGGGGGCTTCTTTTTGGTAACAAACCGTCTCACCCTTTGAGGAACTATCCCTTGCCTGCTCTCAGGCCACGTGGCTTGGAGCCTGGCCTCACCTCTGGCTCCAGGTCTGGCCAATCAGAACTGTGCATTCCCCTGGCAACAACAATTGGCCGAGTCTGGGCATGTGACCCCAATCAAGCCAGAGTGAACCCTGGCACTTGTCCTGGGACTACCCGGAAAGAGATGCTCCAGGATTCTAATGGAGCTCCGCCTTCATCACAGGTAAGGACAGGCTCCAGGCCCAGAGCTGCCAGTTAGAATTTAATAACCTAGTTTATTTTCATGGTATTCCTTTTTAAACCTGTGTTCAATTTAAGGTGATTAACTTCATACGGTTTGCCGGAACCATCCAGGTTTTAAAACTGAAAGTTCACAGGTGAATGGAGGCAGGGGTGGTTGGTCACCCCTGCTTCAACTTACGGGTATCAGATACTGGTTTTCCACTGATGGCAGCTTCCTTTTAAAATAAACATTTAAATTTAAAAAGGGGCCGGACGCTGTGGCTCACACCTGTAATCCCAGCACTTTGGGAGGCCGAGGCGGGCAGATCACTTGAGGCCAGGAGTTTGAGACCAGCCTGGCCAACATGACGAAACCCCATCTCTACTAAAACTACAAAAATTAGCCAGGCGTGGTGGTGCGCACCTGTAATCCCAGCTATTCGGGAAGCTGAGGCAGGAGAATCACTTGAACCTGGGAGGTGGAGGTTGCCGTGAACCGAGATTGTGCCACTGCAGTCCAGCCTGGGCGACAGAGCAAGACTCCGTGTCAAAATAATAATAATAAAAATAAAACAAAATAATTTTAAAAATTTAAAAAGGGGGCCACTTGAGGGAAAATACCAAGAAACTAATGGTACCTTTTGTGAAAAGAAATGGCAAAAATATTGTGAACGCTGTGTCATGTGAGTGAATGATAGTGTTGAGAAATGTACAATGCCTGCAAGTCTGGAAACCCAAGCTCAGTTCCTGGGTTGCTGGCCCACTGGCTGTTTGACTCTAAACAAGTTGCTCACCCTCTCTGAGCCTCCACATCCTCCCAAGCTCACAAGGCCAGCCATCCTCAGAGGGGGCGGAGAGGTCAGAGGCGGGGCTGTTGTGGGCAGGCAGGCTCTGTTCACCCTTATCTCCTCTTAAGGTGTGAGTTGCTCCCCGTGCAAAAGCTGGCACCAACAGCAGCAACTCACAAATCTTTGGAGAGGCCCGGCATTCCCCACTCAGTGACTGCTGAGTTTGACTGATGGGGCCGTGTCAGCAAATTAGCTACCATTCAGCAGAGACACCCTTTAGAGATGCTAATTGCCCAGTGCCCATGCGTCCCCACCCCTCCCTGGCACAGGCAGCTGGCTGTCGATCCCCTGCCATTATTGTCTGATAACAGTGCTTGATTTGTCTACACAGACCAGGGCCCCTGCATGCATGCTGTTAGCATCTAACTACCAGCCAGCACGGCACATGAAGCACACGGTTCATTAATGCTCTTGAGGGGAGCAAACAGGTGCTGGCAGAAATCTATTCCCATGGACAAATCTGTGGACACGTGCACCCTCATACGTGCCCACTTAGCCCCCAAGTATAGGAATGAGTCAGTGTCACGTGTGCACATGCATTCTGTGAACTACTCATACGCTGGCTAAGAAGCAGCCTCAGACACATATGCACAGGATGGAGTACATGCATGTACATAACAGGCAGTGCTACATGGGGTTGTGTTAGGATTACAGAACACTTGTAAGGCATCTTGAACAGTGCCCAGCATGTGGTTAATTACTCCTCAGTAAATTATATCTCTTCTTATTTTTTCCCAGTGCTCTTTTATTTATTGAGGTATAACTTACACATAATAAAATGCACAAGTTTTAAGTGTTTGGTGCAATGCCTTTTTGATAAATAGATACACTTGTGTACCCACCACCTCAGTTAAGGTCCAGAACATTTCCATCATCCAGAAAGTTCTCTTGGGTTCCCTTCCAGTCAATACCTCCAAAAGCAATCACTGTTCTGATTTCTCTCACTATGGTTGAGTTTTGCTTGTTCTTGAGCCTCATATAAATGGAATCATATGGCGTGTCCTTCTTGGCAATGCCTATTATGGATGCTCAGATGTGCGCACAGCCACGCACACTTACACACATGTGCATGGATACTCAGTCAGACTCATTCAGAAATGGGGATTTCTGAGCTGTAAATCCCTTGGCCTTGGCTGCTTGCAGCTCAGCTAAGACTCTCTGGGTCCAGGGGGCTAAAGGAGGTGGGGAGAGCCCCTGACGCTGGGTCCAGCCGCCGTGGGGGGCTCCTTCACCATCTCCTTCAGCTTCTCTTGCTGAGTGACCTCAGACAAGAACTGAAAATCTGTTTTCTCTTGTGAAATGAAATGAATAATAATAACATACAGCTTATAACTCCCCTGTATTGAGCACTTACTAAGCAGTAGGCACTGTTCTAAGGACTGCGCAAGTTCAAGTCCACTCTGTCCTCCCAGCAACCCTATAATCCAGGTATCGTCATTATCTGTCTTATGGGAAAGGAACCTGAGGCACAGAGAGGCCCAGCAGCTTGTCCGAGGTCACACAGGAAGAGGCAGAGCTGGGATTTGGATCTGGTGCAGCTCCAGAGCCTTCACCTGCAACCATTATCCCTCTTTATGAGGGGATTATGAGAATTATTGATTATGTCCATGCCTTGGAACCCAGTAGGTGCTCAATAAGTATTGCATATGGTTACTACCAAGAACATTTACATCCACTATCTCACTGATGCCTCAGAACAGTCCCATTTAACAGATGAGGAAACTGAGGCTCAGAAGTCAGTGGCAAAAGATTCTGGTCTTCTGATTCTAAATCCCACATTCTTTCTATTCCCCCAGCTGGGGATATTCTATTCCACAAAACAAAGCAGATGCTTTGTTTTGTTTGCTGCTATGTCCTCAGCATCTACAAGAGTGCCTGGCACATACTTGACACTCAATACATGTTTTTTCCAATGAATGAGTACAGCAGGGAGTTGGGAGGAATCACCCAGCCCAATGCGCTCCCGTTACAGTTGGGGGACCCAGGACCTAGAGAGAGGGTGTGACTTGTCCAAGGTCACCCAGCATCTTGGTGCCATCGAAGCTATTGTTTTCTCCCTTGCCTGGCTCACCTCCTCTACCCTCGGAGCTGAACAAGTCAAAAGATTTGGGAGCCCCTGAGGCTCTCTCAAAGGCCACGTTAATGGGGAGCTGGCATGGAGCCACTCCCAACTTCATTAAGCCATCCAAGGTCGGCACGGAAGCCTGCCAAGCTAAACCTCAGAAAACGCCGGCTGAAAGGAAACAAGGCTTGCCAGAGCTTTTGCGCTGGGATGGGGACCATTCCTGGCAAAGAAGGTGGGGAGGGAGGACCAGGCCAGCCTTTCAAAGCCCTTCGTGAACAAATGCTTGGACTGCAGCCCACTCTGGTCATTGTCCCCTCCAAGTCAGCAGAAACAGCCAAGTTCTTCAGCCCAGCCGGGACAATGGAAAATGGACTGGAGTCTGTGGGTGTGGGGACAGTGCCAGTGAGAGCCCACCCTGAAGATGGAAGGGAAAAGGCAGGAAGATGGTGAAGCTAGGTAGGGGGAGACCATCCCATCCTGAGGGTCACTCTTAGTTGCCAGTCCCCAGTCCTTGGGCATGGAGTCAGTTTTAAATAACACTAATCACCTCCCTTCATGTCAGGGCATCCCTAAAAGCAGAGCCTGAGACAGGGATTCTTAGGCACGTGATTCATTCTCTCCCCATGTCTCCTTTAGGAGATGTGATGGGAGAGAGAGAAGCAGGACAGGACAGGGGAGGAGCTAAGCCAGGATGTAGCCTCAGCTGAGGTCTAGCTTCAGCCTGAATTGCACCAGGTGTTGATCCCACCTTGCAGAAAGAGGGCTGAATCCACACAGCCTGTGGACTCATTGAGTCCACAGGCTGCTTGGTGGGAGGAGGGGAGAGCTGCCACAGGTTAAAATCCCCTGGCAGGCGACTCCCATAGGCCAAGGGCAATTGTGAGAGGCGGGAGTCGTGAGAAGGGGGTAGTGGCGAGCTGTTAGCAGCAGGCACCGCCAGCAGTCGGGGTGTGGGTGCACCAGCTTGTAAATGAAGTGCAGGTGTGGAACTCACGGTGTCCACCACACTGGCTGTCCTCTTTTCTTTTAAATTTAAAATCTGTGTATTTTTTATTTTTGTGGGTACTTAGTACGGGTATCTGTGGGGTACATGAAATGTTTTGATACAGGCATGCAATGCATCATAATCGCATCATGGAGAATGGGGTACTCATCCCCTCAAACATTTACCCTTTGTGTTATAAACAATCCAATTACACTCTTTTAGTTATTTTAAAATGTTGGATGTGGAGGCTGAGATGGGCAGATCACGAGGTCAGGAGATCGAGACCATCCTGGCTAACACGGTGAAACCCCGTCTCTACTAAAAATACAAAAAATTAGCCAGGCGTGGTGGCGCGCGCCTGTAGTCCCAGCTACTCGGGAGGCTGAGGCAGGAGAATGGCGTGAACCCGGTGGGGCAGAGCTTGCAGTGAGCTGAGATCCGGCCACTGCACTCCAGCCTGGGCGACAGAGCGAGACTCTGTCTCAAAAAAAAAAAAAAAAATGTTGGATGTCCTCTTATTGTATTAATTCATCACTACCTGAACCTCCCAAACTTAGGGTCAACCCTTAGAAGAAAAGGGAGACTGAACTGAACCAAGATTCAGTTTCCACCACCTTCCATCACAGGCCATTGAATCCACTGTACGAACAAAACAACGGCCCTGCTCATACATCTAGGCTCACAGCATGCAAGCTGTGCCTATTCCAGTTGTAGGACTAGAACCTTCAAGACACTGAGGGCAGAACTTCAGAATTGTAGCTTTCAGGCTCTCTGAGCTAATGTACCCACAAAGGGGGCTTCCCCAGGGAAAGACAGAATGGAGCCTGGCTCGAGGACCAGGCTGGGCAGATGAAATTACAAGGTGAGGAAAGACAAGGCAGCTTGACCAGGTCTCGCGGGAGGCCCCATGACAGGCAGTGGAGAGGATGGCAAGATCTGAGATTGTGAGAAGGTGTAGGAGATTAGGTACCAGTGGAGAGGCCTTGGGGTAGGTGAGGACCTGGCTGCAGCCCTGGCCCCAGCTGCAAAAGGACCTGGATGCTTTGGCTCTGAGCAGGGCCACACTTCAACACCACCCATGCCAAACTGAACCCCCCTCACCTGGGCACAGCACTGTACAGTGAGCAAACAGTCTACTAGCTCAGCATCTGGAAGTGGGTGAGTTGGGGGCTAAATTTGACACAGGGGGAAACTGAGGCCTGGAGAAGTGCAATAACTTCATTCATTAGCAAATGCTGATGAAGCACCTACTCTGTGCCAGGCACTAATTCAGGTCCTGAGATACTTCAGTAAACAAAAGAGAAACCCCTGCCCACATGGAGCACATATTCAGGTGGGTGAGGAGGGGGGTGGGTGGGGAAGGAGGTAATAATTGCTGTGGAAAAAAAGAATGAAGCAGGGAAGGGAGATAAGAAGGCAAGTGGGCTGGGCGCGGTGGCTCATGCCTGTGATCCCAACACTTTGGGAGGCCAAGGCAGGCAGATCACTTGAGGCCAGGAGTTCGAGACCAGCCTGACCAACATGGCGAAACCCCAACTCTACTAAAAGTACAAAAAAATTAGTCAGGGCATGGTGGTGCGTACCTGTAATCCCAGCTACTTGGGAGGCTGAGGCACGAGAAAATTGCTTGAACCTGGGAGGCAGAGGTTGTAGTGAGCCGAGATGGTGCCACTGCACTCCAGCCTGGATGATGGAGTAAGACTCTGTCTCCAAAAAAAAAAAAAAAAAAAAAAAAAAAAGGAAGGCAGGGGGTGGAAACTGCCATTTGAAAATAGAGGGTCAGAGAAGGTGTCACTTCCTAAAAAGATGATGTTTGAACAAGAACTTGGAGGTGAGAGAAGTTGTGCAGGGAACAGTGGGAATAGCTGATGCTAAGCTCCCCCAGGTAGATTTGTGATGGGAGACGGAGAGATGAGGTCAGAGACGTCATGGGGGGCAGGTCCTGCAGGGCTGTGAGGACTTTGCTGTTACACTGAGTGATGTGGGAGCCACTGGAAGGCTTTGAGTGAGAGGTGAGGTGACCCTGACTTGGGTTCTCACAGGATCCCTCTGGCTTGCAGGGAAAAGGGACAGCAGGGAACTGGTGAGTGTGGATGCAGGTGACCAGTGAGAAAGTGACTGTAATAGTCCAGGTGAGAAATGACAGTGGCTTGCTCTAAAGTAGAATTTTTTTTTTTTTTTTTTTTTTTTTTGAGACAGGGTCTTACTCTTTTACCCAGGCTGGAGTGCAGTGGCGTAATCATGGATTACTGCAGCCTCAACCTCCTGGGCCCAAGTGATCCTCCCATTTTAGCCTCTCAAGTATCTGGGACCACAGGCATGTGCCACCATGCCCAGTTAATTTTTTTGAAATTTTT
Source organism: Rhinopithecus roxellana (assembly GCF_007565055.1). Taxonomy (NCBI): domain Eukaryota; kingdom Metazoa; phylum Chordata; class Mammalia; order Primates; family Cercopithecidae; genus Rhinopithecus; species Rhinopithecus roxellana. The sequence continues at coordinate 122,967,652 of NC_044561.1, forward strand.
TTTTTTTTTTTGTGGAGATGGGGTCTCACTATGTTACCTAGGCTGGTCTTGAACCCCTGGGCTCAAGTGGTCCTCCTGCCTCAGCTTCCCAAAGTACTGGGATTATAGGCACAAGCCACCATGCCTGGTCCTAAAGGAGAGTTTCTCAGCTTCAGCGCTATCATCATCTGGGCTGAATAAATCTTTGCTGTGGGGTTGTCCTGTGCACTGTAGGATCTTTAGCAGCATCCCTGGCATCTACTCACTAGGTGCCAATAGTACCATCCCACCTGGTATGATAACCAAAAGTGTCTCCAGACAATGCCAAATGTCCTCTGAGGGGCAAAAATCACCCCCAGTTGGGAACTTCTGGTCTGGAGCAGGAGTCAGCCAACTCTGGCTCACAGGTCAAACGCAGCCTGCCACCTGCTTGTACAACCTGCAAGCTGAGAGCAGATTTCACATTTTTAAAAGGTTCTGTTTTAAGTGATTATGTAAGTACCTACAGAATATCCTCAATTTAGCCTCTTGGCCTGCAAACCTGAAATATTTACTATTTGGCCCTTTCAAGACAAGTATGCTGACTCCTGGTCAGGAGTGTTCATGGGGGTGATGAAAAGGGGTTGGAGCCTGATACACTTTGAAAGCAGGGCCCTGGGATTTATGCAGAGGTCCCACACGGAGTGTGAACAAAGGAGGAGTCATGAGTAGCTCCCAGGTTTTTGGCCTCTGTGGCTGGAAAGAGATGCTGAGATGGAGTGAAATTGGCAGAAGCGAGTTCGCAGTGGGAGGACGTGGGGCTTAGTTTTGCAGATGTTAAGTTTCAGGAATGTCGCATAGACAGGGGAAGGACATCAGCTTTGGAGTTAGGCAGGGTCAGTGTTTGAATCCCAGCTCTGCCGTGGACTCACTGCAGAACCTTGGGTGAAGAAGGACTTGCCGCTCTGAGCCTCAGATTCCTCACCTGCAAAAAGGAGGGCATGTTTCATGTGGGCTGAATCTCTGGATAAGGGGCTTTTATGGTGAACACCGAGGCATAGGCCATATGCTTTTAAAGTGTTTTGAGGATCACCTGCATCAGAATCAATTGAGATCCTTGTTAGGGATGCAGATCCTGGGCTGCCTCTAGAGACTTTTATTCTGTGTTCTGGGTGATAGACCAGGAATCTGAACTGCCTGGGGTTTGAGAACTCCTGACCTAGGGCTTGGGTGTCCAATTAAGGAGCCTGTGGCTGCCTCTCAAGACTTGCAGGTTCCCAAGTGAAAATACCTTTAAAGATCACAGAGAACCAGCAGCCTGCCCCCATTGTGCAAATGAGAAACCTGAAGACCAGAGAAGCTGAGTGCCTTGCCTGAGGCCACACAGCTGGGAAGCAGCAGAGCTGGATCTGGGATGGTTGACGGATAGATGGAAAGGTAACAGCTGGTTCAGGTAACAAGCAGTTGGATCCAGACAGTGGGGGTGGGGGGGAGGGGTAGGATTCAGGTCACAGTTGAATTTCATTTTGGGAATCAAATCCTTCTGGACTTGAGAGATAGACATGTGTTTTCTTCCCATTTGAGAGTGTTAAATGACTCTCCCAGACTCCCATTCAGCTAATGCTTGGGAGAAACAGGAGCCCATTCTCTGTGACACTCTTTGGCCAGCCAGGCCACCCCAGTCTCCAATAAGCCCCTTCCTGCAGCCCAATGGACGTGCTGAACCCTTGTGAGTAGCAATGTGGGGCACACACCACCAGTATTAGATACATTGAAATCTGGATTTCTCAATCTTGGCTGCACAGTGGAATCACCTTGTAAGCTTTGAAAAATACCAATTCCTGGGTCCCATCCCCAGAGATCCCGATTTAACAGGTCTGGTGGGTGGTCTGGCATTGGGATTTTTCAAAGATCCTCAGCTGATTCTCATGCGCAGCCAAGACTGGTTTAGCTGCCCAGGGGTAAGCCATCAGAATCACATTGATTCACAGAGTGAGAAGGAGCTACCCTTTCCAATTGTCTTCAGACTCCCAGACACCCTGAAGGGGAAAGTCCCAGTATGAAGCCAGTGACATTTTAACACCTCTCTAACAGACATCTTCCCTTTTAACCCAGAGAGCTGGTGTCAGGCTTCAGCATCTGGCTGGAATTTTATGACATGATTTATGGCAAATGGCACCAGTTCTTCATGATATCAAATTTCCTATTAAAACAACTTGATTTAGTAAAATTAATGACTTAATCTAAAGAAGACTATTAAGCAAATCCTATTCCAGGTATTTCCCCTGGACCTAATGGTGGTCTCTGACCCAAGCTGGTCCCCTCACTCATGATCCCTTCCGGCCACAGGGATTGGCTCAGAGATGATCATGTGGCTCAAGTCTGTCCAGTCAGAGGCAGTCTTGGGACTTTCATGGGAAGAGTCAGGAAAAAATGGCCATTTTCTCTGCTGGCCTTCATGCTGGGAGGATGAAATCTGGTGGTAATGTCAGCTGAGAGATGGGGAATAACCTGCTGAGGCCACTGGCATTAGTGGTGGAGCAGGGATTTGAACCAGGCCCACCTGCCCACAAAGGTAGTACAACTTCCTGCTAAACCACATTTCTGGTGAATTTCCTGGGATTCTTCATTTTATTTATTTATTTATTTATTTATTTTTTAAGATGGAGTCTCGCTGTGTCACCCAAGCTAGAGTACAATGGCCCAATCTCCGCTCACTGTAAGCTCTGCCTCCTGGGTTCACACCTTCTCCTGCCTCAGCCTCCCAAGTAGCTGGGATTACAGGTGTCCGCCACCACGCCCAGATAATTTTTTGTTTTTAGTAGAGATGGGGTTTCACCATGTTAGCCGGGATGGTCTCAATCTCCTGACCTCATGATCCGCCCGTCTCGGCCTTCCAAAGTGCTGGGATTACAGGCATGAACCACCACGCCCGGCCAGATTCTTCATTTTAAAATCTCCCTCAGAACTTCTGTTTCCTGGGTTTTGAGTCTTCATATGTAGGGTTTACTTAAGTAAAATGTAATGGCACCCCGTAAAATATAACCCAAATAGGTACCTTTGAAAAGCTGATGGAAGACACTGTAATGATCATTCAACACATTCTGGGCACCAGAGAAGCTGATGGAAGACACTGTAATGATCATTCAACACATTCTGGGCACCAGAGAAGGTATCTGGCCACTTGTAAAGAATTTGGTGCCCTGTGCTTTCAGTGGATGATAAGAAACTTCTGGCTGGAGTTTGAACGGAACATTTCAGACCATCTCACACTCCTCAACCAAAGGAAGGTGAACTGTGGTTTCTGCCAACTTTGATAACCTCTGAATTCATCCATCCATTCATCCAGCAAAATTTGATGGAAGATTTGCATGGAGGTAGGCAGAGTGCTAGATGCAGGAGGGACATGCCTACAGCAGACAAGGTCCTACTACTGGGGAGATCACAGCCCAGATGGAGAGGCAGGTGCTAATCAGATCGTTGCTTAAACCTATGTGAAATTACAACTGGAATGGAGGCCGCCCAAGAGAGGTACAGAGAACTTTGACAATCCGTAACTGGGGGATCTGACCGATTGAGAGATCAGGAAAGGCTTGCAGGAGGAGGTGGCATTCTATCTGGGAGCTTCAGGGTGAGAAGGCAAATAACTGGGTGAAGAAGAGAGGAACAGCATTCGAGCCAGAGGGAACAGCACGTGTAAAGACTCAAGGCAGGCAGGAATTTTTAATAGTAAGTATGAGATCAGCACGGCTGGACACAGGGAGGCAGGAGATGATAGTGGAAGATGAAGTCAGAGAGTGTTAAATGACTCTGGCCTCATAGAGTCTTCTAGGCCTCTGTGAGGAAATTTACCCTCTCCTCTCAATCCGTTCTGCAGCAAATCAAACAGAAAACTCCCACCTTTCCATCCACCCTCGCTTATAGCATAAGGATGTGAAAAAATTCCACTGCTCTTATGATTTTTGCAATTTGAAAAATAGAACAAAGCATCTATACAATTGGGGTTGCTTATAACTTGGGGAGTTTGAGTTACTTAAGAAGACTAAGAATAAAAGGAAGAAGCAAGTGAGGAGAAGGCTGTGGGGAGGAAAAGGGGTGGACAGGGGAGGGGGTGTACTGGTTCAGGGCCCAGGCTCTGGGGGTAACCGCTGGGGTTCAAATGCTACCCTGCCACCTCTTAGCTGCATCCTTGCATGTGTTACTTAACCTCTCTGGGACTCAGTTTCCACATCTGTAAAATAGGGATAATAATAATACCTTCCTTATAGGACGTCGTGAGGGCTAAATGAGGCGATGTGTGTAAAACGTGGTATATGAGTGTTAGCTACTTTGCCATTGTCTTCAGAGGCTGCGTTGCACCCTCTAACTTCTGCAGTGTCCTCGGGGAAGCCCTAGACTTAGCCTGGACAGCTGGAGGGTGAGAGGAAACAGCAAACCCCATTGTGATGGGGTTAGTAGGGGACAGGCTTTGGAGAGGCAGCTAAGAAATCTTCCTGGGAGACCAAAACTCCTCCCCGCTAGAGCGAGAATGCCTCATTTCTGGGAGGAGGAGCGAGTTTCTGCATTTTTCTTAGTGACAGGGAAAGGGCTCTGGCTACCTCCCTCATAAAGAACCTCCAGTTCAGGGAAGATTTATCCCCACAGTGATGAACACTGGAACCCAAAAGCAGTGACCAAGGGCATCTACGGATAAACTCTTGCAAGAAATACCAGAGCCTATCACGGAGGGAATGACATCACGTTCAGGAAGTTAGGGGTCGGATGTTTAGGCAGAGCCCTGAAGCATGAGTAAGGGAGGGCAAGGGAGCCAGGGTAGGGGCCATAAGATCGTCCTAGTCAGATGGCAGCATGTGCAAAGGCCCTGAGGTGTGACCCAGCACCACGTGCCGAGGCTCTGAGAAAGCTATCCAGTACAGCTGGGAGAAAAAAGGGGGCAAGATAACAGGCATGTGATATGAAGGTAGGGTGGTAGACTTTCCAGGGCCTTGGTGGTCAGAAAAAGAGTTTGGAAGTTATCTTGAGAACAAGAAGAAGCCGTGGAGTGACCAATCCCTCTCTCTCCTGCCGTTTCCCCTCACCCCATGCACAAAATCTGGAGACAGAGTGAACCGGCTTGGAGGTGGGCTACGCATGGAACGATTTGGGAGCTCAGAAAACTCTCTAATACTGTCTTTGAAGGGGTAATAATCATCCATCCATTCATTCATTCATCCACTCAACAAATATTTATTACTTGCTCTATGTGAAGCACAGTTTTAGGCACTCGGGAGTCAGCAGTAAAATTTGACCAAGTTCCTTTCTAATGGAGCTGATACTGTAGTGAAATGAGACAGATAAGAGCCAGATAAACCTATAACATAACACGTGGCAAAAGGGCTATGAAAAAAATAAAGGAAGGCCGAGAAATGGAGCATAAAGGTAGGGAGGGGAGGTGTGTTACAACCGTTTCCTTGGGGACATGACCCAGCCAATCCTTCCTGCCCACCGTTGTTCCACTGAGCACTTATTACTCGCACCACCGTCAACACACCCCATAAGCAATAAAGCTCCCTCTCCAGTTGGCACCAACAGTACATTTGTGGTGACCATAGTGACCAACAAACTGTTCCACTTCCCCACGTTCTGTTGCCAGCCCATCTCCCGGGCTGGAAAGCCACAAGCCCTTGGCACTTTGTTCTGCCCCTTGCCTGACAGTGTTTGCCTTTCTTTGGATGATGGAGCAGTGAAATCATCCAGGTGCCCCCCAGAGGCTTGGCAGAGCTGCTTCCTTGGATCTGCTCCAGGTCAGCCAACAAGATGGATTTAAGGGTGGATTTAAACAGAGTTGACAACAGGTTCCAGGGTCTTTGGCAGGGGTGGGGCAGGGGGGCCACACTTTGGTCGCCTTCCTGAGGATCCTGTCACCTTTATCAGCACGACCTGAGTGGATGGGCATCAGACACAGTAAGAGAGAGAGGCCTAAGTATCAGGACTCCACTGGATAAATGGGGGTTTGAGGATCTTCTGAGGTTTGCATTTCTTCAGTAACTGCTGCCAGGAAGACGGATGATGAAGGGTTAAGGACACACAGAAGGGATGAGACTCCCAATATAACAAGCAGGGAATAAGACTTCCGACTCCAAACATCAGACTCCAAACACCAGTCTTCTGAATGGGCCTGCCAGAATTCTGATCATGAAGGCTGCTGAAGTGTTCTGACCTTGAACCCCAGAATTCCCACTCCGTACATGAGTTCCAACCTGGGACATCAGCATTCTGACCTTGCCCGCTAGAGTTTTAATTATGAAGAGCAACTCTCTGGCCATGGACTCCTTGGCTCCAATGATGGATTAGAGGATTCTGACCTCGGATGGCAGTCATCCGACCTTGAACTTCACAGTTGTGACCTTGAATGATGTCGCTCCAATACTGGACACAACAGCAGCAATCTTGAGCACCAGAACCCCAATCCTGGGCCCCCTAATCTCTACTGAATCTCTCAATGCCCAAGCTTTCCAGTGTGAAATAGCAGAGCTGACATTACTCCACAGGATACAGAGTTTAATTCTACACAATAAGCTTTCCCACAGGCCCACAGACCCTAGAAATAAGCCAGTGCTTCGAGGATGATGATGATGATGATGATGAAAATAACAACACAAATAATACTGCTTTACATCTGTTACACATCAGGCACTTTGCTGTGCACTTCACATGTTTCATCTTATCCGTCCTCTGGGTCACCCCAGGGATCTTATTATTCCCATTTTACAGATTAGGAACCTGAGCCCTCGAGACAGTTCAGTTTGCTGACTTGACATCGAGAGCTTTTTCTAGCCTCTGCAGTAGCTTTTTCTCCCTGCCCTGGTTGGAGATTGGGTGTGGGAAGTTGTAGCTCATTAGCTAATCAATTTACGATTTGCCCGAGAATTTCCCTGACTTGTGTTGGCATTGATCAGGCATGAACTGCCTTGATTTTTGGAGCCAAGTCCCGCCTTGGGGGGATAGTCATTCATTCAACAAAGATTTGCCACCCTAGGTTGTGCTTGATGCCAGAAATAAGAAGAAGGAAGGGGGGATATGATGGTTAATTTTATGTGTGAATCTGACTACGCCATGGGGTGGCCAGACGAAACATTCATTTGTGTGTCTGTGCAGGTGTTTCTGGATGAGATTAGCATTTCAGTCGGTGGACTGAGAAAAGTACCTGGCCCTCCCCAGTGTGAATGGGCATCATCCAAGCCTCTGAGGGCCTAAACAGAACAAAAAGAGGCAGAGGCAGAGGAATTTGCCCCTTTTGCTTCCTGCCTGCCTTCTGAGCTGGGACATGGGTCTTCTCCTGCCCTTCCACTGGGATTTATACCATCGGCTTCTCTGGTTCTCAGGCATTGGGACTCAGACCAAATTACATCACCAGCTTTCTCCTGAATGTTCAGATTGTGGAACTTCTCAGCCTCCTTACTCGTGTGAGCCAACTCCTCAGAATAAATGTCTTACTGGGGAGCTGAGCATGGGGGCTCACACCTGTAACCCAGCTATTCTGGAGGTCAAGGCGGAAGGATTGCTGGAGGTCAGGAGTTCGAGGCTGCAGTGAGCTATAATTGTGCCACAGCATTCCAGCCTGGATGACAGAGCGAGACCCTGTCTCTCAAATAAATGAATAAACAAATCTCTTAGTGATTCTGTTTCTCTGGAGAACCTTAATTAATACGGGGGACCTATTGCTTCTGTCATCCAAGCTCTGTTCCTTTCCTCCCTTCCAGGTGGGGGCCTCAGAGGCAAGAAATGCCTCCCCCCAACATTTCTAGCCACATGAAGGCTCTATGTTACAGAGGTCAAAGATTAGAGCCCTAAGGGCTGCATATGGCTGCAAACATATTCTATTTGGCCCACTCAAAGTGTTTTTAATTATTTTTTTGAGACAAGAAAACAATGGGGCTTCCTGACATGTGACAATGATGCTATGCTTCACTCAACAAGCAAAAGATACTCTGCTTCACTTTCATTTTAAAATAGAAATTGAGACCATACCGAGATACCTGCTTCTATCTAGTAGAGTAACAAAAAAAAAAATCAGAAAATTCACAACACATGGTGCTGATGAAGTTGCAGGGAAACAGGCACCTTCACAGGGTGGTGGTGGGAGAATAAACTGATACAACCTCTACAAAGTGCAGTTTGGTCACATGGATCAAAATGTAAAATGCACAAATCTGTTATAAAATCTGACTTCCAGAGATTTCTCCCACAGGTATACTCACACACACACACACACACACACACACACACACACACACACACACAAAGATGTTAAGTGCAAAGACAATCACCACAGTATTGGAGATTTTGTTGTTTTGAGAGAGGGTCTTGCTCCGTCACCCAGGCTGGATTGCCGTGGTATAATCATGGCTTACTGCAGACTCGACCCCTTGGGCTCAAGCAATCCCCCCACCTCAGTCTCCTGAGTAGCTGGGACCACAGGTACATGCCACCACACCTGGCTACTTTTTGTAGAGATGGGGTCTCACTAAGTTGCCCAGGCTGGTCTCAAACTGGGCTCAAGGGATCCTCCCACGTTGGCCTCCGTAAGTGCTGGGATTACAGGCATAAGACACTGCACTTGGGAATGTTTTTAATTTTTAAAAATGATTTGCCAACATTGAAAAACTGGGATATCTCCCATGAAAATTAAAATTTCTGGCTAAGCCCAGATCCAGCCTGGAGCTGAATGGCTGCTGCCTTCTCAGGCAGGCTTCTGCTCCAGTTCACCACTAGCCCCCTCCACTCCCTGCCTGATAAGCGGCTGGCCATGGAATAGGCACATTAGGCTGGGTGTTGACCGGTGTCCTCATTGAACTTGCCCTCCTGCAGTTCTTCCAGAAACTGCTTCACTGGGTGACAAGGGCTATCTAGTTCCGGTAGCCACCAGAGTCTGAGGCCCCAGCTCTTGCCTAGGCAGGGAGGTTAAGGCCTTCTCCTCCCAACCCATAAGGACCTCTGAGTCATTCTGCCCCATGGGCAGGGCCGGCTTCATGGATGTGCAACCTGCACAGTTGCACAGGGCTCTGTGCTCACAAGGGCTCCATGCTTGGTTTGCTACTCTGCTATCACCACCTCAAAATTCTTTCTTACTTTTGAACAAGGGGACTGCATTTTTATATTGTACTGTACCCCATGAATTCTGTAGCTGGCCCTGCCAGTAGGTCACTTGGTAATTAGGGACACCCAGTCCCCCATACACCCTGCCCCCAAGGACTGCTCTCATCCATCTGGAAAACCACCTCTTTGGATCGGTCAATTCTCCCAGGCATGAAGCCAGCAAGGGTCCCAAATTTTTATACAAGAGGTGCTTGGGGACAGTAACCTGGGATGGGGAGGGGAACAAGGGGACTTTCCTTGGGTTGCATTTGCATAGAGCTTTATGTAACATGGAGGACGTTCCATCAAAGAATGGGGGAGTGTGATGGGGCCTGCGGGAGGGGAGGTGGAGGAAGAATCTAACACTTCCTCTCCAACCATTCCTTGGCACAGTCATTGCGTGAAGGGTTTGAGCAGGCAAGGGTATCATCAGGGGCTGGACTAAAGCGAGGTTAGGGGTTGACTCTCTTGAGGAGAGGAAGGAGAGAAGGAAAAACAACTTGATATGAATGAAGTACCTGTGCTCAGTCCAGCACCATGCTGGGCTCTCTGGCACAGATGAGTACACCTGTCTTTCCAGTAGCCTTGCTTGGTAAAGTCGCCACGCCCATTTTCCAGCCAAGGAAACGGAAACTCAGAGAGAAAAAGGGCCTGCCCAGGGTCTCATTGCTCATATGTGGGGATTGTGAACCCAGACTTCCAGAGTTCCAAACCAGCGCTTTTTCCACCTACCCTACCAGGGAGATGGCACATGAGAGGAGGAAAACCACTGGTGCAGAGAAAGGGAAAGATGCCTGCTCCAAGTGGGCATAATCTCAAAATAAACCAGAGAAACATGTTATGATGGGAAGACTATAAACATGCCCAAGTCCAAACTGGCCATTCAAGGTCAGGGAGGGCCTCTCTGAAGAGGTGACCTACGAGCTGAGATCTGAAGAAGAAGAGGCTGGCTGGCACTGCAAGATATGAAGCCAGAGGCCCAGAGAAGTTAAGTGATTCACTCAAGGTCACACAGCTAGCTTGTATCTTCCCTCCCACCCACAAACACCCAATAAGCCCCTCCTCTGCACCAGGCCCTGATGCAACTTCAGAACACAGGTCAGCAAACTTTTTCTATAAAGGTTTAGATAATAAGTGCATTTTAGGCTTTATGGCCATACATCCAAAAGCAGCTGTACATGACAGGTGAATGAATGGGCTTGGCTGTGTTCCATTAAAACTTTATTTACAAAACAGGCAGCCCACCCACCCTGCTTTAGAACACAGAAGTGAGTGAGATACAGTCTTAGACTTTGAGAACATCCTGTTTTACTTGGAGAGATGAAACAAGTTAAGAAGAAAATAGAATACGAGAGAGAGCATACTGAACAGTGCAAGATAGGCGGAATGAAGATCTTACAGAAGAAGGATCACTCCTGCAGCTCAGCAAGACAGACATCAAGTTCAGCCTCCCAGAAAAGTTCACATACACTGAAAGGCTCTCTTTGACCTTGCTCTGTTAGTCTCTGTCAAAACACGTTGTTTCTCTCCTTCCAACATACATATTACACTTAGTGTGATTATTCTTTCATTCAATTTTTAATTTGTTTAATGCATATCTCCCTCCAGTAGGTTATAAACTCTATGATGGTCATGGATTGTTTCTGCCAGTTTATATTTATTCTCCCCACTCATGGTAAGAGGACTTCAATTTTTTGGGGGGAAATCACCTCTTTCCCATTCTCAATCCCATCCCAGCTCCAGCCATTGACATGTGACCCAGACACAGCTATGTGATTGGCTCAGGGCTGGGCCAATGAAAATCAGCCCTGGGATTTTGCTGGGCCTATTGGAAAAGAGACTTGCTTTGCCCCAGGAAGAAAGCCTGGATTTGAGGGAGCCATTTTTCCAGCCCTGTTGGTGCAGCCTGCTGAGAAGCCATGACAAAGAAGAATAGAGCTTAGAGATGTAGGATACCAAGTCCTGATGACATATTTAAGCCCATGGATCCAACCTTGCTGGAAACCTTACCCAACCCAAGACATTTTTTTAAAACATTTTGCTTAAGTCCATTGGAGCTGCCTTTCTGTCACCTGCAACTAGAAGAATCTTAACAAATAGATACACACGTGCTTCTCAAGCACCCAGCAGGTTGCCTGGCCCACAGTAACATGCACTAAATGTTTATCAGACAAGCCACAGGTAGGATTGAAACAGGTCCTCAAAGCATGCACATACTGCCACCTAAACTTAAAAGAACCAGAGAAGCCTAGAAAGGAAGCCACCTTGAAACCGAAAGAACGATCTAGAAACAGGAGGAATGGCTGAGTCAAATTACAGTCACTATTTCAAGGAACAATAAAGGATGTGCAAATGTATTCACTGAAAAGAGATAAAAGAAACTCTATCCATTCACAGAGACAGTGGGAATTCCAGACAAGTGATAACGCAAATGAAAGGCTGGTTCAACCTCATCTTGTCTCCATCTTTCCTTTTACCTCTCATATGCCCCTGACAGGGCAATCATTGGCTGCCTCGGCTGCCTCTTCGGTACAACTGAGTCTACAAAGACTCTAGAGGTGGGGCTGGCCAAGCTCGTGGGCTCCAAGAATCACACAAAGCCCGAGAAAGACTCAGGGATGGCCTGTAAGGAGTGATTAGTGACAATTGATGATCTGTTTTTAGAAACTGTTTGGTTCTAGGCCCATTACCTGGTGGATGTAAGTGATGGTGTGGAATTGGCAAGTGCAACATTATTCTCTCAAAGACAGTGTCTGCCTGCCAGCCCATGGTGGGCAGCTGTGGTAGAAACCAGTCTCATTTCAGAGCAAAAATGGAGGAACTGCCAGGTGCAGTGGCTCATACCTGTAATCCTAACATTTTGGGAGGCCAAGGTGGGAGGATCGCTTGAGCCCAAGAGTTTGAGAATGGCCTGGGTAACATAGGAAGACCCTGTCTCTACAAAAAAAAGTACAAAAATTAGCTGGGTGTGGTGGTGGTGCACACTTGTAGTCCCAGCTACTCAAGGGGCTGAGGTGGGAGGATCATTTGAGGCCAGGAGGCCAAGGTTACAGTGAGCCATGATCGTGCCACTGCATTCCGGCCTGGGCAATAGAGCGAGACTTTGTCTCAAAAACAGTCAGGGTGTGAGGGAACACCTCAAGTGTCTAACTTAATTGTGTGTCTCTTCTCTGTAAATGGAAGGCAAAAGGCCACTTCTTTCTGCAGGCAGGTAGAGATAAGAAAGGTGGAAGGAGCGGGGTGTACCTGGGAGACCCTTACCTTTTAAGGAAGACCCCTCTGATCAGTCTTCACAAGATCATGCACATTTGTTAGTAAACAAATGTTTACTAACACCTACCCGCAATGACAATAGTAATAGTGAAATATACCAAACATCTGCTGAGTGCCAGGCACGGCTCAAGTGTTTCATATAGAATTTGCCCAACAACCCTGGTTGTTATGAGGCTTTCCAAATTACGGATCAGGACACTGAAACCTAGAGAAGTCATATAATTCCCCAAAGGGCACACAGCTCAAAAGTGGCTGAGCTGGGATTTGAACCCAGGCAGTCAGCCTGCATAGCCTGCATGTTTAAGCTTCCCTGTCTCTCTGTGGGCCAGGCCTGGCATCCACAGAACAACCCACAAGTGAATCTTCACAATGTTTTGTGCGAGGAAGGTATGAACGTCAGGTTTCCGGTGCACAGAGGAGGGAGCAGTCAGTGCTGCCTGAAGGGAAGTGTAGGTGGTGGTAGGGGGGCGGGGGATGGTTAAAGAAGGCTTCACAGAGGAGGTGGTGGGGAAGCTGGGCCTTGAAGGTGGAAAGAAAGGCTGCAGGCAGAGAAGAGGAAGAAATGGGTGCAAGGCAGAGGAACAGCTTGGGCAAGAGGGTGACCAGCGCTGAGGAAGACTGGAGTATTTGGGGAATGCAGAAAGGTTAGTGTGGTGATCACAGAAGGTGTCTGAAGAAGGGACGGAGAGGAGATGAAGGTGGAGAGTTGGGCTGGGATGCTGAAAGCAAGGCTAAGAAGCGTGGACTATCCTGGGGCAGTGGGAACTATGGAAGTTTTGGGAAGGGGATGATGAAGTTGAGCAGACTGCATTTGAGAAAGATGGCTCTGGCTGCTCTGCAGAGGTTGAACTGGATGGGAAAGGCTGGAAGCATGGAGCCTATTTCGGGGCTTAGAGGCTCCCAGGAAGGGTCAGAGTTCAGCAGTGACCCACAAGGTCGCACCTCTGATCTCACCTCCTTCTACTCCTCTGCGTGCGGCACACTGCTCCAACCACATTGACACCTGAATGTTCCCTGAGTGCCCCAGGCATGTTCCTGTCCCAGGGCCTTAGCACTGCTTTTCTCTCCACCCAGAGCACTCTTCCCCCACATGCCCACATGCCTGTCTCCCTCCGTTTCTGCAGGTCTTTGCTTACTTGGCACCTTCTCCTTTCCTGACCAGCCTGGTTAAGCCCCAGCACTCCCCTTCTTCCCTGCAGAACTTTCTCCACAGTGCCATCCAAAATATTATATCAGGCCAGGCACGGTGGCTCACGCCTGTAATCCCAGCATTTTGGGAGGCCGAGGTGGGTGGATCACTTGAGGTCAGGAGTTTGAGACCAGCCTGGCCAACATGGTGAAACCCCATCTCTATTAAAAATACAAAAAATTAGCTGGGCGTGGTGGCAGGTGCCTGTAATCCCAGCTACCTGGGAGGCTGGTGCAGGGGAATTGCTTGAACCTGGGAGGCAGAGGTTGCAGTGAGCCGAGATTGAGCCACTGCACTCCAGCCTGGGTGACAGAGCAAGACTCTGTCTCAAAAAGAAAAAAAAAAAAATTACATAATTATCTGATCTTGTCATTTCATCCATAAACACTTCAGTATGTGTATCTAAAAGATAAAGATTTTAAAACATAGTCGTAATAGCTTTATCACATCTCAAAACAGAGCATTCATTCCTCAGTAACATCAAATATTCAGTTAGCGTTCATCTTTCTTTCCCTGATGGTCTTACAGTCTCATGATTTCTTTTTCATGGTTGTTTTGGTCCAATGAGTATCTATGTTTATTTTTTAATGGTCTTGCTCCTTCTCCTACTGGAATATCAGTGTCACGAGGGCTGGGATCTTTGTTTTGATCTCTACTGTGTTTCCCAGCACCCAGCACAGTGCTTGGCACATAGTAGGTGCTCAATAAATTCCACTGAATGAATATACACAACCAGTCATGATAATAAAAGCTTGTTATTGACCTGTTGGGCATTATGTATCTGTTATTGTTATTTGCCATAATTATCGAATCCTTACAATCTCCTTATGAGGTACATGCTGTGATTAGGTCCATTTTACAGATGGGGAAATAGCCACGTGACCCAAGGACTCACAGCTAAAAAAAAGGCTAGGGCTTAAGACCCATTGCACAGCCTGAGGGTCTGTGACCACTGGTGGACGCAGGGGCGTTGTGGCTTCCCAGGAGCTGTCTCCACACCTTATATCCAGAGTCCAGCCACTTTCCACCGAACTTCCCTGCCACCACCCTGTTCTGGGCTGTCATCTTTCTTCTCTTGCCTGGAATAATGCAATATCCTCCTGGCAGCGGCTCATCCCTTCTTTCTCTAATGCCCATTCTCCACTGCTAAACATCCTCCAATGCACAGGACAGCCCCACAGCAAAGAATTCTCCATCCCCAAAGGGGATGAGACATTGAGGTTGAGAAACTGGGCTGTGGTTGAAAAACCAGACACATTCTTCATCCAGAGCCTGGCAGAAGCAGCTGAGAGTCAGACTTCTAGCAACGTGTTAGTAATAAGAGTGAAAGTCCCAAAGTTTGTAAACAAATTCCTTTTTCATCAATTATTATTTTCAGTTATCTCTGGGATAACATCATTCATTCATTTATTCAACGCATGTATTTCATGCCTGCTCTATGGCAGGCACTGAAGACACAACAGTGGACAAAGCACACAAAATCCCTGCCCTTTGAAGCTTACATCAAAGTGGGAAAGAGAGAAAGGAATCATGTAATTAGGTAATTACATGTCAGGTTGAGACAAATAAAGCAGCCATGGGGAATGAACAGTGCTATTTTATATGTGGTGGTCAAGGATGGCCTTGCTGAGATGACATTTGAGCTGAGACTTGAACATGTGAGGGGTGAGTCTTGTGGCATCGGCAGGAAGACCGTACCAGGCAGAAGGGATGGACAGTAAGTGCAAAGGCCCTGAGGTGGGAGGGTGCCTAGAACAGCAAGGAGGCCACTTTGTGTGCAACGGAGTGATGGAGAGGGAGAGTGGTAGGGAAGGAGGCTGTAAGGGTGCTAGGAAAAGGGGAAAGATGCCAGATCATGGGCCTTGTAAGTGGGACTGAGGAGTTGGGCTTTTTCTCTGAGTGAGGCAGGAGCCATAGAAGGGTTTTGAGCAGGGGCGTACATTGCTGTGTATGGAAACGAGACTGGGGATGGGAGGCTGGAGGCAGCAGATGGGACTGGAGGCTCCTGCAATGGTCCAGGAGGGAGAGGATAGGATCAGGAAGGCAGCAGTGGGGTGGCAAGAAGTGGCCACGACCTGGACACATGTCACTCACACTTGGATCTCACTCTCTCACTTGCATTCTGCCAAGCTGTCCTGAGTGGAAGAGGAAGGGATGAGCCATGCTGGGTGTGTCAGAGATTGCCCCTTATTCCGGCAACAATGATAACAGCAGCTGCCCCAGATGGCGACTCCCTCTGTTCCCAGCACTGCACGTGGTGCTCCACAGCTTAGCACCTCTGATCCCCGCCATCCCATGTTGTCTTTTGTGGCTGGGGTTCCTGGCCGTGTGCAGAATCACCCAGGGCAACAAACGGTGTGGGGAAGTTGGGGATACCCCAGGCAATTGAATGAAATTGGTTCCTTATCTTACACATCACATGCAAAGACCTAAAAGTAAGACCTGCAACTATCAAACTCTCAGAAAAACTTAAGGGAAAAGCTTTATGATTTCCCCCTATTGCCAAGGATTCCTTGAATATAATACCAAAACACAGGCAACGAAAGAAAAACAGACAACTCGGTCTTCAACAAAACAAAAAACGTCTGTGTATTGAAGCACACAATCAATAGGGTGCAAAGACAACCTATGGAGTGGGAGAAAATATATGCAAATCGTATATCTTTTTAGGGATTAATATCCAGAATATACAAAGAATCCTTACAACTCAATAACAACAACAAAAAAACTCAATTTTAAAAGAGGCAAAGTACTTGAGTAGACATTTCTCCAAAGAAAATATAGCAATCCCCCCTTATCAGCAATATCACTTTCCAAGGTTTCAGTTACCTGCAGTCAGCTGTGGTCCAAAAATATTACATACAATAAGATATTTTGAGAAAGAGAGACCACTTTCACATAACTTTTATTATAGTATTTTGTTGTAATTTTTCTATTTTATTATTAGTTTTTCTTGTTGATCTCTTACTGTGCCTAATTTATAAACTAAACTTTACCATAGGTATGTATGTGTAGGAAAAAACAGAGAATATATAGGGTTCGGTACTATCTGAGGTTTAGGCATCCTGATAAGGGGGTGTTAGTGTATACAAATGGCCGAAAAATACATGAAAAGATGCTCAGTATCACTAATCATCAGGGAAATGCAAACCAAGACTGCAATGAGATACCACCTCATGCCCATTTGGATAGCTACTAAAAAAAAAAAGTAAATAAATAGCAAGCATTGACAAGGATGTTGATATACTGGCTATTTGTCCCCTCCAAATCTCATGTTGAAATGTGATCCCCAATGTTGGAAGAAGGGCCTGCCTAGTGGGAGGCCTTTGGGTCATGGGGGCGGCTACCTCACAGATGGCTTAATGCCCTCCCTGCGGTAATGAGTTCATGTGAGATCCGCTTGTTTAAAAAGGCCTGGCTTCTCTCTTGCTCCCTCTCTCTTCGTGTGACACGCGGGCTCCCCATTTGCCTTCTGCACGACTGTAAGCTTCTTGAGGCCCTATCAGAAGCAGATGCCAGCACTATGCTTCTGGTACAGTCTGCAGAACTGTGAGACAAAATAAAACTCTCTTCTTTATAAATTACCCAGCTTCAGGTTTTTCTCTATAGCAATGCAAAATGGACTAATACGGATAGGAAGAAATTGGAACTCTTGTACACCATTGGTGGGAATGTAAAATGGTGCAGCCACTATGAAAAACAGTGCAGCAGTTCTTCAAAAACTTCAAAATAGAATTACTATATGATTCAGCAATTTCACTTCTGGGTATATACCCAAAAGAATTTTTAAAAATTCTAGTCGGTCGCTGCTTATCCATACCGAGAAGAATTGAAAGCATGAACTCTAAGAGATACCTGTACCCCATGTGAATAGCAGCGTTATTCACAATAACCAAGAGGTTGAAGCAACCACGTGTCTGTCGATGGATGAATGGAGAAACAATATCTAGTGTATACATAAATGGAAAATTATTCAGTCTTTAAAAGGAAGGAAATTCTGACAAATTACAACATGGATGAAGCTGGATGACATTATGATAAGTGAAATAAGCCCGTCACAAAAGGACAAATACTGTATGATTCCACTCATATGAGGCACCTAGAACAGTTGAGTTCAAAGGGACAGAAAGTAGAAGGGGGGTTGCCAGGGCCTAGGAGGTGGGCCCAAGAGACAGCATTTAATGGGCACAGAGTTTCAGTTTTGCAAAATGAAAAAGTTCTGGAGATTGTTCGGACAACAATGCGAATATATTTTCTGAACTATACATTTAAAAATGGTTAAGATGGCAAATTTCATATTACATGTATTTTAACAGAACTAAAAAGAAACCATTTGGGGGTGAGTTTCAATTGTGGGGCCTAGGCATGAGTATTTTGCAAAGCCCAGGTGATCCTCATGTGCAGCCAGCATGGAGAAGCGCTACTCTGTGAGGTGTGCCCCAGGTATTATCCCCACCTCCCAGTATCAGAGAGGGGGCTTTGGGGGCTCATACAGCCAGGTAGCAGAGGAGGTGGAATTTGAACAGAGGCCTGTACCCGGGTCCACAGAAGTGTGTCTCACATGGCAACATTATGTCTTATTTGTTATTTATGTCATCAGAGAAAACATTTAAGGAGCATTGGCACCCTGGATATTAACATAAGAATTCTAGCTGCTACCCCGCCCACTCCCAATACGGGGGCTGAGAGATTCCTCCCATCTCTGGCCCCAGCTAGTCATGCTCACTCCTGCAGGAGACACCAAAATCAAGATAATTTCACCTCTGGGAGAAGGTAGGACCTTATGCATTTAGTTTATCTATTAAAATAATGCTTAATGCTAAATCTATGCTTCCCATAGTTCCATCCAGGAGCCTTTGGGGGTAAAGTCATCCTAGATCCAGAGCTAGGAACACCCTCAAGTCATAGGGCAATTCTGGACAAATCTCTCACCCCTCAGCACTGCCCCAGCGTGAGAAGGGAACACTGGGATCTTGCTTCTCACTTTCTGAAGGTCAGTCATACAACACAGAGATCAAAGTCGTGGGCTGGGGAGTCAGAGAGTCCTGGGTGGGATCTGTCCCAGCCTTCCATTCACTGTGTGACCGTGGGCCAGATACTTCCCCTCTCTGAGCCTCAGTTTCCACGGCTGTAAGATGAGGATAGCTATCCCTCCCTTACGGGGGGGCTGTGAAAATCAGATGTGATGGGGCATTTAATGCCCTTTGCACTGTGCCAGGGACGCACATTGTAAGCACTCAGTGTTAGCTGTTGCTGCTACCGCTGTGGTTTTCATTTTATCTAGGTGACGGAGATGAGGCTGACTGTGCTCTGCCAGACCTTGAATTTCTTCTTTTACGACAACCCCCAAAAGAGGTTGTCTCTATCGGAGGGGGGGTTGTCTATAATACAGCACCAGGTCATTCTGAATAAATAATGTGTCCCACAGAGCTTTGGTTGGTTTCCACAGAACCAGATCCTAAGACAAGATTCTGAATACAAGTGGCTTATGTGATAAGTGATCCCAGAAAACTCTGGAAGGGGAGAGGGAACCTGAGACAGGGACAGGAAAGAGGTCAAACAGGGTCTGTTATCAAGCAAGTAATTGCTGTGAGCAACTGGAGCTGCTCTGGGGACCGGTGTAGAACACACACCTCTGAGTTACACCCCCAGCCAGGGGAGAAGCACATACACACCTTCCCCATCAGCCAGCAGGTGAGTATCCCACTAGTTCCTGCTGGGGTGTTAGTGCCCTGCCTTTACTGGACTCCAGTGGCCAGAGAAAGCCTCTAACTTTACAATGAGCAGGTATCATTTTATAAGAGCAATTTTTTGAAAAGGAGCTTATTCATCTTGCAGAATTGTCAGGAGGATTACATGAGAGGACAGTTAAAAAAAAAAAAAAAATCCCAACAGTTATTGAGGGCTTTCCACATACCAGGCCCTAGTCTAAGTGCTTTGCATACATTAACACATGTAACTCAATCCAATGAGGCAGGCACAGTGATTGCCCCAAAACTGCTGTTGGCAGAAGAAACCAGGGCACAGAGGGCTGCAATGGTTGACCCCAAATCACATGGTTAGTGAGTAGAGGAGCCAAACTCTGAACTGGGGCAATCCAGCGCTAAGGTCAAGCGCTTCCCACCCTGATGATGTTATCAAGTAAGGGAAGTACACAAAGTGCTGGGTGTGGAGTTGGTGCCTAATGCATGCTTCTTCTCTTGCAGTTAGTTAAGCTTTGGCCAACCTGCTCATCTGACCAGCCCTTTTTCTTCCTAGCATTTCACATTCACACAGCAAGTCGGTGAAAGATCAGGGGCCATGCCCAGGCCTTTCTGGCCCCGCCACCAGTACCCACTGAGGCTCAGGGATCTTTCTGTTACTCCAGGATGTTTGACCAGGATCATTTCTTAGCAGCTGGTCTCTCAGGGGCTTTGAAAGGCTATGATGGGCTGTGTGATCCTCAGCAGGTCACTGGAGCATCCTGGGTCTCTGGGTTTCTTTATCCTGTGGGGATGTGGGATTTCTCAGGCACAGCTTCAACACTAATCACGCACTATCATCCTTCATCCTTCAGGCAACCCTGTGGAGTAGGTTTTATTATCACCCTCACTTACAGATTAGGAAATGGAAGCGATGAGAGGTGAAGCAAATTGGCCAAAGTCCACAGCTAGGACAAGGCTGGGCTTGGATTCAAAGCCACAATCCCACAATCAGAATTCAGAATTGCTGGCATATTATCTGCCAGGATAAAAACAGGCATCTGGGTTGACCAAGCTGGGGCCAGCAGGAGCCTAAGCCGATGACTCATCACACTGAAGGGGCCCCATGGATTCTGAGTTGGTTCCCGCATTGCTTTTGATGATAATACACAGATCCTTGTGGCTCAGTCAAGGAAGCTGGAACCTCATTACACTAGAGACATGTAGCTGGAGCAGAGGAATTCCATGATAACACTAATCATTGTTGCTGCCACTTACTGAATGCTTCCCATGAGTTGGGCGCTGGGCTGGGCTCTTTGCATTAGGGGCATCTCCTAACAGCCCTTCGTGGTTGCCTCTGTTACAATTCTCATTTCCTAGATAAGGAAAATGACACTCAGAGCAGGAAAGGGGCTTGCCTAAGGTCATATTCATGGTAAGCAAAGGAGACAAGAAATCAACCTTATCTATTGGACTTCAGAGCTGATTCTTAATCAAGTCTGTGATGGGAAAAATATTGACCACTGTTCCTAAATAAAGGCCACTCTAAGCTGGGCATGATAGCTCTCACCTTTAATCCCAGTGCTTTGGGAGGCTTAGATGGGAGGATTGCTTGAGCCCAGGAGTTTGAGACCAGCCAGGGCAATGTAGCAAAACCCTGTCTCCACAAAAAAAAATTTTTTAATATAGCCAGGAGTGATGGTGTGCACCTGTAGTCCCAGCTACTCAGGAGGCTGAGGCAGGAGGATCACTTGAGCCCAGGAGTTTGAGGTTACAGTGAGCTCTGACTGCACCACTGCACTCCAGCCTGGGTGACAGAGTGAGAGCCTGTCTCTGAAAAAAGTTTAAAAATTAAAAATAAATAAATAAAGGCCACTCCCACTTTTGAATACAATACTTCACGCTTATAAAGTACTTTCCATTTACAAATTACATTCACATCTAAAATCTCATTGAATCATCAAAAGAGCCCTGAAAGGGAGCTATGACTATTATCACCATTGGGCAGATGAATTCACTGAACCTCAGAGAGCTAAAATGATCCACCCAAGGTCCAGGATTTAGAAACACAGGCTTGGGAACCAGACGAACTTGGGTTCAAACCTTGGCTCTACCATTTTCATTCCTTTGACAAATATTCACTGAGAACGTAGCTGTGTGGGCTCAGGCAAGTAACTTCACCTCTCAGAGCCTCCATTTCCTCTTCTGTAAAAGTCTTCATACCACTCATCAAATCCATTCCCTCTCTCATCTGAAAATGCCAGACACTTGCTTTCTCAGGTCCCCCCATAGCTAGAGCATGAGCATGTGACCTGTTCTGGCCAACGGGAAGAAGTCTGCTAGGGTGCTCCTGGGAAAGGGTTTCCTCTCAGAAAAAAAAAAGAAAGTGGGCCAGGCGCTGTGGCTGACACCTGTAATCCCAGCTCTATGGGAGGCCAAGGCGGGCAGATCACCTGAGGTCAGACATTTGAGACCAGCCTGGCCAACATGGTGAAACTCTGTCTCTACTAAAAATCGAAAAATTAGCTGGGCATGGTGGTACATGCCTGTAATCCCAGTTACTTGGCAGGAGGCTGAGGCAGATGAATTGCTTGAACCCAGGAGGCGGAGGTTGCAGTGAGCCGCGATCATGCCACTGCACTCCAGCCTGGGTGACAGAGCAAGACTCCATTTCAAAAAAAAAAAGAAAGAAAGAAAGTGGAGCATAGGAGAAAATGTCTGTCTTCATGGGTTAAACATCACTGAATCTATGTCTGAGGGTTGGAACTGGGCCGCCATCTTGTGATATGAAGCATCAAACATGAGGACCAAGCCACTTGAAGGGGCTGGGGAGCAGAGGAGCAGAGAGATGAAAAGAATCTAGAATGCTGGTGGCATCATTGAGCCATTTACTCAACCTAAAACCAAATGCCTTGGAACTTCATATTGTATTCAATGATACATCTTCCTCCTTATTGAAGCTGCTTAGAGTTTTCTATTCTGCTACTTGCAGCCCAAAGCATCCCTAACTGGCATACTACTGGTTGTATTGTTGGAGGAATTTCAATGAGATAGCAGATATAAAGCACCACTAATCAGTGCTGGGCACAACAAACATCAGCTACTCTGGAAATTAGGAAGTTATCTCAGGGTTTTAACACTGAGACTATCCCAGGGATCACAGACACGCCTGGGCTGGCAAATCAGTTCCCTGTCTCTCTTGCTGAGAAAAGCCTGTCAAGTTTTCCGAGAAAGCCAAAGCCCCGTGGTAGCCCCAGCACCGCAACCCTGTCACACCAATGGTGCTGACTCCATCTTCTAAACAAGAATCAATCACACTGCCTTTTGCCTAATGGGTTTTGATTTTCACTCCCATGATGGCAAAGCCTAGGGCCTGTGCTTTGGTTTGTCTCCGAGTTGCCAGAACATCCCATCAATTATTAACAGCGTCAGCTCAGTCTCCCTGGCACTGCTGCTATCAGAAGGAAAGGGTTTGCAGCAACTCAGCCCACCCAGCCCTAGAAAAAAGACTCTTTTCCTTATCATTTATAACAACAATCCCCACCTACTATGTGCTAGGCTCTGAGCAAAATTTTGACAAATGTGATTTAATGAAGACCCTGTAAGGTAAGCCTTTTATCTCCATTTTATAGGTGGAAGGTTGGGACTTGGAAAGTTGGAGAAATTACCTAAAGCTAAAAACTATGGAAGTGGGGAGCGGCACAGAACCAGATACATCCTTGCTCTTCAGCATATGAGATACGGACACTTTTGTATCTTAAAATCACCTAGAAATGATCCTCCATTTGGTCCTGTCACTCTGTGAGTTCTAAGAAATTTCCACAGGCTTTGCTTGTTTTGACAAGCAAGGCATCCAAGCTGGGGGGATGGGTGGGGATGGGTGGGCAAGGTGCAGATGACTGAAAGGAGGCCAGAGGTACAGGGACCTGGGTTGCAGGTGGGCAGTGAGAAGGGGTGACAGGTTCCCAAACCCCGAGACACAGTGACTGACTGCTTGCTTCATTCATTCATTCATTCATTCATTCCACACGCTTCTCAGTGCCAGGCACCATCATGGGTGCTGGGAATCAAGCAGTGAATCAATTCATGGTACTCCCATTCTTGTGGGTGTGAAACAGAGAAACACAAAGAAGCAAATATAATTTCAGATGGCGTTTAAGGCCTCTGCAGGAAAGACGTTGCATGATGCAACAGAGAGTGAGGGGAGGGAAACTGTTTATAACAGCGATCAAGGAAGGTCTATCTAAGGAGGGGAAATATGAGCAGAGACCTGTTCAAATGAGGAAGGGGGAGAAGGGGCTGGCCGAGGGGGAATCTGGGGAAGAGCATTCCAGGCAGCCGAAACAGCAAGTGCAATGGTCCTGAGGTCAGATAAACCCTGGACTGTTTATGGAACAGTAAGGCCAGTGGGGCTGGAGCCGAGTGAACCAGAGGAGATCAAAAGAGATGAGCTTAGAGAGGTCGTGGGGGGCAGATTCTGCCCAGGCCTTATATGCCAGGATGAGAAGTCTGGATTTTATTTTGAGTGTGATGGGAAACTTCTGGAGGATTTTAAGCAGATGAATAATGTGATCCAATTTACATTTTGAAAAGCTCACTTTGGCTGCTATGTGGGGAATGGATTGCAGGGGCAAAAGTGGAAGCCGGGAGACTGGGGAGGAGGCTGCAGCACTTGATCATTATGGAAAGAACACTCGGTTTGGATTTCTGGCTACTCCTGTCTGCCTGTGGCAAGTTACTTAACCTCTTTCAGCCTCACTGTTTGTGAAAGGTGGGATAATAACAGAGCTGTGTTGTTACACTCCATACACAGTAGGTGTTTGATCATTGGCAGCCAGGATTTCTATTCTGAGGGCCAGTGAGCCTGCCTGCCTCCCGATTTCAGCTCTGGCTGCAGAAAATCCTAGATGGTCCATCTGCCAGGAATGTGAGCCGGCAGCCCCAGACTGGGATCATGGAGAGGTCACGAGGCTGTCCCTGCTAGCGGATTAACCCAAGGGAGAGGAGAGGTTCTTTATTCCCAAACAGCACCTCTTGCAAGCCTCAGCGCTCAGGTCTTGCTGCCAGACCAAAACATGGCCCTGTGACTGCTTCTTCTCTGGGAGGGCAAATCATCCAGTTCCCTGTACCTTGTTCTCATGTCTTAGGGACAGGACAGGGAGGGAGAGTCATGTTTGGGCCTAAATGGGATGTGGAGTGGGAGAACCTGTGCCATGCCTGGAAATAGCAAAATAAGTCTGTTGATCCTAAGCTGATTAAGGGTGAGTGACTCTGTCTTAGGAGGAGGCATTTTGGACACAAAATCGGGGGTGGATTATGAAGAGAGACAGGCCACAGCCTCAGAGGAGGAAGCCAGGCCCAGGAACCTCTACATCCTTGTTAGGGCCAACAGGGAAATGAAAAAAACATGTGGGGGCTCCCTCCACCCTCTTACCAGCAACCCCTTCTCCATCCACTTTCAGGGGCCTCTCCTTGGGTGGCCAGATCTGGAGGAAGGACCCCACGGAGTCTCCCTTCAGACTGGAACCTGCAGGTGGGCCTTCAGTGAGAACTGAGCCAGAGACCCCACAATGAAAGGCTGGGCTGGACAGGAGCCAGCCCTAGCTAGTAAGATATGGCTGGATGTTTAGGTTTCCTCCTCTCCTCTTTCTTTTGCCACAAATCTATATACCTGAGTCCTTTTTTTAGGCCCCACACTCAGTTACATTCTCTCCATGTTTCCCAACTTGGCCTTGCTGGATTTCAACATCATCTATCTTTTCTGGGTTCTCCATGAACCTCACACAACCTCTTTTACAGGCTTGGACACACTGTTTGGTCATTTGTTCCCAGCACCCAGCACTTCAGGCACATGAAGACAGGCCCCATCTCTCCCAGGCAACCTGGAATCCCAGCCTGACATGGAGAAGTTGCTAATCAACCAATGCCCTCCAGCCCTGCCTTGGCTCCCACCCCAAGCCTTCCTCAGTCCCCTACAGCCCCTGCCATTACCCAGCAGCACCAAAGACTCTCTGGCCCACTCTTTGTGTTCAAACTCATTCCTGCCTCCTCCTCCTCCTCCTTTATTTTTCACATTGCCTCATTTTTCTCTCCTATTTTGAAATTTACATCTTGTTCCAAGAGCCGAAGCATCTTTACAAGCTGCACCAACCATTCTTGAAATAAACTCACCAAATAAATAACCAGGGGGTGACCCCTCAACCACAAGCATCCACAACCAACTGCATGTCTCATGTGGGTTCACACCCACCCCTCTGGGTCCCTTCTTACTTATGTTTAAACTACCTGACAGTATCTCAATGTCCTGTAAGCATGTCTGTAAGCTGCTTTTATTCCCTTCCTGGGGCAGAGTGAGGTTATAAATGTGGAGATATTAAAATCACAGGGTGACTCAATCCAGCCTAGGTCTGGGACTTCACAGGGAACCAAACCCTACTCCACCCCAACAAGCCTCTGTTGTCTCTCTGTGCTCTCTCTCTTATTCGTTAGTGTCCATCTTCTTGCTGTGGCTTTTTATGGGTCCCTGTAAAACCTTCTCTCCAACAAAGTAGGGGTACAATGTCTTGGATAATAAAAAGATGGAGTGACCAGTGCCACATGGGAAAAGTCTGAGGGGGTTGGTCCTCACCTCTGGGGACTCAGTCCTAGCCCCTCCCCATCACTAATCTTCATCTTTGGGAACTAAGCCAGAGTCCTCCAGCAGTGGTCCTCAATATGGGGATGCAGGCAGATCCCCCCCGAGCCCAGCAGCCCCCAGATCCCTGACTCACCTTGGCAGCCACCGAGGAATTGGGCTTCTCCAGTAGATCCCAGAGTTTTTTCCTCTTCTCTGCACAGCACGTGTTATCGAACTCCTCGCCTTCCCGCTCCCGCAGAGTCTCGGCCTCACGCTTGAGCTCCTCGTTCATCTGCTCTTTCTTCTGGTGGTAGCGGGCCTGGCAGCAGGACTCCAGGTAGATCTCGTCGATGCCCCAGTAGTCGAGCTCTTGGCTGAAGCTGAGCGCGCACATCTCCTCCATCATGTGCAGTCGCCCAGTGCGGTAGAAGTTGAGGATGGAGGTGAAGGCGCCCGGGTGGCGGTCAAAGAAGTACTCGTTGTCGTCGAGGCTGTAGTCGTCGCACACCTCGAGCAGCGAGTCGTGCGTGTTGCAGTCGCGGAGCTTGCCCAGCCGCGTGCGGGGCAGGCGGTCCAGGGTACGCCAGAGCACCTCGTGCGCCAGCCCCCCGACGTTGAGGCGGACCCGCCGAGAGCACGCCTTGCTGCGCACGATCTCCATGGGCTCGGGCGGCAGCGAGCTGGTGGAGCGGGAGCCATGCTTCGTCATGCCCGCCGGCATCGCTGATCCGGCCGCCCCCGCCCCCCCTGCCCCCCCAGGCCGCTGTCAGTCGACGGCAAGGCCCGCTGCTGCGGGGGAGGGGGGCAGGGAGCGCTGTGGGCTGCTGGGGGTGCAGGGGGCCGCGCGGGCGCGCGTCACGGCCGTCTTCTCACCTCCATCCCGACGGCTGCGAGGCAGAAAGTGAAAGCAGACGCGGGTCAGCAAACGGGGAGCTAGGCATGCTGTCCCACCGCCCCCCACCTCTCCACCAGGCTACCAGCCGGCCTTGACCTTCTCCGCGCTTAAGCAGCTCAGTGGGGTAGGACGGATGGGCGCTGTCCCTCCAGCCGGTGCTGAAGTCTGCCCCACCCCATGGACGGAGGGAGGGGCTGCCCCTCGGGGCGGGGAGAGGGCCCCAAGAGATGCCCCTGGAGCCCGGGAGGCCCCACCCCCGGCTTCTGCGGCCCAGGCGCGACCCAGCCGCCCGGGGCGCTGTCCGCCCCTTAGGGTGCTGAAACTCGCTTCTTTATGGGTCTCCCGATCGAGTCCCGAACCTGGCCCCACCATGGGGAGAGAGGGGGAGCTGCATGAAAACTTTCTTTCTTTCTTTCTTCTTCTTCTTTCTTTTTTTCTTTTTCTTTTCTTTCTTTCTTTCTTTCTTTTTTTTTTTTTTTAACGAGTTCTCTTCTTTTCCTTCCCCTGCTCGAGATAATCAAGATTTTGGGGGTGGGGGAATGGCAGCGGGCTTTTTTCTAAATCTTAAAAGATTTGGGGGAATTCCGGGGGTTCCAGGTGCCCACCTGTCCGAGGTCACAACAGACGGAGTGTGCACAACAGCCCCTCTGTCCTGGAGCGACCCCTCTTCCCAAACATCAGAGCATCTCCTGAGGTCGCTCCAGCGACGAGGTGAGCCGCGAAGAGGAAAAGCCCGCTCTCGCCTCTCCCTCTGCGCCCCCAACCCTACCGCAGGAGGGGCGGGCAGAGTCCTCGGGATCCGCCTGCTCCGTCCGCCCCTCGCTCCTTCCCCGCCCCCTTCTCCTCCTCCTCCTCCTCTTCCTCCTCTTCCTCCTCCTCCTCCTCCTCCTCCTCCGCCTTCTCCTCCTCCTCCTCCTTGTTCCTCTCCTGCGATGGCTTTTTATAACTCCGGGTTCTGCGCCTTTCCCCGGGTTTGGAAGGGAAGGGGTGGGGGAGGTGGGAGGCGGGGAAATGAGCTAAATTTTCTGGCCTTTTCAAAACGTGCCATCCTCCTACCGCGCACTGGTGATTTCGGGGGGTTTCCGTGAGCACCCCCTGCATGTAGGGCTCACGCCTTAGCCCCAGAAAAGGGATCGCGCGCCCCCCAGGCCCCAGCCCTTGCCTGCCTCCCACCCCGCTCCCCTCCAGCCTGGAGCTACGGAGCCCGAGCAGACCAACAGGCCGAGCTGCGGCAGGCAAGCCCCCTGCCCGTGTCCCCATGCACCCCCACGGAAGGCCGTACTCCCCAACACTCACCCCCAGGGCGGCCGCCTCCTGGGGCCAGGGACCGCGCATCGTCCCGGCCGCCCGGGCGCCCCCGCCCGTGGGCAGCGGCGGTCCCGGGGCCGGGCTGGGCCGGGCCTACCCCGGCCGGGCAGGCAACGCGCCCGGGCTGCAGGCGCCGCGGGGCCGGGGCGCGCTCTTCGAAGCGGGGGACGCGGGCGGGTGGCGGGGGCGCGGGGACAGGACCGCGGCCGCGCGGAGCCTCCTCCACCTCCTCCTCCTCCCGCTCCCGCGGCGGCAGCGGCGGCTGCCTGGGCGAGATCAACAAGTCGGGGCTGAGCTTCGGCTCCGCGCTCGCTGCTATTCTGTCCCGCACTTCGGAGCGCCCAGAGCCGGGTACCGAGGCGGGACGGCGCCACCTGCGGGTCGGAAGCGCGCGCGCGGCTTAACTCCTGCCTGCCCGGCCCAGCCTGCCGGGGAGGCCGGGGGCGGGCTCCGGGTTCGGGCCAAGGAGACGCGCGTGGCCGTTCATCCCTCTCTACCGGGGCCACCTGCACAGCCGGCCTCGCGATCCCGCCTTCCTTCGTCCCGTCAACAACGTGGGTTGCACGCCTCCTGTGCGCGAGCCGCGGTGCAGGGCAGGGTAATAGGCGTCTGAGATACAGCTGTGAATCAAACACAAACATCCGGCCCTCGTGGAGCTGGTTGGAAACAGATCATAAACAAAAAAGAGAAAGGATATATGAGGCGGTGACAAGCGCTGGGGGAAATAATGAAGCAGCAGGGAGGGTCAGAGGGTGGGAGGGGGCAGATCGGAACTGTAAATAGCCCTTGCTTTCATGAGTTTCCATTCTAGATTTTAGCGGGGGGTCGGGGGGGAGGGTGTGGAGGCGGACAATGAAAACATCAGTACATATGCAATGTGGCAGGTGGTGATAACCGCTAAGAAGAAAAATAAAGCGAGGTGGGGGGAAGAGAGGGTGAGGAGTGAGCTGGTTTATATAGTCTGGTGATTCATTCATTCATTCATTTATTCATGTTAAGTTGGACATCTGGTTATCGACAGCTTCCTATGTGCAAGCAGAATGCCAGGCTCCATGAAGGAAAAGTCTTCCTCCTGGAGCTCCCCATCCAGTGGGGGAGGCAAAACCCATCAGATAACCCCAGAAATGAAAACTGGAGGAGGTACCTGGAGAGGCAGGGAAGGGTTCTCTAAGGATGCCGTAGATGGGCCTTGTGTTTACTCATTTATTCTTTCAAATTTACTGCATGATAAGTAAATAGGTGCTGGGGGCCAGGCACAGTGGCTCACACCTGTAATCTCAGCACTTTGGGAGACTGAGGCAGGAGAATGGCTTGAGCCCAGGAGTTGGAGACCAACCTGGGCAACATAGTGAGACTCTGTCTCTGACCGAAAAAAACAAAAATTAGCTGGCCATGGTGGTGCATACCTGTGGTCTCAGCTACTCAGGAGGCTGAGGCAGGAGGATCACTTGAGCCCAGGAGGTCAAATCCGTAATAAGCTGTGACTGCACCTCTGCATTTCAGCCTGGATAACAGAGTGAGACCCTGTTGAAAAAAAAAAAGTGCCGGGGATGGGTACAGCAGTGAGCACCCCTGCCCTGGAGAATGAAAACTGAACAAAACACAGCGTTCTAACACGGGTTCCTCTCTGGCCCTTTTCTTCATTTCTAAAATCAAGGGGTTCATTTCCATAGAGTTGCACATAGTATTATTATATATTTTTTACCTGTCCACTTATCATCTCCATCATCATGACTCTTGTCCAGTGTACCATCGTCTTGTCTCCCTGCAACCTCCCTGCAACCTGCCATCCCTGGCTCCCACCTTGGCCTCCTACAGTTCATTTTCCCCATGGCCACCAAACAACTGCTACATTTCATAAATTGGACCATGTTTCTCATCTGCTTAAAACCTTGCCAAGACTTTCCCTTGCTTTAAACTAAAACCTAAACTTCTGACCTATTGCCCTAATTCAGTCCTGCCTCCCTCTCTGAGCTTGTAGACCAGTGGAGGAAGACAGGTAACTAAAAAAGTGAATTTTTAAAGACAGAGTTTCAGGCTACAGTGAGTGTTATAAAGGAAATCGAACATCATGATGGGGTGGAAAGAGACCAAGCTGCTAGCTTTAAACAGGGTGGTCAGGAAGCGTGTCTCAGAGGAGATTAATAGAGACTTGAAAGATATGAAGGGACTAGCCATGGGGAGAATGAGGGAAGGGCATTCCAGGTGGAGGAAACAGCAAGTGCTAATGCCCTGGGCTGGAAAGGGGAAATGAACTATGCTTAAGGGACAGCAAGGCAACCAGAGAGGTCAGAACAGAGGAGGCAGGCGGGACCATGATGGGGGGAGGGGGGGCGCAGGGACCATGCAGGCTCATATGGGCCATGGCAAGAGCTTTGGCTTTTATTCCTAGTGAAATATGGGGAAGTTACTGGAAGTTTTGAGCAGAGTGACTTAGGTTAGACTGAGCACTCTCTGAAGAACAGACAGTGGGGAGTAGGGGTAGGAGTGGGGAGACCAGCAAGGAGGCTGTTGTAGTTGCCCAGGCGAGAGATGATGGTGGCTTGGTCCAGGATGGTGGTAGTGGAAAGAAGTGGTCACGCAGGATCTATATCAAGGGTAATGCTGTAAGGATTTTCTGATGGTTTGATGTGGGGTGTGAGAGAGAGTGAACCACCATGTTCCCTCCTGCTTCAAGCTGGTGTTCCTAGGGTCAGAAAGGTTCTCCGCTGGCCCCTCTGTAAGCCTAATCTGTTGAAGGCAACTTTTCCCCAGAGATCTGGGCATTCCCACAGGAGGCTGCAGAAAACAATAAATCCTTCCTGATGAGAGGGAAAAAATGACTCTATAATGGTGAAGCTTCCAGGCGTTACTGCAGGCATGACTGTGCCCTCCAGGTACAGCTAAAATAACGCCTAGAAGTGCGGTTCTTCTCCACTCCATGTAACCAAGGAGTGGGGATGAATGTTTGTTAGGCACCTACTACGAATAGTCCTCTGAAGGTATAATATCCATCAGCTTCCACATCTGGAAAAAAGAGATGAGGTTATTTATAGATGTGGAAGCTGAAGCTCCGAGAGAAGGTGTCTTGCCCAATATCTTGCTGGCAACTGCTGGCATAACCAGATATGGGAATCTCTTGTTTGACTCCAGAATCAACAGGCTATCCAAATACCAGAGCAGCCTCTCTGCAAAGTCCTTTCTCTATCAATTCATTTGTTGATTAATGGAATCATTCCAGATGTTTACTGAGCATCTTCTATGTGCCTCAGAATGGGTGTTGGTGCTGGGAATTGAGGGCGAATCGCTTACATGGTCCCTGTCCTCATGGAGCTACACACCTCTCTTGCCAAGGCCAGGAACAGACAGAAAACCTGATACTTGTTTTTCTTCTGTATTGTTTTATTCATTTCTTAATTCCCTTTTATCTGCATTCCCCTCCCACTACCCCTTCTAACCCATAGGAAATGGTTGTCATGTGTCAACCGTATATTGTTTTGTTTGGGCTTGTTTTTGTTTTTGCTTTTAGAGATGGGGACTCACTGTGTCATCCAGGTTGGAGTGCAGTGGCATGATCATGGCTCACTGCAACCTAAAACTCCTGGGCCCGAGTGAACTTCCTGCCTCGGCCTCCCAAAGTGTTGGGATTACAGGTGTGAGCCACTGCGCCCAGCCTGTATATTGCTTTGTTTGTATGAGTTCTTGAAAACTGTTTGGTGTTTTGTGTGCACTTTAAAACTTACATATATGGTTTGTGTTATACATCACATTCTATTTATTTTTCTCTAAGATCCATCCATGTTGCTGTGGGTATACCCAGCCTGCAGCTCATAATAGCTGCACAGTTGTTCATGATGACACATGTCCCCTCTCCACTGTCTACCCGCTATATGGTCACCCAGATGACCTCCAACTCCCACCACCACAATGAATGCATCCACGAGCATCCTCCCACATGTTTGCTTATGAGCCAGTATGATGATTTTTAAAAAAAACATTTCCTGCAGGTTTGGATTTGACACATCACAGAGTACGCATGCACTTAATTTAACTAAGCATACCAAGTCTCCCTGCAGATGTCTGTTCCAGGCTGCATCTCACCAGCAGTGCTTGGGAGTTCCTACAGCTCCACACCCCAGCCAGCATTTGGTATTATCCAGATATCTAGGTTTTGACAGTCTAACACGTACAAAGTAACATCTCAGTATATTTAAATTTGCATTTCTCTGATTACTAATGAGTCTGAGACTCTCTTCGTATGCTTGTTATTCTCTAGTAGAAATCACCTGTGCACATAGTGGCCCATTTTTCTATCAGGATTCCTGTTTTATTCTTGATGATTTGCAGGATTCCTTTGTATAATGCAGATTTTAAGTCCCTTGTGGATTTTAGACATTGCAAATATCTTCTTCTGCTTTGTCACCTACCTGTTAACTTTGTCTACAGTGTCCTTTATTAAACAGAAATCTTTTTAATGTGATCAAGATAATCTATTTTTGGCTGTATAGTTTGTGCTTTTAAAGTTTTTATTTGAGTCCTCCCCCGCCCCTAAGTTGCAAACACTTGTGTTTATTCATTTTATATTTTTATTTTTTACTTTAGGTCTTTAATCAATTGTGTGTGTGTCTGTGTGTGTTATTTAGTAGGGAGACAACTTCTTTCATTCCCTATAATTGACTAGTTTTCTGAAAACCCTCTGTGAACCTGTGAAATAACTTATCCTTTCCCCAGCTGATCTGCGGGCCATCTTTGTCTTATGAAGCCTCCTGCACTCCCGACTCTGCTCCACTGGGCTACTTGTGCTTATGTCACTGTGGTCCTGTTTTTATTAGCATGGTTTTATAGTGTGCTTTAGTGCCTGTAGCCCTTGTCTCTTCTTTGTTCTTTTTTAGGGCAGACTTGGCTATTTGTGAACCTTTAATCCTCTCTACAAACTTTTTAGTGAGTTTATTATGGGACAGTTTCTCTTCCCTTGCACTCATTTCCTAATCCTGATCACCAACCTGCCACCGAAGCCTACCCACAGCTCCTTTGCCCACTGAAACCCCTAAGGAATGTTGCCATGGTTAATGCTAAGTGTCAACTTGATTGGACTGAAGGATGCAAAGTATTGCTCCTGGGTGTGTCTGTAAGGGCCTTGCCAAAGGAGGTTAACAGTTGAGTCAGTGGACTGGGAGAAGCAGACCCACCCTCAGTGTGGGTGGGCACCATCCGATCAACCACCGGCATGGTTAGAAAAGAGCAGGCAGAAGAAGGTGGGAGAAGCTGACTTGCTAGGTCTTCTGGCCACCATCTTTCTTCCATGCTGGATGCTTCCTGCCCTCGAACATCAGACTCCAAGTTCTTCGGCTTTTGGACTCTTGGACTTACACCAGTGGCTCTCAGGTCTTTGGCCACTGATTGAAGGCTGCACTGTAAGCTACCCTACTTTTGAGGTTTTGGGACTTGGACTGAGCCACTACTGGCTTCCTTGCTCCTCAGACAGCCTGTTGCAGGACTTCACCTTGTGATTGTGTGAGTCAATTCTCCTTAATAAACTCCCCTTCATATACACATCTATCCTATTAGTTTTGTCCCTCTGTGGAACCCTGACTAATACAAATGTGGACAGACAGGTCCCTGGAAAGAAATCTGGGGCCAATCTTCCAATCAGCTGTAAAGCCGAGGAAAGCAATTTCCCCACAAAAACGAGTGAGACAGATATTTTGATGTTATTATGTTTGTTTGTTTTATGTGTTAAACAAACAGGGGATATGTTACAATGTCTGGAGATATTTTTGATTGTCATAACTGCAGGGGAGAGGGAGAGCGGTTGTCCTGGGATCTAGTGGGTAAAGGCCAGGGATAGTGCTAAGCACCATGCATGGCCCAGGACAGCCCCAACTATACAGAATTCTCCTGCCCCAAATCTCAATAGTGGCAAGATTGTGAAACCCTACATGAGTTAGATGGAAGGCAAAGGTGTTTCCCAGTCTGGAAATGCCGTTCTTCAACGTTCTTCAATCATTAATGAGCACCTACTATGTGCCAAGCATTACTCTTGACACTGGAGCTACAGTGTAAATAAAATAGACAGTACTGCGCTCATGGACTTATATTCTGGTGGGAGATACAGTTAATAATCAAGTAAATAAGTCATTCTGCTTGTGATAAATGCAGTGAAAAAAAGTAAACAGGAGGAAGTGATAGAGCCTGAGAGAAATATCAGGAACTTTAGATAGAGTAGTCAGGGAAGGCTTCCTGGAGGAGGCAATATGTCTGAGCCGAGAACCTGTAGGTAGGAAAAGCCACCCATGTGAAGTTCTGAGGAAGGAGGTACAGGCAAGGGAACAGCACAAGCAGGGGCCCTAAGGTGGGAATGAGCTTGGTGTGTTCTAAGAACAGATGAATGCCGGCACCAAGCCATGCAGTGCCTGGTTGGGATTTTATTCTCAAGGTTAAGGGAGGAGTTTGAGTTTTTCTAATTGTGATGGGAAGCCACGGTAGTGTTTTAAGCAAAGAAGTCCCATGCACTGATACGTTTTGAGGCGATGGCTCCAGCTGCTGGTGTGCACTATGAAGTATTTGAGGATAAAAGACGGTGGCAGGGAAACCCACGATAAGATTTCTCCAATTTTCCAGGGCAAAGGTAATGATATTTGGACTGTGATGATAGTGGCAACGAAGGCCGGGCAATTTCACAGCCACAAGTCTCTGATGGGAGACTGGTATCTAGTGGGTGGGGGCCAGGGATGCTGCTAAATACCATGCAATGCTCAGCACAGCCCCCCACTATAAAGAATTCTCAGCCAGGCGTGATGGCTCATGCCTGTAATCCCAGCACTTTGGGAGGCTGAGGCAGGCAAATCATCTGAGGTCAGGAGTTTGAGACTAACCTGGCCAACATGGTGAAACCCCGTCTCTGCTAAAAATACAAATAGCCAGGTATGGTGGCGCATGCCTGTAGTCCCAGATATTCAGGAGGCTGAGGCAGGAGAATTGCTTGAACCCGGGAAGCGGAGGCTGCAGTGAGCCAAGATTGTGCCACTGCACTCCAGCCTGGGCGACAGAGCAAGGCTCTGTCAAATAAATAAATAAATAATAAAAAAAAATCCAGCCCAAATGTCAATAGTGGCAAGATTGAGAAACCTTAGATTAATTAAATGGAAGACAAAGGTCCCCAAGCCCAAGGCGAGTGCTACATGTTCCACATCTCTCAGATTCTTCCCCACTAGTAGCCCGATATTTACAAAGTGTGGCTCCAGATTCAGATAAAGAACATCTGGGTACGCCTGGAGCTTGCAAGTGCGGGCAGTGGGAATGGCTCTGTCACTTTTCAGCTAACAGCCCTGTTGTGACTACTTGTCCATTCACTCAACAGGGATTCAGGGCAAAATGACTCAGATGGCAGTGTGACCTGTGGCTCAGAGGAGGATTCTGGAGTCAGAATGGTGCTATGACTTACTTGCAGAGTGACCTTGGACAAGTGCCCTAACCTCTCCGAGCCTCAATTTTCTCATCTGAAATATAGGGTGGTAATAAAAAGAGCACTTGCTTTATAGGGTTATTATGAGGAATTGTAGGTTATTATGAGGATGATTAAGTGCTTTTGTAGAGAACACTTAATCATCACTAGCTCTCATTGTCTGGTAACTGTAGGTTACCTAAGGGCAGGAGCTGGTCTATGTTGCTCATCTCACGTAACAGAATGCTTAACTAATAGAGACTTAAAGAATACAGATATTTACTTATCTCACATAAAAAGTTAAGAGGAGGGTGGCATGAAAGTTGATTCAGCAGCTCAACTATGTTATTAAGGATCCAGGTTTCTTCCACCCTTTTGTTCTACCGCCCTATATATGTGGGCTTTTCATGCCCAGGCTTGTTGCCTCATCGCTACAGAATGGCTGCTATCATGTCAGGCATCAATCTTCATAAAATCATTTTCAAAGGCAGGAAGAAGGAGGTGACAAGGATGGCCAAAATAACTCTCACTTCTCTCACTCTCTCTCTTTTTGTAATCCTGCCACCCACTGCCAACTTCCCTACCATCTCATTGGCTGGAACTGGGGATTCACCCCATAGGGTGAGATTATTCCTGTATTAACAAAACTCAAGTTCCTTTAATAAGGAAGAAGTAAAGACAGAAGTTGGGTGGACAGCCAACAGTGTCTGCCATACTGTTCACTGCCATTGTGCCCAGGATTACTTTGTAATCCCTATTACAAAGTAACTGTTTGACAAATATTTTTGAATGAATAAATAAACCCTCTTATTTGAGGGCATGTAAGAAGCTTATGGAACAGTTTGGAGGTTTCTCAAAACAACTAAAAGTTGAGCTACCATATGATCTAGCAATATCACTGCTAGGTATATACTTCCCAAAAAGGGAAATTAGTATATTAAAGAAATATACGCTCATATTTATTGCAGCACTGTTTACAATAGCTAAGATTTGGAAGTAACCTAAGCGTCCATCAACAGGTGAATGAATAAAGACAATGTGGTACATATATACAATGGAGTACTATTCAGCCATAAAAAAGAATGATATCCTGTCATTTGCAACGACATGGGTGGAACTGGAAAGCATTATGTCAAGTGAAATAAACCAGGTACAGAAAGGCAAACATCACACGTTCTCACTTATTGGTGGGATTTAAACATCAAAACAATTGAACTCATGGACGGAGAGTAGAAGGATGGTTGCCAGAGGCTGGGAAGGGTAGTGAGGGCTTCGGGGGGGGAAGTGGGGATGGTTAATGGATAAAAATATAGAAAGAATGAATAAGACCTACTATTTGATAGCACAAGAGGGTGACTATAGTCAATAATAACTTAAGTGAACATTTTAAAATAAACAGTGTAGTTGGATTGTTTGTAACTCAAAAGCTAAATGCTTGAGGGGATGGGTACCCTATCCTCCATAATGTGCTCATTTCACTTTGCATGCCTCTATCAAAATGTCTCATGTACTCCATAAGTATATACACCTACTATGTACCCACAAAAATTAAAAATAAAATAAATAAAGAAGCTTATGAATAAGACACGTCTCTGACCTCAAGGGTATCCAATTCTATTAGTTGGGGTAAGGTATACAGAAATAAATTTGACAATGATCTCTCTTATTGGCCCCTCCCCATCTCCAAGGGTTTGATGAGGAGACCCCCTGAGATCATTTAAAATCTCAGTATCTCAACTGACATTTGTATATATCTTTAAAAAAAAAAGGCTATTCTGCAAAAGTTACTGGGGAAAAAAACCCCACAAAAAACAGAAATGGCTGGTACGTAAGCAGTGTTCCAGCCCTCTAGGCAATCCCTATTCCAAATAGCAGAGGGCATGAGCTGGTGGACTGTGGACTTGTGTTGTTTGTCTGTGAGAGTATTTTTTAAAATTGTAATCTACAGTGAAACATCAGAAGAGTTTACATAAAATATGCGGGGCGCAGGGGCTCACGCCTGTAATCCCAGCACTTTGGGAGGCCGAGGTGGGCGGATCCCCTGAGGTTGGGCGTTCAAGACCAGCCTGACCAACATGGATAAACCCCATCTCTACTAAAAATACAAAATTAGCCAGGCATGGTGGCGCCTGCCTGTAATCCCAGCTACTTGGGAGGCTGAGGCAGAAGAATCGCTTGAACCCGGGAGGCGGAGGTTATGGTGAGCTGAGATCGTGCCATTGCACTCCAGCCTGGGCAAAAAGAGCGAAACTCCATCTCAAAAAAAAAAAAAAAAAAAAAAAAAAGAAGAGTTTACATAAAATATGGATATACAATGTCACTTGAAAAATTAAAGGATCTGATTAACACTGGAACCACATTCTTACATGGCATGGCAATTATGGCTGGCACAGAATAGTGGCTGCACTTGAGTCACAGCTGCTCCTTTAAAGCAGGACACGCTCTCCTGTTTGCTACAGTCTCCACCTCTCCCTAAAGCCCCTCACTCAAGTCACTTTTCTTTTTTTTCTATTTTTTTTCTTTTTTCTTTTTTTTTTTGAGATGGAGTCTTATTCTGTCGCCCAGGCTGGAGTGCAGTGGTGTGATCTCAGTTCACTGCAACCTCCACCTCCCGGGCTCAAGTGCTTCTCCTGTCTTATCCTCCCAAGTATCTGGGATTACAGGCACATGCCCCCAAGCCTGGCTAATTTTGTATTTTTAGTAGAGACAGGATTTTACCATGTTGGCCAGGCTGTTCTCGAACTCCTGACCTCAATTGATCCACCCTCCTTGTTCTCCCAAAGTGCTGGGATTACAGGCATGAGCCACTGCGCCCGGCCTCACTCTTCTTATTTATGTTACCTGCCTGGTCCTGGTATAAATTTGAGTCCGTGCTTCTTGCATGCAAAGGCCAAGGGACTCCAAAGAGGTAGTGTTGCCTCTCTCTGTTTCCCCAGATGCTGCACAGTGCCTGATTTAGAATTTTCATTTTCTGAATGAAAAGACTGTAAGTTATTTGAAGGCACATAGCCTTCGTTTCTAACAATTTTCTGCCATCATAAGAGGAGAGACTACCTAGAAATAAAGCCATTATAGGGGAAAGTTGGGCACCCTGGATTTTCCAGTTATGTGCGCTCATAAATTCTTTTTACCTAAGCAGAGTTGGGTTGTCATTGTGTCATCTATATCCAAAAGAGCCCAAATGATATAATCCTCTTTCCACTTACCAGAAGGTTATAATCTACTTTTTTTTTCCCCCTGATACAGGGTTTCACTCTGTCACCCAGGCTGGAGTACAGTGACACCATCATGACTCACTGCAGCCTTGACCTCCTGGGCTCAAGCAATCCTCCCATCTCAGCCTCCTGAGTAGCTGGGATCACAGGCATACACCACCATGCCTGGAAAATTTTTGCATTTTTATAATAATAGAGATGCAGTTTCACCATATTGCCCAGGCTGGTCTTAAACTCCTGGGCTCAAGAAATCTGCTCACCTCAGCCTCCCAAAGTGCTGGGATTGCAGGTATGAGCCACCGCACTCATCCAGTTGTAATCTAATCTATATATATACACACACACACACACACACACACATATACACACACACATTTATTTATTTATTTATTTATTTATTTATTTATTTATTTATTTATAGGAAACGAGGCAAAAAGAGTAATAAAAAGCAGAATATTCTATAGAGAAGGGACACCCCATCCCAGTGATATCTCAAGTACAGGCCGGTTGTGGTTGTGGTGGCACATAGCTGTAATCCCAACACTTCGGGAGGCCAAAGTGGGCAGATGGCTGAGCCCACTTTTTATTAAGCCCTGGGCAATATGGTGAAACACCATCTCTACCCAGCTACTTGGAAGGCTGAGGTGGGAGGATCGCTTGAGCCCAGGAGGCTGAGATTGTAGTGAGTGGAGATTGCACCACTGTAGCCCTGCCTGGGTGACAGAACAAGACTCTGTCTCAAAAAAATAAGAATAAAATAAAATATCTCAAGTACAGCCATCTCATTTAAAGATAGGGAAATAAAAAGCTGATTTAGGAGAACAGGATCCCAGTGGTCAGCCAGTGAGTGGGCAGGCAAGTACCAACACCCCGAGCACCTGACTCCCAGGCCAATGCCCTCTCAAAATGTTTTCTGCTCAATCCTCTCTGCAGGCATCCTCTGCTGAGAAGTGTTGAGATTTTTCTTAGAGGCTGAGTGAGGTCAAGTCAACCCAATTCGTCCAGGTAAATACAAGCAATATCGCCTTTAAAAGGTGCTAGCAAGAGACGTGTTCACTTGAAGTCAAGTTTTTTTCTTTCTCTTGGACTCCATAATACCTGTCATCATTTATTTATAATCCCACTGAGTATCCTACTCAAGTTTTTTGGCACATCTGGGCACTGAGCAAGGCTAATTAATCCCCCTTCGTCCATGAATTCCTGGGTGAGAATAATTGCTTTATGAGGGTGGTTATAGGGGTACCCGAAGCCTCAAGGAAAATCATTACATCTCTGAGTGGATGTCACTCAGGACAACGGGTCTTTGCCGTGGCCCTGCCAGACAAAGCACCAGCAGCCTGAGGGTTTTTTCCATCAGCTTGGACTCCAGTCTTCTCACCCACCTCTCTTTTGTCACACCCCAAAATAATAATCATAATCACAAGTAAAAACGGGATAATGATGGAATCTTCCTCTCAAGGTTGCTGAAAAAGTAAAAAGATAATGCATGTAAAGAGTTTCGCACCTTGCCTAAAAGTAGTAAGTACTCATTAAGGGAAGAGTAGTAGCAATGCTAACAACGACAATATCAGCTAACATTGATTGAGGGCTTCCCTTATACCAGGCCCTGTTCTAAATGCTTTGCATGTGTCTGATCTCATTTAAGATTCTTTCTAGCTCTTTCACTCTCAGGCTGAATATTCTGATATAAACGAGACCTATTAGGTGTTAGATGATACTTGAGTGAACAGATGTCTGATTCTAGTGCCTGTTCTATTTTCCACTAGCCTGATTGTCTTTATTAAACCCTGGGTTTCCTGGCCCAAGTTCCTGGTAAGTGGATGAACTTGGTTTTCTTTTCTTTCTTCATTTTCATTTTCATTTTCTAAATTAAATAAAATTTATTCTAGAGATGGAGTCTATGTTGCCCAGGCTGGCCTTGCACTCTTGGGTTCAAATGATCCTCCCACCTCTGCCTCTCAAGAATCTGGAATTATAAATATGTACCCAGTGTGCCTGACTGAGCCTAGTTTTCTGACCAACCCAAACACTTGCCCATCTCTCCTTGCTTTCTTTTGCCTATCACCTATCCATCAACCTAATCATCCTCTCATCCATCCATATACTCAGCAACCAAATTATTCAACTACATACCCACCCATCCATCTATCCATCACTCATCTGTTCACTCATTCACCCACTTACTCATCCATCTTTCTTTCAATTCATTCATATATTCTATCCACTATCCATCTTTCTACCTCCTCATCCACCTACCTATTCATTTATTCATCTATCCACCCATCCACACACATCTGTCTTTCCACCCATCCATCTATCTGCCCATTCACCCAACCACACATCTACTCCCTCATCCACCCCAAATAGTCATGCATCTATCCACCACTCACTCCCCACTCATCCATCCATCCATCCTTCTAATCTATCCATGTATCTACCTGCCCACCCAGCCATCTCCACCCATCTACCACCTAACATTTGCAGTAATGCTCTGTGCTAATCCCTAGCTTGCTGTTTTGGGCTCCCTCCCTGGGAGGAAAGGTGGGTGCCATCAGAGGGTCCCCACAGAGGAAGACAGATAAGCCTGCGTGGAGTCCATTGAGCCTCTTTGTGGCCTGGACCTTCAAAGTCACTGACTTCCAGGGTCTGTGGTCAAACAATGATGAAATGCACATGGAAAGTGAGAAGCCCTGCAATTATATGGAAAGAGACAGAGGCTCAGCCCTCCCAATGTTACAGCGGAATGCAGCCTTCCAGCCATCCCTACCAAGCCACTCCACCATACGGTGGAGATGGATGGAGGCACATGCTTCCAGCAGAGCAATTAGAGGGAAACTAATATCTCTTTCCCACAGAGGAGACTGGGAACTCCAAGATGTGATGGAAAGGAGGTGAGTCAGCAAAATGAAGAAATCAAAGCCACAGAGATCAAGAGCTAATTAACTGATCCTCCTAAGATAATGTTTCATTAAAATCCAGTTCTTCTGCCCTGTGGGGACTGATATCTCCCCTACCGCCTCTCCATTGCCCTTTTCCACCCATTCCTGATCTCATCTGCTTCTGCTCTGATCTTTCCCCAAGTCTTATCCTTCCTCCAATCCAACCTCCCCCCAGCTACTAGGGTAGACTTTTAAAGGCACAAGTCTGACCATGTCACTCCCTATTTATAAGCCTTTACGACTCATTGCCCGAGACAAAGGGCAAACTCCCAAGATAAGGCAAAGGCCGTTCATTCATTTAACACAGATTTCCTCGGTGCCTCTCCTCTCTCACAAGCTTGGGGATGGTAGGGCACAAAAATGAGTTTCTGACCCTTGCCCTGTTTCTCCAGTTTCCTTAGCCACCACTCCTTTCCACATTCCTGCATTTCAGCAAAAACTTTCCAACCTCTGGCTTAGTGATAGCCAGTCCCCAGGGAATCTGCCCTTAGTATCCATGCTTTGCTCAGCTCACTTCCACATAGACTCTGGGCTTGGCCTTGTGACTTGCATTTACCAGTGGAATGTGGTGGCAGTAATGCCAGTTCCACACCTAAGCCTTGAAAGGTTCGGGAAGCTTCTGCTTTTGTGCTCTTGGGAGCTCTGAACCACTATGTAGGCAGCCAGGCTACCCTGCTGGAAGGGACTGTGTGAGAAAACCACATGGAAAGTGAGAAGCCCTGCAATTACATGGAAAGAGACAGAGGCTCAGCCCTCCCAATGTTACAGCTGAATGAAGCCTTCCAGCCATCCCTACCAAGGCACCAGACATATGAATGAAGTCATCTGGACGTCCCAGCCTCACCTAACATCTGACTGCAGTTGCAGGAGAGACCCCCAAGTGAGAGCAGCAGCAGAACTATCCAGCTATAAGCCCCATTCTCTTTCTGTTAGTTCTGTTAGTTCTTATGAGAACTAATGAAAGTGCCAACCTGGCTGGGCGCTGTGGCTCACGCCTGTAAAACCAGCACTTTGGGAGGCTAAGATGGGTAGATCACCTGAGGTCAGGAATTTGAGACCAGCCTGACCAACGTGGTAAAACCCTGTCTCTACTAAAAAAATTACAACAATTAACCGAGCATGGTGGCAGGCACCTGTAATCCCAGCTACTCAGGAGGCTGAGGCAGGAGAATTGCTTGGACCCAGGAGGCAGAGGTTGCAGTGAGCCAAGATCATACTGCTGCACTCCAGCCTGGGCAACAGAGTGAGACTCCATCTCAAAAAACAAGCAAACCAAAAGCGCCAATCCACAAAGCTATGAGAAATAATAAAATAGTTTTGTGTTAAGTCACTACATCTTGGAGTTGTTTGTTACACAGCACCAGATATCTGATACAGGGGACTTGCTCCGGCTATTTCCACAGCTTAGAATGTTTCTCCAACCCCAGCCATCTTCTTTACCCCACACAGTGAACTCCTATTCAACTTTCAGAGCCCATATTCAGCATCACTGTCCCTGCCTCCCATAGGCTGAGTTAACATCTCTTTCCTCTGCGAAACTGTATGAGACTAAACTACAATACTCATTTTTCTGTCTCCTCCACTGACTATGAATGACAATATTTACTCATGTAATGCTCACAAGAACCCTACGAGGGAGATGATATTATTATCCATTATCCTATTTTACAGGTGAAGAAGCTGGGGCACAGAGAAATGCCCCCAAATCACCCTGGTATTAAGTGGTTCAGCAGAGATTTAAGCCCACATAGAGCCCAAGTTCTTGTCCACTGTGGCTTCTAAGTAAAGTATAAAAAAGGTATGACATTTATTGGTCTAATTTAACACAAAATCCAGAAGGAGGTGTGATGCCAGGACCTGTCCCAGCAGCAGCCTAGCTGTCTCAGGGTCCTTGGTCGATTTCTGTGAGGTTCTCTTGTCCACATAATCACAAAATGGCTGCCATGCTCAGCCTCTCACATGACAACTCCCAGAGAGGGAGGAAGAAGGAACATCTCCCATATTTCTGAAGCTCCCCACTGATTTTCCCAGCCATCTCATTGGTTAGTACTGGATTACATGACCACCACTAGCCCAGTTACTGGCAAGGGGAACCTGATATCCATGTTTGGCTTGGCCCTATCTTGATTTGGAGGTTGGGCCCATTTTCTTTGAGCACAAGGCTACCTAATATCTGAAGAAAGCCAGGGTTTCTTCTAGTGAGGAAGTTGGCCAATCAATTGGTGTCTCTTCTGCAGTGGTCAGCTCTCAGAACACCGGAAATAAAGTCATGTACAGACTCTGTTCATTCCAAGGATCCAGATGCCCCAAAGGTCACTCTCCCAGGTTTGCATAATGTCAGTTGTCTTAGTCCATTTGTGTTGCCATAAAGGAATACCTAAGGCTGCGTAATTTATAAAGAAAAGAGGCTTATTTGGCTCCATGTTCTGCAGGCTGTACAAGATGTGGCACTGGCATCTGCTTCTGGTGAGGGCCTCAGGCTGCTTCCACTCATGGCGAAAGCGGAAGGGCAGCCCATGTGTGCAGAGATCTCATGGCAAGAGAGGAAGCAAAAAAGAGACAAGGGAGGCACCGGCTCTTTTCAACAATCAGCTCTTGCAGGAACTACTACAGTAAGAACTCACTTATTACCATGGGGAGGGCACCAGGCCTTTCATAAGGGATCAACTCCCATGAACCAAACCCCTCCCATTAGACCACACCTCCGACATTGGGAATCAAATTTCAACATGAGGTTTGCAAAGGTCAAACATCCTAACTATAGCATGGGTGCACCTCTTGTCTCTCCCAGGCCACTGTGAAGCTCCACGGAAGGTCCTGGGGCAATAAGATAGCACACTGCCAGTTCTTCCCCAACTCATCACCCTCCCGTCCTTGCAGACACACACCTCTGAACCATGTCTCAAACGGCCATGACTCCCAAATGCCAGACCAATAATGTGGTTGCATTTTCACTGGTCCATCATGGAATGAATGAGAAAAATAGGGACAATGGAATGAGATTTGTATAAAGCTAAATTGATTCCATTTAAAGGATGATGGTGGTTTTCTTTCCTACTTAAACTCTCTCTTGGCTTCCCAGGGCACTTAGCATAAAGCCCAGCCTCCTCTTCCTGACAAGGTCTGCTCCCAGAGCAGCTCCTGCCACCCCCTCACTCAGCCTCAGCCTCCCTGGGATGCTCTCTTTCTCCAGCACACCGAACCCCTTGCCTCTCTAGGGTTCTTTGGATTTGTAGTCTCTTTCTCCTGGAATGTTCTTCCCCTAGTTCTTTACAAAGTTGCTATCTCTCATCTTGACCTC
Source organism: Rhinopithecus roxellana (assembly GCF_007565055.1). Classification (NCBI taxonomy): domain Eukaryota; kingdom Metazoa; phylum Chordata; class Mammalia; order Primates; family Cercopithecidae; genus Rhinopithecus; species Rhinopithecus roxellana. The sequence goes on from NC_044561.1 coordinate 123,012,567, forward strand.
AACTCATCTCGCCACCTGCCTAGAGACTTTTCCTGACTGCCTCCAAGGCCACGGGCACATCCACCTCTATGTCAGCATCCATCACCTCCTGCTGTTTGCTTGTCTTCGGAGTCCTCCTCAGCACCTGACACTGTATTTATGCTGACTTGTTTCTTCACTGGATGGTCTCTGCTGCCCAAATGTGAAATCTATGAGGGCGGAGACCTTGCCTGGACTAGCACAGTCCTGGACTACCACAGACCTTACTCCCTGGTCTCCAGCTTCCCAGCCCTCGGCATGGACGGTGAGATGGATCCTGTTAGAATATAAGTTAAATCATGGCCTTTCTCTACCCAGACCCTTCCATGGTTGCTGGCCACGCTGCCTCCCTCCTGCTCCTAGAACCCACCCTGGAGCTTCCCATCTTCACATTTGCCATTGCATCTCTCCAGAACATTCTTTCCTCAGATGCCCCAATGGTTTGCTCCTCTCATTTCCATTGAGTTTCTGTTCAAAGCTCCCCCAGGGAGGCCATTCCTGCCCACTCTCTTTAAAATCTCACTTCCCATCTCCTGACTCCTTTATTCTTCTCCAAAGTACTTGTCTCCATTTGAACTGCTTTATATTTTACTCATTTGCCTCATTTCTTATGGTTTCTCCCATGAGAATGTCAGCACCATGAAGACAGGGATGTATCATTTTTTTGGTCTGTGTTACTTACTGCCAGGTCTTGTTGTCTAGAACAGTGCCTGGTACAACAAGAGGTGCTCAAAATATTTACTTAACAAGTGTATAACAGCTTTCTTGAGGTATAATTGATATATCATAAAATTTGTCCACATGGCCAGGGATGGTGGCTCACACCTATAATCCCAGCACTTTGTGAGACCGAGGAGGGAGGATCACTTGAGCCCAGGAGTTTGAGATCAGCCTGGGCAACATGGCAAAACACCCGCTCTACAAAAATATACAAAAACAAAAATTAGCCAGGCAGGTGTGGTGGCTCAGGCCTGTAGTCCCGCCTGTAGTCCCAGCTACTCAGGAGGCTGAGGTGGGAGGATAGCTGGAGCCTGGGAGGCAGAGATTGCAGTGAACTGAAATCACACCACTGCACTCCAGCCTGGGTGACAGAGTGTGACCCCTGTCTCAAAAAAAAAAAAAAAAAAAAAAAAAAAAAAAAAAAAAAAAAAAAAAAAAAAAAAATTCCCCTTTATTAGTACATTCACAGAGTTTTACAACCATCACAGTGATCCATTTTAATAGGTTTCATTAGTGGTTACTGCCTACTTCTCCCGTATTTCCCCATCCCTAGAAACCACTAGCCCGCTTCATGTCTCTACAGATTTGCCTATTCTGGACATTTCATATACATTCAGTCCTATAATAAGTGGCCTTTCATGACTGGCTTCTTTCACTTAGCATAATGTTTTCAAGGCTCATTTGTGTTGTAGCACATGTCAGTACTTGATTCCTTTTTATTGACAAATATTATTCCATTGGAATGGGGGATACATCACATTTTGCTTATCCATTTATCAGTTGGTGGACATCTGGGTTGTTTCCCCCTTTTGGGCTATTCAATATAGACTTTTGAGTGAGTGGTTGTGTTAATTCCAATATGAAACCTACCTTTCTGCTTTAGGGGTATTAAAATATCCTTTCATAAGCTGACAGTAGGAGTAAATGTATTTCTTAATGTCCTTACCTGGCAAAATCAAATGCTAGGTCTTTCTGTTGACTTTAATGGTACAAGGGTATGAAAGGCCAAAGTCTTGGAGCTGCAGATCACTAGGACTCAGGCTATAACAAAGGCTGGGTCAGTGGCTCAGGGAAGCCAAGCCCTGTCCCTCTGGTCCTGCCATGACTCAGACCGTGACTGGTAAACAAGAGAGCATAATGCAGCACATCTCAAACTGGGGTATGGTACCCTGCTGAGGGCACATACTGATGTCCTGAAGAGAAAGACTACATTTCCCAGCCTCCTGTCTGTCCAGTAAGATGTGGTCATGTGATTGAGTTCTGACCAATGGGATGAATGCAGGAGATTTTTCTCTTCTTTGCTTCACCCTCCTTCCTGATGGGTGGAATGTGGACAAAATGCCTGGAGCTCAAGCAGCCATATTGGCCCTTGAGGTGGAAACCACTGGTTACAGATGCTAGAGGGTCCAGAAAGGAGGGATCTCATGATTGTGGAGATGCCACACCACCTCTGGCCTCCTGTATCTGCTTGAGAGAGAAAAAAAAATGTGGCTGGGCATGGTGGCTCATGCCTGTAATCCCAGCACTTTGGGAGGCTGAGGTGGGCAGATCACCTGAAGTCAGGAATTCAAGACCAGCCTGGCCAACATGGTGAAACCCCGTGTCTACTAAAAATACAAAAATTAGCTGGGTGTGGTGGCGCATGCCCATAATCCCAGCTACTCAGGAGGCTGAGGTAGCAGAATCGCTTGAACCTGGGAGGCAGAGGTTGCAGTGAGCTGTGATCACGCCACTGCACTCCAGCCTGGGAGACAGAGCAAGACTCCATCTCAAAAAAAAAAAAAAAGCCTGCAGTCTTGAATGAAAGCGTGTTAATGTATAACATGTTGCTGTGTTGCTTTGAGAAGTCTGTCACTCATTGCCAAATCCCATTCCACCTGACGCACCTCCATGACCTCCTCACAGATGAGGAAACTGACACGAGGCACATCTGCCCTAGGAGATTATTTCTATACAAAGATTTGAGAGAAAAAAACAAATTTCCCTTTTTATTTATCCCAAGGCTTATTTAATCCATGTCACCCCTTCTTTTTATATTAAAATGAATGCATGCATTCTGGGGAAGGATGGAGAACACCCAGTGAATTTTAAAGAGAGCTTTTGTGTTGTCTGCTTGTTACCAGGGTCTGCCCCAAAGGCCTCTAATGCAGTGGTCCCCAATCTTTTTGGCACCGGGGACTGATTTCATAGAAGACAATTTTTCCACGGACCCAGGGGTGGGGGTGGGAGTGTCGTTTCAGGATGGTTCAAGTGCATTACGTTTATTGTGCACTTTATTTATATTATTATTACTTTGTTTGAAATAGTGAGCTAATTATATAACTTACTGTAATGTGGAATCAGTGGGAGCCTCAGCTTGTTTTCCTGCGACTAGATGGTCCCATCTGGGGGTGATGGGAGACAGTGATAGATGATCAGGCATTAGATTCTCATAAGGAGGGCGCAACCTAGATTCCTTGCCTGTGCAGTTCACAATAGGGTTCGCCCTCCTATGAGAATCGAACGGCGCCACTGATATGACAGGAGGTGGAGCTCAGGCAGTAATGTGAGCGATGGGGAGCGGCTGTAAATATACATGAAGCTTTGCTCACTCGCTCGCCATTCACCTCCTGTTGTGGACCCCAGTTCCTAATAGGCCAAGGACCTGCACTGATCCGTGGCCCAGGGGTTGTGGACCCCTGCTCTAATGGGTACTCAATCCCTCTGCTGTCAGCAGGAGGATCACTGAAAGAAAGATCCTGAACACTGTCTCAGGCAGCAGAGGGGCCTGCATTTGAATCCCAGGTCTGCTACTTCTTATCCACATGTTCTTGGGCAAACCACTTCACCTCTCTGACCCTCAGTCTCTTCCTCTATAAAAACGGGGATACTCATCTATGCTTTGGAGGGTGGGTAAAGGTGTGGCTCAATTCTATCTGTGAGAGGCCTGGGCCCACAGCAAGGGACAGAGTAGATGCTCTGTGCTCTCCTGTCCCAGGAGCTGACCTCACCATTCCAGGCACAGCCAATGCCCTCCATCAGGATCACACTCAGAGGCAGTTCCACAAACAAGGATGGTTTAATAGATTTCAGCATGTTTCCACTTGACAATGTTATACGAAAATAGAATCTTTATTAAAATAGCAAGGCATAACAATCACTGCTACTCAGGAAACACTGTGTTTATTCTTTTTAATCATCAAAATCAATGACTTTGGGCAAGACCTGTGAACTCTCAGAGCCTGTTTCTCCATCTGGGGAACAGGCAGGTAGGACATTGCCAGCTCCCTGTGAGTGGGGGCCACTGGTGGGAGGAGATGGCCCTGGTGGCCCATGTGATGAGCAACTTACTCCTCCTTCTGTCCCTGGAGAAGTTCAGGGAGATGCCAGTATGACCTTAAGGCAATGCTAACACTTGCTTATCTCGTTTTGTAACAGAGAAGAGATAGCTCTCAGCCTTGGCCACACCAGCATGAAGGACCCCTCCCCAGTGAATTTATTTTTCTTTTTTATGGTCACTTTATATTTTTGGCAGTGAGTGATACATGTTATCCACTATTGGCAGCAATTGGGGAAAAAAAGTTCCTTTTAAAAATGAAGTTTAAAAAGTGAGTCTGTTTAAAGGAGAATATTCGGTAAACAACAATATTAAAATATAGCAAATAATAGTAATAATAATCACAGTGGTAAGGAAACACTTCATTAGGTCAGCTTAAGAGTATTTTATTCTTGGCCGGGCGCGGTGGCTCACACCTGTAATCCCAGCACTTTGGAAGACCCAGGCGGGCGGATCACAAGGTCAGGAGATCGAGACCGTCCTGGCTAATACGGTGAAACCCCATCTCTACTAAAAATACAAAAATTAGCCAGGCATGGTGGCGGGCACCTGTAGTCCCAGCTACTCGGGAATCTGAGGCAGGAGAATGGCGTGAACCCGGGAGGCAGAGCTTGCAGTGAGCCGAGATCACTCCACTGCACTCCAGCCTGGGCGGCAGAGCGAGACTCTGTCTCAAAAAAAAAAAAAAAAAAAAAGAGTATTTCATTCTTGCCACTGAGCTTAAAAAAGAAAGAAAGAAAGAAAGAAAGAGTATTCCTAACATATGTCCAGCAATTTTGATTCTTAAGCAAGGGATGAAGAAATGCAATGGCATCCAGGTACCTTCCTAACTAGCATGTAGCAGGTAGCTAACCCACTCATCTCTCCCTCTTTTCTTTATAGCTTCTATTTTTTTTTTAGAAAAAAAAAGAAAAAGAAAAAGAACGATTAAAACAAGGGTAGGTTTAAATCATCGTCTCCTGAGCTGCACTTCAGTATCTCAGGTAACAGCTGGAGCTGCCTGGTGGGAGCACGTCTTTTCCTTGAGTGTAATTCACTAATGACTGTGGCTCCAAGGAGGTGTGACCTTTAAAGGGGATTGGCTCTTCTTTGAAGGCAGGTGAGAATCTAGTCTCAGTGACAACCCAGCCTGATTTGGAAGGGGGGAGTCATAAGGGTTTTCCCCCAGCACACCAGGGTTGCAGCCTGCGCAAGACCTTCCATAGCTATTTCTGCCAGCTTGCTTCCTTCCCTTCCCAGCCATGATGAGGTAACTGAGGGTTGCCAGGGAAACCAGCTCTGTCCTCCCACTGGAGGCTGCCAGCTCTGATTTCCCGCAGAGTTAAGAAGGAGGCGGCAGTGGGGGTCACCCAGGCGTGAAGATGGGTTTCCCTGGGGATATCCCGCCTCCTGCCAATCACAGTGTCTCTCTGGGAATCCTGGGGGTGCCTGGAGGTTGAGGCCCAGGGAAGCCCCCAAACACCAGTGCTCCTCTGAGAAGAGATAAGCCTCCGGGACATTCAGAGGTCTAGGGTTCTTTTCTCTTCCTTCAGCTAAAGCTCATTATGTGTCTTACGATATGTGCCCATGTTTAGGTGCCTCTGGCTCTGTCAGCTCTCTGAAGCCAGAAAGAATTGCACCATCACCAGCCCCCTTGAGCCCAAGGAACAGGAGTTGCCTATCCAGCATTTGCTCCTGGGACAGTGAATCTGCCTGCTGAGTTCTACAGCTTATGAATTATGTGGCCCCAGGCAAGTCACCTCACCTCTCGGTTTTCTCATCTATGAAGTGGGCACAACCCTCCTTCTCTTCACAGAGATGCTGTGAGGAGTAGAAATACTGTCTATGGGGCCTATCGCAGGCATTTAAAGGGCCTCAACAGACAGGACCTTATATTAATAAAACTAGGATCATAAAAAATGTTTGCAGGCCATTTTTCTCTTTAAGCTGTTTTTTATTTTAATTAATTAATTAATTAATTAATTGAGACAGAGTCTTGCTCAGTTGCCCAGGCTGGAGTGTCGTGGCACAGTCTCAGCTCACTGCAACCTCCACCTCCTAGGTTCAAGCAATTCTGGTGCGTCAGCCTCCTGAGTAGCTGGGATTACAGGCGCCTACCACCACACCCGGCTAATTTCTGTATGTTTAGTAGAGACGGGGTTTCACCGTGTTGGCCAGGCTGGTCTTGAACTCTCGACCTCAAGTGATCCGCCCATCTCGGCCTCCCAAAGTGCTGGGATTATAGGCGTGAGCCATTGTGCCTGGTCTAGGCTTTTTGTTCTAAAGCTGGGGCAAAGGCAGATTTTCATCACTGATACATTTGTTCAAAGGGTGGTGCACTCAGGCTGGGTTGGACCAATTAGCTGGTCCCCACCACCTCTTACAATGTCACTTCTAAGAGTTAGAACAGGGTCTCACACTCAGATGCCCTCAGTGCCAGGAGGCGCTGTGAATGCAGAAGCAGACCCGGTCAGAACTCTGGTGAAGCTGAGAGCACGTGTCCCACATAAGGGAGGCAGCTGCCATTCAGGTCTGGCCAAGAGTTACCCTTGGGAATGTGAGCCCAGTGTGGTCAGATAAACCAAGTTTTCAAGAGACGTTTTGAATGAACTCTCCCAAAGATGATAACAACTAAGGTATTTTCTTTAAGTGCAGTCCAAATAAAACAGGTCTGCAGACTGGATCGTGACCACAGTTGGGGCTTCTGCACTAGAATGCATGAAATCGGCACCTTCTTTTTTAGCTTGACGTGTCTAAGGAGTCCTGGCTGGCTCCTTCCAGCCATCTTCTCTGGGTTGTGTCTTCCTTAGCTCCCTACCTGAGTACTGACACTGAGAAAGCCCATCCCATCTGGTGCCTGTCACTCTAGAACAGAGAACTCCACTCCTCAGAGCCCAGGGTTTGGAGGGTGTCCCTGTTCTGTGCTGGGAACGCATCAGCCTTGGGGGAAGCTCTCCTGCATTTTCTCAGGTAGTGTGAGCAGTGGGGCAATCCGGCAAATGGGGCCCCCAGGGAAGCAGATCTTCTAAGGGACTCCTTTGGCTTTAGCTGGTTTAAGGATGATTGGGGGACTGACTGCTGAATGACATCAGTGGATAGACTGCTAGGTCCTGAATGGCCTTTCTGTGGCCAGCATCTGCTTTGACTGGATAAGGCCTGGGCCATGCTAGCTGATAAGAATTGGGAAGGTGACCCCTCCAGGAGTTGGGGACAGAGCAGTGAGGATTCCTAGTCCTGCCTTGTCTGAATAGCTTTTGTGGATATCACAAGGTGAGAGGAACGAGGTGAGTTGGGAACAGACAAAGCCTGATTTTGGAAAGAACTTTGCAGCGGATAATCCATAGAGCTTTCAATGTCTTTTCTTTGTTCACCCTCTCTTAACGTTTCCCTCCTCTGGACCCAGTCTTCTGGGAGAAAAGCAGGGAAGTGGTAATGCTAGCACCTGCACCCAAGCCAACTGTGCACACAGAAAGCTGGGAGGCTGGGGCAGGCTGAGCAGAGGCGAGCACGTGGATCCATCTGCTCCCTGTCATGGGCGGATGCGGTAGCGGATGGGCACGTCATGTTCTGGCTGCATCAGACCGAAGCCATACCTGCTGAGGTCAAACTCAGGGATCTCCACATCTGCGTTGATCAGCTCCAGGTCCAAGTGCACCAGCACGAGGAACACAAATCTGCAGAGAGATGGCATGGAAGGTGTGAAGGAGAGGAGTAGAGCAGGGAATTATTGGGAATAAGGTAGGGAAGCCATGGCTGCCTCCTAAGTCTGACACCAATTTTGGGAAAAAGGAGAAGAAGAGAGGCATGAGGAAGTTGAACAAACGCATTTGCTGCTCACCACATTTGCCAGCCCCCTGTAAGGTGAGGCAGACCCATGGATGAGTTCTGGTGAATGGGCTGTGTGCAGAAGTGGCCTGTGCCACCCCTGTGTCAAAGCATTCACGAGCCAGCGTGTGGCTCTCCCGCTGTCCCTCCTGCCTGGCAGCCATGCAGGCTTCATGTTGACATGGCGGAGCTGAAAGAGGGAAAGAGCCTGGCCCGAGTCTCTGCACAGAGTGGGGAAGCCCCCCAAACCCACAGCTGATACCGTGTGAGTAGACCTACACCTCTGTTGGTAAAAGCCACTGAGACTCGGCAGGTGCAGAGCTGAGCCTATGCTGATTAATACAGCAACTCCTCTGGATCCTCCAGTCCACGCCCTTCCCCGCCTTTCTCCAAACTCCTGGAACCCTCACTGTCTATCTTGGCCAGGGCTGCTGCTAACCCTTAGATGTCTCTGTGAGATTAGAAACAGGCATCGCTCTCTCAAGACATTTTACTGCCATCTCCGAGAAAATTGTCCTAAATAGACCAACTTTGCAAGAACAAGCGCTCTCTACTGCCATCTTCTGAGAAAACTGTCATACTAAACATTCGAAGCTGCCATGCCTATGATGTAATTAGTGCCCCCATAAACATGGAGCCAGCCCTACAGATGTCAACGATTGCTGCCTCCCTGCCTCATCTTACAATGCCCATGTTTGTAAGTGTCAGGAGAATGTCTCATAACTCTTTTCCCACCACTATTCCCTACCCCAACCCAGGTGCCCAATGCAGGACTGAGCACATGGCGGGGATTCTTCTGTCTCACTGAAGGAGTGAAGAAGAGGGCAGAGGAGGAGAGAGGGGGGTTAACACTCTGGACAGAAGATCTGGGCTGTGCCGCTTATGGGAATGTGGCCCTCGGCAAGTTCTTTCCCACTCTGGGTCTCGGTTCTCCCATCTGGTCAAAGAGGGGAAAGGCAAGTTGAGTCTCTTCCAGCTCTGAGGCTGTAGGATACTAGAGGGTGAGTTTCTATGGGATGGCAGTTTTGTGCCCACCCCTGGATTTGAACCCCAGCACCTCCACTTTCTGGGAACACGGCAAATGATCTGACCTGTCTAGACTCAGTTTTAGATGGACCAGCAGGGTTGTCATGACAATTCAGTGAGATAAAAATAACAACAAATTAGCTAATTTATTGGAACACTGTGCGCTAGGCACCAGCTAAGCATTTAGTACCCGCTATCTCTTCATATCTGTCCAAAAAGTTGATGAGGTAGGAACGCCAATCGGTTCTGCTCTAACACTTGTTTTGAACAGGTGAATTTGTTCCAATAGGATTGATATATTAGGGCACCATTTGAATATAATGCAAGTTTCACATTTGCTCATGTGCAATTTCACTTGTAAGAAGCATGAAGTAAAGGCAAAAAACTGCACCCAGCTGAACCTGGCTGTGCAGAAATCCATAAAACATACACGTGCACACAACTAAGCATCGATCTACAGCCACAATTATTACAGCACTTACATAGTTCTTAGCCATGAACATGTGTAAAACTTTACTACCATTTTTTACTGGGTTCTTCTCTCTTTTTTTATTTTTAATGTGTCACTGATGAGGTTTTTGAGTGTTGGGCCCCAGTCCCCCTTTTCCCCTAATCCCTGCAGGTTTTTCTTTTCTTTTTTTCTTCTTTTCTTTTTTTTTTTTTTTAGATAGAATCTCACTCTGTCGCCCAGGCTAGAGTGCAATGGTGCGATCTTGGCTCACTGCAACCTCCACTTCCCAGGTTCAAGAGATTCTCCTGCCTCAGCCTCCTGAGTAGCTGAGATTACAGGCATGCTCTGCTACGCCCAGCCAATTTTTGTATTTTTAGTAGAGATGGGGTTTCACCATGTTGGCTAGGCTGGTCTCAAACTTCTGGCCTCAAATGATCCACCCACCTCGGCCTCCCAAAGTGCTGGGATTACAGGCATGAATTCCTGCAGTTTTTGTTGCGTGATTTCATACAGCAAGGTGATTTTTAGGAATGTATATGAGCTGTATTATGCTCATAATCAACTCCATTTTCTTGAGGAAACTGAGGCCAAAGGTCAATGTAACATGCCCATTCACTTAGCATAATGCATGCATATTCATAATAATAATAATTATGATAACAATTAACATTTTTCAAATGCCTGCAATGAGCCAGGCAGTGGGTTAAGAACTTAGAAAGATCCAGTTCATTTATCCTGTCACTCCTGGGGTGTAGTTATAATCAGAACCCTCATTTTATAGTTGAGGAAACAGAGGCTCGGAAGGTAACCCAGCTTATGATTGCACAGGGGCTGGACGGAGGACAGGGCAAATGTCATAACCCCGGTCCAATCTGTTTGTGATGCTGATGGCCAAAGCTCCTGGAGTTCAAAGGAGATAATTTATGAGACTTTCGGCCCCACAGGCATTAAAATAACCAACTGGGAACAGTGAAGTTCGGCCAGTTCCTAACACAAAGTTCTGAACACGCAGCAGCAGCTGCAGACAGACAGCTGTGGTCAGCTGAAAGGAATGTCCAGTATTTGGAATCCGGACACCAGTCTTGGAGGGAAGAACCTGCTGCCATATCTGATTATTTCCAAAAGAAATCCGAAATCTGGCTTTTTTACATGAGCTCTTCTGATTTAAAGCACACAGTTGTGAAACCACAAATAAGAGATGGCTCACGGGCTGTCCATGTGGAGCCTCTGCCAAATCATTCTCCTGGCTGAGCCTTCAGTCCCAGGAGAGAAGGGCGCGTATCAACCAGGGGATCAGGAGCCACCCTGGACCCGCCCTGGGCCCCACTCACTGTTTGATGCTGTTGACTGCGTAACTCCTCCCCAGACAGTGATTGTGCCCCGCGCCCCAGGGCATGTTGTAATTCTTCAGCCGTTTCCCATCCTTGTAAAAGTCTTTCTTCTCTGATCCGTCAGGGTTCAGGAATCGGTTGTATTTAAATACCTGAAATAGGAAGAAGGTCCTCTTCTGACCCCATTCCCAGAACAAGCCCACGCCAAGAAAAATGTATGAGGATGTTCATGGCAGTCATGTTTATAGGAGGGAAAATCTGGAAACCATATACAGGTCAATTGATAGGGGATTGGTTAAAAAATTATGGCAAAAGGTTTGTGTGTACTGACATGGAAAGAATTTCTACAATTGGTTGTTGAGTGAAAAAAGCAAGTTTCAGAATAGTATATATTGTATGATCCTATACACACACCAGTCTTTTCATGGTCTGTGAATGTGTTGTGTGTATGCCTGTAAAGCCATGAAAACAATTCACAAGGCACACTCCAAACCATGGTTAGAGAACTCTGTAGAACTGGAGAAGAAGGGAAATATATATATTTCACATTAAAGTATATATTTCTCTGTATTTCTTTATACTCTATAATATATATTACTTCTGTAATGTAAAATAAAAGAAATTAAAATATTTTTAAAAGAAAATGCCAATTTCCTTTGGTTACACTGCACAGTGGTAAGGCAAGGTTGTACCTGAGCACAGAGCTTGGCATGCAGTAGCTGCTGACTGAAAGATGGGTGGAAGGATAGGTGAATGAACCAGTGGATAGATTAAGAGATGGAAACATGGATGGAAAGATGAATGAATGGAGGGATGGATGGATGGATGGGTAGATGGGGTGGATGGACAGATGGGTAGATAGGTGAATGAATGGGTAGATTGATGGGTGGATGGATGAATACACGGATGAATGGACAAGTGGATGGATAGATGAGTAGATGAGTGGATGGGTGGATAAGTAGAAGAATGGGTGGACGGACATATGAGTGAGTGGGTGGATGGATGAATGGATGGGTGGATAAATGGATGAATGGGTGGGCGGATGAATAGATGAATGAGTAGATGGATGAATGGACAGATGGATGGATAGATGGGTGGATAGATGGATGGATTCATGGGTAGGTGGGTGGATGAAAGAGTAGCTTGGTGGGTGGATGGATGGATGGATGGATGGATGGGTGGGCGGATGGGTGGATGGATTAATGGATGGGTAGATGGGCGAGTGTGTGGATGGATGGATGGATGGATGGATGGATGGATGGATGGATGGATGAATGGATGGACAGATAGATTAATGGATGGATGGGTGAGTCTGTGGATGGATGAATGGATGGATGGATGCATGGGTAGATGGGTGGCTGGATGGATAGATGAGTGGATGGGTGGCTGGATGGATAGATGAATGGGTAGATGGGTGAATGAAAGGGTAAATTGGGTGGGTGGATGGATGAATGGATGGGTGGATGGATAGATGAATGGATAGGTAGATAGGTGAGTGTGTGGCTGGGTGGATGAATAAATGGATAGACAGATGCATGAGTAGATGGGTAGATAGATGAATGAATGGATGGATGGGTGAGCATGTAGTTTAGGGTCTGACACACAGTAAACACCCAATCTGTTAGCAATCGTGAAAGTTTACTTCTTCTCAAAGTCTGGGGAGAGGGAAAAGTGTTGAGAAACTGACACTATAACATTCTGAAATAAGGAAAATGGCTCAGCTATCACAAAGCACTCAGTGTGAATGAACATCCCCTCACGTCCTACCGTTCCTCAGAGACCCTTGAACATGAGGGGATCTGGGTCTGCCTCCAAGAGAAGCTGTGAAAAAAGGTAGGAGCCAGAGAGATATCAGAAGGCTGGGGAGAGAGTGGGGCCATCAATATCTGCTTCTGCATGATCCCATTTAATCTTCCTATCAATCTTACGAGGCAGGTGCTATGATGAGGTCCATTTCACAGGTGAGGAAGCAAACACAGAGAGGTGAAGCAATCTAGGCCATGTCACATAGCAAACAAAGAGCAGAGCCAGGCTGCCACTCAGATCTGGCTCATCCCAAAGTCACTGATTTTCCTCCCACAGACCCCATATGACCAGGCACCCCTGCCATTTACCTCTGGGTCTGTGTAGATTTCTGGGTCTCTCTGGGGGCTCAGGAAGGGGAAGAGGAGAAGGCGGTCACCACGTCGCAGGTTGAATTCTCGCCCGTCTGCCATGGGCATGGCCAGGTCCACCACAACCTCGCGCGTGATGAAGGGGGCAGCTGTAAGCCTGAGGCTCTCACTCAGCACGCTGTCTGCATGGGGCAGGTGCAAGGAAGGGTCAGCAGGCTATCCCTTCACCTGCTCATGTGCCACCCCCAACTCTTATTTTACAGAGGAAGATGAAGAGGCTCAGAGAGGGTGCCTGCCTCGTCCACACAGTCACACAGCAAGGTGAAAAAGGACACATGATGACACGTGGTCTCTGTGGTCCCTCAGAGACCCTTGAACATGAGGGTATCCAGGTCTGACCCCAAGGTAAGTTGTGAGGGAAAGTGGGAGCTAGGGAGATATCAGAAGGCTGGGGAGAGAGTAGGGCCATCAATCTCTGTTCCTGCCTTCCTGGCATATATTTCTCTTCTGAAAACGGGCCCCTGGTTTTCCTCTAGGGTCCATCCCTCTCTCACTCTCAGGGGTTAGACTGCTGATTCTATGCTCAACTCCTGGGATGAGGCTGTGACTGGCCAATCACAGCATCCCTCTGAGCCCTGTGATTGGTTCAGGATGGACACATGACCCAAAGAAAGCCAATGAGATACAGTCTTGGGACTCTTGGTGGGAAAATTGTAAGAGATGCAGAGTCTCACAAAGCCAGGAGGAAGTCAGCCTTGAGCTGCCAACAGCTACTGCCAGCCTGAGACTGGGGTCAACCCAGTGGGATGACAGGTGGAGAGGAACTGAGTAGTCCTGACAATATTGTTAAAGTGCCTGGATCCACCTGTGCCTGAAGCCAGTCCTTTGGACTTTTTAGTGACATGTCTCAAAGTACCTTTTCACCTCAGTCAACTGAAGTTAGGTTTTCTGTCACTTGACCCCTAGCTGAGACTGGAGTATGGAGATGCCAGGTGTGTGAAGATAGGAGGCTCAGGGAGACCCTAGGTTGGAGGACACTGATGGACTCTGGAAGACAGGAGCCCATGTTGGGGAGGATTTTGGGGGTCCATGATGACGCAGTCTTAGGGGCTATCTTGGAGGGTGTGACCATCTCACCAAGCACAGGCGTGTCATCTAGAACCTTCTGTGGGAGGGTGGTCATCTGCGAGACAGGCTGCTCTGCTTGCCAAAGGATACTCTCGAGCTCTCCGCGGACAGCAGCCAGGGCTTCAGGATTCTTGAGAAGGAAGAGCAGGAGCCAGAAAGCAGCAGGACCCATATTCCCCTGCAAGGAGAAGGGCCCCTGTTATGTCATTATGAGGGCAGAGCTGACTCGTCTCTGCCAGGGACACGGCCCAGGCCAAGACAGAGGGGCCAGTAGACCTGGGTTCCCACTACTGCCAAACACCCGGGAATGACTAGTGTCTATCTCCAGCCTCAGGACATGGCCAAAACTACTCTGTGGCCCAAAATACCTACTTCAGGGCCACTCATGGTATCCCTGACTGTGTGCGAAGTCACTAATTCTAGGTCACACAGGGAATCTTCGTAGCTAATCAGCAAAACGGTGTCAGTAGTAGGAACAGCGTGTATCAGTTAAGACTGTTCACAGCTGAGAATGATCACATTGTTGGCCCCAGTTCTTCACCAATCCCAGAATCCCCGCTCCTTACCATGTGACTTTGCTGTTCCTCCCATTCAAGAGCCAGAGTGTATTTTCCTTGTCCTTTGAATTTATGCTCAGCCGTGGACTTGCTTTGGCCAATAGAATGAGGTGGAATTGAAGGAACAGCCATTCTACGCCTAAGCCGCGAGAAACTTTGTGTTTCCACTTGCCTGACAAGCCCACTGATCCCAAGAGGAGGATGAGAGACTCATGGACAGAGCTGAGCTGCCCCACTGAGCCAGACCCACAGACCCGTGAGTTAAATAAATGCTGATGGGTGTATGCCACTGAGTTGCTGTGGTTGTTTGTTAGGCAACAATAGCTAACTGGTGCGATATCTAAAGATTTGCTTCCAAATATAATCATTCTCGATGTAGTTTGGGATGCAAAATGTTATCCATATGCTATGCTTTGTATCTTAAAATTCTTTCAGTCACTTGAAGAATAAATGTGTGCGTGTTGTGTACATATAAAAGAAAGTGGCAATCATCATTGATGACTGAAAGCTATGAATAAAAATCATTTAAACTTCCCAATAGATAAACACTTAGGAAAATGAGTGGAATTTCTTGCTTCAAGGCTTCAGTCTTAGCTCAACATTTTCATACACATTTTAGCTTCAGCTCTTTGGTATGTGGCTAAAATATCTATATGGCACCCTTCAGTGATCCAGACATGGGTAGAATACCAACTAATTTCAATTTGGGGGAAGGTTTTTGTCTGCCATGACTATCCTATTCAATCATAATAATGGAATATTAAATCATCATTAAATATCATGTTTACCCAGTAATTTCATTACAGACACAATTGCACACGGGCAGAAGGACATATGCATAAAGATAATTATTGCAGTGCTAATGTAATAGAAAAAAGCTGGAAACAACCTCCATGTCTATCAATAGGAGATCAATGAGATAAATGAAGATCCAGCCATTGGATGATGATGCAGGAAGTCATTAAAAAGAAGCCGGCTCTGTGTGTACTGATGTGGGACTGTAGCCAAGACACACAGAAGCATGCAAACAGCAAGGTGCAGGGTGGTGGCTCAGCATGCTGCCATTTGTGTGTTTGTTTAAAGAGAAATATACATGAAGAAGCACAGACCATCCCTTTTTTTGAGACAGGGTCTTGCTCTGTCACCCAGGCTGGAATGCAGTGGCACAATCATAGCTCACTGCAGCCTTGACCTCTTGGCTCAAGTGATCCTCCTGCCTTAGCCTCCCAAGGAGCTGGGGCCACAGGCACATGCTACCCAGCTAGGTTTTGTTGTTGTTGTTGTTGTTGTTGTTGTTGTTGTTTTGGTAGAGATGGAGGTCTCCCTATGTTTCCCAGGCTGATCTCAAACTCCTGACCTCAAGCAGTCCTCCTGCCACAGCCTCCCAAAGAAGCACAGACCATCGCTAAGAGACACCAGAAACTGGTAACTGAGGTTAACTTGGGACAGAAGCTGGGAAGACAAGAGGATAGGGAGGAAGGAGGCTGACTTTCCTTGCAAATACCCTTTGAAACTGTTCAAAATTTTTTAATGGACACATTAATTTTAAGTGAAACAGAAGGCACCCAGGCTGGAGTGCAGTGGTGTGATCGTGGCTCACTGCAACCTCTACCTCCTGGGCTCAAGTGATCCTCCTACCTCAGCCTCTCAAGTAGCTGATACAAGCATGCACCACCATGCCCAGCTAATCTTTCTATTTTTTGTAAAGATGAGGTCTCACTATGTTTCTCAGGCTGTATTCAAATGATTTCTATAGTGTTGTACAATGTCATGAGAAATGCTCATGTTATAGTATTAGACCAAATAGAAGGTTAGATTAAAACAGCTGCATGATCTTAATCACAGAAGAAAAACGTACTGGGAAAAGCTGGAAAGAAATGCACCATAGCATCAATGATGGTGAGATAGATTGTGCCTTCCTCTTTAGTGCCCATGAGGCCAGGAGGCACCACACTCCTCTGCTCAATACTTTCATCATGCAGGTGCCATTATTAGGCCTTACTGAAAAGGAAAACTGAAGTACTCCCTGGTTGCTACCCACTGCCCAGCATATAGTGGAGGCTCACTGACATTTGTCAAATAAACATCTATGTACCTTTGGATCAGAGGTGGAGCTCCAAGACAGCCTGGGAGGTGGACTGGAAGATCCCTGGACTGAGACCAGGCAGAGGTGGGTTCAAATCCCAGCTCCCCACTTTCTGTGACTGTGGACAAGTCATGTCCCCCTTTGGGTCTCAACACTGGGGGTAACATTGCTACCTCCTGGGTGGTTGCAAGGGTCCAGTGAGGCTGAATGCAAGCAATCCCACACGTGTTGTGCCCAGAGTAGGTGCTCAGAAGTCGTTACCCCTCCCCCACTGGCCCCTCCCCTGGATTTGAGAACAAGTCAGTGGGGGCCTCCGGCCCTTTCTGAGAGTTCTGCCAGCACCTCAGGTCCAGCTGACACAGCGAGGTCACTTGCTGTCCATCACTTAAATAGCCAGGCGAATGTGGGTGATAAATAATTCAGCACTGGCTTAGCTCAGCGCCAAGGCCATTTTATCTGGCCCAGATGGTCAGATGGGGGCCACCGCTCATTAATTACCAAGCAGGAGTGGAACACATGGGCCCTTGGCTATCTCTGCTTGCAGGAAAAAGCTGTGGCAAGTTAGGGAGGTGACCAAGACCACCTTCTACCCGACTGCACAGATGTGAGTGTGAGTGTGTGTGTATGTGTGTGTGTGAGAGAGAGAGTGTGTGTGTGTGTGTGTGTGCACGCGACCATAAGAGATCCTGAATTTGCCACCCTGGAATTGGAGCTTTCACTCATGAAGACTTGCCTCCGTTTACTCAGGAAGACACTTCTCATGTGTCCTCATTCCCTCCTACTGCAGCCAAAGGCCATGACCCAGCAGTGCCACCCCCTGTTCTAGCTTTCCCGTGAATGGCGGCAGCTGACCTCTGGGGGGCACTGACTGCGGGCCAGACCACACCCTTGGCGATTCACATGCTCCTTTTTGTCACCTCCTGACCACATGGCCCATCAGTGGGAGTGGGGGACTCCCACTGCCCGTGCCTGCCTGCATCCACTTCCTTGTCTGTGGGTAATAGCACCCCACTTTCCTTCGTAAAACCACCTCCTCATAAATCCAAGTCCGTGTAAGTCATCCAGGACTGACCCATCCTTCCAGACTTCAAGTGTGGGCATGGGACCCAGGCAGAGGTCCCATGAGTGATCCACGCAGAGGGGGGCATGTGACGTGGGCTGGGCCAGTGAGTATCAGGCTTGGGAGCTGTGCTAGAATTTAAGGGAAGGGAACCCTCCTCCACAGGATTGCTAAATTGCATGGAGCTGCTGGAGGCCATTGTAGCCACCCGCCAGGAGACCCTCTGAGGATGCAGCTCGGCAGAAGGAAGACCTGAGGGATGGGGGTCACATATTGTGTTTCTTTTAATTTTTGTGATTTAAAAGATTCCAACGGAATAAAAGAATATTCCAAGTGTGATAATGATGTGTTAGTGTAGGTCATAAATTGTAACAAATGTGCCACTCTGCTGAGGGACACTGGAGATGGAAAGGCGAGACACTGGGAGAAAGCGGCTAAGGGGGGGTCCTTGCACCTTTCCTTCAATTTTGCTGTGAACCTAAACCTGCTTTAAAAATAGAGTCTATTTAAAACAAACAAACAAAAGCCCTACGTGAATGTGGGATTGTGGATTGGCTCCTGGAAGAGAAAAAGGATATTAGTAGAAAAACTGGGGCAATGTGAATAAAGTATGGACTTTAGTTACTAGCAATGTCCCAGTGCTAATTTCTTAGCACTTGATGAATGTATTGTAGTTATGTATGTAACATTAGGGAAAGCTGGGTGAAGAGTATTTGGGAACTTCCTGTACTATCTTTGCAACTCTTTTATAACCTAAAATTATTTCAAGATAAAACTACTGAAGACAAAACAAAAACAAAAACAAAAAAAAAAACCCAACCCTCTTTACAGATGGTGAAACTGAAGCCCAGAAAAGTGACTTGTTTGAGGCCACACAACTAGTTTAGTGGCAGAGCTGATATTCCACCCAAGTCTGTCTGACTCTCAATACTGTGGTTTTGCTTTCCACCCCGTTGTCAAATGCTTCAAGGATTCTTCTCGATGATCATTATCTCAGTGGAGCTATCTGCAGGCCCAGCAGCTCCCGTGGCCCCCTCCCCTACCTCTCAGGACCACCCAGGAGTTTCCAGGGATGTGTGGCTCTGGCTGCTGAGGATGTGAGGGGGTGAAGGCCAAGCCAGATATGGGGAAGGAAGAGAAGGATCAGATGTGATGGATGGGGCTGAGGGACATCATGATAATCAGTGGTTTCAGTCCTGGCATTGCCAGAATCAGTGGGCTCAGAGCTGGGAGGGAAACCTGTCCTGTGTTTGCAAACTCTCCTCCATCTGCCCCCCACCACCCCACCCCACCTTCCCTTAGAGCCTCCTCTTCCCCCTGGCTGAACCTTAGGTCTCAGCCCATAGGGTCCTCCCTGGATGCCCAAGCCTCCCACTGCCCCTTCCATCACTCTCGATTCCAGGTTCAGGGGTTCTGGATTCATGAAGCTGTTGTGAGGATCCTATAAGATGATGTTTGCAAAGTGCTCAACAGGATGCTTGGCTCAGGATAAGTGCTCAGTATCTTTTGCGATTATTATTCCTGACTCATCATCTCCGACCTGACAGCAGCAATCACAGCTACCATTTTTCAGCCTCTCCGCAGCATCTGACCCAGCTTCCCACTCCCGGCTCTCCCCCCACCTTCCTGGCCCCTCCTCCTCACCTTTCCCACCACTGGAGAGCCCCAGGGACGCCCCCTTCTTCACCCATCCTTGCCTGCAGTATATCTTCCAGTCCTGAGGCTTTAAACTCCTCTATGCTGACAACTCCCAAGCCTGGACCTCAAACTTGAACTCCAGACTCTCTTCTCCAGGTGTCCACTCCCCAACCTCCATCTCAAATTCAGCATACCCAAAGCCAAACCCCCAATCTTCTCCCTGAAACTTCCTCCTCCCGCCATCTTCCTCATCTGCCCATGGCTCTGCCATCCCTCCTGTCACTCAAGCCCAAACCTGGAGTCATCCTTGATGGCCTCCCCCAAGGTCCTATCCAACAGTAGATCCTGTTAGCTTTACTTTGGAATGTGTTCAGATTCTAATCACCCCCGACCCTGGCCCAGCAGCACCCTCTCTTGCCTGGATCCTGCAATGGCCTCCTCCCTGCTCTTCCTGCCTCTGCTTCCCCACCCCCTACAGTCTCTTGTCAGCACTGCAGCCAGAATGATCCCTCTAATGCGTTAAGACAGGCCAGGATTTTCCTCTGCTCAGAGCCCTCAGCAGGCACCTGTCTCACTCAAAGTAAAAGCCAAAGCCCTCCCCATGGCCTACAGGGACCTGTGTGGTCCTGCAGCTCTGCCTCCCCACCATGTCACCCTCAGTCCTGCCTCAGGGCCTTTGCACTTGCTGCTCCCTGCCTGGGAGCCTTCACTCTATATATTTATATGGTTCACCCCTCACTTCCTTCAGTCTCTGCTCAGATGTCACCTTTCAGTTAGGCCTTCCTGTGCCTGCCTTCCTGCTGCATCTCTTCTCCATAGAACACATTCCCTCTAAAACTTTTTTTTTTATTATTTGAGACAGAGTCTTTTTTTTTGGAGACGGAGTCTCTCTTGTCGCCCAGGCTGGAGTGCAATGACGCAATCTCGGCTCACCGCAACCTCTACCTCCTGAGTTCAAGTGATTCTCATGCCTCAGCCTCCCAAGTAGCTGGGATTATGGGCCTGTGCCACCATGCCTGACTAATTTTTGTATTTTTAGTAGAGTCAGGGTTTCACCATGTTGGCCAGGCTGGTCTCAAACTCCTGATCTCAAGTGATCTGCCTGCCTCGGCCTCTCAAAGTGTTGAGATTACAGGTGTGAGTCACTGCGCCTGGCCTCTAACACATTTTAGATGCTTACTTGTTTGCTTGTTTATTTATTTATTTATTTTTTAGACAGGATCTTACTATGTCACCCACGATGGAGTGCAGTGGCACAATCATGGCTCATTTCAGCCTTGACCTCCTAGGTTCAAGCAATGCTCCTGCCTCAGCCTCCCAAGTAGCTGGGACTACAACTGTGCACCACCCCGCCCAGCTTTTCTACAAAAAAATAAGATTTTTTTGTAGAGATGGGGTCTTGCTATGTTGCCCAGACTGGTCTTGAACTCTGGACCTCAAACGATGTTCCTGTCTAACCTCCCAAAGCACTGTGATTACAGCTTATGTGTTTATTAATTGTCTATCTTCTCCCACCAGAATGCTAGCTCCCTAAAGGTAGGGATTTTTGTCTGTTTTGCTCTCTGCTCTATCCCCAGCTTCTGGAATGGGGCCTGGTCCACAGCAGGCACTCTAAATATTTGCTGAAGATGTTTATTGAGCACTTGTTATTCGCAAGTCACAGTTACAAAGTTGCACATGTATTCCTGCCTCCTTTCATCTTCATAACCACATCTTAAAGCGAGTGCTACCATCTCCATTTTACAGAGGAGTAAACTGAGGTGCTCAGAGGTTAAGTGACTGACTTGCCAAGAAGTGTCAAAGTCAGAATTCAAATCCAGGCAGGGAGGTCACAGAACCTGTGCCAGAAACTTCTAGACCAAGTACCTTCTTGGCTCTGCTCCCAAAAGGCTCTTGAAAAGTTTTCCCACCTGCTTGAATTCTGGACGCTGTCAACGACTCAACCTCAGAGGACGTCTTGTCCCCAGCTCCTGCCCAGCTCTCCTGGCCCTGCCAAAGGCTGTTCCCTGGACTTTCTGCCACTCAAGCCCCTCAGCCAGCATCCAGTTTTGCTGACACAGGTCATTTCCACAAGGGTTCTGGGGACACTTTGGAGCTCCAAGTCATCTCTGCACATAAATATGTTATTAGGCACTGATGTGGGGGACAACTGCCAATTAATCCCAGTCCCCCACCCCTTGCCAGTCTCTGCCTGCAAGGACAGTTAATGGCTCTGAGAGGAAACTAAAAATAAGCTGCAAGTCGATGGGAGAGGAATTACCCAGAAATGTCAGCCTGTACAACTGTCACTGTTGAAGTGGGGCCAAGAGAAAGATGGGGAGCTTGGAGATCAGGAAAGAGGGCAGGATCCAGGCCTGGAGCCCTGCAGCATCAAAGGCCACCCTGTTTCTCTCACTCCAATATCTGGTCCATGACCAAATCCACTGGCTCTGTCTTCCTGAAATTTCCAAAATCAATCCACGTCCTCATCACCTCCATGGCCACCACCTGACCCTGCTACCACCTGACCCTGCCACCACCGTTTCCTCCTTGGTGCCCTTGCTTTTGCCCCCAAGATCCTGTCCCTCCTCTGCTCGGAACTCTCCTAGGTCCCCATGTCACCCCCCAAAAAAATCCCAAATCCTCACTTATGAGGACCCACAAGGCCCTCAGTGACCTCTTCCCTCGGTCTCATGCCCCCTTCCTCACTCTGCTTCAGCTGTGTGATCCAACTCTACTCTGTGTGATCCAACCCCAGGGCCTTTGCACTTGCTGTTTCCATTATTGGAAGCTTCTATCCCCACATCTTCTCCAAGTCTCTGAATCTAGCTTTCTTATCATCCAGGGCTCAGCTCGAATATCTCAGGGAGGCCTCCCTGACCACCCTGGCTAGAGCAGACCCGAAAGTCTCTCTATTCACAGCCCTGTTTCATACTCTAAATATCATCATCTAAAATCGCCTTGTATATGTTTCCTTGACTCTCTGCTCCCTGTCCCCCTGACCCCCCAAATGGTAATCAACACAACACAGAATCTTTGAGGTCTATGGTAAGTACTCAGTGGATTTTTTTTAAAGAGGTGGGATCTCACTATGTTGCCCAGGCTCGTCTCGAACTCCTGGGCCCAAGCGATCCTCTTGCCTCACCCTCCCAAGTAACTGGGATTACAGGTGCACACTACCATGCCCAGCTTCTTAATGGAACTTCTAAACAATTCTTCAAAATAGCTGGTCTGCACACTTCAAAAAATGTAAAGGTCATGAGAAACAATGAAATGCACAGAAAATGTGACAGATTAAAGAAAACGGGTCAGGTGCAGTGGCTCACACCTGTAATCCCAGCACTTTGGGAGGCTGAGGCTGAGGCAGGTGGATCACAAGGTCAAAAGATCGAGACCATCCTGCCAACGTGGTGAAACCCCATCTCTACTAAAAATACAAAAAAATTAGCTGAACGTGACGCATGGTGGCAAGAGCCTGTAGTCCCAGCTATTCAGGAGGCTGAGACAGGAGAATCACGTGAACTCAGGAGGTGGAGGTTGCAGTGAGATGAGATCGTGCCACTGCACTCCAGCCTGGCGACAGAGCAAGACTCCATCTCCAAAAAAAAAAAAAAAAAAAGAAAAGAAAACTGAAGAGTCAGAATGACTAAATGCAACATGTGATTCTGGATTGGATGCTGGACCAAGATGAACCAAAAAGGACATTATTGAGACAACTGGCAAAACTGGAATACAGACTGTTTATTAGATAATGATCATGTATCTGGGCTCATTATCCTGAAATTGGTTATTGTGCTGTGGTCATGCAGGGGATGTTCTTGCTTACACTCAAGCAATTAGGGATAAAAAAGCATGATATCTGCAACTTATTCACAAATTATTTCAATAAAATAATCCCACTGGGGAAAAGACAGCATAAGAGAGAGACAGAGAGAAAGCAAAGGTGGTAAAATGTTTAAAATTGGGGAATCAAGGTGAAGCATATATTGGAGTTCATTAAACTATTTATTAAACTTTTTAATAAATTTAACATTTTTCCAAATTGAAACAAAACAAAACAAAAAGAGGCTGGGCGTGGTGGCACACACCTGTAATCCCAGCACTTCCAGAAGCTGAGGCGGGCAGATCACTTGAGGTCAAGAGTTTGAGACTAGCCTGGCCAACAGAGTGAAACACCGTTTCTATTAAAAATACAAAAATTAGCCAGGCATGGTGGCAGCCAACTGTAGTCCCAGCTACTCAGGAGGCTGAGGCATGAGAATCACTTGAACCCGGGAGACGGAGGTTGCAGTGAGCTGAGATCGAGCCGCTGCACCCCAGCCTGGACAACCAAGCGAGACTCTGTCTCAAAAGAAAAAAAAGAAAAGAATACTGAATGAATTATTCTGTTCATCATGCTGTTTGACAGTAAAGGAAGTCAGAGAACGGGGGTGGGCAATGGGTATGTGTGCACACACCCACACTCACATCAGCACACACTCACAAAGGCACACCTACCTACACATGCACACACAGGTATAGTCATGGTATAGTCATGTGCACACCTGAATATGTGCACAGACATGCACACCCCCATGCACACACACGCATTCATATCACAACCACACATGCATACCTGCACACACCCACTTGCACACTCACACCCACCTGTGTGGCCCAGAGCTGCAGCACCAGGGCCCGTGCCTGCATCTCCTCTGACACACCCATCTCCTCCAAGTGCAGCAGGTAACTCTCCAGCCATTTGCTCCTGTGGGCCCGTGTGGCCAGCCTGGCTGGGGACAGCAGCTTCCACAGGCGACTTTTGACACTGCACATGTGGTCCTTGTCCCCTGCAGGGATAGAGCACAGAGAGTAGGGGTTACAGATTCACCACCACACCCAGGGCTGACCGGGCATGACCTCCTATGAGGCCAAGGGTCTTCTGAATGTCACTCACTGAGGGTGGGGAGTTCCTGTGGGAAAGAAGCTGTAAGGACAGGCCCACCGCGGGAAGCTCTTTCACTACCGACTTGCTTATTATCTGTCTTACCCCCAGTAAAAAGAAGCAAGGGGTCTTGTCTCCTGCAGGTGGGATCCCAGTCTATTTCAGTCACCTCTACATCCCCAGCACCCGGCCCGTAGTAGGTGTTCAATAAATATGCATTGTACTAGTCTGTTTTCATGCTGCTGACAAAGACATACTCAAGACTGGGTAATTTTTTTTTATTAAAAAAAAAAAGAGGTTTCATGGACTCCCAATTCCATGTGGCTGAGGAGGCCTCATAATCACGGTGGAAGGTGAAAGGAACGTCTTACATGGCGGCAAGCAAGAAAAAACGAAAGCCAAGCAAAAGGAGAAACCACTTATAAAATCATCCAATCTCGTGAGACTTATTCACTACAAGGAGAACAGTATGGGGGAACCACCCCCCACGATTCAATTATCTCCCACCAGGTCCCTCCCACAACACGTGGGAATTATGGGAGCTACAGTTCAAGATGAGATTTGGGTGGGGACACAGCCAAACCATATTATGCATTAAATAAATGGCATTTCTTTCCAGAGCAGGAGAAGGAACACTAAACACTGAACAGCATTCTCCCTCCCCAGGGTCCAACCCCAGAGCAATGCCAGCCCATGTGCATGAGGAGGAGGGCACTGTGAGCAGGCTCAGCACAGCAGCAATCACAGAAAGACATCAGCAACAACCTAACTGACCACCCAGAGAGGGCAGATTGGGCTGGAGTCTCAAACTCAACTCACTCCAGAGAAGGCAGGCCAAGTAAAAGAGAGAGGAGGCCAGAAAGGGGCCATGGCACTTAGCCCACCGACCAGCCCCCGGCAGGAGAGAGAAACACCCCAGCGTGGCCAGAGGGCCTGTGCTTTCAAAGGAAGCTGAAAATTCACACAATTATGTATAACCGTCTGATATTTTTTAAGGTTAGCATCCAAGTAAAAAGTTTTTAATCACTGTGCAGACCACAGAAGCATCTCTGAAAGTCAACTTTGGCCCACAGATCACTAGCGTGCAATCACCATTAAACAGACAATGGTGTGTTTATGTTCTGGAAAAGCCATACAGCAGTGAAAGTGAATTAGTACATTTTACATACAGACACAGAGAGTTCCGAAGGGCAGACTGGTAAGAGGATAAAGCTGGGCACTGAAGAATGATACTATTTAGATATTGTTTTCTTTTCTCCTTCTTTTAAAAAAAAAATTTTCATGAACCATACATGAGACTTAATATATATTGTTTTAAAGCTCCAAGGTAATGCTATTTATATGCACAGATATAAAGTTTAAAACAAAAATATAAAATATAAGATTTGATATTCTCTGAAATCACCCCTTGGAAAACGGAGTCACCTTGGATTGCTCTGAAGTTTCAAAGTATTGGAAACTCCCTCACTGACTCTTCTGAACCACAAGCCGTGTTTCAGGAAGACTCGCCCCAGCAGTGATTCTAAACCTGGCTGCACATCACAGGGTGTTTGAAAGGGTCAGAAATGTAGGCTATGTTTTTTTTTTTTTTTTTTAAAGTACTTTGGCTTCATTTTCAAATAATATGCTGAATATGTTTAACTTTCAGACTTCAACTTGAGCTCATTGTTTTACATTGAAATGAATGTGTCACCATTTCGGGTGACATTTCAATGTAAAGCAATGAGCTTACGTGTTCAACTGAAATACATTATCGTCGTATGTTTCTCAACTTTTCAGGCTCCCTGAAGAATTACCTGGGAGCCCTTAAATCTCGGGATGCCCAGGTGCCAACCCCAGATTGATCATGTCAAAATCACATGGGTGGGAACTGGGCGTCCAGGGGTTTAGGTCTGCAGGGCACGGGCATGTTAAAACCACCTCAGTTGATGCAAACTCTGGATACTTCTAAGCATCATCTGATGGGATGGCTAAAAAAAGAGGCAAAGAAATTTAACACAGCTTTAGAAATAACTGGCATTCTTTGAAGTCTGACCACACCACTGCAATCTTGAATATCACTGTAAACACGGCGTTTACAGATGACTTTAAAAAGCAAGGCAGGACCATTCTCCACTTTTCCCCTGTGCCTAGAGCAGTTCTGAGTACATAGGAGGCACTCAATATTTGCACAATAAATGAATAATTAAGCAAAAAAGCTAATGCAGTTTGGAAAGACAGCTGACAGAATGTGAGAAAATATTTGCAAATAATATATCTGATAAGGGTCTAGCACCCAAAATACATAAAAGAACTCCTACAAGTCAACAACAATAAAAAACAAACATCCTGATTCAAAAACCGGCAAAGGACTTGAATAGGTATTTCTCCGAAGAAGAGCCACAAATGGCTGATAAACACATGAAAAGATGCTCAACACCGTTAGTCATTAGAAAAATGCGTATCAAAACCACTGTGTGATACCATTCACAACCATGAGAATGACGACTATTTAAAACACAGAAAATAAGGGATGGTGAGGATGTGGAGAAATGGAAACCCTTATGCATTGCTGGTGGGAATGTAAAATACTGCAGTTGCTATGAAAAAGAGTTTAGCAGTTCCTCAGAAAGTTAAAGAATTACCATATGATCCAGTAATTCTAGTTCTAGGTATATACCCCAAAGAACTGAAACCAGAGACTCAAACAGATACTCGTGCACCAATGTTTGTAGCAGCATTATTCACAGTAGCCAAAAGGTGGAAACCAGCCAAGTGTTGGTTGATAGGTGACTGGATAGATAGAATACAGTATATACACACAATGTATTCAGTCTTTAAAAGGCATGAAATTCTGACACATATGCTAGACGTGGTGGCTCATGCCTGCAATCCTAGCACCTTGGGAGGCCAAGATGGGCAGATTTCCTGAGCTCAAGAGTTAGAGACCAGCCTGGGCAACATGGTGAAACCCTGTCTCTACTAAAATACAAAAAAAAAAAAATTAGCCAGACATGGTGGCATGTACCTGTAATCCCAGCTACTCAGGAAACTGAGGCACGAGAATAGCTTAAACCTGGGAGGCAGAGACTGTAGTGAGCAACACTGCACTCCAGCCTGGGTGACAGAGCAAGACTCTGTCTCCAAAAAAAAAAAAAAAAAAAAAAAAAAAAAAAAAAAAGAAATAGATATTCTGTCACATACTACAACATGGATGAACCTTGAAAATATTATGCTAAGCAAAATAAGCCAGACACAAAAGGACAAATATTGTATGATGCCACTTACATGAGATTCCTAGAACAGGAAATTCAGAGACAGAAAGTAGAATAGAAGATATATCGGGCTGGGAGGAAAGGCAGGTGGGGAATTATTGTTTAATGGGCACAAAGCTTTTGTTTAGAATCATGAAAAGTTCCTGGAAATAGATAATGGCATGGTTATACAACACTGTGAATGTATTTACTGCCACTAAATTGTACAATTAAAATGGTTAAAATAGTATATTTTATTTATATATTATTTTAGCACAGTTTTTTTTAAAAGGTATATGAAGATCACTTGGCAAAAATAAGTCAAAGATAGTGTTGTATAACAAAGAATTTGGATTCCAGCTGAGCGCGGTGACTCACGCTTGTAATCCCAATACTTTGGGAGGCCAAGGTGGGCAGATCACCTGAGGTCAGGAGTTTGAAGCCAGCCTGGCCAACATGGTGAAATCCCGTCTCTACTAAAAATACAAAAAAAATTAGCCGGGCGTGGTGGCGGGCAACTGTAATCCCAGTTACTCGGGAGGCTGAGGCAGGAGAATCGCTTGAACCCGGGAGGTGGAGGTTGCAGTGAGCTGAGATAGAGCCACTGCACTCCAGCCTGGGTGACAAAGCGATACTCAAAATACAAAATAATTTGAATTCCAAGGTTTCAGTTATCCATGGTCAATGATGGTCCAAAAATACTAAACGAAAAATTCTGGACATAAACAGTCATAAGTTTTACATTACATGCTGTTCTGAGTAGTGTGTTGAAATCTTGTGCCAGCCTGCTCTGTCCTGCCTGGCAAAAAAGGATAAAAATATAGCAGTGGGCTGGGTGCAGTGGCTCACTCCTATAATCCCAGCACTTTGGGAGGCCAAGACGGGCAGATCACCTGAAGTTAGGAGTTCGAGACTAGCCTGGCCAACATGGTGAAACCCCATCTCTAACAAAAATACAAAAACACAAAAATTAACCAGGCATGGTCGTGGGCACCTGTAGTCCCAGCTACTCAGGAGGCTGGGGCAGGAGAATCACTTGAACCCAGGAAGGGGAGGCTGCAGTGAGCAGAGATTGCACCACTGCACTCCAGCCTGGACAACAGAGCAAGATTCTGTCTCAAAAACAAAATTATATATATAGCAGTGATTGGATCACGAATCAAATCAGTTTACACTTGTATATCCCTTAGAGCAGTGCAGTGGACACACTAAACCTTACCTGAGAGTTATCTATTGCTATGATATGTTGTTAGCACAAAGCAAAGTGCCAGCAACCACATGTTTATTATGCATTTGTGGAAAAAAAAGAAAAATAAGAATATAGTCACATTCACTTGCACTTGTCTGAAGGAACTCTAGAAGGATCCATTAGAAACAAATAAAACTAATCGATTATAAGCAGTGGGAATTGGTGGAAGGGGATGTGACAAGAAAAGGAAGGAGACTTACCACTGTTACTAGTTTTTTTCCAGCCTTACAGAGGTATAATTGACAAATGAAAATTCTTATTTAAGTTGCACAACATGATGTTTTGATACACATATACGGTGTGAAATGATTGCCACAATCAAGCTAATTAGCATATCCATCACCTCACATAGTTACATGCATGCTCACACGTGCATGCATGGTGAGAAGACTTAAGATCCACTCTCTTAGCAAATTTCAAGTATACAATACATTGTTCCTAACTACCATCACCATTCTGTATATTAGGTCTCCAGAACTCATTCGTCTTATAACTCAAAGTTTATACCCTCAACCAACACCTCCTGAGCCCCGGTAACCACTATTCCACTGTTCCTCTGAATTCAACTTTCTTAGCTCCCACATACAAATGACATCTTGCAGTATTTGATTTTCTGTGTCTGGCTTATTTCACTTACAATAATGTCTTCCAGGTTCACCCATATTGTTA
The DNA here is from genome assembly GCF_007565055.1 of Rhinopithecus roxellana. Lineage (NCBI taxonomy): Eukaryota > Metazoa > Chordata > Mammalia > Primates > Cercopithecidae > Rhinopithecus > Rhinopithecus roxellana. The sequence goes on from NC_044561.1 coordinate 123,041,870, forward strand.
CAAATGGCAGGATTTCTCCCTTTTTATGGCTGAATAACATTCTATCGTGTATTTACATACACAGCAGTCCTGTCTTATCCACAGTTTCACTTTCCAAGGTTTCTGTTACCCATGGTCAACCATGGTCCAAGAATATTGAATGAAAAACTCCAGACATAAACAATCCCTAAGTTTGAAATCGCATGCCAGTCTGCGTAGCATGATGAACTCTTGTGCCATCCTGCTCTGTCTTACCTAGGACGTGAATCATCCCTCTGTCCAGTGTATCCACGCTGCAGACCACACCTGCCCATTAGTCACTCAGGGGCCACTGTCTCGGTTATCACATCAACCGTCATGGTATGGTAGGACTTGTGTTCAAGTAACCCTTATTTTGTTTTTATTACAGTATATTGTTATAATTGGTTTCATTTTATTACTATGTTGTTAATCCCCTACTGTGCCTCATTTATAAATTAAACTCTATCAGGGCCGGGGGTGGTGGCTCACACCTGTAATCCCAGCGCTTTGGGAGGCCAAGGCAGGCGGATGACCTAAGATCGGGAGTTCGAGACTAGCCTGACCAACATGGAGAAACCCCATCTCTACTAAAAATACAAAATTAGCCGGGTGTGGTGGTGCATGCCTGTAATCCCAGCTACTCAGGAGGCTGAGGCAGGAGAATCGCTTGAACCTGGGAGGCGGAGGTTGTGGAGAGCCAAGATTGCACCATTGCACTCCAGCCTGGGTGACAAGAGCAAAAGTCCGTCTCAAAAAAAAAAAAAAAAAATTAAATTCTGTCATAGTTCTCTATGACAGACAAAGACAAAACAGTATAAGACAAAACAGTATATACAGGGTTCAGTACCACCCGTGGTTCCAGGCATCCACTGGGGGTCTTGGAACATATCCCCTGAGGTTGAGGGGGGCATTGTACCACTATCTCTGTATCTGTTCATCCACTGATGGACACTTAGTTTGTCTCCATGTCTCAGCTGTTGTGAATAATGCTGCAATGAAATGGAGGTGCAAGATATCTCAAGATAGTGAGTTCATTTCCTTTGAATATATACCTAAAAGAGAGATTGCTGGATGATGTGGTAGCTCTATTTTTGATTTTTTAGGAACCTCCCTACTGTTCTCCATGATGGCTATACCAATTTACATTCCCACCAACAGTGCGAAAGAGTTCTCTTTTCTCCACATCCTTGCCAACACTTGTCATCTTTTGACATTTCTAACGGGTGTGTGGTGGTATCTCCTTGTGATTTAGATTTGCATTTTCCCAATGAGTAGTAATATTGAACACCTTTTCATACCTGTTGCCATTTGTATGTCTTCTTCGGGAAAAATGCCTGTTCTGGTCCTTTGTCCATTTTGCAGTCAGGTTTTTTGGACTTTTTTTTTTTTTTTTTTTTTTTTTTGAGGCGGATTCGTGCTCTGTCACCAGGCTGGAGTGCAGTGGTGTGATCTCGGCTCACTGCAACCTCCATCTGCCGGGTTCAAGCAATTCTCCTGCCTCAGCCTCTGGAGTAGCTGGGACTACAGGCATGCACCACCACACCCAGCTAATTTTTATATTTTTTAGTAGAGACAGGGTTTCACCATGTTGGCCAGCATGGTCTCGATCTCTTGACCTCATGATCCGCCCACCTTGACCTCCCAAAGTGCTGGGATTACAGGCGTGAGCCACTGCGCCCACCTGTTATTTGGATTTTTTGGTATTGAGTTGTATGAGTTCCCTATATATTTTGGATTTTAACTCCGTATCGGGTATGTGGTTTATAATCTACTTTATATTTTTAATGTTTAAACCATGTGAAATAATTTTTAAAATAAAATAATAGAAAATCTGGCAAACCCCCAAAAAATAATTTCCAGTGAAACATCATATACTGTAGAGATTCAGTGCATATGTGAGTGAGGAAGAGAAGATTCTGGAAAACTGAGCTTGGTGGCTCAACCTGGGGCCCTGCAGATGAGCCTTGGGCAACAGAGTGGCCATAAGCCCCAGGGGGTTATGCAGCATTTGAAATGGGGCTGGCTTAAATGCAGCCACGTTTAACATAAGGTAGGGTAGACACTGGATTCCAGAGTCAGCATGAGAAACAAAACATAAAATGCCTTATTAACAAAGTTTAACATTGGTTACATGCTGAAATACTAATGTTTTAGATATATTGGCTTAAATAAAATGTATTATTAAAATAGATTTCACTTCTATTTTTTCTTTTTTAATGTGTCTGATATAAACTTTTTTTTTTTTTTTTTTTCTGAGACGGAGTCTTGCTCTGTGGCCCAGGCTGGAGTGCAGTGGCCGGTTCTCAGCTCACTGCAAGCTCCGCCTCCCGGGTTTACGCCATTCTCCTGCCTCAGCCTCCCGAGTAGCTGGGACTACAGGCGCCCGCCTCGTCGCCCGGCTAGTTTTTTGTATTTTTTAGTAGAGACGGGGTTTCACCGTATTAGCCAGGATGGTCTCGATCTCCTGACCTCATGATCCACCCGTCTCGGCCTCCCAAAGTGCTGGGATTACAGGCTTGAGCCACTGCGCCCGGCTGATATAAACTTTTAAATTACAAATGTGATTCCTATTATATGTCTATGTACAGCACTGTTCTAGAAGGATAACACCAAACTGATAGCAATAGTTACCTAGGGATAGATTTAGAGGGAATGTGGTCAAAAAAGAATTTTCCTTTTTGTAATATGCATTTTTTTTTTTTTTACAAAAGTCAGGGGAGCCCAGTTAAGAGGCCCAGCTCTGTAGCAGAGTGCCTGACCTTGAACAAGTCACTTCACCTCTCAGCACCTCAGTTTTCTTGCCTGTAAATTGGGAGAATAAAAGTACCCACCACAGAGGGTTATACACAGATCGAATGTGTTAACATCTAAAGCACAGAGATGCCTGACACAGACCTAATAAGCAGCTATATTATTAAATAACAAATCTTACTGAATGTTAGCAGATTATTAGCCTAAGGAGACACATGTTCATGAATTGCTTCTATAATTAAGAAATAATAATAAATTGTGAAATACAGAGCACAAAGTTAGAAGACAGAGGGCACTGAAATCCCAGCTCTTCCCTTCCTAGCAAGATGGCCTTGGCCAAGTCACTTTGCATCTCACAGCCTCAATTTCCCCCATGTGTAAAATGGGGGCCATCTAGCTCATAGAATGGTTAGGAGGATTCAGAAAGATCACACACAGAACACACTTGGTATCGGTACAGGTTTGTAAAATGCTACTTGCTACATTCTCTCCATTATTATGAAGTATTTCTTATTGGTGCAATGACTTGATGCCATGAATCAGGGCTGCCAGGCCCACGGTGATTGGCAGCCCACCAATTTAAACCAGATTGGTGTATCTGGCTTAAATCCCAGAGTCCCCATGCTATGTAGCCTCGGCTAAGCCCCTGCCCATCTCTGGACCTCAGTCTCCTCATCCAAAAAAATGAGGATCCAGACTGGAGTACTTCTCAAGTTTTTTCTGGGAAACCCCTCTAGGCCCTCTAGATTTGGGGGCACAGTACAGAGAGGTCCCCAGGAGACACGTCTCTAAAGTCTTGTGTTTTACCTTTGAAATGCATCAGAGAGTTTTGCATCAGACTCTGATTCTTTGATATAAGAATGCCTTTTTCCCCAAAACAATGTTCAAATAAACAGCCCCCAAAATAATCCAGTAAAATAAATGTTCCAGGCAGAAGCACTATGCTTAGCTTGGGGGCCTGTTTAACTGTCCCCTGCTCCCAACTCCCTACTGTATGAGAAACACCAGACTCAATGATGTAAGTGTCCTCAAAGGATTAACTTTCTTTTAAAATATATTTATACTTTAAAAGTGAAGGAAGAATAATGTATGCATACAGAAAAAAATAAGAAAAATAAAGAGTCTAAGAGTTCAAATACACATATTGTAAAAAATTATTTTCTCTCTACCCCTTTTCAGCCTTCCCAAAGGCAAAAATCTATACATACTCCCACATTTTAAAAAATGGCCAGGTGTGGTGGCTTACACCTGTAATCCTAGCACTTTGGGAGGCTGAAGCAGGCAGATCACTTGAGGTCAGGAGTTCGAGACCAGCCTGGCCAACATGGCAAATCCCCATCTCTACTAAAAGTACAAAAACATTATCCAGGTGTGGTGGTGTATGCCTGTAATCCCAGCTACTCGGCAGACTGAGGCAGGAGAATTGCTTGAATCTGTATATATGGTGACATAGTATACTCTCTGCCTGCACCTTGCTCTTTTTTTGTGACAGTAGATTTCATTCACTACCAGTATGTTCCACTCTGTTTTAGATGCATAGATGGCCTTTAGATGAATGCATAATTTATTTAGTCAGCCCTTACTGATGGACTTTAAATTGTTTCTAGCATTTGCAATTATAAGTAATGTGACAATGAATATGTTTGTGTACCTGTAGAAATGTGCAAACATTTCTGTAGGATAAATTCCTAGAAGTGGAAGTACAGGATCAAAGGAATGTGCATTTTATTTTATGTTTCAGCAGGTTCTGCCAAAAGAGGCTGCAATGCTTCAAGCACCCCATAGCAAGGTTTGGGGACTGCTTTGCCCACATGCCTCTGGTGCCAACTAAGATGAGAAATCACCATCCCACATTGCCACCTGCTGCTCACATTGAGAAATGCATCCTTCCTATAGCCAACCCAGGGCTGCTCCCAGAGTAATGGGTGTAGTTCCTCTGTGTCTAACCAGACTCCTCTGGAGCATCTGTATGGAGGAAATGGTAATGGAGAAACCCAATTTTTCCTGGGGAAACAATCAGTGCTAGGATGTGGCAGGTGCTTTAAGCACAGGATTTTGCAGCCAGACAGACCAAGTTTCCACCTACCAGCTACATGTCTATGACAAGTGATCTCACCTCTCTGAGCCTCAGTTTCCTTATCTGCATTATGGGTATGTTAATAACAACCTTCCAGCATGGATGGCAAGATTCGGTAACATCAAATGAGTCCCTCTAAAAAGATAATAAAGGACACAAACAGCTGACTCATAAAGAAGAAATGCAAACGGCTACTGAAACACAAAAAAATACAAAAATCAGCCAGGCCCAGTGGCACGTGCCTATAGTCCCAGCTACTCGGGAGGCTGAGTTGGGAGGATCGCTTGAGCCTGGGAGGTCAAGGTTGCAGTGAGCGAGATCTCGCCACTGCACTCCAGTCTGGGCAACAGAGCGAGACCCTGTTTCAAAAAAACAACAACAACAAAGAAAAAACCACACACGCACAGAGATGTTTCATCACAGTAGTAAGGGATATGCCATATAGAGTCAGATGTCCTTTTTTCCATCAGATTGGCAATTATTTAAAGGCTGATAACTGCATATTGGCAAGGTTGTGGTAACATGCAAATTAAAACAATAAGTTACCCACCTCTGCCCATCAGATTAGCAAACAAATGGAAAGACTGATGGCATCTGGTGAAGCAGATTTCTTCCCTTTATGTAGGTGGATGAATTGCTCTGTGGTTTTGGAAATGACGTGGCAGCAGCAGATAAAAATTCAATGTATAGGGCCTTTGACCTGGCAAAACCACTTCTAAGAAGTGGGCAGAGAGAAATGAAATCACCAGATGGTAGAATAGATACAAGTACAATGAAATGGTACAAAAGCAAAAAGAAAGACAGACAGAATATTGACATCTATCAGGGAAATGGCTAACTACTGAAACAGCCAAGTGAGGGCTAAAAAAATGTCTTGGTTTTTTGTGTTTGTTTTTGTTTTGAGCCAGAGTTCACTCCGTCGCCCAGGCTGGAGTGCAGTGGCGCTATCTTGGCTCACTGTAACCTCCATCTCCCAGGCTCAAGTGATCCTCCCACCTCAGCCTCCCAAGTAGCTGGGATTACAGGCGTGTGCCACCATGCCTGGCTAATTTTTTTGTATCTTTGGTAGAGATGGGGTTTCGCCATGTTGGCCAGGCTGGTCGTAAACTCCTGACCTCAAGTGATCCACCTGTCTCGGCCTCCCAAAGTGCTGGGATTACAGGCATGAGCCACTGTGCTCAGCCAGATGTCTTGTATTTTTAATGTCAATTTCATATCCTTCTACTTTGCTGGATTCATTTATTGCTGGAGTTGTTTTATTATTGATTTTCTGGGGTTCTCCAGGTACAATATCAGATCATCTGCAAATAAGAATAGTTTTACTTCTTCTTTAACCATTCTGATGCCTATAATTGGTTTCTCTTGTTTAATTGCATCAGCTAGTATCTCTAAAAGATGTTTACAGTAACAGAGAAGAATGTACAGCTATATTGTTAGGTTAAAAACAGGTTGCAAATAATGGATAAAATTTTTCTTTGTAAACACAGAGACTGTAGATGTGTAGATGTGTATGTGTAGATGTGTAGATGTGTATGTGTAGATGTGTAGATGTGCATGTGTAGATGTGTAGATGTGTAGATGTGTATGTGTAGATGTGTAGATGTGTAGATGTGTATGTGCAGATGTGTAGATGTGTATGTGTAGATGTGTAGATGTGTAGATGTGTATGTGTAGATGTGTATGTGTAGATGTGTAATGTATGTGTATGGTAGATGTGTAGATGTGTATGTGGTAGATGTGTATGTGGTAGATGTGTAGATGTGTATAGTGTTAGATGTGTAGATGTGTTAGATGTGTATGTTGTAGATTGTGTAGATGTGTGTGTGTAGATTGTGTGTATGTGTAGATGTGTTAGATAGATGTTATGTGTAGATGTGTAGATGTGTAGATGTGTAGATGTGTATGTGCAGATGTGTATGTGTAGATGTTGTAGATGTGTATGTGTAGATGTGTAGATGTGTAGATGTTGTCGATGGTGTGCTGTAGTGTAGTATGTGTCAGATGTGTAGATGTGTTGTGTAGATGTGTAGATGTGTATGTGTAGATGTGTATGTGTATATGTGTAGATGTGTAGATGTGTATGTGTAGATGTGTAGATGGTGTAGATGTGTATGTGTAGATGTGTGATGTGTAGATGTGTATGTGTAGATGTGTATGTGTGTAGATGTGATGTGTAGATGTGTAGATGTATGTGTAGATGTTGTAGATGTGTAGATGTGTATGTGTAGATGTGTAGATGTGTGTGTAGATGTGTATGTGTAGATGTGTAGATGTGTAGATGTGTATGTGTAGATGTGTATGTGTAGATGTGTAGATGTGTGTGTGTAGATGTGTATGTGTAGATGTGTAGATGTGTATGTGTAGATGTGTAGATGTGTAGATGTGTATGTGTAGATGTGTAGATGTGTATGTGTAGATGTGTAGATGTGTAGATGTGTATGTGTAGATGTGTATGTGCAGATGTGTAGATGTGTAGATGTGTGTGTGTAGATGTGTAGATGTGTATGTGTAGATGTGTAGATGTGTATGTGTAGATGTGTAGATGTGTATGTGTAGATGTGTAGATGTGTAGATGTGTATGTGTAGATGTGTATGTGTAGATGTGTAGATGTGTATGTGTAGATGTGTAGATGTGTATGTGTAGATGTGTATGTGTAGATGTGTAGATGTGTAGATGTGTAGATGTGTATGTGTAGATGTGTAGATGTGTAGATGTGTAGATGTGTATGTGTAGATGTGTAGATGTGTAGATGTGTATGTGCAGATGTGTCGATGTGCAGATGTGTAGATGTGTATGTGTAGATGTGTATGTGTAGATGTGTAGATGTGTGTGTGTAGATGTGTATGTGTAGATGTGTAGATGTGTATGTGTAGATGTGTAGATGTGTAGATGTGTATGTGTAGATGTGTAGATGTGTATGTGTAGATGTGTAGATGTGTATGTGTAGATGTGTATGTGCAGATGTGTAGATGTGTAGATGTGTGTGTGTAGATGTGTAGATGTGTATGTGTAGATGTGTAGATGTGTATGTGTAGATGTGTAGATGTGTAGATGTGTATGTGTAGATGTGTATGTGTAGATGTGTAGATGTGTATGTGTAGATGTGTAGATGTGTAGTGTGTATGTGTTAGATGTGTATGTGTAGATGTGTAGATGTGTAGATGTGTAGATGTGTATGTGTAGATGTGTAGATGTGTAGATGTGTAGATGTGTATGTGTAGATGTGTAGATGTGTAGATGTGTAGATGTGTATGTGTAGATGTGTAGATGTGTAGATGTGTATGTGTAGATGTGTAGATGTGTATGTGTAGATGTGTATGTGTAGATGTGTAGATGTGTATGTGTAGATGTGTAGATGTGTATGTGCAGATGTGTATGTGTAGATGTGTAGATGTGTATGTGTAGATGTGTAGATGTGTATGTGTAGATGTGTATGTGTAGATGTGTAGATGTGTATGTGTAGATGTGTAGAGTGTATGTAGATGTGTATGTGTAGATGTGTAGATGTGTATGTGCAGATGTGTATGTGTAGATGTGTAGATGTGTATGTGTAGATGTGTAGATGTGTATGTGCAGATGTGTATGTGTAGATGTGTAGATGTGTATGTGTAGATGTGTAGATGTGTATGTGTAGATGTGTAGATGTGTAGATGTGTAGATGTGTATGTGTGGATGTGTAGATGTGTAGATGTGTAGATGTGTAGATGTGTAGATGTGTGTGTGTAGATGTGTATGTGTAGATGTGTAGATGTGTATGTGTAGATGTGTAGATGTGTAGATGTGTAGATGTGTAGATGTGTAGATGTGTAGATGTGTAGATGTGTATGTGTAGATGTGTATGTGTAGATGTGTATGTGTAGATGTGTAGATGTGTATGTGTAGATGTGCAGATGTGTAGATGTGTAGATGTGTAGATGTGTATGTGTAGATGTGTAGATGTGTAGATGTGTAGATGTGTATGTGTAGATGTGTAGATGTGTATGTGTAGATGTGTAGATGTGTAGATGTGTGTGTGTAGATGTGTAGATGTGTATGTGTAGATGTGTAGATGTGTAGATGTGTATGTGTAGATGTGTAGATGTGTAGATGTGTATGTGCAGATGTGTCGATGTGCAGATGTGTAGATGTGTATGTGTAGATGTGTAGATGTGTGTAGATGTGTGTGTGTAGATGTGTATGTGTATGTGTAGATGTGTATGTGTGATGTGTAGATGTGTAGATGTGTATGTGTAGATGTGTAGATGTGTAGATGTATAGATGTGTATGTGTAGATGTGTAGATGTGTAGATGTGTATGTGCAGATGTGTCGATGTGCGAGTGTAGATGTGTATGTGTAGATGTGTAGATGTGTGTGTTGTAGATGTGTATGTGTAGATGTGTAGATGTGTATGTGTAGATGTGAGATGTGTAGAGTGTATGTGTAGATGTGTAGATGTGTATGTGTAGATGTGTAGATGTGTATGTGTAGATGTGTATGTGCAGATGTGTAGATGTGTAGATGTGTGTGTGTAGATGTGTAGATGTGTATGTGTAGATGTGTAGATGTGTAGATGTGTATGTGTAGATGTGTATGTGTAGATGTGTAGATGTGTAGATGTGTAGATGTGTATGTGTAGATGTGTAGATGTGTAGATGTGTAGATGTGTATGTGTAGATGTGTAGATGTGTAGATGTGTATGTGTAGATGTGTAGATGTGTAGATGTGTATGTGTAGATGTGTAGATGTGTATGTGTAGATGTGTATGTGTAGATGTGTAGATGTGTATGTGTAGATGTGTAGATGTGTATGTGCAGATGTGTATGTGTAGATGTGTAGTGTATGTGTAGATGTGTAGATGTGTATGTGTAGATGTGTATGTGTAGATGTGTAGATGTGTATGTGTAGATGTGTAGATGTGTATGTGTAGATGTGTATGTGTAGATGTGTAGATGTGTATGTGTAGATGTGTAGATGTGTAGATGTGTATGTGTAGATGTGTAGATGTGTGTGTGTAGATGTGTATGTGTAGATGTGTAGATGTGTATGTGTAGATGTGTAGATGTGTAGATGTGTAGATGTGTATGTGCAGATGTGTATGTGTAGATGTGTAGATGTGTATGTGTAGATGTGTAGATGTGTAGATGTGTAGATGTGTGTGTGTAGATGTGTATGTGTAGATGTGTAGATGTGTATGTGTAGATGTGTAGATGTGTATGTGTAGATGTGTATGTGTAGATGTGTAGATGTGTAGATGTGTATGTGTAGATGTGTAGATGTGTATGTGTAGATGTGTATGTGTAGATGTGTAGATGTGTAGATGTGTATGTGTAGATGTGTATGTGTAGATGTGTATGTGTAGATGTGTAGATGTGTATGTGTAGATGTGTAGATGTGTAGATGTGTATGTGTAGATGTGTAGATGTGTATGTGTAGATGTGTATGTGTAGATGTGTAGATGTGTAGATGTGTATGTGTAGATGTGTATGTGTAGATGTGTAGATTGTGTGTGTAGAGTGTATGTGTAGATGTGTAGATGTGTATGTGTAGATGTGTGTAGATGTGTAGATGTGTATGTGTAGATGTGTAGATGTGTATGTGTAGATGTGTAGATGTGTAGATGTGTATGTGTAGATGTGTATGTGCAGATGTGTAGATGTGTAGATGTGTGTGTGTAGATGTGTAGATGTGTATGTGTAGATGTGTAGATGTGTATGTGTAGATGTGTATGTGTAGATGTGTAGATGTGTATGTGTAGATGTGTAGATGTGTATGTGTAGATGTGTATGTGTAGATGTGTAGATGTGTAGATGTGTAGATGTGTATGTGTAGATGTGTAGATGTGTAGATGTGTAGATGTGTATGTGTAGATGTGTAGATGTGTAGATGTGTATGTGCAGATGTGTCGATGTGCAGATGTGTAGATGTGTATGTGTAGATGTGTATGTGTAGATGTGTAGATGTGTGTGTGTAGATGTGTATGTGTAGATGTGTAGATGTGTAGATGTGTATGTGTAGATGTGTAGATGTGTATGTGTAGATGTGTAGATGTGTATGTGTAGATGTGTATGTGCAGATGTGTAGATGTGTAGATGTGTGTGTGTAGATGTGTAGATGTGTATGTGTAGATGTGTAGATGTGTATGTGTAGATGTGTAGATGTGTAGATGTGTATGTGTAGATGTGTATGTGTAGATGTGTAGATGTGTATGTGTAGATGTGTAGATGTGTAGATGTGTATGTGTAGATGTGTATGTGTAGATGTGTAGATGTGTAGTGTGTAGATGTGTATGTGTAGATGTGTAGAGTGTAGATTGTAGATGTGTATGTGTACATGTGTAGATGTGTAGTGTGTAGATGTGTATGTGTGTGTAGATGTGTAGATGTGTATGTGTAGATGTGTAGATGTGTATGTGTAGATGTGTATGTGTAGATGTGTAGATGTTTATGTGTAGATGTGTAGATGTGTATGTGCAGATGTGTATGTGTAGATGTGTAGATGTGTATGTGTAGATGTGTAGATTTGATGTGTAGATGTGTATGTGTAGATGTGTAGATGTGTATGTGTAGATGTGTAGATGTGTATGTGTAGATGTGTATGTGTAGATGTGTAGATGTGTATGTGTAGATGTGTAGATGTGTATGTGCAGATGTGTATGTGTAGATGTGTAGATGTGTATGTGCAGATGTGTAGATGTGTATGTGCAGATGTGTATGTGTAGATGTGTAGATGTGTATGTGTGGATGTGTAGATGTGTATGTGTAGATGTGTAGATGTGTAGATGTGTAGATGTGTAGATGTGTATGTGTAGATGTGTAGATGTGTAGATGTGTAGATGTGTAGATGTGTATGTGTAGATGTGTAGATGTGTATGTGTAGATGTGTAGATGTGTAGATGTGTAGATGTGTAGATGTGTATGTGTAGATGTGTAGATGTGTAGATGTGTATGTGTAGATGTGTATGTGTAGATGTGTATGTGTAGATGTGTATGTGTAGATGTGTAGATGTGTATGTGTAGATGTGCAGATGTGTAGATGTGTAGATGTGTAGATGTGTAGATGTGTATGTGTAGATGTGTAGATGTGTAGATGTGTAGATGTGTATGTGTAGATGTGTAGATGTGTATGTGTAGATGTGTAGATGTGTAGATGTGTGTGTGTAGATGTGTAGATGTGTATGTGTAGATGTGTAGATGTGTAGATGTGTATGTGTAGATGTGTAGATGTGTAGATGTGTAGATGTGTATGTGTAGATGTGTATGTGTAGATGTGTATGTGTAGATGTGTAGATGTGTATGTGTAGATGTGTAGATGTGTATGTGTAGATGTGTAGATGTGTAGATGTGTATGTATGAGTGTAGTGTGTAGATGTGTATGTGTAGATGTGTATGTGTAGAGTGTAGATGTGTATGTGTAGATGTGTATGTGTAGATGTGTAGATGTGCAGATGTGTAGAGTGTATGTGTAGATGTTAGATGTGTAGATGTGTAGATGTGATGTGTGTGGGATTGTTAGATGTGTATGTGTAGATGTGTAGATGTGTATGTGTAGATGTATGTGTAGATGTGTAGATGTGTATGTGTAGATGTGTAGATGTGTAGATGTGTAGATGTGTATGTGTAGATGTGTAGTGTGTATGTGTAGAGTGTAGATGTGTATGTGCGATGTGTAGTAGATGTGTAGATGTGTAGATGTGTAGATGTGTATGTGTAGATGTGTAGATGTGTAGATGTGTATGTTAGATGTGTAGATGTGTAGATGTGTATGTGTAGATATGTAGATGTGTAGATGTGTATGTGTAGATGTGTAGATGTGTAGATGTGTGTAGATGTGTATGTGCAGATGGTGATGTGTGTAGATGTGTATGTGTAGATGTGTAGTGTATGTGTATGTGTATGTATGTTAGATGTGTAGATGTGTATGTGTAGATGTGTATGTGTAGATGTGTAGATGTGTAGATGTGTAGATGTGTATGTGCAGATGTGTAGATGTGTATGTGTAGATGTGTAGATGTGTATGTGTAGATGTGTATGTGTAGAAGTGTAGATGTGTATGTGCAGATGTGTATGTGTAGATGTGTAGATGTGTATGTGTAGATGTGTATGTGTAGATGTGTAGATGTGTATGTGTAGATGTGTATGTGTAGATGTGTAGATGTGTATGTGTAGATGTGTATGTGTAGAAGTGTAGATGTGTATGTGCAGATGTGTATGTGTAGATGTGTAGATGTGTATGTGTAGATGTGTAGATGTGTATGTGCAGATGTGTATGTGTAGATGTGTAGATGTGTATGTGTAGATGTGTAGATGTGTATGTGCAGATGTGTATGTGTAGATGTGTAGATGTGTATGTGTAGATGTGTAGATGTGTATGTGTAGATGTGTAGATGTGTAGATGTGTAGATGTGTAGATGTGTATGTGTAGATGTGTAGATGTGTAGATGTGTAGATGTGTGTGTGTAGATGTGTATGTGTAGATGTGTAGATGTGTATGTGTAGATGTGTAGATGTGTAGATGTGTAGATGTGTAGATGTGTATGTGTAGATGTGTAGATGTGTAGATGTGTAGATGTGTATGTGTAGATGTGTATGTGTAGATGTGTAGACGTGTATGTGTAGATGTGCAGATGTGTAGATGTGTAGATGTGTAGATGTGAGATGTGTATGTGTAGATGTGTAGATGTGTGTGTAGATGTGTAGATGTGTAGATGTGTATGTGTAGATGTGTAGATGTGTATGTGTAGATGTGTAGATGTGTAGATGTGTGTGTGTAGATGTGTAGATGTGTATGTGTAGATGTGTAGATGTGTAGATGTGTAGATGTGTATGTGTAGATGTGTAGATGTGTAGATGTGTATGTGTAGATGTGTAGATGTGTAGATGTGTATGTGCAGATGTGTCGATGTGCAGATGTGTAGATGTGTATGTGTAGATGTGTATGTGTAGATGTGTAGATGTGTGTGTGTAGATGTGTATGTGTAGATGTGTAGATGTGTATGTGTAGATGTGTAGATGTGTAGATGTGTATGTGTAGATGTGTAGATGTGTAGATGTGTAGATGTGTATGTGTAGATGTGTAGATGTGTATGTGCAGAGTGTCGTGCGAGATGTGTAGATGTGTATGTGTAGATGTATGTGTAGATGTGTAGATGTGTGTGTGTGTAGATGTGTAGTGTGTGTAGGTGTATGTGTAGATGTGTAGATGTGTAGATGTGTATGTGTAGATGTGTAGATGTGTATGTGTAGATGTGTAGATGTGTAGATGTGTATGTGTAGATGTGTATGTGTAGATGTGTAGATGTGTATGTGTAGATGTGTAGATGTGTATGATGTGTATGTGTGATGTGATGGTAGATGTGTAGATGTGTAGATGTGTAGATGTGTATGTGAGATGTGTAGATGTGTAGATGTGTAGATGGTATGTGTAGATGTGTAGAGTGTAGATGTGTAGATGTGATGTGTAGATGTGTAGTGTATGTGTAGATGTGTAGTATGTGTAGATGTGTATGGTGTGTGTATGTGTAGATGTGTAGATGTGTAGATGTGTATGTGTAGATGTGTATGTGTAGATGTGTATGTGTAGATGTGTAGATGTGTATGTGTAGATGTGTAGATGGTATGTGTAGTGTATGTGTAGATGTGTGTGTAGATGTGGTGTGTATGTGTAGATGTGTAGATGTGTAGATGTGTATGTGTAGATGTGTATGTGTAGAGTGTATGTGTAGATGTGTAGATGTGTATGTGTAGATGTGTAGATGTAGAGTGTATGTGTAGATGTGTAGTATGATGTGTATGTGTAGATGTGTAGATGTGTAGATGTGTATGTGTAGATGTGTAGATGTGTATGTGTAGATGTGTATGTGTAGATGTGATGTGTAGATGTGTATGTGTAGATGTGTAGATGTGTATGTGTAGATGTGTAGATGTGTAGATGTGTATGTGTAGATGTGTATGTGTAGATGTGTATGTGTAGATGTGTAGATGTGTAGATGTGTATGTGTAGATGTGTAGATGTGTATGTGTAGATGTGTATGTGTAGATGTGTAGATGTGCAGATGTGTAGATGTGTATGTGTAGATGTGTAGATGTGTAGATGTGTAGATGTGTATGTGTAGATGTGTATGTGTAGATGTGTAGATGTGTATGTGTAGATGTGTAGATGTGTAGATGTGTAGATGTGTATGTGTAGATGTGTAGATGTGTGTATGTGTAGATGTGTAGATGTGTATGTGCAGATGTGTAGATGTGTAGATGTGTAGATGTGTAGATGTGTATGTGTAGATGTGTAGATGTGTAGATGTGTATGTGTAGATGTGTAGATGTGTAGATGTGTATGTGTAGATGTGTAGATGTGTAGATGTGTATGTGTAGATGTGTAGATGTGTAGATGTGTAGATGTGTATGTGCAGATGTGTAGATGTGTAGATGTGTATGTGTAGATGTGTAGATGTGTATGTGTAGATGTGTATGTGTAGATGTGTAGATGTGTATGTGTAGATGTGTATGTGTAGATGTGTAGATGTGTATGTTTAGATGTGCAGATGTGTAGATGTGTAGATGTGTAGATGTGTAGATGTGTATGTGTAGATGTGTAGATGTGTATGTGTAGATGTGTAGATGTGTAGATGTGTATGTGTAGATGTGTATGTGTAGATGTGTAGATGTGTATGTGTAGATGTGTAGATGTGTATGTGTAGATGTGTAGATGTGTAGATGTGTAGATGTGTATGTGTAGATGTGTAGGTGTGTAGATGTGTATGTGTAGATGTGTATGTGTAGATGTGTAGATGTGTAGATGTGTAGATGTGTAGATGTGTAGATGTGTATGTGTAGATGTGTAGATGTGTGTATGTGTAGATGTGTATGTGTAGATGTGTAGATGTGTATGTGTAGATGTGTAGATGTGTAGATGTGTAGATGTGTGTATGTGTAGATGTGTATGTGCAGATGTGTAGATGTGCAGATGTGTAGATGTGTAGATGTGTAGATGTGTAGATGTGTATGTGCAGATGTGCAGATGTGTAGATGTGTAGATGTGTAGATGTGTAGATGTGTATGTGCAGATGTGCAGATGTGCAGATGTGTAGATGTGCAGATGTGCAGATGTGCAGATGTGCAGATGTGCAGATGTGCAGATGTGTAGATGTGCAGATGTGCAGATGTGTAGATGTGTAGATGTGCAGATGTGCAGATGTGCAGATGTGTAGATGTGCAGATGTGTAGATGTGTAGATGTGTAGATGTGTATGTGTAGATGTGTAGATGTGTATGTGTAGATGTGTAGATGTGTATGTGTAGATGTGTAGATATGTAGATGTGCATTTATCTCTAGTTGTAAGAACATACAAAACACCGTGAAGGGATAATATCTTCATGCTAACATTGGTTTCACAGGAAGCTGGGCTTGGAAGAAGCGGTATTATATTTTATACAACCTGTAACTCTGAATTGTTAACCACAAGATTATGTTTTTCTCATAATGTAAACAAAATCAATAATGCATTAAAGTTTGGCTTTTAAATATATATAAGCAAAAGGAAATGGGCGATGCAGTGTTTGAGCATTGACTATGACAAGGCTTAACCTCGTATCTGGCACATAGTAAGTGCTCAGCAAACAGTGCTTTTTCTTTTTCTTTTCTTTTTCTGTCGCCCAGGCTGGAATGCAGTGGCACAATCTTGGCTCAGTGCAACCTCCGCCCGCAGGGTTCTAGCAATTCTCCTACCTCAGCTTCCTGGGTAGCTGAGATTACAGATGCCCACCACCACGCCTGGCTAATTTTTTTGTATATCTAGTAGAGACGGTTTCGCCATGTTGTCCAGGCTGGTCTTGAACTCCTGACCTCAGGTGATCCACCTGCCACGGCCTCCCAAAGTGCTGGGATTACAGGCATGAGCCACCGCGCCCGGCCACAATGCTTTTTCTTGTTACCTCAGCCAATTCTAACAGCCGCCCTCTAGGAAGATCCCGCTGTTCCCCCTGTTTTACAGATGAGCTTACTGAGGCACAGAGAGAACACACAGATGCAGGGATGGGGAGCCGGTAAAGCTCTTCAAGCCCTCGCCACTCCCCTCCACAGTCCCTCCAGAGAAAGGAACTGAGGCAAGTAGAAGTAACTTGCTCCGAGTCACCAGCAAGGAAGCAGCAGCACAGGAATTCAAATCCAGGCCTCTGCTGCAAGTCTCTGAGCCCAGCACACACAGCACTTCCCAACCTTCTCAGGACACTTGTCAGGCATGCAGTTTTCCAGGCTGTCCCCTGGAGATCTGGATTCCTACGACCTGGATGGGGCTGAGGGACCTATGTTAGGAACAAGGGCCTGAGAGGATTCTGCTCATCAGGGAAGTTAGGGGCACATGGCCCAGGGAATGGCGCCGCCCAGTGGTTCCTACACACAGAATCAGCCAGGACACTCTACCAACACTGAGTCCACTCTGCAGCCACAAAAACAGATGAGGTAGATTTTTACAAATCGATGTGAAAATACTGTACACAGGGAGTTGAGTGAAAGCTGTAAGTGGTAGAACAATTCTTCTAGAGCCAAGATTGCACCACTGCACTCCAGCCTGGGTGACAGAGTGAGACCCTGGTTCAGGAAAAAAAAAAAAAAAAAAAAAAAAGCGTGGTGGCTCACTCCCATAATCTCAGCACTTTGGGGGGCCAAGGCAGGAGGATTGCTTGAGCCCAGGAATTCAAGACCAGTATAGGTAACATAGCAAGACCTCCATCTCAAAAAAATTGTTTTTAAGACATAAATAAATAAATAAATAAATAAATAAAAACGGGATTGTTGATCCATATAACAACCTGGATGAATCTCCCAACACTAAGTTGAGTGAAATAAACCAGACATAAAAGGGCATATACTGTGTGATTCCATTTCTAGGAAGTTGAAGAACAGGCAAAACTAATTGGAGGTAAAAGAAACCAGTATAGTGGCTACCTCGGGGGGTGAATACTGGCTGGGAAAGAGCATAAAAAGTTTAGCTCTACCTCTCAGTGCATTTATTTATTTATTTATCTATCTATCTATCTATTTATTTATTTATTTGAGACAGAGTCTGGCTCTGTCATCTAGGTTGGAGTGCAGTGGCATGATTGCAGCTCTGCAGCTCACTGCAACCTCCAGCTCCTAGGTTCAAGCTATTCTCCTGCCTCAGCCTCCCGAGTAGCTGGGATTGCAGGTGTCTGCCACCATGCCTGGCTAATTTTTGTATTTTTAGTAGAGATGGGGTTTCACTATGTTGACCAGGCTGATCTCGAACTCCTGGCCCCAAGTGATCTGCCCACCTCGGCCTCCCAAAGTGCTGGGATTATAGGCGTGAGCCACCACACCTGACCTCTCAGTGCATTTAGACGTGTGTGCTTTCCTGTATATAAATTATACCTCAGTAAAAAACATGAAGCTAAAAGCCTCGAAAATAAAAAACAATAACAATAACACACAACTGTGTGTGTGTTTAGAGAAAGTGCTCCCAGGATGTACTCCAAGCTAGTGATGGTGATTGCCTCTGTAGAGGGAAGTGGTGCGCTGAGGCTGGGGAGAAAGTGGAGTGCTCTTTTATTCTTCCCTCTAAATTATTCTATATGGCTTGAAGTTTTTGTAATCAGCACAAACTACTTGTAAAAACGTTTAAAGCAACTCAAACCTTAAAACAAAAAAAAGAACACACACACACACACACACACACAGAGATTCTCAGGCCCCACTCCAAATGTGCTGAATCAGAATTTCCAGCAGGAACCCAAGCTCTCCTCCAAGCCCTGGCTCCCCACCATTGTGCTCTTGCATACCCCCAGGGATGGGTTCTTACTGCCTCCCAGGGCATTGGATGTCCTTCCGCCTGTGTTGCCTCTGGTCCTCCACCTTGAGTTGGGCTCCCCCTCTGGGTCTTTCCATCCTCCCCATCACCCACTGGGGCCCCCATGGTGCTCACCTACTGACAGGGAGCCGCGGGCCAGTTTGGGGAGCAGCCGGTCGAGCTGGCGGAAGGTGTGGAAGACATCAGCTGAATGGACGCGGTCCTGGGCCTGGCTTTGATGGGTGCGTGGCAGCGCCTCGATTCCGTAAAGAGTCAGGTAGCCGGCTCTGAGGGCAGCAGACAGAGGGTCAGGGGTCCTCCTGGGACACTCACACATAGCCACAGCTACTCACAGAAGCTTCGTTCATACACCCAATGAGCACCTACTAATCCTATTGTGCACCAGAGACCATTCTGGGCACTGAACAGTTGGCAGTGAAAAAAACAAAAATCCTTGTCCTCAAGGAGCTGACCTCTCAGCACACGGAGACAGACAACAGACCAGAGGATGAGTAAAATGAGTCATGTGCCAACTGGTGCCCCACGGCACCTGTCAGACACAAAGCTGGGTAGCAGGATGCAAGGGCGGGGACTGTGGTGTCAGGTGCCAGGTGAGGGAGGGGCTGGCATTAAGCTGACAGCTGAAGACTGAGAAGGAGCCAGCCGTGGGCAGAGCAGAGGGAGGGGTTGGAAGCAGAGCAAGCACCAGGTGCGATGTCCTGGGGCAGGAGGGGGCCCGGTGCTGGGGAGCAGCAAGGAGGCTGATGAGGCTGCAGCAGAGAGCTTGAGAGGATGGGGCTGAAGTGGGGGCACAGAAAAGGGGAGGAGATGCCTGCTCCCGGGGAGGGATTCAGGGAAGACTTCCTAGAGGAGGGAAGATCTGAGCTGAGATCTGCAGGATGATCGGGGGAAGCAGAAGAGGAACGTGTTCAGGCAACAGGCACAGCCTGTGCAAAGGCCCAGAGCTGAGGGTGCAACCGTGCCTGGTGGGAGAGGTGCCAGGTGTGGCTGGTCCAGGCACTGGAGCTGGGGTGTGAGGCAGAGGGTGGGAGGGCCTGGGGCTGTCAGAGCTGGTCACGCAGGGCAGGGCATTTGCAACAGTGAGAAGGTTCTGCTTGACCTGAGGGGCTCTGGGAGGCCTGAGAAGGAGGTCAGGGCCTGGTCAGGTGTGAAAAAGAGTAAGACATGGGAGCTAGCATGTACTCTCACTGAGGCACACTTTTGCGCATGCACACACAGGACGGCAGTCAGAGGACACGCCTTCACCTCCAGCCCCCTTTGGCTGCCCCAGGAGTCCAGCCCCAGCCCAGCCTGCTGACCTCAGTCCTGGGAGGGAAACTACAGGTTTTCATTTTGTCCTCAAGGTGAGTAGGGCTGCGGCCTCAGCAGAGAGTTGCAACAGAGAGACGCAACCAAAGCCCCAAGGCCTTACCCTCTCACCCTCCCCTTGAGCTCCTGGGTCCCTGTGCAGACAAAGACCAGGGACCAGGATCTCTCAGGAGAGGGGTTTTCCCCAGACGAAGAGAGAATAGAAGCAGGAATGAGGGTGGGTGGGGGCTGAGAGAGGCCTGCGTGGTCCGGGCTCTGTCCTTCACCTGCACAGTGGTGGCAGAAGTTGTAAAGGTGCAGCCCACACCCTGGATTCAGTCCGCAAATGTGTTTTATCAAGGGAGCTCCTAAAAACAAACTAAACCTTCCTTCAGACATTTGGGGAAACTCACATAAAATCCGGACTTCTCACTCGTCTCATTTTGAAAAAGGAACCTGGCTGACCTGCGGTCCCACCTGGAAACCTGGCAGGAGCAGAGTTGCAGCTGCCCCTTTTAGACAGACACGGGCTCGCCAGGCCGCCGCGATACTCCCAAGGCCTTGTGGTCTTGGTGACACTGCAGTTGACACTGGTCGTCATTTACCATCACACTTGCACTGTTGTTTTTTCCTAACTCAGAGAACCATTTCCCTGTACATGTATTTCTACCAAAACAGGGAACGAAAAATAAACGAAAAAAGTAAACTGGCCGGGAGGGGTGGCTCACAATGGTAATCCTAGCACTTTGGGAGGCCGAGGCTGGTATACCACCTGAGGTCAGGAGTTCGAGACCAGCTTGGCCAACATGGTGAAACCCTCTCTCTACTAAAAATACAAAAAATTAGCTGGATGTGGTGGCGGGTGCCTGTAGTCCCAGCTACTCAGGAGGCTGAGGTGGGAAAATAGCTTGAATCTGGGAGGCAGAGGTTGCAGTGAGCAGAGATCGCGCCATTATTGCACTCCAGCCTGGGCAAAGAGCGAAATTCCGTCTTAAAAATAAATAAAATAAAATAAAGGAAAAGAAAAGAAAAGAAAAAGAAAAAGTAAACCCAGAGGACCACAAGGTTTTGCTCTGTGGAAGTGAAGCCGGCAGTTTCATATCAAAACAGCACGGCTGAAGACAGGATAATCCCATATGTAAATACACCCAAGACCCACAGGCGGCGCTAGAATCATAAAGAAAAATAAAGCTGAACCGAGCGGGGTCACGGGAGAGAGCCATCACGAAAATGGGACTCAAGAAAGACCTCTCTGAGCAGGTGGCGCTCGCGATGAGGCTTGAATGAAGTGGGGTGGGAGCCGCGCAGACATGTGGGGAACAGCATTCCCAGGCAAGGGAACAGAAACAGCAAAGGCCACAAAGAGAGAGCGTGCCCGACCTGCTCAACGGGCAGCAGAGAGGTAGGTGGGAGGAGGGGAGGCCAGGGCTACAAGGTGAAGGCAGAGGAGAACTTTGGGTGTGACTCAGTGAGGCCAGGGCCAACACAGGCCAGGCTGGTGGGTATAAGAGATGGCACCTCACAGTTCGGGCTGCCTGAACCTGCACCCCCTTCACCTCTGTGTCCCTGCCATCCAACTCACCCATTCCCTTTCTATTTCAGGGGCTGTCGATAGCAGTGGAAAGGCCTACAGCTGCCAAACCAGAAGGCAGGAGCTCCAGCCTAGGCCTCAGGCCCTAAAGACACAGTTACGGATTTACAGGTATGAATTTACATCTGATTCTCCCTGAGTTGATTCCCCCGTGCCTGCCTCCATGGAGCCTAGCCAGACCCAGCTGCCCCCCAGCCTGCCTCTCTGACTTCTTTGTCTGCGCAGGGACCGGGAGCCAGGAGGCCTGGGAGGATCCCTACTGTGAACTTGCTGGGTAGTTTCAGCCGCCCTCTCTGGACCTCAGTCCCCATCATACAATGACAGGGTGGACCAGACCAGCATCACCCACACCAATTACAGCCCGTGACACTGTTTATACCACCCCAGGGTGAAACAAAAAGAATGGGAACGGTTAGTGTGCAGAGGGCTGTGGCTGAGGGTGCAGCTCTGGGGCCAGCCCTGTCCTGACCCCAACACAGGCCTCTGGGCAAATGACTCAGGCTCTCCAGGTCTGTTTTCTCATCTGTCAAATGGAGTATGTAAAGTCCTAGCCTCCTAGAGCAATTGTGAGCATTAAATGAGCTGAGACACACTGAGTCTACACATACGCACACACACGTCATAAATGTACCCACATGCCTGTATGTGTCAACGAATGGCTGCCCTTTATCCTAGAACTATGTTGCTCTAATTTCTTGGAGTGGTTGAAAGGTCCTTTTTAAAATTTAATTTAAATTAAATCAAATTCTGGTTGGTTAAGGGCACCACTAAAATCAGGGAGCTGTCCTTAACACCACTCTATGCCTCCCGCCCACGCCCATGCTCCCCCATCTCCACTGCTGCCCCAGTCAAATCTTCCAGCAGAGCCAGTGAACTCTACCTCCAAAAGCTACCCAAATTCTCACCACCTCCCTGGGCCACCATCATTCTCTCACTTCGGTGACACCTGGCAGCCTTCTACTGGGTCCTCCTGCCTCCCTCTCCACCCCTCCCTACCCCTACAGTCCATCCTCTATCCAGCAGCCA
The DNA here is from genome assembly GCF_007565055.1 of Rhinopithecus roxellana. NCBI lineage: Eukaryota > Metazoa > Chordata > Mammalia > Primates > Cercopithecidae > Rhinopithecus > Rhinopithecus roxellana. The sequence continues at coordinate 123,064,401 of NC_044561.1, forward strand.
GAGGGGCCTTTCAAACTAAGTCTGATCATGTCCTGACCCTGTGCAAACCCCTCATGTCACCTGATCTTACTCAGCCTAATTTCCAAAGCCTTCCTTGGCCTTCCAACTGCCTGAGGCCTGTTTCTGCCCATTTCTCTGACCTCCTCTCCGCCTTCCCTCCTTGGCTGTTTAAGCTGTAGCCACACTGGACCTCTCGCTGAGCTTCCTCCCACCTCTGGGCCTTTGCACCTGCCGCTTCCCCTGCCTAGAGTCTTGGCGTGGTGGGCACTTTGCAGTTAGGTCTTGGCTCAGAAGCCAGACCCCCAGAGCGTGACCTTGCCTTGTCAGTCGGCCTAAGAAAGCCCCCCAGATGCTGTCACCCCACCTATGGATCTCTGTCATTGTGTTTATCACTCTCTGACCTAACTCAATTCAGCCTCCCCACTGGAGTGTCAGCCGAGTGAATTTGGGGACTTCATCTGTCCTGTTCCCTGCTGTATCCCCAGAGCCTGGAATAGTGCCTGGCACTGCTGAAAGAAGGAACGTTCGGTCATGTAGTTTTTAACATACATTTACAAGACCGGATAAAAGGTTAAGGTCCCAAGTTGATCTCCCAAACACTTTGTTTTCTGTTCTGTGAAATCCCGAAGTCTGGAAGCCACGGGACAAGATGGCCTCTGAAGTCTTGCTCTGCGACTTCCTCTCTGATGACCTGTAAGGTCCCATTTCCAGCCAGGGTTTCCTTTTACAGTTCATGAGCTAGGTCGGATGAACACCCGGGGCCCTGGCGCGTGGCGTCTTTCCTACAGTCCTCGCTTTGGGCGTCTCAAATTTCTTCCCCCCACCGACAGAGTCCTCTTGGTTCCCTTGACCACTGCTCATGGCTGACACAGGTCAAAGTGCCGGGCCCTAGCAGGAGGGTGGGGGCTGCACAGCCTCACCTGAGCAGGGAGCTGTAGGAGAAGTCAAGGAGACCCATCTCATGCCAGCCACTGCCCGCTTCCGTAGCGTCGCCCAACAGCACTGTGTGCAGGTTCGTATACATGGCTTCTGTGAGCGCCTGGAGCTCTCTGTGGAGAAGAGTCCTGAGGCAGAAAATAAAAGCATGAACATTCGGCTTCCAAAGGGAAATACACACCTACAGATACCTCCCTCCCCAAACCTCAGGGTCCCAGAGCTCAAGTTCCCCATTGGCAAAGAGGTCCTGTGGAAGAGTAGCTTAAATAAGAGAGTATTATTATGAATGTCATCGTCAACAATAGTCACCATCTGTTGTACTAAGCATAATGATCTCATTTCATCTTCTGACAAACCTGGGAATAAGAGTTACTATTATGACTCCATTTTACAGATGGAGAAACTCAGAAACAGAGAGGAAAGTGACTTGCCCAAGGTCACACAGCCAGTAGGTGATATAAGGGGGACTGAAATCCCTGGTCTGCCCAACTCCAGAGTCTGAATTCTTAACCAGGAGAGTCTGTCCCTCCCCAAGGCACACAGCTTGGATAAGGGACCCATAGCGTTCTGGAAGAGAAGGAATTGAAAAGCAACTCATCTCTCCCTGAAATCTAAAGACAGGAAGATCTGTTGGAATAGTTGTGGTGTTCCCTGACTCAGGCCTGTCAATAAGATGTGACCCTGGCCAGGCATGGTGGCTCCCACCTGTAATCCCAGCACTCTGGGAGGCCGAGATGGGAGGATCACTTGAGTCCAGGAGTTCAAGACCAACCTGGGCAACATAGTGAGACCCCCATCTCAACAAAAAATAAAATATTAGCCAGGGGTGGTGGCTTGCACCTGTAATCCCAGCTACTTGAGAGGCTGAGATGGGAGGATCGCCTGAGTCTAAGAGCTCAAGACCAGCCTGGGCAACATAGTGAGACCCTGCCTCTGCAAAAATAGAATAAATACATAAATAATAATTAGCCAGATGTGGTAGCAGGCGCCTGTAGTCCCAGCTACTCAGGAGGCTGAAGGGGGGAGGATTGTTTGAGTCCAGGAGTTCAAAGCTGCAGTGAACTACGATCACACCATTACACTCTAGCCTGGGCAACATAGCAAGACTCTGTCTCTTAAAAACAGAAAAAGAAGGCTGGGTGCGGTGGCTCACACCTGTAATCCCAGCACTTTGGGAGGCTGAGGCGGGCAGATCGCCTGAGGTCCAGAGTTCGAGACCAGCCTGGCCAGCAAAGTGAAACCCCGTCTCTATTAAAAATATAAAAATTAGCCAGGCATAGTGGCATGCGCCTGTAATCCCAGCTACTCGGGAAGATGAGGCAGGATAATTGCTTGAACCTGGGAGGCAGAGGTTGCAGTGAGCCAAGATCGCACCATTGCACTCCAGCCTGGGCAACAAGAGGGAAACTCCATCTCAAAAACAAACAAAAAAAAAAATTAAAAAAAAAAAAAGAAAAGAAAGAAAAAGAAAAGACATGACACAAGGGAAAAGGGATGTGGGCTGGGGACCTGGTCTCATTGTATGGATCTGCACAGAGTGAGGAGACGTCTGGGACAGTGCACGGCAGAAGCTGGAAGCTCCCTTGTACTGAGACTCCATGACACGAAGTCTACATTGAGTCACGACTGAGGATGTGATTAGAGGCCAAGAAAAGGGGATCCTGCATCTAAGTCTAAGGCCCCTCTGCTCCTTGCATAGGATCTAGACCAAAAAGGATATCCCTATAGCAAGTGAACCAGGGTGTCCATGGGAAGTAGGATGGACACCTTTAGACTGAGTAAGCCAGGAGTGCCTGGGTAATCCATCAGGGCGGAGTCTGCACAGGGCATCCATGAACTCCTGGGTATGAAAAGGTTTGGGATGTTCAAGTTGGAACATAGTGGGGAAAACGACAGACAGGTCTCATGACTCATGTATGACAATGCATGTGAAGGGTTCTGCACGGTGCCTGGCACATCGTAAGTGCTCAATACATGGCATCTGGCCTTCAATGGACCCTGACCCAGTTGTTCTCCCCACCCCACTCCAAGCACTGGTCCTCAGCAGAGACAGGCCTTCAACATATGTGGCTGCTGTGCCCAGAAGACATCACGCCAGCTTGTAAGAAATCCAGAAAATTCCTGAGGCAAACACTGGAGGAAACTGGGATCCTCCCTGGGTAGCAGGGGCAGATTCAGTGAGCTGTGGATTCCTGTTGCTAGGGGGATCCCCAGGGTCCCCCTGGAATGTCAGGACCCAAGACACTCAGGCTCCAAGCAGCTGCCTCCAGGCCAAGGTTCAGAGCAGGCATCACATCTCATCAACATCCACCGCATCATGCTGGCCTTGCTTCGGCCTTAACTATCCTGCAAAACAGGTTCCTAGTTGCCCTTCCTAACCTCCACAGGGTATTCTTCCTGGAGACAGATCACTGAAGACTGTCATTGGACTGCGTGAACTCTGCAGGGGCGGACACAGGGTCTTATCTGCCTTAGTATCGTAGATGAAGGAGAATGGGCTGTGAAGTCAGCGGACCTGGGTTCAAATCCCAGTCCTGCCACTTACTAGCAGTAGACTTTGAGCAAGTCACTTCACTCCTCTGAGCCTCTGTGTCCTCATCAGTAAAATAAGGACAAAAATGCCCACCTCTTGAGGCTAATGCACAGATATGAAAGTGAGCTTATCAGACACCTGGCCTATAATAGCTGCCTTCAAATGGTGGTTGGCATCATTCTGCACACCTTGCATCCAGGGCAATGACCAGGGTACAATGGGTCCTCAGATGTCTGCTGAATGAATGCAGAGCAAACATGTTCATCTGTTCTCTTATTGATATGATTACTCCATACGTGGCCGGGCACGGTGACTCACGCCTGTAATCACAGCACTTTGGGAGGCTGAGGCGGGCAGACCACCTGCAGTCAGGAGTTCGAGACCAGCCTGGACAACATGATGAAACCCTGTCTCTACTAAAAATACAAAAATTAGCTGGGTGTGGCGGCGCGTGCCTATAATCCCAGCTTCCTGGGAGGCTGAGGCAGGAGAATCGCTTGAACCTGGGAGGCGGAAGTTGCAGTAAGCTGAGATCGCACCACTGCACTCCAGCCTGGGTGACAGCGAGAGATTCTGTCTCAAAAAAAATAAATAAATAAAATAAAAATAAATAAAATAAAAAGATTCCTCCATATGTTTCAGGAGCTGTACCACTTCCAGCTATGTGGCCTAAGACAAGTCACTTATCTGAGCTCCAGTGGCTGCATCTATGAAATGGGGCTGTAAGTTACTTAGTCTCCAGCATTGTTGTGAAGACTAATGAGATAATGCACGCTGCCTGGCACAGAGTACGGACTCAGAAATATTCATCATCCCACCTCTCTCCTTCATTTTACAGAGGAGGAAACAGAGGGTCAGAGAGGGAAACAGGTTTGTCCAAAGTCACAAAGCTAGGGAGTGATGGGGCTGGGATTTGAATTTAGGTGTGGCTGACCCAAATCCTCTTACTAAAATCAGGGCTGCTTCCAAAAAAAAAAAGAAAAAAAAAACAAAGATGAGAAACAAAGAGTTCTTCTTCCACGCATGGCTTTTGGGTTGTTTTTTGTTTTGTTTCTGTTTGTGTTCTCAAGATGAAATGTCTTTACTGGACACTTGCTTTGGAACCGAGCATGACTTGGGCCACATGGGTAGAAGTGAGTCGCCCACCCTGGCCCGCCCACAGGTGCCATCTCCAGCCACTCACGGTTTCATCCTGGCCTTTTCATCACTGGGGCTGTAATGTGGAAGCTGCACATCAAAAATCCTCTCCATGAGGAAGACAGCATAGGCATGGAAGTCGAGCCTGGTGCGAGACTCCCACACCACCGTGTCGTAGGAGTGTGGGTCCAGGAGGACGGTGACATACCTGCCCCCAACCAGTATCTGTGGGAAGTTGCCAGGGATAGAGTGAAGAGTGTCATTGTGAACAGCAGCCGCTCTCAGTGGTCAGGGCCTTACTATGTGCCAGGCACTGCCCCATTGAACAGTAACAGACTATGTTCTCTTATCTATGCCTCACTACCACCTACCACCCTGTGAGGTAGGGACCATCACTCACCCATTTATAGCTGAAAAAGTGAGGCTTAGAAAGGAGATGAAATGTGCCCAAGAGCTCATAGCTGAGAAATGGCAGGGCTAGGAATGGAATTTGGGAATATTGGGGCTTTTTAAAAACCAAAGACTGTGTTCTTTACCACCTCACTCTTAAGCACCTGCCATGACTATCTTGGTTATTGCCATATCTCCAGCAGCCAGGAGAGAAGGCGGCAGATGGATCCTGTGCACATCATGGATGGATGGATGGATGGATGGATGGATGGATGGATGGATGGATGGATGGATAAGTGGATGGATGAATGGATGGATGAATGAAAGAATGGATGCATGGATGGATGGATGGATGGATGGATGGATGGATGGATGGATGGATGGATGCTGTTGGGCAAATTCCAGTGGGTGGATTGTAGAAGAGTAAATGGGCAGATGGATGGATGGGTGAATGGATAAATGAGTGGAAGGATGGAAGGATGGAAGGAAGGAGGGAAGGAAGGAAGGAAGGAAGGAAGGAAGGAAGGAAGGAAGGAAGGAAGCTGCTGGGTAAATACCTGTGGACAGAATGTTACCTGGATAAATGGAAGGATAGATCAATGAGTCTATGTTGGATGGAAAGATGGATGAAAGGGCAGCTAGAGATTGGTTGGAAACCAAATGTACGAATAAATGTTGGGTACATGGATGAGAGAATGCTAGGTAGATACTGGGTAAAGTGAAGGATGAATGTTGATTGGATGGAAGTTGGAAGGATACATGGAAGGTGGATGGGTGGGTGGTGGTCATTTGAATAGATGTTGTAAGGATGGATGGATGAGATATAAATAGATGTATATCCAGTGGAGAGACATTGAATACTGAATATAGCTGAGTGTTGGGTGGATAGTGGCAGATGAATAGAAAGATGCATAGATAAATAGAAAAATGAAAATTGGTGGGAACTGACTAGTTATCCCTCGGTATCCATGGAGGACTGGTTCCAGGACCTCCTGCAGATACCAAAATCTATGGATGTCCTTGATGTAAAATGGCATAATATTTGCAAATAAGCTACATGCATCCTCCCATATACTTTAAGTCATCTCTAGATTACTTATAATATCTAACACAATGTAAATGCTGTATAAATAGTTGTTATACTATACTTTTAGGGAAGAATTACAAGAAAAAAATTCTATAAAAGTTTGGTACCAACACATTTTTCCCCAAATATTTTCAATTCATGGCTGGCTGAATCCAGTGATACAGAACCCACCCATGGATACAGAGGGCCAACTGTGTACGGATGAAAGTTGGATGGATGTTGGATCCATGAGTGGAAGAATGCTGGGTAGATCTGGGTAGAGAGATGAAGGTATAGAAGATGGCTAAATGAATTGACAGATGTCGGGTGAATCTTTGGAAAGACTGATGGGTGAGTATGGATAGACAGAGGTTGACGAATGAATGCTGGGTGGATATAAGGATGGAAGGATGCTTGGTAGACACCAGGTAGACAGGCAGAAGAATGGGATGGGAAGATGGATGTTGAACAGATGGAAATGGAATGGATGGATGGAAGTCAGCTGCAAGGATATACAAGTACTGGAGAGATATTGAGTAACTACATAACTCCACGCTGGGAAGAGCGAGAGGGAGACTGAAGGGATGATGTTAGGTCAGGGTTGGGTGTGCAGCTGGACAGGCAGCTGGATAGAGAGTTGGCTCGACCACTTGGATGGATGTTGGATGGGGGGTTGGCATAGGGACAGATGTTGAAGGAATCAGCAGAAACCAGATATGAGGCTCAGCTGCTCATCCCCATCCCTCCCCAGGCACAAGAGGCACTTACAGTAAATATGTCACCGTGCTTCTCCTTCATCCTTGTGAGGAAGCTGGCGGCATCTTTTCCAAAGTCCAAGGCATAGCCCAACCAGGGGATGCTCCCCAGGTCCAGCGGAGGCTCACCGGGTCGCCTACAGAAGCCATGGAACTTGTCACCATTTGATGAGGCAAGGAAGGGCATAAAGAGTGTAGGTTGTAGGGTCTGATTTTGAATGGAGCAGTCAGGGACGTAATTTGAATGGAGCAGTAGGGGACATAATTTGGCTCAGGTTTTTGCAGGATCTTTTTGGCTGTGGTACAGAGAATGGACTGTGGTGGGTGGGAGCAGAGGCTGGGGGTCAGCTCATGTCTGGTACATGGCGTGGGTTCCATTAGAGGTGGTCATCTCTCTGTGGGTGAGGGGCCTCCCAGCACCCAACAGTGTAAGGACACAGAGTAGTCTGTGTGAGCCAACCTGGACCAGGGTTTGGGTCACCCCACACTCCCTGTCTTGCCCACAGAGAAAGGATGTGACTGGAGGGCACAATTGGGTGGCAGAAGGCAGTGAAGGCACTGGCTTCATCACCACCCCGACCACCCCTCTTAGTTCAGAAGCTGAGGTTCTTCAGGTAGCAAAAGGCCAGGCTGTAGCCTGTGGAGATGTCCCCAGAGCACATGAGTAGGTCAGCACAGGGGGTGGGCTGGGTGCATATGTGATCATCAAGGTCAGGGTCATCTGTGAAAGCAGAGGAACTCCTCTGAGAACATAAGAACAATATTTCCAGCTCACCGAGGTAGGCGGAACTCTACGATGACCCAGAGTGACCCACACCCTTGTATAATCCCCTCCACTGATTAGGGGATAGATGGTACGGTTTACTTTAAGAAAAAATTATTCTCCTTAGTGGGCCTGACCTAACAGGTGGCAGGGGGCCGGGCTTAAAAGAGACAAAGCTCTTCCTGGCAAAAGAGATTGAAAGCATGAGAGGGACTCGACATACGGGAGAATCTCTCTACTGGTTTTGAAGATGGAAGAGGCAACGTGGCAAGGAATCCAGGTAGCATCTAGAGCTATGAGGGGACCTTGGCTGACAGCAGGCAAGGAGACGGGGACCTCAGGACCTCAGTCCTACAACTACAGGCAAATGCATTCAGCCAGATTCCTCCCGAAGACTGCCCAGTAGGAAGACAGCCCAACAAATACCTTGATTTCAGCCTTGTAAGTTGAAGTGCTGTGGGGCTATCTCGGCTCACTGCACCTCCGCCTTCTGGGTTCAAGTGATTCTCCTGCCTCAGCCTCCCATGTGCTGGGATTATAGGCATGCGCCACCACGCCCTGCTAATTTTTTTGGTATATTTAGTAGAGACGGGGTTTTGCCATGTTGGCCAGGCTGATCTTGAACTCCTGAGCTCAAGTGATCCACCCGCCTCAGCTTCCCAAAATGCTGGGATTACATAACCAAAGAGCCCTGTCACCCCGTGCTGGCCTTCTGATCCACCGAACTGAGAACTAGTAAGTGGGGATTGTTTGAGGCTGCTTCTTGTATGCACCTTGTTATGCAGCAATGAACAACGAACGCATGCAAACTTCCAGCGTGCTTGTACCGCACACTGCCCCCAGCCAAGCCTTGTCTCATCCTCACCTACCACCCTCCGCGGGAGGGGCTGTCAGCTCATGAGAACTGCAGTCAGAGTCATCAGATGAGCCTCACGGTGTTCCAGGGCTGCTGCTCACGGTGGGTCTTTTAGAGGTCCCTAGACCCAGGTTATGATCCCTGTCAGAGCCACTGGGATGCAGAGAGCTCCCAGATACACCTCTGCTAAATGAATGAATGAATGAATGAATGAATGAATGAATGAATGAATCATCACATCTCTTCTTCTCACTATGGATTCATTCACTCATTCACCAAACATTAACTATGAAGCAGGAACTGTCCTGGGTATCAAAGATATAGCAGGGAACAGGGCAGACAAGATCCCTGACCTCATGGGGCTTAGCTACTAATAAGGGAAGCAGACAAAACACTTAAAAAGCAAAATCACATAAGAGAGTGAGAATTGTGGAAGAAAATAAAAGAGATACAGTCCAACGGTGAAAAGAGGAGTAACCTAGTTTTAAAATGCACAAGGAATTTGAATAGGCAGTTCTCCAAAGAATATATACAAATGGCCAGTAAGGCCAGACATGGTGGCTCATGCCTGTAGTCACAACATTTTGGGAGGATTGCCGAGGCAGGAGGATTGCTTGACACCAGGAGTTCAAGACCAACATAGTGAGATCCTGTCTCTACCAAAAAAAAAAAAAAAATTTAATTAGCTGGATGTGGTGGCACACACTTGTAGTCCTAGCTACATGGAAGGCTGAGGTGAGAGGATTGCTTGAGCCCAGGACTTGGAGACTGCAGTGAGCTGTGATCACACCACTGCACTCTAGCCTGAGCAACAGAGCAAGACCCTGTCTCTTTAAAAAAAAAAAAAAAAAAAAAAAAAAAATGCTGGGGGCAGGGGTCTAGGCCAGGCATGGTGGCTCACGTCTGTAATCCTAGCACTTTGGGAGACTGAGGAGAGCGGATCACCTGAGGTCAGGAGTTCGAGACCAGCCTGGCCAACATGGTGAAACCCCATCTCTACTAAAAATACAAAAGTTAGCCGGGTGTGGTGGTGGGCACCTGTAATCTTAGCTACTCAGGAGGCTGAGGCAGGAGAATCGCTTGAGCCTGAGAGGTGGAGGGCCACTGCCCTCCAGCCTAGACAACAGAGCAAGACTTCGTCTTAAAAAAAGAAGAGTAGGGGGTGTCAATAAGCACATGCAAAGATGCTCAATACTATTAGTCATGGGAGAAATGCAAATCAAAACACAGTGAGGTATATGAAAGGAAAATAAAATCTCGGAACCCCAGTTCACTATGCCAAAAGGAACAAATTAAGCTAAAAGCTGAGTCGTGCAAGAAACTGTCTTTCCTTTTGTTCCTAAGCAGAGAGCTACAGATAAAAGGTTCATATCTCCACAGGCAGCTACTCACCTTATCTTACATAAAGTGCCCATTTACTGAGCACGAGATGAATGCATCATTGACTACTGCCTCACCTGCTCCCTTTCTCTTGTAACATGTGGATGACCACACCCTCCCTCTTTCCCCTCCAGCCCACTTTTCCCCCTTTAAATACTGAAACCCTCAAAGTCATCTTTGAAGAAAGGCATAGACCACAGACTGTTTCTGCGATTCTGTGGTTTTTCTTCTCCCTGGCATTGTCCTTAACCTTGGTAAAATAAACACCTAAATTGATTGAGACCCAGCTTAGATAATTTTTAGTTCACAAATTGGCAACCATGAAGGGACTCCATGGAGGTGGTCCTGGCCTTTGACAAATCTCCCGTTGGTGTTTAGTAACGGCTTGGTATCTGTCTTCATTGGTCAAACCAGTAGGACAATTTGTTGAGGGCTGGGAGCTCCCCTCTGCAGAGAATCCCGGATCTCTGAAAATTTGAGATCTATGAGAGCTAAAATTTGAGAGCTAAGTTTTATTTTGTTGTACAACTTCTTTTCTGGACTTTCACTTGCTTTCAACAAGGAAGGCAACTTTTCCTGCTTCCATGACAATGGAGAGCAGGTAACTCCTTTCTGGAGTTTCAACTCACTTCCAACAGGGAAGGCAAGTTTGAAGTTTTTTTCCTGCTTCGTAGATGCTAAAGTGCAGGCCAGGCACAGTGGCTGAAGCCTGTAATCCCAGCACTTTGGAAGGCCAAGGCAGGTGAATCACTTGAGGCCAGGAGTTCAAGACCAGCCCGGCCATCATGGCAAAACCTCGTTTCTACTAAAAATACAAAAATTAGCCAGGCGTGGTGGCGCATACCCGTAGTCCCAGCCACTCGGGAGGCTGAGGCAGGAGAATCACTTGAACCCAGGAGGAGGAGGAGGTTGCAGTGAGCCGAGATCGGTCGATTGCACTCCTGCCTGGGAAACAGAGGAAGACTCTGTCTCAAAAAAATAAAATAAAATAAAAATAAAATTTAACCTGAAAGACTGGTTCAGGCCATGGTGGGAAGTGGGGGTTTGACGTGACTCATTCTACCCTGCAGCATTCATATCAACGCAGATCTTAAGTCTGATAAGAAACCTTTACATCTATTCGCTTTGAAGCCTGCTACCTGGAGGCTTCGTCTGCATGAGAAAACTTTGGCCTTCACAACCTCTTACTATAACCCAGACATTTCTTTCTATTGATAATAACTCTTGCAACCAATTGCCAATCAGAAAGTTTTAAAATCCACCTATAACCTGGAAGCACCCCCCACATCAAGTTGTCCTGTCTTTCTGGACTGGACCAACGTATATCGTCAATGTATTTGATTGATATCTCATGTCTCCCTAAAATGTATAAACCAAGCTGTGCCTCGACCACCTTGGGCATGTGTTCTCAGGATCTCCTGAGGCTGTGTCATAGGCCATGGTCACTCATATTTGGCTCAGAATAAATCTCCTCAAATATTTTACAGAGTTAGACTCTTGTTGTCGACAGTGTTTATGTATGTATGTGTGTGTTTATGTGTGTGTATGCATGTGTATGTGTATGCATGTGTATGTGTGTGTATGCATGTGTGTATGTATCTGTGTGTGTATATGTGTGTGTTTATGTGTGTATATTCATGTGTATGCATGTGTGTGTATGTGTGTGTATGTGTGTGTATGCATGTGTATGTATCTGTGTGTTTATGTGTGTGTATGCATGTGTATGCATGTGTATGTGTGTGTATGCATGTATGTATCTGTGTGTGTATCTGTGTGTGTTTATGTGTGTGTATTCATGTGTATGCATGTGTATGTGTGTGTATATGCATGTGTGTATGTATCTGTGTGTGTATATGTGTGTGTGTGTTTATGTATGTGTGTATGCATGTGTATGCATGTGTATATGTGTGTGTGTGTGTGTATGTATGCCTTTATGCTTTCTTTTTTCTCTCCTAGGTTCTTGTTTTTTGAGAAAAAAAATTTTTCTTCCCAGTCGACTGATTCTGTTTTCTCCATTTACTTCTGCCTGTCTCTCCTTCCTCTCACCGCCCTCTGCTGCATGAGGGACCTAAAATAATTTCTAACAGCCTGGGATTCCTTAAAGAAAACAGAGAAGGCGCCAGACTCCTTCTGGGGAGAAACTTCTGTTTTTCCTTATGGAATCCTAAGAATGTGAAAAGACAAGTTCCTCTCAGATCTTAAAATGATTGTTTTTGTATTGCGTTATCTGATTTCTTTTCTTTGTTTTTTTTTTTTTTTTTTTTTTACTAAAATAGTTATTACTACAGGGTCCACTCTTGTGTATTTAAGAGAGAGAGTGGTGTCTTTGTAACAAAGTGCACTGTGAAAGCATTACATGGCCTAGTCTCATGATATCTCTCTCCCTTTGGAGACCCAGGATTCAGTGTGGGCTCTGCCCAGAGCTCAGAGGTCCAGTTAAAAGACAGAGACTAAATTTAAAACTACCTATCTAAATAAAATTGGTCTCCTCATAAAATCCTACGGTAGATTCCTGTAATTTTATGTGTGGTTTGTGGCTTGGCATCCATTTTTAATCTCCCTCTAACACATCCAGTCTCTCTCTCCTTCTCTCTGGCTCTCTCTGGCTCTCTCTGGCTCTCTCTCTCTCTTTAGAGATATACATTTCCCTATCTGATTTTCACCCGAGTTGTTCCTTTAGTATGTAAGTTTGGTTGACAATTGCCTAGGGTAATGAAACAGGTTGTCACGAAATTGGAAGTCTAAGCTAGTTGTCCTTTTTAGACCCAGGAGTCAAACCCCTATAATAGTACCAGGACTTAAAAACGATACAGAAAATTACATGGATGTAATAACTTTTATTTAAAATTGTTTTATATCAGCTTTCCTAGGCAAATAAAAACATAAAACAACCTAGACATATTAAGAAAAGCCAGGAGCTTTATAATAGGAGAAAAAAGGGGGTCTTGTGAATTTTATCAGGTCTACTTCTGCCTAATATGTCTATGTATTTATATGTCCTGTATATAATGTCTCACTACAAAAAAATACATAAAAGAGGTCTAATTGGCTTAAAGAAAAAAAATCAAATACTCTATCAGAAAAATAGAAACTTTAAGCCCAAATGGTTTTTCAAGCTCACATGACTTAAGTAAATCTTTAACAAATAAGCGGGTTTCTAAATTATTGGTAAAATAAAATTAGAAATGGTTTCAGCATTGTCAATATACATTATTTATTGTTTATATTTATTCGTCAAAGGGTTTTATATTTATCTCTGCTAGATATAGGTGACAAAATTTGGCATGAGGATTATGAAGCTATAAATCCAGCCCAAAAGAGAATTATCGTTGCATAACTTTTTGATAAATAAGGCATTTAATATTGTTCCTTTAATGAAAACTGTTAAATCCTAAGTTATTGGCAAAAAAAAAAACAAAACCACACATGTATTTAACTTTAAGGTTCTTACTTAAGTAAACATCTGAAATTCACAGCTATAAAAATGATTAACAGGGAAATAACTTTAAATAATGACTATCACAGTTTTCATAAGTAATCTACGTAAACTATTTTTAGAAATAAACTAGGTAAATGTAATGAAATAAATGCTTATAAATAAATGTCATATAATTCAGAATCTAAAGTGATATTAAATTAAATAATAGATACCCATTAAATGTCTGGGTCTTTTCCAATTTTTCCTTAAAAAATTATAGAAAAACATTTTTCTTAAAAAAGTGTTCTTATTATTAAGAGGAAATAGTTTTGTCTAATTCAAAGGTTGTTTATTAAACAAGATAAAAGATAAAAGTAAATAAGAGAGATGTAAAGAAAATTATAAAGGGGTATCTTTGGCAAGAAAGGTTAAAAGAAATGTAATTTTATATGGAAAGAATCCTGTAAAAAATGTTTGTCCTAAAATAAAATGATTGATCGTTTACGAAAGAGAGATGTTTAGGATAAAACAGAAAGTATGTTGTAAATGGTTTGTGTAAATCATAATAAGGTTTATAAAAAGAGAATTTATGAAAAAAACTTTATGTGATCCAGTTGACTATAATTAAAAGGAAATTATTTATAATAGTCTTTCCAGAGTTTGGGTTTTGATATTAAAAATGCACTAATACACTAAAGAATTGGTTAGAACAACATTTTCTTAAGGTGTTGCTTTACTCTTAATAAAGTTACATGAGATTTTAATTTTTTAACCCAAAAGTTCAACTTTTATTGCATCTTGCTATTTTCAGCTTTCTCTCTCCTTTGAGAAGAACTGAGAGAATAATTCTCTCCTTCAACATTTTCTTCAGCTCATATAAATTTTTTCTCTCAGGTCCTAACTGTTGTGGCCTGATGCTAAAAATGTTTGATCATAAAGGTCTAAAGGAAATGTTTTCGTCCAATATAACATTCTGTGCTCCTGGCATTTCTTAATATGTCCAAATTGTTCTGTGTTTTGATTTGCCTAGGAAAGCTGATATAAAAATTTTTTAATGAAGGTTATTACATCCATGTAACTTTCTGTAATGTTTTTAAAGTCCTGGTGCTGTTAAGTTAGAGGGTTTTGACTCCTGGGTCTAAAAAGGACACCGAGTCCTGCGAAATCTTAAACACTGATAGCGGTTAAAGCCTCATCTTCAGACCTAGGAGATGGCATTCAAAATAAGCTGCATTTGTGAGACACGGAGCCAGAAATGAAAACTATTCAACCTCTCTAGGCCCAGGGACTATCATGGAAGAGGTGGGCATATGAGATTGTAAGGGCTGATTTTGAGAGATTAAATTATTTCAGAGTTTCTCTATTAATTAAGCATTAACATCAAGGGCACACTGATGCAAGACCAGCATCTGGGCTCCTGTGTCAGATTAACAAGGTTTTCCTGAAGCATTATCCCACCCTGTAATTAAAAAATTATAAAAGTTTAGAAAATGGTTTATGGAAATTACATCTTAGGGTCAAGATGATTAAAATTTAATAGATTTGTTTATAAGATTTGAGAAACAGGATTTAATTGGCCTCATGCTGTCTTTATTGGAGCTTATTATTTGGGAAATTAAGTCTCCTCTCTCAAAGAATAAGGTTTTTAGGCCGGGTGTGGTGGCTCATGCCTGTAATCCCAGCACTATGGGAAGCTGAGGTGGGTGGATCACTTGAGGTCAGGAGTTCAAGACCAGCCTGGCCAATATGGGGAAACCCTGTCTCTACTAAAAATACAAAAAAATTGGCTGGGTGTGGTGGCAGGCGCCTATAATCCCAGCTACTCGGGAGTCTGAGACACAAGAATTGCTTGAACCTGGGAGGTGGAGGTTGCAAAGAGCCAAGATTGCACCACTACACTCCAGCCTTGGTGACACAGTGAGAGTGTCTCGAAAACAAAAAAGAATAAAGGTTTTTGCCTTTTTTCTGAGATCTCTGAGTTATACTTTTGGCTAAATGAATGACTTATTTTATAATAACCTGTGATCCTATTTTGTGATATCAAGTGTTTTAAACTTTCTGTATTTGACAAACTTTCCAAAATAAAACAGTAAACTCACTAATTTGACCTCATCAATTTTTCAGCATTAGTCCATAAACCATTTTCTAAACTTTTATAATTTTTTTAATTACAGGGTGGGATAATGCTTCAGGAAAACCTTGTTAATCTGACACAGGAGCCCAGATGCTGGTCTTGCATCAGTGTGCCCTTGATGTTAATGCTTAATTAATAGAGAAACTCTGAACTAATTTAATCTCTCAAAATCAGCCCTTACAATCTCATATGCCCACCTCTTCCATGATAGTCCCTGGGCCTAGAGAGGTTGAATAGTTTTCATTTCTGGCTCCGTGTCTCACAAATGCAGCTTATTTTGAATGTCATCTCCTAGGTCTGAAGATGAAGCTTTAACCACTATCAGTGTTTAAGATTTCGCAGGACTCGGTGTCCTTTTTAGACCCAGGAGTCAAAGCCCTCTAACTTAACAGCACCAGGACTTTAAAAACATTACAGAAAGTTACATGGATGTAATAACCTTCATTAAAAAAATTTTATATCAGCTTTCCTAGGCAAATCAAAACACAGAACAATTTGGACATATTAAGAAATGCCAGGAGCACAGAATGTTATATTGGACGAAAACATTTCCTTTAGTTCTCTGAAGTCCAAAAAAGACACATTTGGCTTATTTGGTAAAATAAAATCATACAGGAAGCACTGTCAAACATGAAATGGTGTTTAATCTTCTTCGGATTATATTTATATAAATTAGTTGTTTATATAAATGAGTATGTGTTCCAAAATTGTATGAGATTCCTGTGATTCTGATATGTCTTAGTATATATCCTCAGTAGTAATTATGATTACTATGTAAAACTATTGTATACCACAGAAGTAACCAAATTTCCTTGTCAATCGTGTCTTTATGGCTGTTCTAAGACTTCTGTCATCCACAATTGTTTTAGTTTCATCCTTTTATAGGTGATTTATAATCAGCTGTAGAACTCTGAAGAGTACTCTTAAATACTCTTCTGACAACCCTAATTGTGCCATTGGAATACAGAGAAAAACTTCCTGGGCTGTCATGGAGAGCTGATGTATTCATGAGGATTGTTAATCCAATCTTGAGCACAACAGGAGTTAATTGCATGAACTGAACTAACAGGAGATTGAAATAATCTTTTATGAGTTTTTGTTTAAAACATTTATTGATTCTTTTTGTTTTGTTTTACAGAGTCAAGAAAACTTTCTCTTCTTTTAAGTTGTTTATAGCTTTTAGCAATTTTATTGCTAAAAGTTTATTGCTTTTATCAATTCAGTTAGCTGTTTATAGCTTTTAGCAATTCAGTAAAGTATACTCTCACGAGGAAAATTTAAAACAGAATTTCTTTCTCTTTACCTATTTTTCCAAAACTTGGAAACTATTTGTGAGTATTCTTAATTTATGGCAATGTAGTTATTTGTGTAAGTTCAATAAGTATCTTTTTTCTTTTATAACAGGGTATAATTGAAGACACTGTTAATTTTACCAAGGCTTTAACTGGAATGACATATTTTCAGACTTCTTTGAGAAAATGAGGCTGAACTATAGAGCCAATAAAAGCCCCTTGGAAAAACTGGCTTCATATACCCTGTCCTTTACAGGGTCCTGACCTGTGGAAAGTAAAGAACGTCACTTTCTGAATTCACTCAATTCATACAGGTATCTGCAGGCACAGATAAATCCTTGGCTGGGTGTGAGGCTTTTAAAAAGGTCTAATCTTAGATTCCTTACGGAAAAGCTTCCAGCAAAGCCAACTTTAAAAACAGAGAGCCCATATGGCAAATGATTAGTCTTGCTTCACTTTATGCAAATAATCAAGCCAAGTGTAATAGAACTAAAATTTATTTTACAAATAAATTGGTCCTACTGTGATTTTGTCTTTAATAAAACTGGGGAATTGGAGAGAGAAAAGTCATGTTTCAAAATTAACTATAGTACACCTGTTATTAGATTCTAGCCTTGTCTAATGTTTTCAATTTTTATTATTTTCTACAATTTGGACTGAATTCTAAAACTTCTCCTGGCTACAGTTCTCCAAAATAATGTTTTCAATGTTTTCCCTTCTTTCTTTTTTTTCCCCCTCATTTTTTCTGATGTGAAATCACTGAAAGTTAAGCTGTGCTTTTCTTAAAGCCCTATAAGCTGAACTTAAACTTTGGAAGAAAATAAAAGCAATCTCTTTATATGCATAAATAATTTTCATACCTGCCTACTGATATATGGACTTGAGAGTAATATGGCCTCTATCAGTTTTCCAGGCTTGTTCTTTCTTTTTTGTTTATCTGCTTATTTCCTCCTTTTTTCCTGTTTTCTTTCTCTCTTCCTTCCCCTATATTTTCTTTGTGCAATGTGAGACTTCACAACCTACTAAAAATGAGCTTTCCTAACAATGTGGGACCTATTTGTCTAGAAATAAACCATCCTAGACATGAGAGATCAGACAAAAACTACCACCAGACACTCATTTTCTTCTAAAATGCTTTCTCCAAAAGATCTTAAATAGAAAATGGGGGCAGGCATACATGGTGGTTCATGCCTGTAATCCCAGCACTTTGGGAGGCTGAGACAGGAGGATCACTTGAGCCCAGGAGATCAAGACCAGCCTAGGAAACAGAGTGAGACCCCATCTCTACTTAAATTTTAAAAAATTAGCCCAGCATGGTAACACATGCCTGTAGTCCCAGCTACTAGGAAGGCTGAGGCAGGAGGATCGATTGAGTTTGGAAGGTTGATGCTGCAGAGCAAAAACCCTGTAGGAAGAAAGAAAAGAAAAAAAAAAAAAGAAGAAGAAAAGAAAAGAAAATCAGGGAGAAAAGAAAAGAAAACCAGGGAGAAAGGAAAATAAAAACTCAGGACACCAATTCACTCTGCCATAAGGAAAAAATTAAGCTGAAAGCTGAGTCATGCAAGAAGCTGCCTTTCCTTTTGTTCCTAAGCAGATAGCTACAGATAAAAGGTTCAATATCTCCATAGGCAGCTACTCTCTGCTCACCTTATTTTATGTAAAGTGCCAATTTACTGTGCATGAGACACATCATTGACTATGACCCTACCCGCTCCTTTTCTCTTGTGACATGTGGATTACCATATCCTCCCTCTTTCTCTTACAGCCCACCTTTCCCTCTTTAAATATTGAAACCCTCAAAGTTGTCTTTGGAGAAAGGCACAGACCTCTCGTCTGGGCATGTCTTAACCTTGGAAAAATAAACATCTAAATTGATTAAGACCTGTCTCAGACACTTTTTCGTTCACAGGTACCACTTCACCCACCAGGATGGCCATAATAAAAATAAAAATTTTAAGAAAGGAAAATAAGGCTGAGCATGGTGGCTCAGGCCTATAATCCCAACACTCTGGGAGGCCCAAGTGGGAGGATCACTTGAGCCTAGGAGTTCAAGACCAGCCTGGGCAACATGGTGAGACCCTGTCTCTCCAAAAATACAAAAATTAGCCAGGTGTGGTGGTGTGCACCTGTAGTCCCAGCTACTCAGGAGGCTGAGGTTGGGGGATCACTTGAGCCTGGGAGATGGAGGCTATAATGAGCTGTGATTGCGCCACTTGACTACAACCTAAGCAAGAGAAAGAGACCCTGTCCCCACCACCAATAAAAGGAAGAAAATAAGTGTTAGCAAGGATGTGGAGAAATGAGAACCCTCATACATTGCTGGTGGGAATGTAAAATCGTGCAGCTGCTTTGGAACGCAATCTGCCAGTTCCTCCAAACGTTAAGCATAGACTTACTACAAGACCCAGCAATATACCCCAAAGAATTAAAAACATTTGATCTTATATAAATGTATACACTATTATTTGTAAGCAGTGTCAGAGGCGTTCAAACCAGAGCAACTCCATGTTGAATAGGAGCTGGGTAAAATGAGGCTGTGACCTGCTGGGCTGCAATCCCAGAAAGAAGTTATGCATTTTTTTTTTTTTTTTTTTTCTGAGATGGAGTTTCGCTCTTATTGCCCAGGCTGGAGTGCAATGGCACGGTCTCAGCTCACTACAACCTCCGCCTCCCACGTTCAAGTGATTGTCCTGCCCCAGCCTCCCAAGTAGCTGGGATTATAGGCATGAGCCACCATGCCCAGCAAGTTTCGTATTTTTGGTATAGACAGGATTTCATCATGTTGGTCAGGCTGGTCTCGAACTCCTGATCTCAGGTGATCCACCAGCCTCCACTTCACCAAGTACTGGGATTACAGGTGTGAACCACCATGCTCAGCCAGGGAACTAGGCATTCTTAATCACAGGATGTTTACGATTAAGGGAACAGGTTAATAATGCTTACCCCACAGACCCAAGACTTAACAGATCCAGGACTTAACAGACCCAGGAAATGTTCTGATGTCCCGATATTTTATGAACAAAAGCCTTCTTAGTTTAAGAATACGTTTTGCTTTAAAGATAATAATATAGATTCTTATGGAAGACCGTAGGTAACAATCCTTTGTCACCAGCCCTTGTGGTAGAGCACATCTCTCTCATGATTTTTATCTTCTATATAAACAAGAAGAATTGTACCTAAGGCAGACACATTCCTCCTCTTGCCTTCGGGAACGCCCTGGTCTGTCTATGGTGTGGCCACTCTCGTTCCTTTACCTTCTTAATAAACTTGCTTTCACGTTACTCTGTGGACTCACTCTAAATTATCTCTTGCATGGGATCCAAGAACCCTCTCTTGGGGTCCGGATCAGGACCGCTTTCGGGTAACAGCAGCATTATTCATAATAGCTGAAAAGTGAAAACAACCCAAGTGTTCACCAAGTGACGAATGGATAAACAGAATGTGGTGTATCAATGCCATGGAACGTTACTCAGCCACAAAAAGGAACGAAGTACGGATTCATGCTGCGATGTGGGCGAACCTTAAAAACATTAAGCCCAGTGAAAGAAGCCAGACACGAAAGGCCACATATTGGATTAATCCATTTATATGAACTGTCCAGAATTGAGAAATCAATAGAGACAGAAAATAGATTAGCAGTTGCCCAGGACTGGAGGAGGGAGAAATGGGGAGTGACTGCTAATGGGTATATGGTTTCTTTTAGGGGTGATGAAGATATTCTAGAATTAGATGAGGGTGATGATTGCACAACCTGGTGGATATACTAGAAACCGTTTAATTATATACTTTTTTTTTTTTTTAGATGGGGTCTCGGTCTGTCGCCAAGGCTGGAGTGCAATGGCACGATCTTGGCTCACTGCAACCTTCACCTCCCAGGTTCAAGCAATTCTCTGCCTCAGCCTCCTGAGTAGCTGGGATTACAGGTGCCCACCACCAAGCCTGGCTAATTTTTTGTATTTTTAGTAGAAACGGGGTTTCACCATCTTGGCCAGGCTGGTCTTGAACTCCTGACCTCGTGATCCACCCACGATCTCAGCCTCCCAAAGTACTGGCCTTACAGGTGTGAGCCACTGCACCCGGCCGAATTATACACTTCAGAAGGGTAGCTGGAGTGCAGTGGCATGATCATAGTTCACTATAACCTCAAACGTCTGGACTCACGTAATCCTCCAGCCTCAGCCTCCCGAGTAGCTGGCACTATAGGCACATGCCATCACACCTGACTTTTTTTTTTCTATTGTTTATAGAGACAGGGTCTTGATGTGTTGCCTATGTTGATCTTGGGCTCAAGCACTCCCTGCTTGCCCTCCCATAGTGCTGGGATTACAGGCATGAGCCACTATGCCCAGTCCAAAAGGGTGAACTTAATGGGATATGAATTATATTCCATTAAAGAAAAAAGAAAGCAGGGTGGTGTGAGACAGTGAGGGGGGCCAGTTTACAGAAGGTGGTCAAGGAGGGCCTCCTCAGGAGATGCCATGTGAGCAAAGACCAGAAGGATGTAAAAGGAGTGCTCTGGGAGGGGCAGGGAGGAGAGTGTTACAGGCAGAGGCAACAGCAAGTGCAAAGGCACTGGGGTGGGAGCATGCTCGCTGAGGTTTTCAAGACAGCAGGAGCCAGCACGGCTGGAGTGGAGAATGTGGAGGCGAGAGGTAGGCAATGATGCCGGAGTTGACCTTGGGGACCATGAGGGCCAAGGCCAAGGTGAGAATCTGGCTCCTCTGCCACTGTGGGACAGGGATCCACTGGAGGGTTTGAAGCAGGAGCCAGTAAGTGATGTGACCACACCTTTAAAGGGTCATACCAGAGAAAGACAAGAGGAAGGAAGGAGATGTGTCAGGGAACTACTGTGACCCCCCAGGACAGCAACATGGTGGAAGCAACGGCTATGGTCCCTGGGGAGCCAGACCTGACATCTGAGTCTCCCACTTTCAGCACAGGGGCTTTTGTTCCACACCCAGCAGTTCAGGGAAGCAGCCATTTCTCTTCCTCCTTTCCCCTTCCCTCTCTACCTCCTTCTGCCCCGTCTCCTGCTCCCACTTTCCCTCTACCTGGCTGCCCCCAATATAACCCAAAGGGTGGGACAGGTGGTAGACAGGAACAAATGGCCAGATTTGAGGGCCAAAGCTGGGAAAGATGGGAGCAGAACCAAAGACGAAATGTGAGGGCCTAGGAAGTGCCTCTCCCAACCATTCCCTCCTCTCCTCAGCCCATCCCGGCTTCTCTAGTCAAAGAGGAGACTTGCAAATTTGGGCTCTATCAGTCTAAGGAGGTACAGGGCCTTTCCTTGCCCCTCATTTTCTTGTGAGCCCCTGGGCTAAGGCCACTTCTCCTGAAGCCTCCACGTGTCATGCTGCCCGAGTAGCCTTGGAATAACTGGTTCATGCCAGCCCCCTTCCAGCCCAGGTCAGAGCCTGGCAACCTGGACTCAGGAGCAGTCATTTTTCCATAAGAGGCAAGAGGGCATGGTCATGATGAGCCCGAACTTTAGCACCATACTTCCTGGCTTCAAATCCCAGCCACGCTTCTTGCTGGCTGTGTGACTTAGCTTCTCCATGCCTCTCTTTCCTCATCTATAAAATGGGAGCAACAATGCTACTGACAGCATCAGGCTGTGCCAAGAGTGAGGGGAGTTACAGAGCACCTGACACCTGGTAGCTGCGGGGCAGCTGAGAAGCAGGAGTAGTAAGATTCCTGGGCACCATTTACCTAGTGCCAACTACACATCAGGTGCCATACTTGGCATTTTCCAAACATTTCCTTGCTTGGAAATAATGGCTAACATTTAATGAACCCTGATGGTGTGAGAGACACCACACTGAGGGCTATCCCAGTGACTCAATGAATCCTCCCCTAACCTTATGAGGAAGCAATTATTACTGCCAGGCCCATTTTACAGAGGAGGAAACTGAGGTGCAGAGGGCTAAGTCACCTGCCAGAGGGCCCACCATAGAGGACTTGGGTTTCTAATCCAGGCGGGTCTGGCTGCAGTGCCCCCCCTCTTGATACTACCCTGGCCCCCAGTCACCCTAAGTGGGCATTTTGCAGAGAGATTTCAGAGACCTACTCAAATGCAGGCCCTGAAATTTTCTCCTAAATCATCTTTGCAGGTAGGAGCGGGCTTCCTTTCCCTGCCTTTCTCCTGGCTGCGGCCGGAGCTCCCCAGTGAGCCAGGTGTTATTCCTGGCAGCTTTCCTCTTTCCCCAGAAAAGTCCCAAGGAGGCGTGGACAAAGGCAGGAAGCCCGGAGCCCAGGCGCCTGACCCCTGATGCTGGCTCTTCCAGCCTCGGGCCCTCAATCCAACTCAGGCTGTGGCCACATTCCAGGGTGACTCAGCCTGTGGCCAGCGGGGGCGAAGGAGGCTGTTTTGGGGCCTGTGGGCTCTAGCCTCACCCACAGACACTTTCACTTTTTTAAAAAGGCACTGCCAGGCCCTGGCTGGCAGGGCGGTGGGCCCTGACCTTTCCGTCCCCGGCTCCTGCCCACATAGCCGGTTTCCTGCCCACCCTGGGTCAGATCCCAAGGCATCTTTTCTGACTCCCCACTGGAGCCCCATCATGTGGGTTCCTCAAAAAACTGCCCATTCCTCACTCACTGACCCCACGGCCACCCCTACCACCTGCCCTGGATCTGTCTCCCACGTGACCCTTTGTGAATCAGGGAGAGGAGTCAAGGATGGGATGTCACCCGCCTCCGTGCTCCCTGAGGTATCGCATCTTCACTAGATGGAAGAGCCATGAAGGGAGGACGTGTTGTTTACTCCAGCACTCACAACAGTGCCTGGTCTGAATGAATCATGTATGCAGTCAGTGTTCAATGGGCAGCACCTGCCTCCCAGAGTTGCTGAGAGGGTTAAGAGAGCCAATGCAGGTTAAACGCCTGACACAGAGTCCATCTTCTAGATTGTCTGGAGCAGAGGCTGGCATGGTTCATCTGCGCAATGTTGGGTAGACTGCCCAACCTCTCTGTTCAATCATTTCAACTTAATTCAGGGCCTTAAGCTCTGGGAGGATTTGATGGGGAACAAAAGGATTGCTCCAGCTCAGCTGTTAAACAAAATTCTGTTTAACCCGCTTAACCCATTCTTCCCCCAGGGCTCACCCACAGGCCTCCAGGGTTTTCAGTCTGCCATTAACATGGTTTCCCAGATGCTCTTCCATACCTGCCCCACACTGCTACCACTGTGCAGAAAAAGCACATGGCCTAGCCCGAGTTTTTATTTTCCGGCTTTTGAAATAGATACAGATTCACAGAATTATTTCTCAGCATAGGAAACAACAGCAGAGGAAGTAGAGTGGTAACTAGAGTAGCTGCATGTTGGAGAGGCAACAGGGAGTAGTGGAGACTGTGGCAAGGTTTAGAGAGGGTGCTACCACTGAGTCCCAGGAAAGTATTGCTAGATCTTCCCATTTTTCACAAGAAGTTGGAAATCTAGATTTTTGTGTATGGAATCCCCGCGTTTTCTCCTCTTGTCCCACACAGCACAAACCTAGCCCAGGGCTGAATCCAGTCATGGACCACCTCTGGTCAGTGCATGTTAGAATGAGACAGATTTATTTGTGCCTATAAATTCTGCATCTTGCAAGGGCCCAGACCAGCCACTGGGCCACAGGGACCCTCACTTGATGCCACTATGCCTTCTGGACCCCCAGAAAAGGAGCCTCCCAACCAAGAGATCCCTCTCAATGCTCCTCGTGGTGGTCACACAAGCCCAAAGAAAGAGATGCAGTAGCCTGGTGACATGGCTGGGGCTTGAGAGACCACCTCCATGAGCCACCTCAAAGTACAGATAAACTGAGGCCTGGGAAGCAAGAAGAATGTTTCTGATACTCACAAAGCAAATCAATTAGCCTCAATGGACCCACAAGCCATACTCCTAACTCTCAGCTCACCACCCTCATGTTCACTGAATGGGGCTTGAAAATTCTCGCTGTAATTGCAGAAATTTGAATTTAAACTGGGAACTAGATGATATTAAGAATTATCTTTTTATATTCTCAGGCAAGAAAATACAATTGTAGTTGTCATTTTTTATGCATTCTGAAATATTCAAGGGTGGAATATCATGACATCTAATTTTTATTATTATTTTTTTTGAGATGGAGTCTTGCTCTGCTGCCCAGGCTGGAGTTCAGTGGCACGATCTCGGCTCACTGCAAGCTCTGCCTCCTGGGTTCACGTCATTCTCCCACCTCAGCCTCCCGAGTAGCTGGCACTATAGGCTCCTGCCACCGCGCCTGGCTGATTTTTTGTATTTTTAGTAGAGATGGGGTTTCACCATGTTAGCCAGGGTGGTCTTGATCTCCTGACTTTGTGATTGACCCACCTTGGCCTCCCAAAGCACTGGAATTACAGGCCTGAGCCACTGCGCCTGGCCTACATCTAATATTTTTTAAACAATGTTAATGACTGTCAAATCAAGGTATCAGTACATGGCGGTTCTTACCGTATTCTTTTTCTTTTTCTGTATAGTTGAAATGTTTCCTAATTTAAAAGTTTTAAATTAAATTCTAGAGGTACAGATGGAGTTGCTCACTCCCAGAAGCAGTGGTTTCTTGCTGGGATGAGCATGAATGTTGGAGGGGCCTAGATGTGGAATACAATTTTTGTATGACCTTGGGAAAGTCACTTCATCTTTTTAAACCTCAGTTGTATGATAAAGGTGGTGGAAATTACCTCAAGCCTTGGTCAGGATAAAGAAATGAGACAAGGGAGCTGCAGAGCCTTGCTTATTTCAACCCAAACTGGATCACCATTCACAAGGCATCAGGGTCACCCACTTCACTTGTTCCACTTGTTTGTCCTTCTTTAAGAATCTTTTGCTTGTAGTTGCATCTCTTAGTATCTTAAGGTCACACAGTTCTAAGACATTTAAGTGTTCAGATTACCAGTATAAAGTGTGGGAAGAATGAGAATTCATTCTTCCTGTGAATTAAAAATTCTTGCAAAGCCAGGCGCGATGGCTCACACCTGTAATTCTAGCACTTTGGGAGGCTGCGGTGGGAGGATCACTTGAGCTGCATTTGAGACCATCCCGGACAACATAGCAAGATACCATCTCTACAAAATATTAAAAATTAACTGGGCATGATGGCACACACCTGTAGTCCCAGCTACTGAGGAGGCTAAGATGAGAGGATCACCCGAGCCCAGGAGTTCAAGGCTCCAGTAAGCTATAATTGTACACTGCACTCCAGCCTGGGCGACAGTGTGAGATCCTATCTCTAAAAATAAAAGCTAAAAATTCTTATAGCCCAGAGTTTTAATCCAGACAGATCTTGAGCAAGTTGCTTAGCCTTTCTGAGCCTGTTTCCTCCTCTGTCAAATGGAGATAACCAGAGCGTCCCTAGCTAAGCTGGAAGGAGAAAGTGAGATTAGGGATCTAAACTGGGGTCCGCAGGGTCCATGCACCTGCCTTCAAGCTGCCAGTGACCCTCATTCCCACACTTCTCCCCACTACCCACTATTGACCCTTCCAAAGTGCCCACAGATATAAAAATCAAAGGCTCAGCAGGGCACAGTGGCTCACGCCTGTAATCCCAGCACCTTGGGAGGCCAAGGCGGGCTGATCACCTGAGGTCAGGAGTTCAAGACCAGCCTGGCTAACATGGCAAAACCCCATTTCTACTAAAAATACAAAAAAAATTAGCCGGGCATGGTGGCACGTGCCTGTAATCCCAGCTACTCGGGAGGCTGAGGCAGGAGAATCACTTGAACCCGGGAGGCAGAAGTTGCAGTGGGCCGAGATCACACCATTGCACTCCAGCTTGGGCGACAACAGCAAAACTCCATCTCAAAAATAAATAAATAAATAAATAAATAAATAATAATAATAAATAAATAATAAATAACAATTTTAAAAAACCAAAGGCTCATCCCCAAAGATAAATTTGCTCTTCAGATTGATAGTCAGCAAGAACTAGCCAAAATAATTTAAACTGGCATTTCTTCTAACCCAGCAACCCAACTGTTAGCTACTATGATCATCATCTCCATTTTAAAGATTGGGAAATGGAGGCAGAGAACAGTTACTCAACTTGACCACATTTCCACAGGCTGAGAATTTTCACAGGTCAAGAATGCCGGGCTGGACACGGTATAGCTCACGCCTGTAATCCCAGCACTTTGGGAGGCTGAGGCAGGCGAATCACTTGAGGTCAGGAGTTCAAGACCAGCCTGGCCAACGTGGCAAAACCCCTCTCTACTAATAATACGAAAATTAGCCAGGCATGGTGGTGTGCGCCTGTAATCCCAGCTACTCCAGAGGCTGAGGCAGGAGGATCGATTGAGCCTAGGAAGCAGAAGTTGCAGTGAGTGGAGGTCATGCCACTGTACTCCAGCCTGAGTGAGAACACAGCACACTGAAGTAGTAGAAACACTGGAAACAACCTAAGAGTCCATCAAAGGGACAAAAGAAGGCCAGACACCGTGGCGCACGCCTGTAATCCCAGAACTTTGGGAGAGCCAAGGCAGGCGGATCACCTGAGGTCAGGAGTTCAAGACCAGCCTGGCCAACATGGAGAAACCCTGTCTCTACTAAAAATACAAAAATTAGCTGGGCATGGTGGCACATGCCTGTAATCCCAGCTACTGGGGAGGCTGAGGCAGGAGAATCGCTTGAACCTGGGAGGCAGAGGTTGCAGTGAGCCGAGATTATGCCACTGCACTCCAGCCTGGGCAACAAGAGCAAAGCTCCATCTCAAAAGAAAAAAAGAGCCCACAACTTATTCACATGATGGAAGACATTCTCACAGAAAGAATCAAAAGAATGGATTCGATCTCCATGTAGCAAAAAGATCTGCTTGTAGCAAAAAGAACAGATGTCAAAACTAAAATCTGGAGTGAAAAGAGCAAGCATAATGTCTGCAAACATTTCTATACAGTGTATTGAGAAAGCCTGACAATTAGGAAAAATAATTCATTTCTTCACTGAGACATTTATTCACTGTCTTTTTGTCTTCTTTTTTAAGGCAAATGATTGACTACATAGTTGTAAAGATGTCTGGAGGTTGAAGAAAAATACAGTGAGCTTATTGTTTGAATATTTAACTAACATATTGTTTAAAAATCAAAAAGTTCCCAAGGTTTCCGGAATTTTCAGACACGAATGTAAACTAACTCTCTCTTACGTGGCTCTGTATTAGCTACAAGCTCATGTCTGTGTATGTAAGAGTAATTTTTAAAACATCCGGGAGACTGAGGAGGTATGAAGACTAAAGTCAATGTGATAACTTGGGGCCGGATCCTGGAACAAAAGAGGACGATAATGGGAAAGGTGATAAATCTCGTAAAGTTTGAAGTTTAGTTAAGAGTAATGGACCAGTGTTGGTTTTTAGTTGCGACAAATGTCCCATAACAATGTAAGATGTTAACAATAGAGCAAACCGGGTGAGAGAAATATAGGAACTTTTTGCACGATCTTTGCAACTTTCTGTAAATCCCAAACTAGTGTAAAAGAAAAAGTATATATTTTTTAAATATGGAAGGTTCTACCCAGACTGAGCATCAGGAGAGGCCCAGAGAGGGAGAGAGGACTGGACTTCAGGGGCTGGGGGAGGGTTAAGGGGCTTCGGTCTTATCTATAATAGGATAAATATCTGTTTTAAGTCAAATATATTCAGCTATACCTTGTGCAATTCAAGTTAATTTAAAAAATATTTTATAAAAAGGAGAACTACAGCTATCTCCTTGATTCGAGGCTGTCTTTACTTTTTTTCCTAAATCACAGATGCTCAATGGAGCTGGGAAACGTTTGGGACCAGGAGGCTGTGACATCTGGCCCTGGCTCCGTTCTGTCCAGGCTGTGGGACCTCAGGGGAAGGTAGAGCCCTTCACAGGCCTCAGTTTCTCCCTGGCAAATGAAATTACTAAGCCCACCGACCCCCCTCTTCCAGACAGGGAATCCGGGGAGGGTGATTCCAGGGCATGATCAGGACATCCCCCAGGGCTCTGCACTCCGCTGGCTCAACACTCCCATCTGTGTAATGGGTTGAGGAGCGAGGCCACCCCTACAGGACTGCGGAAAGCAAGGCAGGGTTTGACAGCGCGTGGGTGGGTGCCGGGTGCAGGCGGAGGCTGAAGAGTGGAGAGTGCTTCTTCCACCCGGGCCACGCCGAGGCTGTCCCCGCACCGCTCCCCGCCCACAAACCCTAGGTCCTCACCTGAAATCCCCTCCCAGGTCCCTGCCGTCGCGCTGAGGGCCAGACCCGGACTTGTCGAGGTGGGTGATTCGCCCCGGGGGACCTACCGGACCCCGGACCTTCCCAACTTACACCTTCTTGGCAGGGGCCGCACTGCCTGGCCCCATCCCCCGGGTGCGGGGCCCCGGGACTCCCACCTCCAAGGGTCTCGCCCTGCCCGGGATACTGGAGTGGGACTCGGGCCGGGCTGGCGGCGGGCTCCGAGACCCCTGGGCTGCAGCCCGGGCGGGAGCCGCCCCCTTTGTCTGACGGGGCCGAGCGGAGCAGAACACTCACCGCGTGCGGCGGCGGCTCAGTAGCAGCAGCAGCAACAGAGCGGCCAGGAGGCCGAGCAGCGCGGCCCAAGTCATCGCGGGGCTGGCAGGGCTGGCGGGGCTGGCAAGGCTGGCAGGGCTGGCGGGGCTGACGGCCTGGCCCACTCCCAGGTAAAGTTCCCCGCCCCCACCCGCCGCGCCCCTCCCACTCCGCCCACCCCGGCCCGCTTTGGGGCGGGATGGTGGTGCGGGGCGGGAGGATGGGGCCCTCCGAGGTCCGCAGGGGTCGGCCCAGGGCGCTCTGGGAGAACCCCTCTCCCCGCAACTCAGGCCGGGATGGAAAATGTGGGAGGGAGGGAAGGGGAAAAGGAGGAGGAGGGGGGCGGAGGCGATGTGGTGGGCTGGGGAGTGACCAAGGGGAAAGGAGATTGATGGGGGACAGAGGGGGATGTGGTGGACTGGGGGGTGATGGAAGGGAGGGGAGAGAAAGAGGATGTACAGGAAGGAAGAAATTATATGTGGAGAGGGAAGAAGGATGGGGAAGATGAGAGAGGACTTTTGGGGAAGGGAAGGCGAGGGAATCTGGAAAGAGGGAGGGGCGATGGGGAAATAGTGAAGGAGTGTGGGGAGGAGGGGGCAGAGTGGGAGGAGAAAATGTGGTGGGAGGGGACGAACATGGAGGAGGAGTGTAAGGGGGTCAGGAGGAGCTTTCCCACCACATTCCACAGTCCACCTAGACAGAGGGCATCCCCCCAAGGCTCCTCCTCACGCCAACCCCCACCCCAGGCGTGCTAGAGATCTGGAGTTTTCCATTGTGTGGTCTGGGCTGGGAGGGTTGGGTGGATTATATCGCACCCTATAGTATCTTCAGTAAGTACTGGGCGGGGGATACAAGGGTGCCTCAGGGAGTCCCCTCATCCTCACCTGCTTTGGGGACAGATAGTGCCCATGAAGTATGCACCCTCTACCTGGTGCATGTTAGGGCCTCCGGATGTGGTGGCCATTGTCGCCGCTACCTGGTGCTTGGGGTGCCAGCCCCCTGTGCCCGCGGCTCTGCAAGGTACCACCCCGGGGTGCTGATGAGAACTGGGGCTCCAGGCTAGAATGCCTGGGGGTCAATCCAGCCTTGCTCCACGCTCCTGCCCCACCATCCCCATTCCCACCCTGGGAAGCCTTAGGCAGGTAGCTCAACCTCTCTGAGCCCACCTGGTTATCTGAAAGCAGAGAGGGCAGAGTTGTGCTTACCTCTGGGGTTATTGTGAGGAAGTGATGAGAGCTTGACAATAAAAGGAATCGCAATCTGTTGAGTGCTTGGCACACGTAAGTTTTATGAAACCATGGGCTGAACCTGGAACTCAGACCCAGGAGGTCTGGTTCTAGTCCTGTATCTGCCCATTCAGTGCCGGGTGAGCTTAGGCATGTTTCATTCCACCTTCCCAGCAGAGCTCTGGAGAAGCTGTTGCTCTCCCTGGTCTCCTGGCTTCCATCCTTATCAGTCAGAGTCCTGATAAGGCCCTTCAAGAACCAGCATGATCCACCCCTCTCACCTTTACCTCCCTGACCCATGTCCCCGACTCTCTCCCTCACCCACTCTGCTCCAGCCACACTGATCTCCCCATCTTTCCCTAGAGGTCCCACTACAGGGCCTTTGCATGTGCTGTTCCCTCTGCTCGGAGCATTCTTCACACAGCCCGCTCTTTCCACCACGTCCCCAGTCCCTCTGTGTCTGCTCAGCTGTCACTGCAGAGAAGCCGTCTTTGGCCACCTGCTCTAAAGCAGTCATCCCCACCACACTATAGTGCCATAACCTGTTACTAGCTTTTGTCTGTTTGTTTTTTTCGTATTTTTTTTTTTTTTGGCAGTACTTCACATGTCCTGCTATCATATTCAAGATTCATTTATTTGCCTGCTTAATGTCGGCTGTCAAGGCAGCTGGATGACCCCCTTGTGGCCTCAGCAGATTCAGAACAGCAAGAGGCAAAAGGAGTTTCCTGAACCTCTTATTTATTTTTCCAGCTTATCTGCCAGAGAAGCCAAAAATCCCAAAAAGGCTGCAGAATGGGCGCAGAGGATTTTCTCCAAATTTGGGGAGCTCCATAGGGCTGTCTGCTAGCAGTGGGGTTCCCAGCCGGGCTTGGCCAATCCT
The DNA here is from genome assembly GCF_007565055.1 of Rhinopithecus roxellana. Taxonomy (NCBI): domain Eukaryota; kingdom Metazoa; phylum Chordata; class Mammalia; order Primates; family Cercopithecidae; genus Rhinopithecus; species Rhinopithecus roxellana. The sequence continues at coordinate 123,095,661 of NC_044561.1, forward strand.
TAGCTTTGTGACCCCAGGCAGACTGCTCCACCTGCCCAAGTTGGGGTTCCTCGTTGACAGAATAGGGAAAAGAGAACCTCATGGAGTTGAGGTCAAGAACAGATGACCTAGTCCACAGGACACACCTATGTGAGTGCCTGTCACACCAGGAGCATCAGGGAAAGTTAACCACCATTAATGCTTAGACCGGTCCCGCTCCTCTCCATTATCTGTGATCAGGCTTGGTCTCAATTTTCTCATCTGAAAAATGGGAGGAACAGTTCTTTCCTCATGGGGCTGCTGTGATAACTGAATTAAATGAAAAGAGAATGAAATCACCCAGCACAGGGTCCGGTTTACAATAGGTGCTGAATAAATACTAGCTCTTCTACTCCTCGCACCTGGCTTCAGTGCAGACCAATATCAATTCAGTACAAATTTCTCTCCCAGATACTCTCTTCCTTTCTCGAGCCATAGACAAAATCCTCCCAGGGAAGGAGAGGCAGCGGCTCACACACCAAAGGAAGATGAATGTGGGCCTCTGGTTCTCCCTGGATTTGTTCAGGAGTCGGCATGTATTTAGGAAGGTGGCCAGGCCCCCTTCCCAGAGAATGACCCGCTGTGGATCTGAGCCGGTCCGGGAAATCCACCTTTGCTAGTGATTTGTCCTGAGGTGGGCACCTTCCAGATATCTGTTGGAGGCTTCTAGAAAAATGTGTTTCCTTCATATTTGCCTTCTCTTCTGCTTTGGGGGCCATTGTGTGGGAAGGTGATTGGCTGGGGAGTTGAGGGGGGCTGTAGTGTTATGAGGGAAGGCCAAGAAAACTGCAGAGCCTCGAACTAGAGCTGCAGAATCACCATCCCTGGAACCACCCCCCGTCGATTTCTCATTTAATGAGCTAACCACATGTCTGTGCTAAGACACCATGAGTCAGATTTTTCTAATACTTGCAGCCGAAGACATTCCCAGCTGAGACGCCTTCTAGGTATGGCTGAGGGGAGGACCAAATGAGGTGATAATGCATCCAGAGCACCTCTGCAGGACTGGCCCATGCCAGAATTCAAAAATGTTGCTTTGTCTTATTATTTTTACTTTTCTTACTGTGTAGGTTTTCTGTGTTTATCAGGCTAATAGGACATCCAACCCTCTGGCTGTGGCATCTTGGAGGAACAGGCAGGCCTTGAAAAATAGCAGAAATTCCAAATTCCCCTGCCCCGGGAGAATGGAAAGGACCCTGCTGAGGACAGAGCTGATATGGCCTCAGAATGATGATGAGAGAAGATCATCCCAAGGAAGATCACCCCTCTAGCCCATGGCGAAAGGGCTGGAATACACAAGGACTTGAAAAGCAAGTTTTGCTTTTCATCTAAACCTAAGCAAGTTGCTTAATATGTGAGCCTCAACTACTTTACTTGTGCAATGGGCATGTTGCTGGTAGTGGTGATAGCAGGGAGCTACCCGCATGGCTTCCAACTCTGGCATGTAAGCATTCCTCTGGGGAAGGGAAGCTCATGTGTCAGCTGGACCCCCGGGGAAAATTTATTCTCCCAGGGTCGAACATTCAGACATTTCCCTGTAGAAGCCTCCGCGTGTTCAGATGTTCACTGTCCAGTAGAAACAAGACATCTAGGCAACTCTCCCATCTCACCAAGCCTCTGTTCCCTTCCCTGGCCACTGTGGGGTTGTAAGAGTAATGTCAAGACCCAACCCAATTAGAACACAGGGAATTTTGCCTGGGAAAGGGGGCCCTTCTACCCTGCACCACTGCTTTCTCTCTTCCAAGGATCAGCTCTGATTCATGTCTGCATCCTAAAGGCTACAAATAAACTGTGTCGGGAAAGGAAAATATTATGCGTATTGCCTTCCTAAAGGCTAAAAACCAGTCCCTACAGAGAGGGGCAGTTTTAAAATTTTTTATGTAACATTAGCTCTAACTTTAGTTGGTAACTTATGCCATTTGAAACACTTTTTCATAATAATTTATTTATTCCCCCCAAAGAACCTATAAAATACATAGTATTATTATTCTGAATTCACAGATGGTGAAATCGAGGTCCAGAAAGAGTCAGTTCACCCAAGGTCCCATAGTACTTCCTCTGATAAGCTAGAGCACAGGAATTTGGTGTCTTCTTAGGACAAACTAACTCACTCCCTGGTGCTGCAAACACAGCCTGGGCCTTCCCACCTCCACACCTTTGCTCATACTGTTTACCTGCCTGGAAGCCCTCTTTTTCTCTACCTTTTGGTTTTTCCAACTCTGTTATAAGCAGGTCCTCCAGGAGAGCCAAGATGAGAAGAGTTACACTAAAGGCTTATTGAGGGAGTGCCAGGGAGTAAAATGAAGAGGGAGCCAGAGGGGGCTGGAAGAAAAGGACAGAAAGAAGGAGGACAAATGGAAGGGAGGGACAGAGGAAAGAAGGGACCGTGGGCTGCAGTGCACTCTTAGAAAGATCAAGGCTGGCCGGGCACAGTGGCTCATGTCTGTAATCCCAGCACTTTGGGAGGCTGAGGTGGGTGGATCACTTCAGGTCAGAAGTTCAAGACCAGCCTGGCCAACATGATGAAAACCCTGTCTCTATTAAAAATACAAAAAATTAGCCAGGCATGGTGGCCGACACCTATAATCCAAGCAACTCGGGAGGCTGAGGCAGGAGAATTGCTTGAACCCAGGAGGCAGAGGTTGCAGGGTGCCGAGACCGCACCACTGCACTACACAGTGGGTGAAAGAGCGACTCTGTCTCAAAAAAAAAAAGAAAAAAAAAGGAAAGGAAAAAAAGAAAGAAAGAAAGTTCAAGGCTAACAGGTTGTCCTTAAGCCTCATGAGGAGCCTTATGTCTCCCAAAAACAAGCCTGCTTCCCCCAGTGATTGGCTAGGAGCAAACCCTGGGAAGCAAGGCATATCTGTCAATCAGGCTCCCCCAAGGGAGGTCCGAGAGGTGTGTTTTCATGGCTGCTGCAGCCACGAAAGAAAGCACAGCTGGCATCTAAAATTGGAACAATGCACGAATAAATTCTTCCACTTATAGAAGCTAAGTGAGGTTGAGAGGTGGAGGGGAAGGAAAGACCCAAACTGCAACGTTTCTGGTGTTTTTGTGCTGCTAAAGAGAGACTGGTAAACTCAAGTCTTCGAGCAAGTATTGCAAAGGAATGAAGTGAGCCAGAAATATCAGGACGGCAACAGGGAGGGATGGGAACAGTAGAAAACTAGAGAGGACTACCCCATCCAAAAGAAAGCAGCTTCTATCAGTTCCAGCCAACTAAAGCCATGCAGAAATACATGCCCAGTATGGCCAGGTCTCCAGACTCAAGAGAAGCCAGAAATAATGGCTCTGATTATTTTAAAACACCGCATAGACCAACAGCACACACCTGCCCACTGATTTTTCGCCGTGCAGTCTAGTTGTGCCAAGGGCCAGTGGTTTAAACATTTGGGGTATGCAAAATAGGTTTGGAGTTGGGATGTTGAACAAAATTGTTCTGTAGAATTAGGGAAGGACAATAGAGTTTTAGGGGGCAGCCTGAAAGAGGGGGCAAAGACTAGGCCGACATGAGGGCAGATTGGGGGCCTGTCCCAGTGTGACATCCCCCCCATGGAATTAGGAGCCAAATAAATGACCATTTCTACTGGTGATGTGTCACACTGAGTGTTTAGTTGTTTGCTGTCTTGGGCTGTGGAATAACAGCACACATACACTCATATACATACACACTCACACACACACACACACACACTACTCTCACACACACACTCACATGTTGCCCCAGTTACCCCCAAATATTCAGAAACAATCTGCTACACACTTCAAGTGACCAACGCATCCTGGTTTGCCCAGACTTTCCCAGTTTTAGCACTGAGAGCCCCGCATCCTGGGAAACCTCCCAGTCCTGGGTAAACCAGGAAGGTTGGTCATGCTATTACCACACCTGGTAATAGTGGCCAGAGATTGGGTCAGAGCTGTGGCAGCCACCTTGGAGCCTAAGGAGAGTCTTTGCTAAGTCACGCAATTAATTAGCCACCCCTGGAACTGTGCTGCAGTAGATTAAATCACAGTCTCCAATTCTTACCCACTCCCTATATCAGAATTAGACACTCACACCCTTGGCTGCAGGGTTGTGGTGCCTCCCACTATGGGCAGAGAATAATATCTCCCTGACTCAGTGATGGTGGACTCGGGCCTGTGACTCAATTTAACCAGTGGAGGATGAAGAAATAACCAGTTGCCAGTTCTGAGTAGAGGTTTCACGAGGAATCACATATTTCCACTTGACCTTGGTTTCTGCTTTGAGCCATGACCCACAGAGCAAACCTGAGCTCAACTGCAGCCTGAAGTAGAGAACCCCTAGCTGACCTGCAGAGGTCCGAGGATGTACGTGTCGTTACAAGTCATGGAAGTTTTGAGATCTTCTTAAGCAAAAAGGATTGACTAATGTATACTTATCTCCAAACTTTTTCGAATCCTTTTGGTTGAATGTTCTTTGTACCAGTTAAATTAGAATAGGCTGCTTTCTACTCTTGGAGCCTTGGTACATCTGTACAAGAGGATTGTGATGACAGGGCCCCCCTCCCATGGTGGTTGGACGAATTCAAGAAGATCTTGTGTCTAGTGCATGCAGTAGGCACTTAATAAAAGAGATGAAGCTATGCCGGGTGCAGCGGCTCACAGCTTGTAATCCCAACACTTTGGGAGGCTGAGGCAGGTGGATCATGAGGTCAGGAGTTCGAGACCAGCCTGGCCAACATGGTGAAACACCGTCTCTACTAAAAAATACAAAAATTAGCTGGGTGTAGTGGCAGGCGCCTGTAATCCCAGCTACTCAGGAAGCTGAGGCGGGAGAATCACTTGAAACCAGAAGGCGGGGATTGATCGCGCCACTGCACTTCAGCCTGGGCAAAAGAGAGAAAACTCTGTCTCAAAAAAAAAAAAAACTAGAGAGAGAGAGACGAAGCAAGGCTGGGCGCAGTAGCTCAAGCCTGTAATCCCAGCACTTTGGGAGGCTGAGGTGGGTGGATCACTTGGGGTCAGGAGTTCAAGACAAGCCTGGCCAACATGGTGAAACCCCATCTCTACTAAAAATACAAAAATCAGCCAGGAAAGGTGGCATGCACCTGTAATCCCAGCTACCAAGGAGGCTGAGGTGGGACAATTGCTTGAACCGGGAGGCAGAGGTTGCAGTGAGTCAAGATTGTGCCACTGCACTCCAGCCTGGGCGACAGAGTGATACCCTGTCTTAACAGCAGCAGCAGCAGCAACAAAAGAGATGAAGCATAATTCTTTCAGCACATATTACCAAGTATTTATTTGCAAGCACTGTGCAGGCCTCTTTATCAAGAATTTTACAGAAGAAATGAAAGACAGAAAACCTCTTCACTTGGTCTTTTTTATACAGGACGAGAAAGCATGCCTGAATCAGAGGCAGAGGGTTGGAAGAAATGACCTCTTTTCTGCCATCCAGGCCTTGCTGCTGACTGTCTCTAAGAATGGGCACATGCCTGAGCCTTTGGAGATTTGAAGGTCTCTAAAGTGCAAGGATGTCAGCTGCAGGGGAGCCATCCTCCAGCATCGTTCCCCAGGAAAGCCAGGATTATGTAGGGAATGTGCTTGGCTAAGAGCCCAGAGCGGGGGGCAGCTATCCAGATGCAAACACGGCTGGGCTAGGAGGCCTTTCGTTCAGCGTTCCCAGGCTAAGTCCACCTGGACCTCATCTTAGCCTGTGGGAGGATGTTCTGGAGCGGTCTTGCCCCTCTTCCCAGGCTATCTGCCAGAGGTGGTGGGTGCTACAGGAGAGGGACTCCAGCAAGCTTCTCATCCTTTGATTTTCCCAGGATAGGGGGACAGGTGGCCTTATGGCTCCCAACCAGCTGCCTTGGCACTTTGTAGTGGAAAAAATGGTGAAGTCAGACCTCAATCTCCTCAACGCCCTGCTATCCTGCCTGAGAGCCAGCATAGTATGGAAGACAAGGAGAAAAGAGACCCATGTTGATCCGTCATCCAGACAGACCCCAAGTGCTGGTCCTCCTGCCACTCTGAAGCACCCCAGGAGCCTCAGAACTTCTGGTTTCTCATATTGAAAATGGGATGGCAGTCATAGCTGCTTTGCTTATTATGTCTCAGAGTTACTAAAGAGAATCCAGTTAGATAATGGGGGTAGAAAAATGGCTGCCTAAGGCCACATTTACCCTCTCCTTCTAGAAATTATACCAGAGGATCAAGAAGAATGGAAAAACAAATAAATAAAACCAAACCACAAACTCCATTTTTAGCAAAGCCAGGAGAGACATATAATTCATTGGCTTCAGAGTATGTGTGAAGCAGCTAAGACAGGGCAGAAGCCACATGGGAGTAGTGAGTAGGCTCAGTGATAACAAATCTCAGAAAGCATCAGCAAAACTACACTTCTGAGGGATGAGGGCTTGCCCCGAGATGAAAGTTATGTTCCTTATTTATAAAAATGAATGTGGAAACTTGGGTGAGTACTGTTAGCAGCAGAAGCTCTCCTGGATCTTGTTTGGTTCAGAGAAACAGAGGAGGTATAGTGAAGAATTACAGAGAGAAGACATATTTGCAGGAAGCAGTCTGTCTCTATGGCAGCAGAGGAGAACCACAGTGATGGAGCCCACGAAGCTACCCTAATTCTTTCTTACACCCACAGGAGCAATCAGCAAATAGCTGACCCAGGAAAACCAAGCCCTTCCAATGACAAGTTTTTGAAAAAGTGTAAAAGCCTTGATACAAAGACATTATGATAAATTATGCAGAAAAGAGCAGAAAAATCTACCAATAGATGCAAGTGTTAACACAAAATGGATGAAAATTTTATCCAAATCATATTGGCATAAATTCAAAAAAGAACTGAACGGATGCTGGGTGTGGTGGCTCACGCCTATAATCCCAGCACTTTGGGAGGCCGAGGCAGGTGGATCACCTGAGGTCAGGAGTTCAAGGCCAGCCTGGTCAACATGGTGAAACCCCATCTCTACTAAAAATACAAAAAATTAGTTGGGTGTGGTGGCAGCTACCTGTAATCCCAGCTACTCTGGAGGCTGAGGCAGGAGATCACTTAAAATGGGAGGCAGAGGTTGCAGTGAGCCGAGATCTCGCCACTGCACTCCAGCCCGGGTGACTAGTGAAACTCCATCTCAAATTTAAAAAAAGAAAAAAAGAAAAAAACATCTTAGGAGAATGGAATGGAGCAACTATCTCTATGAAGGAGAACAATAAGGACATTGAAGAACTCAGACAGAAGAAGGCAGGCAAAAGGAGGAAATGGACATGAAGGGTTAGCACTCAGGAAAGAAGAAGAAAGAAAAAAAAAGTCTCAGAAATTAAGACAAAATTGGAAGGGAAGGAAATAGGCCCTGCAGAAAATACAGCAAGGACATGGTTAACAGAAATGGAAAAAGACAAAAAAAATGAGACAGAAATAAAGAAAACATTAGAAAGACTAGAAAGAAAATTGGCTGGGCGCGGTGGCTCATGCCTATAATCCCAGCACTTTGGGAGGCTGAGGGGGGCAGATTGCCTGAGGTCAGGAGTTCAAGACTACCCTGGCCAACATAGCGATATCCCATCTTTATTAAAAGTACAAAAATTGGACGGGCGCGGTGGCTCAAGCCTGTAATCCCTGCACTTTGGGAGGCTGAGACGGGCGGATCACAAGGTCAGGAGATCGAGACCATCCTGGCTAACACGGTGAAACCCCGTCTCTACTAAAAAATACAAAAAACTAGCCGGGCGAGATGGCGGGCGCCTGTAGTCCCAGCTACTCGGGAGGCTGAGGCAGGAGAATGGCGTAAACCCAGGGGGCAGAGCTTGCAGTGAGCTGAGATCTGGCCACTGCACTCCAGCCTGGGCGACAGAGTGAGACTGTCTCAAAAAAAAAAAAGTACAAAAATTAGCTGGGCATGGTGGCTCACACCTGTAATCCCAGCAACTCGGGAGGCTGAGGCACGAGAATCACTTGAACCCCAGAGACAGAAGCTGCAGTGACCCGAGATTGCTCCACTGCACTCTAGCCTGGGCGACAGAGCAAAACTCTGCCTCAAATAAATAAATAAATATAAATAAATAAAGGTGTGAGCATCCATGCACCAGACAACCCAGCAACAGATAGTTATAGAGCAAGGACACTTTAAGTCACTTCTCTCAGCTCTTGAAATACCAAGAGAAAAAAAAATGGGGAAACAGAAGGTCAAAATAACATGATGAACATTCACAAACACTGGCTACCTAGTAAGCCGCAAAGAACACTGCAATAATTTTTTTTAAAGCAGAATAAAAGTACAATAGTCTCAGATCACAATGCAACAAGCCTGTGTGACCCCCATTCCTCTCCCTCCCACCCCAGCACGTCCCCAGAGGGCAATAATCCCCCAGCCCCACTTCACCAGGCATCAGCTCCTGTGTCTGTTCTATATTCATGTCAGATCTCATGTCGGCCAGACACGGTGGCTCACGCCTATAATCCCAGCACTTTCGGAGGCTGAGGAGGGTGGATCACCTGAGGTCAGGAGTTCAAGACCAGCCTGGCATACATGGTGAAACCCCATCTCTACTAAAAATACAAAAATTAGCTGGGCATGGTGGTGGGCACCTGTAATCCCAGCTACTTGGGAGGCTGAGGCAGGAGAATCGCTTGAACCGGGAGGCAGAGGTTGAGTGAGCTAAGATGGCACCACTGGACTCCAGCCTGGGCAATAGAGTGAGACACTGTCTCAAAAAAAAAAAAAAAAAAAAAAAAAAAATCTCATCTCAAACACACAAACATTTCACTGCTTTAAACAAAAAAAAATGGAAATCTTTGGTGGGTGTTCAGCCATGCTCATGGTTCACATGGTCTGTGCATTCTGATGCACAGACCATCACGTAGCCCCAATGTCTACATGTCCTGCATGTCCGCTGAGGGCTAGAGTGGGAGAGCCTGGGCTCCACGGCCAGACTATGTGAACTCAAAGCCTGGCATCCCCCCACTTAAAAGGCCTCAGGCATGTTGCTTATCTGTGCCTCTGTTTCCCCAGGTGTCAAAAGGAGTTGGTTGTGAGGATGAAAAGAGTTAATCTCCGGAAGTATGTAAAGCCTTAGATAAATGTGGGCTATTAGGATTATTATCACAGCCTCCCAACCTCCCTCCACTAATACCAGACACACAGAAGAGAAATGGAGAGAGTTCTCTCTCTCCCTCACCATTTATTTGGTGATCAGAAGGACTTCCTGCCTGTGATTTCTGACCTGGCAGGATACTGGGGGGCCACCTTTGCCTCTGCCTGGAGACAGCCTGTCTGAGAATGAAACCAACTTACAGGGCAGCAGAACCAAGAGACAGGGAAATACAATTTCTTGAGAAATCATTTGAACCCCCGGATTCAGCCACGCCTGAAGCCTGAATGCTTCTGACCACATGAACTATTAAATTATTTTTGTTTGCTTGTTTGAGCCAATTTGGGTTGAGTTTCTGTCACTTGCAATAGAAGAAAGTTCTCCATTCTGAAGCCAAATAAAGTAGTATGTGAAGTACCTGTTTCGTACTTGGTGGTTAATGGATGAAACCTATTATATTATTATATTCTCATTTTGTAAACCTTCTCCAGGGCTTTGTGGGAGGCAACCAGATAAGAATTAGAGTGATACAGCTTTCCACTCCTTGCCCAGCCTGGACAAGATGCCACATTCACAGCAAGCTCTAGGCAGCCAGGGCCAGCTTCATGGATATGCGACCTGGGCACTCACACAGGCTCCTGCACCTAGAGTGGCCTCATGCTCGGCTTAGCGCTCTCCTGTCACCAGCTTGAAATTCTTAATTATTTTTGAACAAGAGTCCCCATCATTTTACTTTGCTCTGGAACCCACAAAGTATATAGTTGGTCTTAATACCAGTATCATCTCCATTTTCCAGGTGAGGAAACTGAGGCTCAGAGAGGGGAAGCAAGCAGCCCAAGGTCACACTGCAAGAAAGGGGTGGAGCTGGGAATCAAATTCTGATTCGGAGGCCCAAGTTCATAACTGCGATGTGCCAGTGCCTGGACAATTCCTCATATGTGGATGGCACTTTACAGTTTCCACTCTAGTGCATAGCATTTGACCCTCATACCAGCTTTAGAAGCAGAAATTGTCATGCTGGCATCAGGCAGAGTACTTGGGTTTCTTCAAGCCTCAGAAACCAACCCTGGCTAATTTAAGAAAAAGAAAAGGTGGGGACGAGGTATTGGAAGGAAAAGTTGACCAGCTGGGACTTGGAAAGGACAGGAACGAGCAGCTCCAGGAACATGGGGAGCAGGAGCCAGGGGTGGGGAGCGGGAACCAGCCGCCAGGTCTTTGGGGCTCCAGCTGTTTCCAATCTCAGCTTTGGTTCCCCTTCAGTTCCTGATTCTCCCACGAGCAAGTCTGATTGGCCGTGTTTGGGTCACGTGCCCGCCCACGACCTTGATGGTCAACCAAACAAGTAGGAAGGATGAGCCCCCAAAGGCGGGTCAGAAAGTGGGGTGGGAGGGTTGAAAGCTCAGCAGGGATGGCTTTGTGCCCATTTTACAGATGAGGAATGGGAGGCCCAGACAGAAGGCAAGGCCACAGAACCGGGAATGGCAGAGTCTGGGCTCCAGTCAGAGGCCCAGGCTGCCTCTCCCCACTCCTGGGACTCCAGGCTGGCAGGGGAACAGGAGGTCATTGTTCTCCCTGTCGGAGTGAATGGCCGCCTCTTGGGGAACCCAGGACCCGGATGGCATCTCCCCAGGGCACAGGAAACCGCCTCAGACTAAGCTGTATTCAGGGGTGGAAGCCTCTTCCCCATCCCCCCCTACAGTGGACAGACTCCCCCTTCAAATCCAACCTCACTGCTCAGCTTCAGCCCTATGGTTTTTAAGAGAAGCTAGTGGGGGAAAGGCTTATTTTTCCAATGTGTATTTTTCCAATATGTAAGACACTGTGTGGACCAAATAAAATATGTCCAGTCCTGGAAGCAGCCCAAGCATAGCTAGTTTATAAGTCCTGGAATGCTCCTTCCTGCACACAAAAATTAAGGGTCTGTTTACATAGATATGCTGGTGTGTTGGAGTTGAACTTTTCCTTACTCTGAACTCAGGTATGCAAAGAAACATGAGCCTTTTACATTTTTCATGGATGTCATCTAGTTCAGTAATTAGGAGCAAGAGACGTGCTGGAGCCAGAGGACCTGGATTTACATCTTGGCTTTGCCACTATGTGACCTCAGGCAGGTCACTTAACCTCTCCGAATCTCAGTTTCCTCTGAGGGACATAGGTACACATGTGTGTGGCATTTAATAAAAACAACAAAAGTCCCTGCTACTGTTCTGTGTCGCTGGTATGATGTCGGTCATGAGCCCTCACATTGGAAGAAATACAAAATCTTAAGCCAGGCTAATCATTTAAACTGTTTATTTAGGCAAGACAGTCTTCCCTTGCGGTGTTTCAGGGACAAACTCCATTGATCAGTTTCCCACCTTCCTCTGCTCCTCTTCAAGAAGCTTCTGCCTGAACACCATTTTGGTAACAGGGAACTGAGCTCCGAGGAGAGAGATCGAGGTTAGGAAATGCCATTTAGCGAGTGTCTCTTCTGCACTGAGCCGTGTAGGTCCACACGCTCCTTCAATCCTCATAACCATTCTGGATGAAAAGAATCATGACTCCCTTAACCAACATCATGGAGCTTGCAAGTAATGGAGGCAGCACTAGATTCCAGGATGTTCGACTTCGAAGCCTGCTCTTATTAACTGTGTATTCCCATTCCTGGTCATAAGGCAAGAATTCAGAGGCATCTGTGCTTCAATTGACCATGGCGCTTGATCCCGAGAGGAAAATCTCTTTCTCTCTCTCTCTCTACCTGATTGACAATAATAATAATAATTTAATGGCTCAAGCAGGGAAAGTCCAATGGTGGGAAATCCTGGCTTCAGGGAACTGGGAAGAAAAACAGCTTCAGGTATGGAAGGATCCAGGGGCTCCATGGATGTTACCAGGACTCACTTCTCTCTCTTAGCAATGCTTTCCTTTGTATTGGCTTCTCCCTCAGTCAGCCTCTCCCTGTTTTGTGTCAAGATAGCCTTAGCAGTCCTTATGCCCTGGCAGCTTGGCAATGCCAGCAGAAGGAGATTCTGGGACTAACTCTGGTTGGCCTTATTAAAGTCAGGTGCAAATCCCTTTGCTTCTTTCTCTAGCTCATATCGGTCAGGCCTGTGTCGCCTTCCTACTTCTAGAGCTGGAGGTAGAAACTAGGGTAGTTTTTTCGCATTGATGCTCTAATTAATGACCTTCCTGCACCCAAGCCCTTTGCAATGTGAGTTTATTTCCTCATGATCTGAATCTGGGCTTGGCCTTGAGACTTGCTCTGACCACTGGAATCCAAGGGAAGTGATGCTGTGCCCGCTTCCAACCTAGGCCTCAAGAGTCGTCTTCATTTCTCCCCTCTCTGTTGGAACTCTGGATAGCCACCATGACAACAAACCTGGGCTAGCCAGCTGCAGGAGGAGAAACCATCTCAAGGAGAGCCTGGTCCCCCCAGCAAAGACTAACCTCAGCGCAACAGTCAGCTGACCTACCAGAGTTTGTTTTTTGAGCAATCTTATCTACCTTCTTGCAGTACTAGGATTGACAGATGACAAAAAAACAAAAACAAAAACAAACAACAAGCAAACAAAAGAACAGAGTAAGGCACATCTGTAAAGCTAGAAGTTGGAAGGCTGTTAGGGTTTGAATCCTGGCATGGCCATTTCCTAGCTGTTAGGCTTAGTTTCCTGCAGCTGTCATAACAAATTGCCACAAACTCGATGGCTCAAAACAACAGAAGTTTATTCTGACACAGTTCTGGAGGCCGGAGGGTGAACATCAGTTTCACTCAGCTGAAGTCAAGGTGTCAGCAGGCCATGCTCCCACAGGAGGCTCTGGGGGAGAAATCACTCCATGCCTCTTCCAGCTGCTGGTGGCTGCCAGCATTCCTTTGCTTGTAGCCACATCACTGCCATCTCTGCCTTGGTCTTCACATTGTCTTCTTCTTTTCTGTGTGTCTGTCCACCCTCCCTTGGCCTTCCTGTTATGAAGCATGTGACATGCATGCTTTTAATACATGTGATAACATTTAGAGCCCAGCAGGATAATCCCAGATAATATCCTTATCACAAAATCCTTAATTTGATCATATTTGCAAAGACTTTACCATATAAAGTAATATTTGCAGGCGCATTAGGAGAACCTGATTTCTTAGAGGCCCACTATTCAGCCCACTATACTACTAGCATGTGGCCCCAAGTGAGTGTCAACCTCACTATGCCTCAGTTTCCTTATCTGTAAAATGACAGCAGCCATCTCACTGGGTAATTATAAATATTTAATAAGTACTTAGAATGGTGACCAGCACATGATAAAAGCTTTGTAAATGTTAACCTTCAATAATATCAAGGTTCGGTCAGGCGCAGCGGCTCACACGTGTAATTCCAGCACTGTGGGAGGCAGAGACGGGCGGATCACTTGAGCCCAGGAATTTGAGACCAGCCCGCGCAACATGACAAAACCCAGTCTCTAAATACACACACACACACACACACACACACACACACACACACACACAAACTTAGCCAAGCGTGGTGGCATGTGCCTGTAGTCTCAGCTACTTGGGGGGTTGAGGCACAAGAACCTCTTGAACCCGGGAGGTCGAGGCTGCAGTGAGCTGAGTTTGCACCACTGCATTCCAGCCTGGGGGGCAGAGAGATATTCTGTCTCTGAAAAAAGTAATAATAATAAGATTTGGCTGTGACTAAAATTCCGACAAGAACAAATCCCTTCTCTGTCCTGTTTGCTCACGCCTGTCTTCATAGCACGCACCGTGGAGACTTGCACATAGTAGGTGCTCAGTAAATATTAAATGCACACACGCCACTATGTAGCTGTGTGGCTTCAGGCAAGTTGTTTCTCCTCTCTGGTCCTCAGTTTCCTTCTCCCTTCATGAAGAGCTTCTGGTAGGGAAAGTCCATTTCTCTTTCTGGAAGGGTGTGTCCCCATCGGGGTAGAGGGTTCAGGGGTCAGGAGCTGGCCACAGCTGCTATCTCCCTGAGTCACCAAATTTCTCAACTTGAGGCCAAGTGTCTCAATATTATGACTGAGCCAGTTAGAGATAAGATGTGGAAACATTGATTTGGCCCAAGCAACTGCAGTCATGGCACTGGAGCTGGACCTCCCTGGATCTTCTCAGCAGCATGAGTGAGTGTTTAGCACCTGCCAGGAACACAGGCTGCTGACCTGCAAACAGATGGGGAGGCCCAGAGGCCTGGCTTTGGCAACAAGAGCCTGCCTTTACCGTCTCTGTTTACACAGCCAGCATCCAGTCAAATCTCTGTGGCTCCAGTGGAGAAACTAAGGCCCAAAGAGAGTGAAGGATGTGTCCAGGGTTATGCTGGGAGACTGCTATCCCATGAAGCTAAAACCCAGAAGTCCTAAGTCCCAGCCCAGCACCTGTGGGAACCCACCAGGCCCAGGGAGAAGGAAGGCTGGCAGGGTGTCACAGGCAGGGAGCGTGCCTAAGCAAAGGGGTGAGAGACCAGATGCAAACTCAAACACGAGAGTGAATGGGAGAAAAGGCCACGTGCCCAGGACTTTGGACTCAATTCAGAGAAGAAAAGGGAACCATTGATGGTTTTAGGAAGAAGAGCAACAGGATCTGAGAGGATTTTCCCAAGTGTGTTATAGACCACAAGCATCAGAATCGCCTACAACAGGAGCTGGGGGAGGTTGTCAAAATGTGGGTTCCTGGGGTCTACCCTGGATGTGGCTCCCCATTGTAACAGGCCCCCTCTGAGGGGATTCTGAAGCACACCCACTGTTTTAGTGAGTAGGAGATGCAGCTAACATGCCAGTTATAGGGTCTAATCTCAGACAAACCTGGTTTCAAATCCCAGCTCTGCCACTTACTTGCTCTGTGATTTTAGGTCAGTTACGGCCCCTCTCTGAGCGTGTTTTCTCTCCTCCATAATGAATAATCTTAGCATTTGCCTCAAAGGTTTGTTCTAAGGATTCAGTAAGAGAATGTAGGTAAAGTGCTCTACATAGATCCAGAGCCCTCCTAGTGCTCAAAAACACTGGTTTTGAGAGATTCCCTTGGGCAGCAGTGGGGAGAA
The DNA here is from genome assembly GCF_007565055.1 of Rhinopithecus roxellana. Classification (NCBI taxonomy): domain Eukaryota; kingdom Metazoa; phylum Chordata; class Mammalia; order Primates; family Cercopithecidae; genus Rhinopithecus; species Rhinopithecus roxellana. The sequence continues at coordinate 123,110,756 of NC_044561.1, forward strand.
AGCAATGGAGGAGGGCAGGCATGGAGACAGGGAGGCTAGTGAGGAGGCAGCTGAGGGTCTCCAGGGAGAGGTCTGTGGCTGGGGTGTGAACGTAGTGATGGGCAGAGTGGCTCCTTTGCACCGTGCCAGGTGGTGCCGATTTTGTATGCTTGATTGTGAAAGAAGCTCCCTGGAGTTGGTCTAAGGCAGGAGAGAAGAGCATGAGCAAAAAAACCAAAAGCGGTTGATCATAAAATCCACATTTGTAGTCACGGACTGTGTGCTTAGCGTGGGCCAAGCCCCGTGTTAGCTGCTTCCTGATCTTTATCCTCACAACTACCCGACCGTGTGGGTAGCACTTCATCAGGGCTTGTCAACCCTGACACTAGTGACACTTGCACTGGATAATTCCTTCATTAAGGGGCTGTGCTGTGCACTGTCAAATATTTAGCACCACCCCTGGACTCGACCCACTAGATGACATTAACACTCCTGCCTTCCAGTTGTGACAACCAAAAATGTCTGCAGACACTACCAGAGGTTTCCCAGGAGGCAAAATCACCCCTAGTTAAGAACCACTGCTTTATTCAACTTTTACAGGGAGGGAATTGCAGTCTCAGAGATCCAAAGCCCTTTGCCCACAGTCTCCCAGCTAAGAAGTGGCCGGATTTGAACTCAGGTCTGACTTGGAGCCCCGGATGTTAACCTCTGCTGTGAAGGAGGCAACATCTATGCAGTGGCAGGCCCAGATGGTCTACATGGGGGCCTTGGGGACAGCGGTTTTTTCCGAAAGGGCAGCTGGAAACACCTGCTAAGCAGATGGGCTGCATGAATGTTTATTGGGGATGGTTGGAGAAGCTATCATGGGGATTACGAGGGAGCCAAATTCCCCTCCATGGGCTACCACCACTTGCCCTGGACAGAGGGACCGAGGGAGATGGGCGTGGAGGGCAGGCCAGAAGGACCAAGGTGGCACTGTTAGGAGAAGCTGGGTGAGGTCAGCTATGCCTGGAGCCCCACTGCCAGGAGCCTCCCAAAAACACTCTCCAAGACCTTTGGGCTAAATATTTATCTTGTGAATGTTCTTTTCCTTCCTGCATGGGGAGTGGGGGCTTAGAGGTGGGTCCAAAAAATGTGGGGAGACAGAATCCAGAGAAAGAGGAAGGGGGCAGGCCAGAGGTCAGGGGAAAGGAGTCAGAGGCTGGGAATAAACGTTCATGCCCTAGGGGTTGGCATCTAAAGCCTTCCAGAGAGAGCCCCACTGCCCCCACAGCCATCTCCCTCAGGGAGGCGTAGAATGCAAAATATGTTTTTGTTTTCTTAAGAGACATGGGGAATAAAATTATGTTTTTTTGGTCCAGTCTTTTTTTTTTTTTCTTTTTTGAGACAGAGTCTCACTCTGTCGCCTAAGCTGGAGGACAGTGGCATGATCTCAGCTCACCACAACCTCTGCCTCCTGGGTTCAAGCAATTCTTGTGCCTCGGTCTCCTGAGTAGCTGGGATTACAGGCACCCACCACCATGCCTGGCTAATTTTTGTATTTTTAGTAGAGGCAAGGTTTCATCATGTTGGCCAGGCTGGTCTTTAACTCCTGACCTCAAATGATCTGCCTGCCTCGGTCTCCCAAAGTGCTGGGATTACAGGCATGAACCACTGTGCCTGGCCCCGTCTTGAGCTTTTTAAGCGAGGGAGTTGGAGGTGAAGGGGCAATTAAGTAAAAAATCTTACCCAGAGGCCAGGTGCGGTGACTCATGCCTGTAATCCCAGCACTTTGGGAGGCCAAGGCAGGCAGATCACCAGAGGTCAGGTGTTCGAGAGCAGCCTGGCCAATGTGGTGAAACCCCATCACTACTGAAAATACAAAAACTAGCCGGGTGTGGTGGTGGGCATCTATAATCCCAGCTACTCAGGGGGCTGAGGCAGGAGAATTGCTTGAACCCAGGAGGTGGAGGTTGCAGTGAGCTGAGATTGAGCCACTGTACTCCAGCCTGGATGAGAGAGCAAGACTCTGTTTAAAAAAAAAAAAAAAAAAGGCTGGGCACAGTGGCTCATGCCTGTAATCCCAGCACTTTGGGAGGCTGAGGAGGGTGGATCACCTGAGGTCAGGAGTTCGAGACCAGCCTGGACAACATGGTGAAACCTTCTCTCTACTAAAAATACAAAATTAGCTGGATGTAGTGGCGCACACCTGTAGTCCCAGCTACTTGGGAGGCTGAGACAGGAGAATTGCTTGAACCCGGGCGGCGGGGGCTGCAGTGAGTCAAGATTGCACTGCTGCACTCCAGCCTGGGTAACAAGAGCAAAACTCCATTAAAAAAAAAAATCTTATCCAGAGAAGAAGTCATTTTTTTAGACTCAAGAATACTTTGTTTATACAGATGGTTGCTATAAAAGGCCTGACTTTGCGCCGATAAAGAAGATGGATTTATGGTAAAGGCAGCCCCGGAATGAGCTCAGTAATCAAAGTCAAGATCCCACCAGGTTAAGCTGCAGCAGGCTCCGCTCCCTATCAATCAAAAATGACAGACTCCGCCCCCTATCAAAAATGACAGGCTCCGCTCCGTCTGATGGGTTCTGCTCCAGATGATGGAACTAATAAGGGCATCATGCTGTCAGTTTGACTACCGAGACTGTCCCTCATGTGTCCAAAGCATCGCATCTAACCCCTAGGCTACGATGACCTCCGAGCTTGCAAATCTTGGGGGCAGAATTGCATGGAGCATGAAGTATGTTTTTCATCGGAAATGGTGCTCATTAAAGAAATATGTGCCTGTTAGCCATCACTTGGATTGTACATGACATCATTGATGTTACTGCGTGTGTGTGTGTGTGTGTGTGTGTGCAAGCATGCACTTGAGTGTTTACATTTTCTTTTCCTTCTTTGTTCCTCAACTAAAGCAGAAAAAGTGTTAGAAGATGTTTAAGAGAGATGTTAAAACAGAGAGAAATGCAGTTCCATCCACTCTTCTCTCTTGTAAGATAAAAAAAATGTGTCTCTGGGTGTTTTTAAGCCAAAAGCCATTCTTCACCAGGAGGGCTTGTGGCAAAGCAGATTCTGACTCAGTAGGTCTGGGGTGAAGCCTGGGATGCTACTTCTCCAATGCACTCCCAGGCAATGCTGCGGCCACCGGTCTGGGAGCCATGCCTGGGAGTGGCGGGGCCTTAGCACACTGTGTGTGTCCCTGTCTCTGGACGACTCCTGCAGTCCCTGCTCTTCCCTCCCGCTGCTAAGTCTTGCCCTGGTCTCCCTGCCTTCTTAGAGATGGCGCTTCCTTTATCAAGTGTTTGCTCCACTTAAGGATTCAGGGAACATCCGGGCTGGAGAGATGCTGGAGACCATCTCGTTCAACTCTTTTCAGTTCTTAGGTGCTTTTGTGGCAAGAGCTAAAAACCCACCTCAACCCACACACATTTATATAGACTTGTGGGAAATACAAAGGGCTTTTTTTTGGTGTGTTTTAAAATATAAATGGTATCATATTGTATGCGTCATTCTGTGCCTGTTTTTCTCCCTTAGTAACCAATCTTGGACGTTTTCTAGGTCAGCAGAGGCAAACCTCCACATTAATAGCAGCACAACATTCCAGGATCTAAACTAACAACAGTCTTGACATTACTGACATTTACGGCTGGACAATTCTTTGCTAAGGGGCTGTACTATGCATTACAGGACGGTTAGCAATGTCCCTAGCCTCTACCAGCAAGATTCCAGTAGCACCCCCCGCCTCCATCAGTTGTGACAACCAAAATGTCATCAGACATTGCTAAATGTGTCCTGAGAGGCAAAGCTGCCCTGGTTGAGAACCATGGGGATAAGATGTAGAAAAGCAAATTTCAAAGAGGTAAGATGAGTTACTTCCTGGGGCATAAGGAAGGACTGGAATGGGGATTGAGAGTTCTCATTCATTATGACTTCATTCATTCATCCATTTCATACATATTTATTAAGCACCTGCTATGTGCCAGACACCATGCCAGGTGCTAGGGATGCAGCAGGGAAGAAAACAAGCCAATATCCTTCCTATTGTGGCTCTACTATTCTCCTTGGGGAGACAGACATGAAACAAACAAGTAAGACATCAATACGGAAGATGTGCTAAGAACTATGGGAGAAAGTAGGGCAGGGGGGCGGGCTGGGAGTGCTGGGGCCCAGGTGGGGACTTCGTAGCCTCATGTATGATGTTTTAATGTATTAAAAGGAGAATATCTCCATGAGTTATTTGGATGATTAAAAATTTTTTTTATTACTTGAGTCTAGGAGTTCAAGACCAGCCTAGGCAACAGAGCAAGACCCCTCTCTATAAACATGTTTTTTTAATTAGCCAGGTGTGGTGGTTGCACATCTGTAGTCCCAAGTAAATGGGAGGCTGGGGTGGGAGGATCACTTGAGCCTGGGAGGTGGAGGCTACAGTGAGCCATGATGGTGCCACTGCACTCCAGCCTGGGCAACAGAGAGAGACCTTGTCTCAAAAAAAAATTTTTTTTAAGATGGGTGGGCTGAGCCAGTCCCAGCCTGGCTCCCTGCAGCAAGGAGATCTTTCAAGGGGCTGAACCCTGGTGCCTGGGCAGCAGCTGGCCTCAACCCCCCATTCCTTCCTTCAAATCCCCTTGCTTAGGACAATAAAGTCCTCAACAGGTACCCTCAGCTGCACTTGCATGGAGCCGCACCCTCATCCCAAGAGCTCATGGCGTGCTCCTAAGGCACCCTCTTTCCACCTATGTGGGTTCCTCCAGTCCATTGTTAAAAGATAATAGTAATGTCTAACATTCCTGTAAAAAAATAATCCCCATGTTTCTCGAGGCCCTAGGTTTCTGGTCCCTGCTCCCTCTCTGACTTTTTCTCCTCCCACTCTCCCCCAACTCACTCAGCTCCAGCCACACTGACTTTCTTTCTGCTCCTCAAGCGTTCAGGCTGGGTCCTGCCACTAGGCCTTTGCACCTGCTGTTCCTAATGCCAGCAGGCTTTCACCATGGTCTCCCCACAGCCAGCTTCTTATCAACCAAGTACCAGCTCAAATGTCGCCTCCACAAAGAGGACATGCCTGACCACCCTAGGCAAAGGAGGCCTTTTCTCCAAATCTCCTTACATGTCTCTCTTACAGGTATGTTTCTGTTACGGTTTGAATCTGTGTCCCTGCCCAAATCTCCTGTTTAATTGTAATCCCCAATGTTGGAGGTGGTGCCTGGTGGGAGGTGATTGGATCATAAGGGCGGTTTCTCATGGTTTCACACCATCCCCCTTGGAGCTGTCATCGCAATAGTGAGTTCTCATGCGATCTGCTTGTTTAAAAGTGTGCGGCACTTCCCCTCTCTCTTTCTTCTTCCTGCACCAGCCATGCGAAGATGCCTGTTTCCCCTTCACCTTCTGCCAGGAATAAAAGCTCCCGGAGGCCTCCCCGGAAGCAGATGCCACCATGCTTCCTGTAGAGCCAGCAGAGCCATGAGTCAATTATACCTCTTCTCTTTATAAATTATCCAGCCTCAGGTATTTCTTTATAGCAGTGCGAGAACAGACTCATAGTTTCCTTCATTGTATTTGTGACTTAATGAAATGATTCTGTTTGACTTTTTGCTGGGTTGTTGTCAGCTCCATAGGAAGAGGACCTTATCTTGTTCTCTGTGGACAAACACACAGTAGGTGCTCCATAAGTACTTGTTGAACAGACATGTAAATGAATGAATGAATGAGAGCCAGTGGGATTCGGATGACTGCGTGCATGTGCTAAGTAAACTTCTTTCCATTATCTCTGGGGTTTTGTGTGTCTGTGTGTGTGTGTGTGTGTGTGTTCAGTCTGGGTTTTGCCACATCTTTACACCCTCTGTTCTATTACAACTTAGCATTTTTCTTTTTATATAAAGCAACTTATTTAAAGGAATCTTGACAATGTCACTAGAAACAGAAAGCCAGTATCTGCACATACTTGCTATAAATAGCCAAAAAAAAAAAAGGAAGAAGAAGAAGAAAGAAAACCCTATACAGATAAATTCTGTGAAGACATGAAAAAGTCATCAAATTCTCACAGGTTACGATTACTCCTGTAGATTCTAAACCTGGGGCTTTAGGAAATTGATACTCTCTTGAAAAAAAAAATTTTAAGCCTGAGGCGGTTGTGTCTTTCTTAAAAAAGAGATTGGCAGGTGCCAGAGAGGTGTTCAAGACAAGCTAACCCCAATCTGAGGCTTTCTCAATGATCTTTCTCCAATTCATCCTGACACCCACTTGCAGCAGACCTTGTGGATGGCCCTAGATCCAACCTCCCTTCCTGCCCCAGGAATCTCTGGGGAGACTTCCTTCCAGTTGAGCCATCCAAGGGCTCCTCCCCAGCCCTTATCTGTGGAATGGAAAAAATACTAGCCCACACCTCATAGATTAAGAGAATCAAATGAGCTCATTTGTAGAAAGTACATGGAACAATGACAAGCATGAAATAATAGTCACTGATGTTTACTGAGACTAACAGCATGTCACGCCCAGTGCAAAATGCCTCACGTCATCCCAGAGTCTTCATAACAACCTTTAGCTCATGGGAGTACTATTTTTACCCTATTTGGCCAATGAAAAAGCAGAGACCCAGGAAGGTGAAGTAACTTGCCCAAGTTCACACAGCAAGGAGGCAATGGAGCTGGGATTTGTACCCAGGTTGCCTGACTCTAAGGCTGTACACAGCCAGATACTATAGAGGCTGGGGTTATTGTTCGTCCAGACCCACGTTCCCACAGGTCCTCTCATCCCTTACCTGCTCCCTTTGCACCTTGTACTTCTATCATCCTGCTCTGAGGAGATTCCTGTCCCTGGAGATCCTTGGGCTTGAGGGAACCAGGAGGAGAGGAGGTGAAGTTGGCCTGGATGACTCTGTGGTCAGGATCCTAATGACCCAGTAATTTCCTCCAAGTCCAGTATTCTCAGGATTAAGTTCTAATCATCCATCTACCCACTCACCCACCCATTCATCCATCTGTCCATCCATCTATCCATCCATCCATCCATTCATCCACTCACACATCCACTCATTTACCCACCCATTTCATCCATTCTTCCATCTACCCATCTATCTATCTATCCACTCACCCATCTGTCAGTCCATCCATCCATTCATCCAGCCATCCATTCACCCTCCCACCCATTCGTTCATGCATCAGTCCACTCATCCATCCACTCATTTACTCACTGATTCATCTATTCTCCCATCCACCCATTCATCCACTCACCCACCATCCATCCGTCCATCCATCCATCTACCCATGCATCCATGCATCCATCCATCTGTCCATCCGTCCATCCGTCCATCCGTCCATCTATCCATCTATCCACCCATCTACTCATTTACTCACTCATTTCACCTATTCTTCCATCCACCCATGTATTCATCCACCCACTCACCCATCTACTCATTCACTCACCCGTTCATCTATTCTCCCATCTACCCCCATTCACCCACCAGTCCATCCATCCATCCATCCATCCATCCATCCATCCATCCATCCATTTAACATTTACTGAAGGCTCACTACCTGCCTGCAAGGTTCAGGTGAGGGACAGAGCAGGACTGTACAGGCCTCTCTCAGCCTCCACCCTCCCTCATTCCTGCTTCCATCCTCTTCTGATCTGGGAAAATTCCTCTCCTGGGAGATCCAGGGATGAGGGGGAGCAAAATGCGGTGGGGTGAGGGGTCGGGGCTTCGGCGGTGCCTCTCTACTGAGGCCCCAGTCCCTTCTCCACATGGACAAAATGGAAACTTGTGGTTTTTCTTCCTGCATTGAACCAGCAGGCTAAGCTGGGGCTGGACTCCTGGGACATTAAAAGGGGGTCAGAGGTGAAGATGTATCCTCTAAGCGAGATCCTGTGGGTGGGGTGTGTTTGCGTGTGTGTGTGTGTGTGTGTGTGTGTGTCTATGAGATGAGATGGAGGCCTGTGCCTGAGCCTGCAATGTATTGGGAAGACATTGCTGTTTACTCAGAAACTGGAGGAACCCAGTTTCTCCCTGCCAGGAGACACTGGGTTCTGCGCCTCCAGGCACAACCATCTTCCCTCCCTTCCTCCCTTCCACTTTCCTCCCTCCTTCTCAAACCCTTGCCTAGATGCCCCCAGGCTGGCCGCGTTCACCAGAGGATAGAGGACCACATACTAATCCCAGCCTCCAGTGGAGGCTAGTCCCACCCTCCACCGAAGTGGAAAATTCAGCGGTGGGTTTAAGTCCCACCATTATCCATGAGATCAGACCACACAGCACACACGGCCGCTTTTTTTTTTACCTACCACATGTCCCACATCTCCCACAGTCCTTTAATCCCTGACCAGTCCTACAGGGGATGGATGCACTGCGACCTTCGTAGCCTCTCCCCTCTCCTCAGGGATCACAGCTCACTGTAGATCACAGCCCAGTGTCCCAGGTGACTCACTTACTAGAATTCGTAATTCACTTCATCTTGCCACCAGTGCCCCTGTGAGCTAGACACTCAAATTGATTCCATTTTACAGATTTGGCGACTGAGGTCTGGAAAGATTAAGTCCCAGTCTGAGGTCGCATGGTGGATGAGCAGCAGACACCCTGGCGGGCAGCATGGCTCCTGAGCCATGCGTCATCACCATCTTAGTGGAAAATCAGCCACAAGGAGGGATTCCCCTCCCAGTCTCCTGACCCTTGCCAAAGGATCCACACTAGACACGAGAGGAGGAAGGGAGTCCACCCGACTCTGGCCTCAAACCCTCATTCCTTAGGAAACTGCGCTAATGTTGCCCTCTCCCTCCCTGTGACCACCCCAGGTTGTATCTGCACCTTCTCAGCTAGCCCCGGTGTCATCACGTATTTATCTGTTGATCACTTGGCTCCAGGGACTGCCATATCAGCCCAGGAAAGCAGGATCTTGTCTGTCTGGTTAGGGGCTGTGGTCTGACACTGGGCACATAGTCAGTATTCAATAAATTTTGGCTAAAGCCCTTTTCATCGATCGTCTATTGTCAGTGTGGCTCAGATGCAGCCCCTGCCACTGATTGTGTGGCTCTGGCAGGTCACACCCCGTCTCTGAGCCTCCCTTCCATCATCTGTAAAATAGACTTGTCTCTGAGTCCTACACATGTTAAACACTCAAAGGATTTCTGTTGCATGAATTAGTGAAATCCGAGCCGGAAGGGCCTTTAGAACCCAGGATTGCAAACTCAAAGACTCCAAGAGCCAGGCAGGAACCAGAAACCACCAAGGGAGCTGGGTGGGGACCGAGGCAGCTGCTACTCAGCTCTAGTCACCAGCACTGCCAGATCTTCTGGTTTCTCAAGAAAAGCCAGAAATCTAGAGATTTACAAGAAGTTTCCCAATGTATAAGTATTGGCAACTAATTTAAAACATTTAAACACATCTGTGGACGTGATGTGGCTGCAGGCCGTTTCTTTGCGACTCATGATTCATCTAACTGCTCATGGCACAGACGAGATTGAAGCCCAGAGAGGGTGAGCCACGAGCCCCAGGTCACAGAGCACAGGAAGTGAAGAGGACACAGCGATCTTTCTCCTTCGGCTATAGCCCTGCTGCCCACGCTCAGGGCCACGGCTGAGTCCTGATCCTGAGGGAGGCAGTGCCGCCTTTTTCTCTAGGCCTGGCAGTTCCAGGGTGAGAGGAAGGTCACGATATCTCTGTTTGGGTGCACTGCAACGTCCGCTTCCTGCCTGGACCAGGCTGTATCAGGCACTGGGATGAAGAGAACATTCCAAGCAATGGGCTGGCCTAGGAGGTAAGAGCTGGTAGCGGAGAGGGGGTGGGCACACCCCTTCCTTACTTCAGGGACGTGCAAACCCCTTCAGCAGGCCTGGGCAGAGCTGGGGCAGTTCAAGCCCTGCTTCTGGAGAAATATGCTCTGCCATTGAGGCTGGGAGCTCTGTGCCCGCATGGCTCTCAGGACCTGGGAATGCATTTGTCCAGCAGCTTCTATATACCAGGCCCTCATCTGACCCGCGCTCCCACAACCTCGATGGCCACTCCTCCCTCTGTCCCCTCTTGCTCTCTCTACCCAGGCACAGTGGTGCCTGCTCTGCCCTGAACACAGCAGCCCTGCTCTTATCTCAGGGCCTTTGCACACGCTGTTCCCTCTGCCTGGTTCACTTCATCCATTACGCAGATGGCTCATTGTACAACTCTACCTGAATGTCACCTTCTCGGTGAGGCCCTCCCTACCTGTTCACTCTGTTTAAAATTGCAAACATCCCCCACACTCCTTAGCCTCCATCTGGCTTTCCTCTACCCTGCAGCACTTAGAACCACGGGACACGCGTATGTTACATGTGTTTATTCGTGTTTCCCTTTCCTGTTGCTGCTGTAACAAATCGCCACAAACTTGGGACTTGGAAATAACACGAATGTGTGAGATTACAGTTCTGGAGGACTGAAGCCCACAGTTGGTCTCAGCAGGTTAAAATCAAGGTGTGGACAGGGCCATGTTCCTTCTACAGGCTCACAGGGATAATCCATTTCTCCAGCTTCTCAAGGCCGCCTGCATTCCTGGGCTCACGGCTCCATCCTCCATCTTCAAAGCCAGCAACAGCGAGGCCATCTTTCCCATGCTGCATCCCTCTGCCTGCAACGCCCCTACTTCCCTCCTGCACTGATAAGGCCCCTTGTGATTACATTAGATCACAATGTCATCAGTTGGGTAATCCAGGGTCATCCCCCCCAGCTCAAGGTCAGCTGCTTAGCAGCCTCCATTCCCCTTGGCTGTGTAACCTCGCACATTCACAGGTTTCAGGATGACGACGTCTTGGGGAAGGGCACATGAGTCTGCCGACCACACACTCAAACACACCAGGCGTCAGCTCCGGGAAGGCACATGGTTTGCTGCTTGATGTACGCCCAGTGCCTGGTGCACAGCCGGTGCTCAGTAGACCCTTGGTGACTGCATGGGTGCTGGAGTAGAATGTGGCTGCCAAAGGAAAGGCAGGCAGGAAAGGTGACTCAGCTACCCCAGGGGTCCTCCCTGTCTTACTGACGAGGAGACTCAGGGAGACCTGACATGCCGAGGGCTGAGGAACTGTGACTTAGCCTCTACCCTTCCACACCCATCCTGTGCCTGCAAAGAGAGGTGAGCCCTGGGCTGTGTCAGGGAGCCCCAAAGAGAAGGCCTGAAGTCCGGCAACTTTAAAGGGGACAGTCCAGGCCCTGAGCCCCTGAGCGCCCCTCCCAACCCCTACAAGCTCCCCTCCCAAGGCTGGGCCAGCAGTGCCTGTGGGGGGCTGCCCAGGCGTGGTCCTGCCATGTAGGACTGCCTGTGTGGCCCGGCGGGACCCAGATTAGTCATGGGACAGCTGGGGTGCCCTCCCTCCAGCTCCACATGTCTCCCTGGCTTCAGAGGAAACCGACTCAGGGTCCAAGTTTCTTCACGACTGAAAAATGTTCCACCCCAAAGAACATGAGCAACAGCTCACCGAGAAAGAAAGAGAAATGAAGTAAGTAGCTTTTCAGCATTGGGAGAGACGCTTGGCCACGCACAGCTACAGGCAGAGATCTGGGAAACAGAATGCCTGGGAAAGCAAGTGAGGAACAGGAGAACTCTGCAAATCAGGACACTCCTCATAAAATAACTTTGTTTGTTTCACAAGAACACATATACATCCAGGGACATATATCATGGGCCCCGGTATGGAGGCTCAAGGAGAAAATATTTATTTTCTATTAAATATATATAAATATATATTTATATATAATATTTTAAATAATATTTATATATAATATATAAATATATATATTTATAATATATATTTTATATTTTGTTTATATATAAATATATATTTATATATTATATATTTATATTCTATTAAATATATATAAAATATATTTAATAAATTATTATTATTTGAGATGGAGTCTCGCTCTTGTTGTCCAGGCTGGAGTGCAATGGCATGATCTCGGCTCACTGCAACCTCCACCTCCCGGGTTCAAGCAATTCTCCTGCCTCAGCTTCCCAAGTAGCTGGGATTACAGGCGCTCACCACCATGCCTGGCTAATTTTTGTATTGTTAGTAGAGATGGGGTTTCACTATGTTGGCCAGGCTGGTCTTGAACTCCTGACCTCAGGTGATCCACCCGCCTCAGCCTCCCAAAGTGCTGGGATTACAGGCATGAGCCACCGCACCTGGCCTAAATTATTATTATATGTTTATTTTGTTTTAAATTATTTTTATATTTTACAATGGAGCTTCCTGACATGTGACAATGATGCTATGTTTTTTTGTTGCTCTTTTTTGTTTGTTTGTTTGTTTTGAGTTGGAGTCTCTCTCCATCACCCAGGCTGGAGTGCAGTGGCACGATCTCGTCTCACTGCAGCCTCCACCTCCCACATTCAAGCGATTCTCCTGCCTCAGACTCCCGAGTAGCTCGGAGAACGGGTGCCCACCACCACGCCTGCCTAATTTTTTGTATTTTTAGTAGAGACAGAGTTTTGCTATGTTGGCCAGACTGGTCTCAAACTCCTGACCTCAGGTGATTCGCCCACCTCGGCCTCCCAAAGTGCTGGTATTACAGACGTGAGCCACTGTGCCCGGCCAATGATACTATGCTTCACTCAACAAGCAAAAGGTACTCTGCTTCACTCTTCATTTAAAAATAGAAATTGAAACCATACTGAGACACCTGCTTCCATCTATTAGAGTGACAAAAACATCAGAAAGTTCACACATGGTACTGACAAAGCTGTGGGGAAACAGGCACCCTCACACGTTGGTGAGAGAATAAATTGGTACCAAAGTGCAGTTTGGTCACATGGATCAAAACGTAAAATGCACAAATCTGTTATAAAATCTGACTTCCAGAGATTTTTGCCCACAGATACATTCGCGCGCACAGACACACACACACACACACACACTACGTACAAAGACAGTCACCGCAGTATTGTTTGTAGTTGTTGCTGTTTTGAGACAGGGCCTTACTCTGTCAGGCTGGAGTGCAGTGGTACAATCACAGCCCACAGCAGCCTTAACCTCCTGGGCTCAGTGACCCTCCCACCTTAGCCTCCTGAGTAGCTGGGACCACAGGCATGCACCACCACAACCAGCTAATTATCTCTATGTTGCTGTGGCTGGTCTCAAACTCCTGGGCTCAAACAATCCTCCAGCCTCAGCCTCCCAAAGTGCTGGGATTATAGGCGTGAGCTACTGTGCCTGGCCCACAGTATTGCTTTATAACGGAAAAGGCTGGAAAAACCTAAAAGGCCATCAGTAAGAAAACAACTATTAATAAATATGGTCCAGCCATGCAGTAGAATACTATGCAGCTGTGAAAAAGAACAACACAGGTATGTGTGATGAATTAGAAAGAATGACAAGTATGTTAGGTTAAAAAAAGCAAGCTGCAAGACACTGGGTATAACATACATCTATCTATGTAAATAAAGAGTGCGTACAATCGTGTGTTTTTGTACATATAGACTTTCAGTAGCAGAGTCCGTGGGAAACTGGAGGCAGGGTTGCTTAAGGAAAGTGAAATCTGGGGGTTAAGGGTGGGGAGAGACACTCGTTTTCATTGGATACGTTTTTGTGCCGTTGAATTTTTTCCCACTTACATGTCTTACCTATGTTTTAAGCATAATTTTTAAAATACAAAAGCAATGCTCACTTGTCACAAAATTTAAACAATAAAATGCAAAAAATATGAAACCAGTTGTCCCTAACCACTTCCCTGAAATCTACTATTAACATCTTTCCAGAGTTAACAAAAGGTCTTAAGTTTAGATATGCTTCTATATTGCTTGAACTTGTGCAACAGCTGTGTGATTTGAAATTAAACACAAAGGCCAGGCACAGTGGCTCATGCTTGGAATCCCAGCACTTCGGGTGGCCAAGGCAGGCGAATCGCTTGAATCTAGGAGTTCGAGACCAGCCCAGGTGACATGGTGAAACCTCATCTCTAAAAATAATAAATAAATAAATAAATAAATAAATAAATAAATAAATAAAGGAAATTGAACACAAAACCTTCCTTTTGAGTCAAAGATTATCAAGATTATCAAGGAGGTTGTTACAGCTGCAGAGGTGGCCTGGACAGAGTGGTGACCATAGAGACAGAGAAGTGGCCAGTTGTAGGAGGCAAACGTCACAGGTTGAACTGACAGGGTGAGACGCACAGGCAGGGAGAAACAGGAGGGAAGACATGCCGTTGAGTTCCCTTGTCTAGGCCCACACTGAGGTGACACGGGCCAAGTGCCCCAGCCAGACAGGGTAGACTGGGATCAGCGTCAGGAACTCAGTGAGGCGGGTCCTGGAGCACTGGGAGCAGGTACGAAGGTCTCAGATATTTGGGGCTGGGACCCTCGAGATCATAGCAAGATAAGTGGATGACATACTCAGTTTCAAGAGGTAAACCCCAGATTTACATGGCTGCCTGGAGTCTGGATTCACGGGTGTGAAATTTGAGGGGAGATGGCGATAGTAAACATACTAACACTAACAGTAACAATACCTATAATAAGAACAGAGGCCAACACTCTGTAGCACTTACTAGAGACCAAGTGCTATACATGTGTTAACTCATTTAATCCCACCATCACCCTCTAGATATAGGTGGGTATAAAGAAGCATGCCCCCATTTCACAGATGATAAAACTAAGGCCCAGAGAGGTGAAGTAACTTGCCTACGGTCACACAGCCTGCATGGGATAGAAAAGGGCAGGCGTATCACTGAACCAAATGGAGATCCCTTCACCCCAGAGTTGCAAACCCAGCCTCCCTCACTCCCACTACCCCTCTGGGCCTCACTGCATGGATGGACAATGGCAACAAGCCCTGCTGGGCCTCCCTGACTCTGCCCTCATGCCCATTCCCCCCAACAGTCCCTTCTCTATTCAGTGGCCAGAACCATCTTCCTAAAGTTCTAATCTCACCTTCCCTTGGTCTGCTCTCAGGCAGGGCCAGGCATTAGGTGAGGCCAGCAGGTGCCCGGACACAATGTCAGGAGACCCCACTCTCAGGTGAGCCCCTGCTCTGGCTTGATCCACAGCGAGGCCTCCTTATGTTTTGAACACTCAGTGTCCCTCTTGCACAGACGGGAACAGTCTCTGGAATCCCCCCAAAGCCACGTTTGAAGTTTCTTTCCAGGCAGACAGGGCCTGTACAGGCAGATGGCTTCTTCAGTCCAGATGAGGGCAGAGGCCTGGGGATCTGGCAGCTCTGGGCTGGTGGGACCATGTCCAGGGGAGAGGTTTCTGCTTTCCTGCCGTGGTTCTCCGGCCTATGCTGGCTGGATGGGGGTGTTGGTAAATCCTCCAGCTTCCTGGGGCCTGGGGAGGAGCAACCCTGAAGTGGACTCTGCACCCACTCCCAGAGGCCCCAGCACGACAGAGCCCCAGTTGCCCAAGTGATAACCTGCTTATCAAGACACTCAGCAGTACCAGCTGCCCCCTCCCCTCTCCTCTCAGAGCTTCCTGGGATCAGCTCCCCACTAAGCTCCCTGCCCTTGGACCCTCTAAGTGTCTGCTTCTGGAGGAGGCCCAAGCCAGACCCAGGAGACAGGTCAGTGGCCCAGGGCTCTGTGGCTCATGATATCTGCAGTATTCTCTCTGGGGCCTGGGTCTTCCTGTCTTCTGGGTGATCCTGGGTGATGAGCAGGTCAAGAAGTCAGTGGGTGACTGTGCGTGGTGGCTCACGCCTGTAATCCCAGCACTTTGGGAGGCTGAGGCGGGTGGATCACTTGAAGTCAGGAGTTTGAGACCAGCCTGGCCAACATTGTGAAACCCCATCTCTACTAAAAATACAAAAATTAGCCAGGCGTGGTAGTGGGCGCCTGTAATCCCAGTTACTTGGGAGGCTGAGGCAGGAGAATTGCTTGAACCCAGGAGGTGGAGGTTGCAGTGAGCTGAGATTGAGCCACTGTGCTCCAGCCTGGGCAACAGAGCAAGACTCTGTCTCAAAAAAGTCAGTGGGTCACTAAACCCTCACCCTAAGGAGGTTGGTGTTGACGGGTGATCTGTGGGCGTTCACTTGTCAAGCTCTCACTGCACGTGAACTGCAGGTAAAACCAGGAACAGCCAGGTGAAGTCACTTCACGAATAATGAGACTGATACCCAGAGAGGGCCTGTCAGCCCAAGGTCACCCGGCCAGTAAGTGGCAGAGCCAGAGGCTGAACCTAGATCTGCCTGACTCTAGCCCAGTGCTCCAAACACATGTTGTACACCTTATCACACATGGGCACCCACTGTGTGCCTGCCCTGTGCCCTGAAACCTCCACCACACAGAGGAGAATGGGGCCCCCAGGGAGCTCTGAAGAGCTGTGGTGGAGATGATAAAACAATCACACTATCACTCCTTCTAGAGCACCTACTCTGTGCCAGGCTCTAGAGTACCTACTCTGTGACAGGCTCTAGAGCACCTACTCTGTGCCAGACTCTAGAGCACCTACTCTGTGGCAGGCTCTAGAGCACCTACTCTGTGCCAGGCTTGGTCCATGTGCCTTGCCTATGTTGTCTCGTATGTTCTTCCTTTGTCAGCTGAATTTTCCAGAGAGAAAATTAGGACTCAAGGAAGGTGGCTGGGCACGGTGGCTCATGCCTGTAATCCCAGAACTTTGGGAGGCAGAGGCGGGTGGATCATCCAAGGTCAGAAGTTCCAGACCAGCCAGCCTGACCAACATGGTGAAACCCCGTCTCTACTAAAAATACAAAATTAGCTGGGCGTGGTGACACACACCTGTAATCTCAGCTACCCGGGAAGCTGAGGCAGGAGAATAGCTTGAACCCCGGAGCGGGAGGTTGCAGTGAGCCAAGATTGTGCCATTGCACTCCAGCCTGGGCAACAAGAGTGAAACTTTGTCTCAAAAAAAAAGAAAGAAAGAAAGAAAAGAAAAGAAACAAGGCAAGGAAGTTCCAAAGCCCATACAGTGGGTATCTTAGGCAGGGCTCTATCAGATGAAAAATATAGCAGAACCCTGATTCAAACTGGCTGATGCCATGAGAATTTATGTCAACTCTATCTGGTAAAAGCAGGAGTAGAGGTAGGCTTCAGGCATGGTTGGATCCAGATGTTAAGTCAATATCTACCAATATGTACTACCTCTGGCTCTCATCTCTTTCATTCCACACAGACTCTCCAGGTCATGATGAAACCAAGGTTGCCCCTAGCCACTCCCAGCTTTTTTCTCACCAGCTCAGCAACCCCAGAGAAAAGGCAGCATGAATTTCCAATTGTTTCAAAACAAGGTGTATGGCAATGTTGCTCACACTTGAATGTGTCCATGTTCACTCTGGGGACTGGGGACCATGAAAAAATGCAGATTCTGGCTCATAGGTCTGGGGTGGGGATTCAGATGCTGCATTTGCTGCATTTTTTTTTTTTTTTAAGATAGAGTCTTGTGCTGTTGCCCAGGCTGGAGTACAGTGGCATGATCACAGGTCACTGCAACCTCCACTCCCGGACTCAAGTAATCCTCCTGCCTCAGCCTCCCAAGTAGCTGGGACTTCAGGTGCATGCCACTATACCCTTTTTTGTAGTTAATTTCTGTATTTTTTCGTAGAGACTTGGTCTTGCTGTGTCACCCAGGCTGGTCTTGAACTCCTGAGCTCAAGTGATCTACCCACCTCGGCCCCCCAAAGTGCTGAGATTACAGATGTGAGCCACCACACCCAGCCCAGATGCTGCGTTCCTAACAAGATCCCAGGTGCTCCTCGTGCTGCTGATCTGGAACCATTCTTTGAGTAGGGAAGTCTTTGCATGATGCCATTCCTCTCAGTTAAAAGCACATTGTAGGCTAGGCATGGTGGTTCACACCTATAATCCCAGCACTTTGGGAGGCCGAGGCAGGTGGATCACCTGAGGTCAGGAGTTTGAGACCAGCTCAGCTAACATGGTGAAACTCTGTCTCTACTAAAAATACAAAAATTAGCTGAACGTGCTTGTGGGCGCCTGTAATCCCAGCTACTCTGGAGGCTGAGGCAGTAGAATCACTTGAACCTGGGAGGCGGAGGTTGCAGTGAGCCGAGATTGCAGCATTGCGCTCCAGCCTGGGTGATAAGAGCAAACCTCCATCTCAAAAAAAAAAAAAAAAAAAAAAAGCATATTGTATACATATGCAGAATATGCATCTAAAGGAAAATTGTAATCAACATTAAAAAGTAAAAGCAGGGCCGGGCGCGGTGGCTCAAGCCTGTAATCCCAGCACTTTGGGAGGCCGAGACGGGCAGATCACGAGGTCAGGAGATCGAGACCATCCTGGCTAACACGGTGAAACCCCGTCTCTACTAAAAATACAAAGAAAACTAGCTGGGCGAGGTGGCGGGCGCCTGTAATCCCAGCTACTCAGGAGGCTGAGGCAGGAGAATGGCGTAAACCCGGGAGGCGGAGCTTGCAGTGAGCTGAGATCTGGCCACTGTACTCCAGTCCGGGCGACAGAGTGAGACTCTGCCTCGAAAAAAAAGAAAAAAAAAAAAAAGTAAAAGCACATTGTGCACACACATGAAACTATTGCCACATCCCAAGTGTCCTGCCTGAAGTAACTGATGAACTGGTCACAAGGACGTTAGAAGTGACTCTGCTCCCATTACCCCATTTCTCCACAAGGCCCAGACACATTCCCAAGGCTGCACAGCTGGGAAGCAGCAAAGCTCGGATTTGACCCCAAGTAATGGATTCTCCAGATGGAAGAACCAAGGGCCCTGCTGATGGCCCTTAAAGCTCTTTCCAATCCTTCCCTATTACAAAAACACCATGCTGAGCAACCCCACAGGTGCATGTGTTTGTAAGCATGCACTAGTAGGTTTCGCTGTATCAAAAGACGATGTACGGTTCTATTATTGCCAGAAGAGAAAGAGACTGCCCGTTTCCCCACATCCATGCCAGAACTGCATGTTCTTGTTTTTGCCACCCTGGTGAGAGGCGCCTTCCTCATGGCCCTAGGAAGGTAGTGAAGTTATGTCCCAGCCCCAGGTGGGCAGCCTCCTTCCTGTAAGAGATCATCCAGGAAGCACCCTGTGCCAGCCCACCTCTGGGCATCCTGTTGTCGTGGAAATATTTCAGGTCCTGCTTTTGTCCTGAATAGCAACTTCAGTGGAAAGAGAAGGTCTCTGTTATTGGCTAATTTGTGTGTTCCCTCAAAATTTGTATGTTGAAGTCCCAACCCCCAAGACCTCAAAATATGACTGCATTTAGAGATGGGGTCTTTAAAGAGGTGGTTAAGTTAAAATGAGGTTGTTAGGGTGGGCCCTAATCCAGTCTGCCTGGTGTCCTTATAAGAACAGACCCCAGGAGCGCTCCTGCACAGAGGGATGGTTGCGTGCAGGGGCAGCAAGAGGGCCGCCATCTGCAGGCCAAAGAGAGAGGCATGGACGGAAACTAATCCTGACAGTTGGCATCTCGAGTTTGGACTTCCAGCCTCCAGCGCTGTGAGAAAACAACTGTGATGATTAAGCCACCCAGTCTGTGGTCTTTTGCTATGGCAGTGCTAGCAAACAAATATAGCCTCTTTCCCTGCACACCTGGAATAGTTCCTGGGAAGAAGCCCATATGTCTGGCTTAGGTCACTTCCCGTCTGTTACCAATTGCTGTGGCCACCAGATGCTGAGCTCTCACTGGCTAGGCCTTGGCCAAGTGCTCATCCCTGGAGCTAGGGATGGGCTCAGCCCGCCAACCTGGGTTCACTTGTCCTTGTTTGATTAAAAATTTTTAATTTAAAGCAAGTGAGGGCTGGATGCAATGGCTCACTTCTATAATTCCAACCCTTTGGGAGGCTGAGGTGGGAGGATCACTTCAGTCCAGGAGTTCAAGACCAGCCCGGGCAACATAGCAAAACCTCATCTCTACAAAAAATATTTAAAAATTAACCAGGTGTGGTGGCACGTACCTGTGGTCCCACCCACTTAGGAAGCTGAGGTGGGAAGATCACTCGAGCCTGGGAGATCAAAGCTGCAGTGAGCTGTGATTGCGCCACTGCACTATAGCCTGGGCAACACAGCAAGACCCTGTCTTAAAAAAAAAAAGAAGAAAGTGAGGTCAAACCTGTGGCTAACAAGGGGATAATTTACATGTCTGAGCTTGAGTTCAGATGTAGAAGTTGGATTCTCTTTACTTTTCTTCCTTTTCTTTTTTTGGGGGTGGGGACAGAGTCTTACTCTGTTGCCCAGGCTGGAGTGCAGTGGCGTGATCTCGGCTCACTGCAACCTCCGCTTCCTGGTTTCAAGCAATTCTCCTGCCTCAGCCTCCCGAGTAGCTGGGATTACAGGCACCTGCCACCATGCCCGGCTAAGTTTTGTATTTTCAGTAGAGATTGGGTTTCACCATGTTGGCCAGTCTGGTGAGGCACGTGATCCACCCGCCTCGGCCTTCCAAAGTGCTGGGATTACAGACGTGAGCCACTGCGCCCAGCCATCAAAGTTGGAAATCTTTTTAAAAGTCCCTTTGATCCCACCCATGGTAGGCAAACCCTACCTCAGGCATTGGGTCAGGCTGCAATTTCCAACTCATATCTGCTTTTAGGCCCTGGAGATTTCACTTAAATCCTGTGAGCTCAGCCATCTATCCCCAAGATGCAGCTCCTCCAAGATACCTGGCAGGTATCCCGGCAGGAGGGTGTCACGGTTCTCTAACCTGGCTGACTACTGAGCCTCTGGGCTCCATGAGGACAGGCTGTCTCTCTCACTTGCTGCTAGCCCAGTCCCTGGCACAACCTTGGGGCTTGGCAAATATTTGTTGAATGAATGAAAAGGCTGTGGCTTATAAGCTGGTTCAGGTTCCAGCTCCCCATTCACTCCTCATGGAAGAACCACTTCAATCCTCCAAGCCTCCCTTTCTTCATCTGCATGGGGGATATTTTGTTGTTATTGTTGTTTTTTAAACTTGGGATTTTTTTGAAAAGTAGAACAGATACAGATACAAAAACCACACAGCATAAGCATGTGCCTTAACGATTAATTATAAGGCAAATGAACACCCTTGTGACCACCCTCAGGCCAAGAAATGTAACTTTGCCTGCCACCCCTAGACACCCCTACAGAAACCCAGTCCTCTCAAAGCCCTGCCCTACTCCCAAAAGTCACCGCTACCCTAAGTTTTATGGATATCATTTGTGTTTCTTTCTTGTTTTACCAACACCGTGAGCAGCCCCAGACACTATATTTTATCTTGCCCACTTTTTAAAAACTTGACGTCTCTTTTAGTTTCTATTCCTCCTCTATCCCTTGCTTTTCCTTACAGTTTATCTGCGCAGTACCTGGGCCGTCTAACCTGCACAGATCCCTGGGTCTGGGTTAGGCTGATGACAACACTGTGTCATGGTTTAACGTGTTCTGTCCTCGGGATTTTCTGTAAAATGGCAGCTGGATCCTGAGGCTATACCAGGGATGTTTCCAAGCTTCTGCCCTCATGGGTTGTGGTGAGAATTAAAGGGGGATGGGTGAGTGTCTGATATCAGCAAGCAGTCCCCAGATGCAGCCGCCAAGGTTGTTTGGAGCTAGGATGCAGCCACCAAGGCTGTTCAGGAGATGCTCACGAGGCCTGAACATGCACAACCCTGAGGGACATCCCGTCTCAACAGTCCATCCTGGACTTCTCTCTCCATCCAGACCCACCCACCCCACTTTGGGAAAGGTCCAGGGCTATGGCTGGCTTGTCCCAGTGGGAGCTGGCAGCAGGAATGACCTGTAATTTTAGCTGTTTCTCTTCCCTAAAATTATTTCCCATCTGGAAATGGTTTCCCAACCCTGCCCAGGAAAGAGTTGGTGGTGCATGGAACGTTTTTCTATTAAAAAAAAAAAAAAAATAGGGGCCGGGCACTGAGGCAGGAGAATCGCTTGAACCCAGCAGGCGGAGGTTGTGGTGAGCCAAGATCGCGCCACTGCACTCCAGCCTGGGCAACAGAGCAAAACTCTGTCTCAAATAAATAAATAAAACCAGCCACCAAACGCAGAATCTCTGCAGCCCAGGCTCTGGAGGCCTGGCTGAGTGCCAACTGTTACTCCGCCTTGAGGGGCCTCTGCCAGTGAGGAGCAGAGGGTGAGAGGGTATAGTCAGGGCTCTGCTGCCAGGGTCCCCCTATCCACCCAGTGCATGGACAAGGACTCTGATGCAGGGCCTGGGACAGCCCCAGGCGAGCTGAGAAGAGGGATCCGGCCTAGGGCTGAGTGGCCTGCCCAGCTGCTGCCGCACTCGAGGTCTGTGGGTTATTCTAGGCCCCACAAGGAGTGGAATCACAGAGCAGAAGTTCTTCCTATGGGGATTCTCTTGCAGCTGCTCTGAACATTTCAAGAAAAAAAAAATCCCTGCCGCTAACATCTCCCCATTACCTCACTAATTATCTTCTTTCTTTTTTTTTTTTTGAGACGGAGTCTCACTCTGTCCACCAGGCTGGAGTGCAGTGGCATGATCTCGGCTCACAGCAAGCTCCGCCTCCCGGGTTCACGCCATTCTCCTGCCTCAGCCTCCCTAGTAGCTGGGACTACAGGCGCCCACCACCGCGCCTGGCTAATTTTTTGTATTTTTAGTAGAGATGGGGTTTCACCGTGGTCTCAATCTCCTGACCTTGTGATCCACCTGCCTCGGCCTCCCAAAGTGCTGGGATTACAGGCGTGAGCCACCGCGCCAGGCCTAATTATCTTCTTTCTTTCTTTCTTTCTTTCTTTTTTTTTTTTTTGAGACAGAGTCTTACTCTGTCGCCAGGCTGGAGTGCAATGGTGCCATCTCAGTTCACTGCAACCTCTGACTCCCTGGTTCAAGCGATTCTCCTGCCTCAGCCTCCCGTGTAGCTAGGATTACAGGCATGCGCCACCACATCCAGCTAATTTTTGTATTTTTGGTAGAGATAGGGTTTCACCATGTTGGCCAGGATGGTCTTGATCTCCGGACCTTGTGATCCGCCCACCTAGGCCTCCCAAAATGCTGGGATTACAGGCGTGAGCCGCCGAACTCTCTTCTTTCTAACAAAGTTCTCACAGGCCCCTGACTCCAGACTGTGTAAGCAAGAGCATCTGGCAAGAATATCATGATATTTTTAGCACTTCTTGTACTTATTTTCATTTTTTTTTTTTTTTTTTGAGACAGAGTCTCACTCTGTCACCCTGGCTTGAGTGCAGTGGCACTATCTCGGCTCAACCTGCAACCTCCGCCTCCTGGGTTCAAGTGATTCACCTGCCTCAGCCTCCTTAGTAGCTGGGATTATAGGTGTGCACCACCATGCCTAGCTAATGTTTGTATTTTTAGTAGAGATAAGTTTTCACCATGTTGGCCAGGCAGTCTTGAACTCCTGACCTCAGGTGATCTGCCTGCCTTGACCTCCCAAAGTGCTGGACAGGTGTGAGCCGCCGTGCCTAGACTTATTTTCTTTTCCTTTTTTTTTTTTTTTTTTTTTTGAGACAGATTCTCACTCTGTTGCCCAGGCTGGAGTGCAGTGGTGTGATCTCAGCTCACCACAACCTCCGCCTCCTGGGTTCAAGCGATTCTCCTGCCTCAGCCTCCCAAGTAGCTGGGACTACAGGCATGTGCCACCATGCCTGGCTAATTTTTGTACTTTTAGTAGAGATGGGGTTTCACTATGTTGGCCAGGCTGGTCTCAAACTCCTGACCTCATGATCCACCTGCCTCAGCCTCCCAAAACGCTGGGATTACAGTTGTGAGCCACCGTGCCGGGCACCCAGCCTTATTTTCATAAGTGTTTTCATGATAAATGATATTGGTTTTCCATGTTTGCTAATGATATAATGTTTCCTCTGCAGAAACAGGTTTAAAGAAAAACGTGGGCAGAAAGTCCATTTAAAATACACATTAAGGAAAATAAAACACAGATGGCACAAAATCCAAAGCTACCTGGAGTTTGGGAGACTCAGGAACCATGGGGAAGAGGGCAGACTCCAGATCTAAGGGCCCAGGCTTGCATTCTGGCTGTGACTCTGTGGACCCTGTGATTTTAAGCAAGTCACTTGCTTTCTCTGAGCCACGGTGCTTTATCTGTAAAAGAAAGGAAAATAATAACACCTCCTTCCTATGATGATCTCTGAGAATTCAATAAAACAACGCAGAGAAAACACTCAGCCCAGTACCAGGCACATGGGTTGCATTTAATGCTGTCGGAACACAAAGTGCGTGCTATTTTTATTCCTCTTAGGAAGCTGAGGCCCAGAGAGGTCATCTAGCCCATCCAAGGTTGCACAACTTATAGGTGGTGGAGGTGGAACTAGAACCTCCAAAGTTCTAATGTGAGGCTGAGATCTGTGCTCTTAAACTGCTATGCTGCTATTGGCAGATCCATCTATCCACCCATCCGTCCATTCGTCCAGCCGTCCGTCCATCCATCCATCCATCAACCCACCCACCCATACATTCATTCAGTCAGTCAGAATTCATGGAATTGTTCTGAGTTCATGGTGTTTTTTCAAAAAGCAGCAAAGTGTAGAGGTTCCCAGAGCAGGTTCAAATCCCAAGCTGCCATGTACAGGCCATCTGGGCACGTTGTCCCACCTCTCTGAGCCTCAGCTTGCCTATCTGGAAGAGGGGAACATTGATAGCCCTTTGAAGCTCCCGGAAGAGGTAGAAGACCATTTTCTGGGACTTCACAGTGCCCTGCATGCCCTGCATCTGACCCCATGCTCTGCCTTTGCCTCTAAGTCTCAGTGACTCAAGCCCTGCCATATGTCTGCCTCATCCTGCCTCCCTCCTCCCTTTCACTCCACTTTAGCCAGACTCAGCTACTGGGGTTCCCTGAACAGCCCCAGGGCCTTTGTACACTTGGTTCCTCCAGCCTGAAATGTCCTTCTGCTTCCACCTGGTAACCATGATTCCTCCCTGAAAAATCAGGTGAGCTTCCCTGTCTGCCCCAGGAGCATCCCCTGAGGCTGAGCCAAGCTCTGCCTTTCTGGGCTCCCCCAGCTCCTCGCTTCTGTGACATGTAAAGGTCATGGATGTAGTAACTTAGACAAATTCTTATGCTCTGCCACAGTCCACCATCTTAGTCACAAATGTCTGCTTCCCTTCTTTCATGCAGATACATGCACCCGTCTGCAGACAAGGCCACACACGTTTAACACAATCATGGCATGTGATCCAAAGGCATGAGATCTGCCTTCGTACATCCAACATGCAGTGGTGGAACAGCATTACCTCTGGCTAATGACCTCCCCTGGACTCAGCTACCACGTCTGCAGAAAGGGGGCAGTAACAGGACCTGCCGCACATCTGCTGTCATGAAGACCACATGAGCTAATATATGTGGGAAGCCCTTAGCACAGGGCCTGGGAGAGCATAAGCACTCGATGCAAGGCAGAAGAAAGGCGTGTCCTGGTATGACAGGGCCCTTCCGACCAGGGCTGGTACTAAGGTGAGAGAAGTGAGGTGCCTACAAGTGCAAAATGTAAGGCAGCGTTCACTCTCAGAGCAGTGCACCTGCCGCTGGGTCCTAGGAGTCACAGAGCAGTCCTGCTCTCCCCCTGCTGGTCACTCTGCAGAATGACGTCCCTTCCCTTTGCTCTCAGGGATCCCTGAGCCTTGGTTTCTTCATCTGTAAGGTGGAGTAGGAGAATCTGCCTCTCAGTTTGCGGGGCAAACAGGAGGCATTCCTCAAACATCAGTGTCCTCATCTCAGTGCCAGCACTTAATGAGCACCTACTATGTGCAAAGGAAGATGACTGAGACAGAATCCCTACCCTTCAGGGGTATAGCGAGTGGAGAGGGCAGGAGGAAGGCTGGGAACAGTGACTAAAGTAAGACACTTGTCCCTATGCAGCACCTACTGCTTACCCCAGAGCAGTCAGAACCACGGCCCTGGCACCTGTTCATCTACATATGTTTACTAAGCACCTACTGTGTGCCTGAGCCCAGGCTTGGCTGTGGATTAAGGGATTTAATGCTATCAGAACACAAGATGGGTGAGATTTTTATTCCTGTTGGGAAGCTGAGGCCCAGAGAGGTCATCTAGCCCATCCAAGATTGCACAGCTTGTAGGTGGTGCAGGTGGAACCAGAATCCCCAAAGTTCTAATGTGAGGCTGGGATTTGTGCTCTTAAACTGCTATGCTGCTATTGGCAGATCCATCCATCCACCCATCCATCCACCTACCGATCCATCTATCCATCTTCCCCATCCGTCCATCCATCCACCTATCCATTCATTCAACAAATATTCGTTGAGCACCTGCTGTGCCACTGTGCCAGACACAGTGCTGAGTGCTGGAGAGATGCCAGGGACCAGAAAGACACAGCCCGTCCCTGCCCCCCGCAACTGTTCACACAGAGAGGATGGGCAATAAGCAAGACAAATAAGTAAAATATATGGCACTTGGTGATTCTTGCTGTACGTAAACAATAGAGAACAGGCTATGCATGGCGGCTCACACCTGTAATCCCAGCACTTTGGGAGGCCGAGGCAGGAGGATCACATGATCCCAGGAGCTTGGAACCAGCCTGGGCAAGATAGCATAGTACAGACCCTGTCTCTACTAAAAACACAAAACAATTAGCCAGGCATGGTGGTTCATGCCTGTAGTCCCACCTACTTGGGAGACTGAGGTGGGAGGATTGCTGGAGCCTAGGAGATCAAGGCTGCAGTGAGCCGTGATTGTGTCACTGAACTCCAGCCCGGGAGACTGAGTGAGACCCTGTCTCAAAAAGGTTGGGCACGGTGGTTCACGCCTGTAATCCGAGCATTTTGGGAGGCTGAGGTAGGTGAATCACTTGAGGTCAGGAGTTTGAGATCAGCCTGGCCAGCATGGTTAAACCCTGTCTTTACTAAAAATACAAAAATTAGCTGGGCGTGGTGGCGCGCCTCTCAGGTACTCCGGAGGTTGAGGCACAAGAATCACTTGAACCCGGGAGATGGAGGTTGCAGTAAGCCGAGATCGCACCACTGCACTCCAGCCTGGGTGACAGAGTGAGACCCTGTCTCAAAAAAAAAAAAAAAAAAAAAAAAAAAGCACAGAAGAGTGAGAGGGTGGGGCTGGAGTGTGTTTCAATTTTAAATCATGGGGTGAGGCCTTGAGGGCCGTTTAGAGACCTTGGCTCTCATTGTGAGTGGAGCTGGGAGCCACGGAGGGTTCTGAGCAGCGGAGGAGCCTGGCCTGACTTAGGTCCTTACAAGATCACTCCATGAGGAGGCCAGACTGTTAGGACCCAGGGTGGAGGCTGTGAGCCCGGGGAGGAGGTGACCGCACAAAGGATGACGGCTGGGCTTGGTGGGGCAGTGGAATGGGGAAACAGAGTCTGGATGTATCCTGAAGGTGGAACCGACAGGATTAGCTGGTGGATGGGACATGGAGGTGGCAGACAGAGAGGAGTCCGGGATGGCTCCTTGAGCCTCTGGGGAGGGTGGAGCTGGCTGCCCTTGAGGCCAAGAAGGCTGTGGGCAGAGCAGGTTTCTGCGGGAGATGAGTGGGTTGCGGATGCATTCACCCTGAGTTGCCTGGCAGTGTGGACGTGGAGTTTGGGCTTACCCTCGTGTTGACTGGCACACGCTCGCGGTGCGGTTATCACGCCGCCGGTGTCGTCACCACGCGGGCGCTATAGGGACGGACCTTTCCCAAGGCCTGCTCTTCGGGGACTGCTGCGATGCCCCGTGCAGCCGCCAGGGGGCGCCCGAGCCGCACCGGGGACGCGCGGGAACCGGGTCATCCTCCCGGCGGGCTACCTGTGCGGGGCAGGACGCTTAGCCGCACCCTTGGCTTCCGCCCACTCGGAGTCTGTTGCATTCCTCCTACCCCCCGCGCGCCATGTGACAGCCAAAACTGTCTCTAGACATTGCCAGGCGCCCCCTGGAGGGGAAAATCGCCCCCACGGCAGTCAGAGCCATGGCCTGCTCAGCCACATTCATTTACTGAGCGCCTACTGTGTGCCTGCGCCTGGACTCCGCAGAGGCTCACGGCGGTTCCTCCTTTTCATCCAGGTTTCTGTTCAGATGTCACCACCTCAGAAAGACCCTGTGCTAGACACGCTCCACTCAATGACCTGAAAGGATCTTGTTGAAATGTTAACTTATTACATTTTTGGTTGTTTGTTGTTGTTTTGTTTTGTTTTGTTTTTGTTTTGAGACAAGGTCTTGCTCTGCCACCCAGGCTGGAGTGCAGTGGTACAATCTTGGCTCACTGCAGCCTCAACCTCCTGGGTTCAGGTGATCTTTCCACCTCAGCCTCCAAGTAGCTGGGACCACAGGTGTGCACCACCACACCTGGCTAATTTTTTTTTTTTTTTTTTTTTTCAGTAGAGACAGAGTCTCACTATGTTGCCCAGGCTAGTCTCAAACTCCTGGGTTCAAGTGCTCCTCCCGCCTCCGCCTCCAAAAGTGCTGGGATTATGCCACTGTGCCTAGCCTTCTTTGTTGTCTGTCTCCCCTACCCAGCAGACAAACCCCTGCCCTCATGGAGTGCACCTTCCAGTGAGCCAGATGGTCACCTGTTTGAAGTGGTGGCATTCGAGTTGTGCCTTGAAGGACAGAAGCTGCTGATCATCGCCTAATTTGAAGAAAGGGCTTTCCTGGCAGAGGGAAAAGTCAGGGCGAAGGCCTAGGGGCTGCTCAGGTCCCTGCCTGAGGGCATTTAGAGCATCCTGCCCCATGGGTGATGGGTCCCCAGGCCACACACAGCTGCTGGCCGAGAGCCCCAAGTCATGGGGAAGCCATGTGGTGTGGACAGGGGCCGGGCAGTCTGGACGTACAAAGGCCCATTGACAGCTGCATGGGAAGGGCCCAGGGCACCCAAGCTGGAAGCCGAGGCAGCTCCCTCTTGTCAACTCCCAAGCAGCTTTGGGTGGGGACAATAGAAAAGCTGGAACTTCTCAGGAGACTCAAGTTTCCTGGGGGTGGGGAGAAAATGCGGGTGGCCTGGTCACTGGGACATGCAGGGCAGCTGTGTGAGGCTTTTGCAGTCCCCCAGCCCTGGTTCTAAGTCTAGCCCTGCCCACTGCTAGCAGAGTGACCTTGGCTGTGTCATGCTCCCTCTCAGAGCCTAAGTTACTTCATCTCTAACACGGGGTGAAAGCTGGGCACAATGGCTTACGCCTGTAATCTCAGCACTTTGGGAGGCCAAAGTGGTTAGATCACTTGAGTCCAGGAGTTTGAGACCAGCTGAGCAACATGGTGAAACCCCGTCTCTACAAAAAAATACAAAAATTAGCTGGGCATGGTGGCACATGCCTATAGTCGTACTCGGGAGGCTGAGGTGGGACGATCACTTGAGCCAGCGACGTCGAGGCTGCAGTGAGCCAAGATCGCGCCACTGCACTCCAGCCTGGGCAACAGAGCAACACTCAGTCTAAATAAATAAATGAATAAATAAATAAATAAAATGGGGTGAAAAATAGAAGCAGCCTTCCAGCGATGGTGTGAGACTGCCTGGGTAGAGTAGTGAGAACCAGGCCTGACCCAGCAGGTGTTCAATGGCAGGTGGTCAGCTCCAGCAGTCAGCTATAGTGGCTGGCTGGAGCGGCCATCTGTGGTGGTCAGTGGTGGTGGTCAGTCATGGTAGTCAGCTTTCATAGTCGGCTATTATGACACTAAGCATGAGGATCGTCAGGTGAGCATGGCTGGGGTTTTTGGTCAGACAGACAGGGGTTCCACAGGTCGCCTGCTTTCCAGTGTGGGGTAGGTATGATCTCCTTTTCCCAAGCCTCTGTTTCTCCATCTGTAGGATGGGGATAATGAGAGCCCTACACAGAGCACTGGGACTATAGAATGTTCCAGGGCCTTGGAGGGCAGCCTCAGAAGAGCAGGCCAAGGAAAGCGCAGGTCTCCTGACTGAAGGAGGTCTGCGGAGCCAGTAGGTGAGGAGTGGCTGTAAATGAACAGGAGCTGGGCCTCCCTCTGCGGGCAGGGGGGACGCGTGCGAGCATGTTCCCTGCCTGATAGCAGGAAGCGTTTCAGGAAAGGCTCAGCTGAATAGTGAAGATAGCAGAGCAGGAATGTGAAGAACACAGACATGGGGTCAGCTTGCTGGGCTCAAGTCCCCTATACTAGCTGTGTGTCCTTGGGCAAGTTACTTAACCTCTCTGTGCCTTGGTTTCCCCACCTGTGAAACAGAGATAAGATCAACCCTACTGGGCTATGGGGTTGATTTGAGGTCCTCATGAGAGAATATTTTTATAAAGAATGACAGATGGGCTGAAGGCCTTAAATGATGACGCAGGCCAGGCATGGTGGTACGTGCCTGTAGTCCCAGCTACTCAGGAGGCTGAGGTAGGAGGATCGCTTGAGCTTGTGAGGTTGAGGCTACAGTGAGCCGAGATTGCACCACTGCACTCCAGCCTGGGTGACAGAGCCAGACCCTGTCTCAAAATAAATAAATGATGTTGGACTGAGAAAGCATCAGCACTCACCCAGGCTCTGCGGGGAAGGTGGATGTGAGCAGGGCCAGGAAGAGCCAGGAGGAATAGTAGGCAACTCCTGCATGTTTGTGTGCACAGCCAGGTGTCAGGGTAGGGGGCAGCCCGAGCAGGAACCCTGAGAATATAAAACAACTCGGCAGCAGTGGCAATGGCCTAGGGGACCCTGAGAGCCACTAACGCAGCCACCTGGACGCACAGAGGAAAAACAAGCATTCTGAGATCAGAAGTATGGACTTTGGCCGGGGGCAATAGGGAGCCACTGAAGGTCTGGTAGTCAAGGGTCAGGTTCCTCTTACCCTGAGAGTTGATATAACTAGGATACTCCACAACTTCATCCCCAGCACCTACCTCGGGGCCTGCCACATAGTAGGTGCTCAGGAAAATGCTTTTAAATGAAGAAATGCATCAATGCATGAATGAGAAACTAGCTACTAAAAGCTGGCCTTATTTTGCCCTTCTTCACCCACATAGCACTGGGTACCTCCAGGGACTTACACACAGAGGGACTAGCAAAGATAAATGTCCTTAGTGGGAGCCAGCTCAGGGAGACAGACGCACAGTGAGGAGGCCAGAGTGGCTAGAGTAGAGAAAACAAAGGGAGAGCGGGGAGGGGATACCCCGCGGAGGTGAGCCGGCTGGACCCCTCAAGGCCTTGTGGGTAGGGTATAGGGCTTTCTTCCAAGTGCAGTGGGAGCCTCCAGAGGCTTTGGTGGTTTTACGTGGGGGTTTTTGTGTGTGTGTATTTGTTTTTTCCTTTTTTTTTTTCAGATGGGGTGTTGCTCTGTCACCCAGGCTGGAGAGCAGTGGTGCAATCTCAGCTCA
Organism: Rhinopithecus roxellana; assembly: GCF_007565055.1. NCBI lineage: Eukaryota > Metazoa > Chordata > Mammalia > Primates > Cercopithecidae > Rhinopithecus > Rhinopithecus roxellana. The sequence continues at coordinate 123,141,813 of NC_044561.1, forward strand.
CTGCAGCCTCAACCTCACAGGCTCAAGCGATCCTCTTACCTCAGTCTCCTGAGTAGCTGGGACTACAGGCACGCGCCACCTTGCCTGGCTAATTTTTTAATTTTTTGTGGAGATAGGTTCTCACCATGTTGCCAGGGCTGGTCTCAAAATCCTGGATTCAAGCGATCCTCCCGCCTTGGCCTCCCAAAGTGCTGGGATTACAGGCATGAGTCACTGTGCCCAGCCAGTTGCATTTTAAATCCTCCTATCAAAGAGCATAGGCATTAGTATCATCCCCATTTCACAGATGAGGAAACTGACGCTCAGAGATCGAATGATTTACCTAAGGTCACACAGCTGCATAGAGACAGTGCTAGGATTCAGCCTCAGCCCATTGGGCTGTGGGATCTGCAGGGCTGGAGGGGATTGAATGATGCCAGCTGGAGCCAGCACAGGTCCCCATCTGCTAAGCTCTGCCCTGCGACCTCTAGGTGACACTGGGTGTTGGCAGGCATGAGGGACCTACATGTGGGGCTGTGGGGAACATGACCAGGCCCTGATCAGTGGGTCTGCTGAGTCACCAGGCCTGGCCCAAAGCTAACCTCTGGCAGCTGGAAGCTGCCCCAGGGTCCCTCCTTGGTGCCCTGCCCAGCAGCTGCCAAGCATAGCCACTGCCACCTGGGCTGGATGTCCTACAGAAGCCAGAGTGACAAACTACTCCCAAATCTGCCCTCCTCCGTTTGCTGTGTGGCCTCTGGCAAGTCCCCCGCCCTCCCTGGCTTGCAGTGCACCTGCTGTCTGGCCCAAGCCCCAGGCTGCAGTGCCCCTCCCTTTGGGTTGGGTAGAATCCTGGCCAATTGCTGATACTGAGTTTAGACCGGAGGGCAAAAAGGCGAGACAGGCAAGTGCAGGCAGTGGGGAAGCCTGTGGGCCTCACAGGACTAGACTCCTGTGGTGTGGCAGAGGCCAAGGCTGCCCATCAGAACCCCAGGGGCCCAGGCTCCACCCAGATAACACGACACAAGAAGAGAGCCTCCTAAGCAGAACTCGGCTTCTATAAGCAAGACAGATAGATAGGGCAAGCCAGCTAGCATTTACTGAGGACTTAATATGTGCTAGGCATTCTACAGCTATTCTCTTATTTAATCTTCTTAATAGCAGATGATGATCATGACGCATGGTGATTCCTGTTTCACAGATGAGGAAACCAAGACCTAAAGAGGTAAAGTCTTTGTTCAAGGTCCCCAAGCCAGGAAGTGGCAGAACCAGAGTGAAATCCAAGTCCATGTCATTCCAGAGCCCCTTTGCCTGGACCTGGAAGCCCGTCAGATTCTAAAGCTCTAATCCCCTCACCAGCACCCCCAGCAAAGTGCAGCATTCAGGACTGAGCCTCAAGGGACCAGCCAGGCCTGATTGTGAACCTCGGAGCAAGGCAGGATCATCAGTGCAGTAAAGTGAGACTGGTGGAGCCTGATGGCCTCCTTAGGGACAGCCCGGGACAATCACAAACAGAAGCTGCCTCTGTGCTGGAGCCTGCCCTGTACCTGGGAACCTCTCCCACCCGGGATGAGTTCACCTCAACATACAAATCACCTGCGGCCCGGGTGTCCCATTTTATGGATACAAAGCCTGAGGCCCAGAATGTCCCTGTAAAGTGCCCAAGGTCACATAGTGAGCAGACAATTGGTGATACTGGAACCTGGTTGCCTCTTTCGTGCAGCCTCAGTTTCTTTTCCTCCCAGGATCTCCTGTGTTTAAAAAAACATACAATGTGGCCGGGCGCAGTGGCTCATACCTGTAATCCCAGCACTTAGGGAAGCCATGGTGGGCAGATCACCTGAGGTCAGGAGTTCAAGACCAGCCTGGCCAACATAGTGAAACCCTGGCTCTACTAAAAATACAAAAATTAGCTGGGTGTGGTGGTGGGTGCCTCTAGTCCCAGCTACTGGGGAGGCTGATGTAGGAGAATCACTTGAACCTGGGAGGCAGAAGTTGCAGTGAGCTGAGATTACGTCACTGCACTCCAGTCCTGGGCAACATAGTGAGACTCTGTCTCAAAATAAATAAATAAATAAATAAATAAACCCAACCAAACAAAAACAAAAACAAAAAAATACACAATGCACTCTCTTGACCCTCATCATCTTCCAACAAGCACCCCAGTCCTCCATCCTGCCTATGGCTGAACTTCTGGTGGAAGCTGTGCATATTCTCCAACCCACTTCCACACCCAGCCCTCTCCTCACCCTCACCTTCACCCTGTCCACACCAACACCCTCTCCACACCATCACCCTCTCCTCACCATCACCCTCTCCACACCCCACCCTCTCCACACCAACACCCTCTCCACACCATCACCCTCTCCTCACCATCACCCTCTCCTCACCATCACCCTCTCCACACCATCACCCTCTCCACACCAACACCCTCTCCACACCAACATCTCTCCTCACCATCACCCTCTCCACACCATCACCCTCTCCACACCATCACCCTCTCCTCACCATCACACTCTCCACACCCCACCCTCTCCACACCATCACCCTCTCCACACCATCACCCTCTCCACACCAACACCCTCTCCACACCATCACCCTCTCCACAACCACACCATCTCCACACCATCACCCTCTCCACACCAACACCCCTCCACACCACACTCTCCTCACCATCACCCTCTCCACACCATCACCCTCTCCTCACCATCACACTCTCCACACCCCACCCTCTCCACACCACCACCCTCTCCACACCACCACCCTCTCCACACCGTCACCCTCTCCACACCGCCACCCTCTCCACACCATCACCCTCTCCACACCCTACCCTCTCCACACCACCACCCCCACACACACCACCCTCTCCACACCCGTCACCCTCTCCACACCGCCACCCTCTCCACACCGTCACCCTCTCCACACCCACCCTCTCCAACACACCGCCACCCCCTCATCCCACCGTCACCCTCTCCACACCGTCACCCTCTCCACACCTCCCACACCGCACCCTCTCCACACCGTCACCCTCTCCACACCGTCCCCTCTCCACACACAACCACACCCTCTCCACACCGTCACTCTCCACACCACCCCCCTCTCCCACACCGCCACCCTCTCCACACCACCACCCTCTCCACACCGTCACCCTCTCCACACCGCCACCCTCTCCACACCGTCACCCTCTCCACACCGTCACCCTCTCCACACCGTCACCCTCTCCACACCACCACCCTCTCCACACCACCACCCTCTCCACACCGTCACCCTCTCCACACCGTCACCCTCTCCACACCACCACCCTCTCCACACCACCACCCTCCCCTCACCGTCACACTCTCCTCACCCTCACACTCTCCACACCATCACCCTCTCCACACCGTCACCCTGTCCTCACAATCACACTCTCCACACCACCACCCTCTCCACACCGCCACCTTCTCCACACCACCACCCTCTCCACACCGTCACCCTCTCCACACCGTCACCCTCTCCACACCGTCACCCTCTCCACACCACCACCCTCTCCACACCACCACCCTCTCCACACCCTCACCCTCTCCACACCACCACCCTCTCCACACCATCACCCTCTCCACACCACCACCCTGTCCACACCACCACCCTCTCCACACCACCACCCTCTCCACACCATCACCCTCTCCACACCACCACCCTCTCCACACCATCACCCTCTCCACACCACCACCCTCTCCACACCATCACCCTCTCCACACCACCACCCTCTCCACACCATCACCCTCTCCACACCACCCACCCACTCCACACCTTCCTCACCTCACACCTCACCACACCACCCTCTCCACACACCCCGCTCTCACACCACACCCTCTCCCACCCACACCTGTCCACACCCTATCACCTCTCCCCACCACACACCCTCCACACACCACCCTCCCACACCATCCGTAACCACCTTCACCCCTGTCCACACCATCACCCTCCCACACCCCCCCTCACCACCCTCACCTCTCCACCCTACCATCTCCACACCTTCTCCACACCCCACCCTACACCATCACCCTCTCCACATCCACACCTCTCCACACCATCACCCTCTCCACACCACACCACCCTCTCCACACCATCACCCTCTCCTCACTGCAGCCTCTCCTCGTTGCCCTTGAGCAAGCTTCCATCTTCTGTGTCACCAAATGGCTCTTGGTGTTGTGATCCTTTCTGCCAAGTCCCGGCGTGGGATCCCATGCTCATAGCCACTTCTCAGCAATGTTCGACACTACTGACCACCCTCTCCTTCCCAAAACATCCTTCTTGAAACAGCCTCCATTCCTGACACTAGATGCTCCACAGGCCCTGCCTCTTCTCCTCCTCCTCCCTGGCAGCCCCACTCCATGGCTTTAGACAAACGTATGTTCTGATACATCTCAGACTCCCAACAGCATCCTTGATCTCTCTCCAGATCTTGAATGTCTAATTACCTACTTGAAATATCCTAAAAACACGGCTTGGTTTCCCACAAAGACTTACTTCATTCCTCCTTCATCATCCCCACACTCTCCAGTCTTTGTTCCTCAGTGACACCACCCTGTAGCTCAAGCATCAAAGTGAGGTATCACTCTCAAATCCTCTGTTTCCCTCCCACCACCTCCAAAATTTGTCCAGAGTTGTCCATTTATCTGTAACTCCATGGCCACCACCCTGGTCCAGGCTGCTGCCGTCTTCACCCTTGACCTCCTTGTTGTTTTTTTGCTGGTACTTTGGCTTCCCATGCAGCCAGGGGAACTTTCAGAAACAAATCAAAACATGTCACTTGCCTGCTGAAAACATTCCAGTGGCCTTTGGCTGCTTTTCCAAAAACTCCCAAGTCCTCACATTGGCCTACAAGACCCCATCTTCCTCTCCAGTCTTCCCTCCTCCCTTCCTCCTCAGCCACATTGGCTTCCTTTCACGTTCTCCAGCAAGCCAAGTTCTTTCCTGTGTAGGGGCCTTTGCACTTGCTGTTTCTTCTGTCTGTAACTCTCTTCCTTCTGCTCTTTCTATAACTGCCTCTTTCTCTCTTTTATAGCCCAGCTCAGCCATCACCTCTCCAGAGGTCACTTCCCTGATCATCTAATTGAAGGACCTCACCTTCCACCCTGGTCACTCTCAACCCCATCACCCTGTTTATTCCTTTCATAACTCAGCACTGTTGGGAGCTCATTTACTTGTTGACTTGTTTACTGTCTATCCACCTCTCATCCCTAGAATGTTGGTCCCATGAAGGCAGGGATTTAATATCTTTCTTGTTCAGTGCTTTAGATGGAAACCAGGTACACATAGCACAGTGCCTGGCACATAAAAAATGCTCAATAAATATTGGATAATGGATGGATGGATGGATGGATGGATGGATGGTATGAATGGATGTGATAAATGGATGGTTGAGATGAACCGATGGATGAGATGGATGGATGAATGGATGGATGGGTAATGAATAGCTGGGATGGGTAGATGGATAGATGGATGATGTATGAGTGGATGGGATGGATGGATAGATGGATGGATGAGGGATGGGTGGATGAGATGGATAGGATGGATGAGGGATGGGTGGATGAGATGGATGGATGGATGGATGGGATGAATGGATGGATGGAATGGAGGGATGAGGGTATGGGATGGATAGGATGGATGAATAGATGGATGGATGAACAGGTGGGATGGGGGATGGATGGATAGGGTGGATGGATGGATGAATGGATACATGGATGAATGGATGGATGGATGGATGGATGGATGGATGGATGATGGATGGATGGATGGGATGGATGGATGGATGAATGGATATGTGGGTGGGGGATGATGGATGGATGGATGGATGAATGAATGGGATGGATGGATGGATGGGTGGGTAATGGATAGATGGGATGGATAGATGGATAAATGGATGGATGGATAGATGGATGGGAAGGATGGATGGATGGATGAGTGGATGGGATGGATGGATGGATGAATGGATGGATGGATGGACGGATGAGTGGGTAATGGATAGATGGGATGGATGGATGGATAAATGGATGGATGGATAGATGGATGGGAAGGATGGATGGATGGATGAGTGGATGGGATGGGATGGATGGATGGATGGATAGATGGATGGATGAATGGATGGGTGGATGGACGGATGAGTGGGTAATGGATAGATGGGATGGATGGATGGATGGATGAGAGGATGGGATGGATGGGATAGCTGGATGGATGGATGGATGAATGAATGGATGGGTGGATGGACGGATGAGTGGGTAATGGATAGATGGGATGGATGGATGAGAGGATGGGATGGATGGGATAGCTGGATGGATGGAAGGATGGATGGATGGATGGATGAATGGATGGGTGGATGGACGGATGAGTGGGTAATGGATAGATGGGATGGATGGATGGATGAGAGGATGGGATGGATGGGATAGCTGGAGGGATGGATGGATGGATGGATGGATGGATGGATATGCAACCCAGATAAGCAAACCTAAAGTACACCTTTAATCATGCCACTCTCCTCAAGAACCTAACTTGACTGACCACTGCCTATGGAATAGAGAGCAAACTCTCCTCTGGGACAGTCAAAGTGTTCTGAACTGGTTCCAAAGTGGGGGTACAGTGAGTGATAAGTGAGAAGATAAGTCATTCATACTGAAGCATTAGGAAGTAGATCAGTTAACCATCTGTCTCCTCGATCTGGGTATGAGCCATTTGAGGACCGGGTCATCTTCATCTCTCTGTCTAGACATTGAGCCCCGGGTGGGCAAGATCAGAGGTGCCTGATGAATAATACATGACTGAGTGAGCAAGTGAGCAAGTGAAAGCAGCCCCACTCTGCCCCAAGAAGCCAGCAAGTGAAAAGCAGGAAGGTTCAGACCCAGAGGGCTGAGCAGTTCAAATTTAGAACAGGAGAGTAGTTTCACTGTTTCAGGTCACTGCTCCTGGCCAAGGTTTTGAAAGTATGTAAAGCCGGGGCTCTGCAGGGACAGGGAAATTGAAACTTACCAGAAACTAGACTGGCAGTGTCTCTTGGGCGGAACTGATTTGAATGCCAATGACCTGATCTTCCAATTATAAGAGTGGCACAGTGTCAGACTAAAAAGCATACTCCCATGTAATTGCAATCAAAGCCACAAAGACTCACACCACTAAGAGTGGCACTTCTTGAGTGTCCTGTCCTGCTGACACACTTCTGGTTTTTGCAGACCTTGGGCCCTTCCACTGTGACTCTCTTGGTTTGCAGGTGGAAGAGGGGCAGAGCTGTGACGAGGAGAGCTGGGCGTCACCTCAGCTCTGCCAGAGGTTCTGTGACCTGCCAGAGGCTCTGTGACCTTCCCTGAGTCATCATCTTTGGAGAAAGGGCTTGCCACTGAGTGGCACGTTCTATTTGTACCGCTCTTCTGATCAATCAGCATCTTTGGTTGGGTTCCTTGGGAAACAGACTCAGAGAGCTGGCACACAGGCAGAGCGCTCTCACGCACAGCACCTGCGAAGGGGGTAGAGCGGTGTGGGGGGCGATTATGTGGGGCTGGAATGCAGGCACACCAGAGGCCTCAGCAGTGCTCAGAGGCTGGAACAGCCCTTCCGAGTTGCCTACATCAGGGCCATGAAATGGGGTCCTTAGACCCCCATGTCAACCTGACATTGGAGGTGGGCTGCCCCTGTGGAGAAGGCAGTCTTAGGCAAGGCAGTTCTTCTTGGCTGAAGGTGAATCCTGGAGCCTCTGTCCTGAAGGGGACTCCAGGTGGCAGACTATAGTCTCCACTGAAGTCTACTCCTCTTCACTTCCACCACCTGGAGCCAACCCATCACCTCTCACCTGGATGCAGCCTTAAGCTCCTCTCTGGAGCTCAGCATCCATGCTTGGCCCTTCACCAACATACAGTCCGATCTGCACCAGGCACCTAAAGCCACAGGGGCTCTCCCAGCACAGAAATCAGATCACTTCACTTCACTGCTTGGAACCCTCAAATGGCCTCCCAGAACAAAACACACTCAGAATAAAATCCTGAGTGATCCCTGCCTCCGCCTATGACCTCTCCCTTCACTGTGCTTCAGCCCTCTCTCTCTCTCTCTCATAACAATCCATCATGATGTTCAGTGCTCTCTTTCTTGAGGCAACAGCTCTGTTCCACCACAGGGCCTTTTGCTCTTGCTGTTCCCGCTGCCTGACGTTCTCTCTTCCCTCAGATCCTCCCATGGCTGACTCTATGTCCTTCAAGTCTCATGTGACATGTCACCTCCTCAGAGGGATATTCCCTGGTTGTCTGATCTAAAGTGGTTCCACATTCCTCGCATGTTACCTGTCTTTTAAACCACTTCTCGCTGTCTGAAACTATATTACGACTTTACTGGTTGACTTCCTGTCTCCTTCCATCAGAATAAACTCCATGGGGGTAGGAATCGCGTCTGCCTGTTCGCCTCTGTTACATGCAGCATCTAAACCAGAAACCAGTGCATTGTAGGTGTTATGTATTTGCTGAATGGCTTAATAATGATTTCATGATTCTGTCTCCTTACTTATTGCTAATCTTGCTCTTTTTACTGTTTGTCGTAATCAGATTTGGCAGGATTTATCTATCTTCTGGTGCTTTCTTTTTAAAGAACACCTTTTTCATTTTATTTATCACTTCTATTTTCTTTTTTCTATTTCATTAATTGTATAATTTACCTTTAATTTCTTATTCCTACCCTTTTGGCTTCTTCTATTTTCTATTTTCTTTTCCTTTTTTTTTTTTTTTTTTTTTTTTTTGAGATGGAGTGTCGCCCAGGCTGGAGTGCAGTGGCACGATCTTGGCTTACTGCAACCTCCGCCCCCCAGATTCAAGCAATTCTCCTGGCTCAGCCTCTCGAGTAGCTGGGATTACAGGCACGCTGTAGTTTTTGTACTTCTGGTAGAGATGGGGTTTCACCATCTTGGTGAGGCAGGTCTTGAACTTCTGACCTTGTGATCCACCTGCCTCAGCCTCCCAAAGTGCTGGGATTACAGGCGTGAGCCACCGTGTCCGGCCTATTTTCTATTTTCTTAAGTTAAATACTTAATCCATTTTGTTTTCGATTTTTAAAAATAATAAACTTCTTTAAGGCTATACATTTTCTTCTGTGGGCAGCATTAGCTATGTCTCATACTCTTTGGTATGAAAAGTGTCTGCTTTTTAAGACTCTAGATAAGTTTCCATTTTGGTTCTGATTTTCCTCTGATTCAGGGGCCATTTAGAAATAATAGCTCTTTTTCAAGAAGTTAAAAATTTGAGATTTCTTTTGATAATTTATTCTGAATTGTATTGGATTAGGAAACGAGAATGTGGCTTGGAAACATCTCTACCCTGAAACTTCACTTTGCCATTTACAAACTCTTAGTAGACCAGAGTTTACTTGCTAAGCATGTTTCCTCATCTGTAAAGCGAGCACAATACATAGTGGCTGAAGACTTATGCCAGGCGCATTGGCTCACGCCTGTAATCCCAACACTTTGGGAGGCCAAGGCGGGTGGATCAGTTGAGAGCAGGATTTTGAGACCAGCCTGGCCAACACGGTGAAACCCCATCGCTACTAAAAATACAAAAATTAGCCAGGCGTGGTGGCGGACACCTGTAATCCCAGCTACTCCGGAGGCTAAAGCAGGAGAATCACTTGAACCTGAGACGCAGAGGTTGCAGTGAAGCAAGATACCATCATTGCACTCCAGCCTGGGTGAAAGAGTGAGACTCCATCTCAAAAAGGAAAAAAAAAACAAAAGTTTCTATGGCCACCTGGGCTAGGAGGCTTGTCTTGAAGCCACCTTACCCTAATAAACCCATTGTCCTAACTTATGTTGTATTTATATCTGGAGTGGCCTTGACGCTGTCACTGACTGCTAGAACACCCCAGGCCTGACAGAGCTCCTGACACCAACTCAAATGCTAGTTCCGCCAGGTGCGTGGCTCATGCCTGTAATCCCAGCACGGTGGGAGGCCGAGGCAGGCAGATCACCTGAGGTCAGGAGTTCAAGACCCGCCTGGCCAACATGGCAAAACCCCATCTCCACTAAAAGTACAAAAATTAGCCAGGTGTGGTGGTGTGAACCTTTAATCTCAGCTATTTTGGAGGCTGAGGTAGGAGAATCACTTGAACCTGGAAGGCAGAGGTTGCAGTGAGCTAAGATCACGCCACTGAACTACAGTCTGAGTGACAGAGCGAGACTTTGTCTCAAAAAAAAAATTCTTTTGCTGACAGAAATTTGAACCATACATTCCAGCTGTGATGAACTTATGACACTGCAGCTACATTTTTATTTTTATTAGTCAGTGGATCTACAACCAAAAAGTGTGAAAAAAGAAAAATCTCTCAATGATAGGCAAACAAATCTTAATATTTGGTGGTATGATTTTGTATTTGGTTCCACTGATTATTCTTTCAACAGGAATGTTAGTGGCCTTGCCACCAGCAAGGTTAGCAATCTTGGCTCCCAGTTACTTCTCTTGTAGGTCAGTCTTAAGAACAAGGCTTTGGCCGGGCTCAGTGGCTCACGCTGTAATCCCAGCACTTTGAGAGGCTGAGGTGGGTGAATCATAAGGTCAGAAGTTTGAGACCAGCCTGGCCAACATGGTGAAATCCTGTCTCTAAAAAAAAACAAAAAAAACAAAAAAAACAAAAATACAAAAATTAGCCGGGCACGGTGGTGCATGCTTGTAATCCCAGCTACTCAGGAGGCTGAGGCAGGAGAATCACTTGAACCTGGAAGGTGGAGGTTGCTGTGAGCCGAGATGGCACCATTGCACTCCAGTCCTGGTGACAGAGCGAGACTCTGTCTCAAAAAAAAACATTAAGAAGGCTTTAAGGCTTTAGGATTGGATGTGGTGGCTCACGCCTGTAATCTCAGCACTTTGGGAGACTGAGGCAAGGGGATTGCTTGAGGCCAGGAGTTCAAGACCAACCTGGGCAACATAGGAAGACCTCGTCTCTACAAATAACTTAAAAAGTAGCCAGGTGTGATGGCGCATGCCTGTAGATTCAGCTATTCAGGAGGCTGAAGTAGGAGGATCACTTGAGACCAGGAAGTCGAGCCTACAGTGAGCTGAGATTGTGATACTGTACTCCAGCCTGGGCAACAGAGCAAGACTTTGTCTCATTAAAAACAAAATAAAACAAACAAAAAAACAGATAACAAGGCTTTAATAGCAAGAATACTTTAGATTTATAGACGGTATTTTGCTGTGAAGCTGCCGGGATGAAAGCTTCCATTGACCGACCATCTATTTACTGTGTGTGAAGCATTGCACTTGGTAACTCACTGCTGCATTTCCTCTTCACATTAACCTCATGCAGAAAGTCTTACCACCTCCCTTCTCCAAATGAGAAAACAGGATCAGAGAAATGTGACTTTACCAAGAGCACCCAGCTCCTGAATGGGTTCAGCCTGGGGGTGTCTGGCTCTTTCTACATCTGGAGTCTTCAGATTGAGAAGGTTCATTTTCATTTACTCAGCAAATATTTGAGCACCTGCCCCTTGCCTTCCGTCCTGCAGTATGCCCAACTCTGGACTAGGTGAGGGAGCAAAACAGGTGATGGAGATGGAACAGGGAGCTGGAGTGTAGTGTCACCATCTCAGCTCACTGCAACCTCCACCTCCCGGGTTCAAGCGATTCTCCTGCCTCAGCCTCCTGAGTAGCTGGGATTAGAGGCACACGCCACCACACCCGGCTAATTTTTGTATTTTTAGTAAAGATAGGGATTCACCATGTTGGCCAGGCTGATTTCGAACTCCCAACCTCAGGTGATCTGCCTGCCTCAGTCTCCCAAAGTGCTGGGATTATGTGCATGACCCTCTGTGCCTAGCCTCTATTCCATTTCTGATCATCTGTTCAGGCAGATTGACAGACACAAAAATGTAGTGTCTCTATTGCGCTAAATCTCCGGTGACTACTCTTTAGCCTTGTCCCAGGACCAAAGAATGTAAAATTAATTTTTTTGTTTGTTTTTGAGACAGGGTCTCACTCTGTTGCACAGGCTAGTGTGCAGTGGTACAATCATAGTTCACAGCATCGCTCACGGCAACCTCAACCTCCTAGGCTCAAGGGATCCTCCCACCTCAGCCTCCCGAGTAGTTGGAACTACAAACGTAACACCATCATGCCCAGCTAATTTTTATATAAATATATTTTGTAGAGACAGGGCCTCGCCATGTTGCCCAGGTTGGTCCTGAACTCCTGGCTTCAAGCGATCCTCCCACCTCGGACTCTCAGAGTGCTGGGATTACAGGCGTGAGCCACCGTGCCCGGCCCAGGGTTCTGTTGTAATGAGCACATCTTTCTTGTGGTGTGTCCTTTCTTCACTGACAGTGCTGCCATTTCTTGTTCCTGTGTAATCTGTCACTTTGTGGCACTTCCTTTTCCTCTGTGTTGACAGAGCCTGGCTTGTTTAGCCACTCTTGTGTCCTCAGGCGGTTTGATTTCCTTCCATGTTACTGCTACTATGTCTTACATAGCAATGAACTAGCCAGAACACATTGTTATTTTTCCCCTGGTTTGCCTCCCTGTTCTGTAATCCTCTATTACCGTTCACATTTCTATTGATTTTTAGCCAAACTCAGGGGTTGGCAAACTACAGCCACCCGCCTGTTTTTGTAAATAAAGTTTTATTGGAACGCAGCCAAGCCTGTTTGTTTATATATTGTCTGGGGCTGCTTGAGCTACGAGGGCAGAATTGAGAAGTTGAATAGTTGAGTGACAGAGACTGCATACGGTCCCTGTGAGGGTGGAAAAAACCACTGTTTTTCCTCTGCTCTCACACTACAGCAATCAACACAAAAGACGTGGGTTTTTTTTGTTTTTGTTTTTTGTTTGTTTGTTTTTGAGACAGAGTCTCACTCTGTCACCCAGGCTGGAATGCAGTGGCACAATCTCAGCTCACTGCAACCTCTGCCTCCCAGGTCCAAGTGATTCTCCCGCCTCAGCCTCCAGAGTAGTTGGGACTATAGGCACCCACCACCAGGCCCAGCTAATTTTTATATTTTCAGTCAATATAGTTTTTCACCATGTTGGCCAGGCTGGTCTCGAACTTCTGATCTCAGGTGATCTGCCCACCTCAGCCTCCCAAAGTGCTGGGATTATAGGTGTCAGCCAATGCACCTGGCCACAGAATATCTCTATGACCAAATGTGTGTCTGTTTTTCCCCAAGCACCAAGCAGTGGACACCAGCGGGCCATCCCCCAATTCCACTCTGATGCTGTCTACCTGAAGATAGCCTCAGGTCACACAGGTTGAGGGCTCAGTCCCCAAGCCCGTCCCCTCCTTCCCACCAGTCACAAGTCCAGGCTTCCAGAACTTCTGGCTGATCATCTCCAAATGGGGGTTCCCACCACCCGCTCTGTGGGTTTAATGTATTTGCTAAAACGGCTCACAGAACTCAGGCAAACTTACTTTTATGTCTTACCGGTTTATGACAAAGCTTCTTTTAAAGGATGCAGATAAACAGCTAGATGAGACACACGCAGTGAGGTCTGGAAGGGTCCTGAGCCTGTCCCAGCAGGGTTGGGGCACGCCACCCTCCAGCACGTGGATGAGTTATTGTTCACCTTCCTATAAACCTCCGTGTGTTCAGCTATCTGGAAGCTCTCTGACTCTGTCCTCTTGTGGCTTTTTTTTTTTTTTTTTTTTGAGACAGGATCTTGCTCTGTCACCCAGGCTGGAGTGCAGTGGTGCGATCTCGGCTCACTGCAACCTCTGCCTCAAGGGTTCAAGTGATTCTCCTCCCTCAGCCTCCTGAGTGAGCTGAGATTACAGGCGTGTGCCACCATGTACAGCTAATGTTTGTATTTTTAGTAGAGAAAGGCTTTCCTCATGTTAGTCAGGCTGGTCTCGAACTCCTGACCTCAAATGATCCATCCACTTCAGCCTCCCAAAGTGCTGGGATTACGGGTGCGAACCACTGCGCCTGGCCTCTTGAGCCTTTTATGGGGACTTCACTGGGTAGGCATGACTGACAGTGTAGAAATGTGATCGAATGGAAAGGGGATGGTCTAACACTAATAGGCTGAGCAGGGAACCCCTGCGAGGCTGTCTGTTCAGTGTCTTCTCCACCTCTCTCTGCTGTGTTCCTTCCTTCAGGGTATTGGGCAGGACCTTTCTGAAATGAGGGTTCTTAAGACCCACAATTAGAAAGGCAGGGGAAGAGGAGAGTCCTTCCTTGGGCAGGTAAAAGGAGAAGATCAGAGAGAGAGATATTCTGTGTTCCAAGGCCTAACGCACCCCCATATTATCACAGAAAACTGACAAGGGCTATCTGAGTCGTGATCCAGGAACCACGGATGAAAACAGACACGTGTATCCCCCTGCCGCCAACGTCTACGATATTTCCCATCTGGCCCTTTATAGAAAAAGTTTGCTGGCCCCTTGCCTAATGAATTCAGTTCACAAGAGGTTAGATTTTGTATTTGAGCCTGGCACGTCTTACGTAGGGTAGTGAGTCAGTAACTGGAGTGTGTTTAAAGCTGACACTGGAGACATTCGCTGTAGGGGAGGGGGTTTTCCTCACTCTTCCCTCTGCTGGGAGCATGTCTTTGATCTCAGATGCCACCTCCTCCAGAGACGTCTTCCCTGAACACCCAGTCTGAACACTCCACCATCCCAGTCGTTGTTCTGTGTGATTTTTCTTTCTTTGTTTTTTTTTGTAGAGACAGAGTCTTGCTACATTGCCCAGGCTAGTCTTGAAATTCTGGGCTCAAGCGATCTTCCCGCCTTGGCCTCCCAAAGTGCTGGGATTACAAGCTTGAGCCACCATGCTCAGAGGTTTTTTGTTTTATGGGTTTTTTTGTTTGTTTGTTTGAGACAGAGTCTCGCTCTGTCACCCATGCCGGAGTGCCGTGGTGTGATCTCGGCTCACTGCAATCTCTGCCTCCCGGGTTCAAGTAATTCCCCTGTCTCAGCCTCCCAAGCAGCTGGGACTATAGGCATGCACCACCACGCCCGGCTAATTTTTTGTATTTTAGTAGAGACGGGGTTTTGCCATGTTGGCCATGATGGTCTTAATCTCCTGACCTCATGACCCACCTGCCTCGGCCTCCCAAAGTGCTGGGATTATAGGCATGAGCCACCCCGCTTGGCCTTCTGTGTGATTTTTCTTCACACCACTTACCATGAGGTGAATCTACTTATTTAGTTATTTTTTCACTAGTTTGGTATCTGTCTTCTCCCTCAAAACTGTAAACTCGGCTAAGCGCAGTGGCTCATGCCTGTAATTTCAGCACTTTTGGAGGCCAAGGCAGGAGGATCATTTTAGTGCAGGAGTTTGAGACCAGCATGAATAACACAGCTAGAATCTGTCTCTACCAAAAAAAAAAAAAATTTAAAGTTTGCCAGGCATGGTGGTGAGTGCCTGCAGTCCCCACTACTCAAGAGGCTGAGGTGGGAGGATCGCCTGAGCCCAGGAGGTCGAGGCTTCAGTGAGCCATCATGGCACCACTGTACTACAGCCTGGGTGACAGATTGAGACTCTCTATCTCTCTCTCTGTCTCTCTCTCTCTCTCTCTCTCACACACACACACACACACACACACACACACACATGCACATACCAACTGTAAACTCAAGAGCAGGAATCTTGGTTCTCTCTACTATCCAGAGCAGTGGTTCACAATAGTTGGTGCTAAAAGATTTGTTGGATGGATGGATGGATGGATGGATGGATGGATGGATGGATGGATGAAATGAGCCTACCAAGATTTTTTCTTTTTTGGAGACAGGGTCTTGCTTTGTCACCCAGCCTGGAGTGCAATGGTGCCATCATGGCTCACTGCAGCCTCGACCTCCCAGGCTCAAGTGATCCTCCCACCTCAGCATCGCAAGTAGCTAGGACTAGAGTGTGCCACCATGCCTGGCTAATTTTTATTTTTTGTTTGTTTGGTTTGGTTTTTGAGATGGAGTCTCGCTCTGTTGCCCAGGTTGGAATGCAGTGGCTTAATCTCGGCTCACTGCAACCTCCACCTCCCAGGTTAAAGTGATTCTCCTGCCTCAGCCTCCCGAGTAGCTGGGACTACAGGTGCCTGCCACCACGCCCAGCAAATTTTTGTATTTTTAGTAGAGATAGGGTTTCACTATGTTGGCCAGGCTGGTCTCAAACTCCTGGCCTCAAATGATCCACCCACCTCAGCCTTCCCAAAGTGCTGGGATTACAGGCATGAGCCACCGGGCCTGGCCTAATTTTTGTATTTTTTTGTAGAGACAGGGTTTCACCATGTTGCCCAGGCTGGTCTCAAATTTCTGAGCTCAAGCAATCCACCCACCTCAGCCTTCCAAAGTGCTGGGATTACAGGTGTGAGCCATCGTGCCCGGCCGCCTGCCCAGATTTCTTTGCTTTTCAATTTGTCTTTCTTAGAAAAATATGGAAACACCCATGGTTCTCTCTAATTTCTCTCCATCTGACTACAAGGAAATGAAGTTGCAGGGAAGTGAAGTGACTTCCCCAGGCCATGGGGTTGTTAGCTGTAGAAGTGCAACCAGTAGAGCATCTCTCCCAGGCCCTGCTCTTCCTAGAATTCAGAGTGGAAGATGTATATCCTACTCCCACCTATTCCTTACTTCTGAGCCTCCCTACACAGCAGAGACCTCTCTCCTACATGACTGCCACCCACCCTTGTCCTGGAAATAAGTCAAACAGTGGCATCTGTCAGTCCCACATCTAGTCGTAGCAGGGTGCTGAGTGGGGCGGGCATGGGGGCAGAGAAAAGGTATGTCTTGGAGCAGTGAGAAAAGGACTCAAGGGTGTGCTTCCTCAAGGAGTCTCATGGCATGTAGTCTGCCTGGGAAGTTTTCTGCCAGCATCTAGCAGGATGCATTTCACAAGTGGCATAAATCCTCCTTAACCGTTTGTCCTTGCAGCTAGTTTGCATGTGATGGTAAATCTGAATTGTTACTCAGTGATTGTGTTTATTAAGAACAGCCCACCTGCAAGGTACTGTGGCATCGAGGGTACCAGGTTAGGAGGGAACTAGCATTTTTTTTTTTTTAGATGGAGTCTCGCTCTTGTTGCCCAGGCTGGAGTGCAATGGCGCTATCTCAGCTCACTGCAACCTCCACCTCCCAGGTTCAAGTGATTCTCCTGCCTCAGCCTCCCAAGTAGCTGGGATTACAGGTACCTGCCACCATGCCCGGCTATTTTGTGTGTGTGTGTATTTTTAGTAGAGACGGGATTTCTCCTTGTTGGCCAGGCTAGTCTCAAACTCATGACCTCAGGTGATCTGCCCAAAGTACTGGGATTACAGGCGTGAGCCACCGCGCCTGACCTCAGCAAAAGAATTTGGTAAGTCTAGAGGTAAAGCTTAATACTGTAAAGATGCTAAAGATGCTGTCTTCCCAGATCATTAATTTAGTGCAACGTCAGTCATGATCCTAAACAGATTTTAAAAACAATTTTTTAAAATATAGAGACAGGGTCTCACTTTGTTGCCCAGGCTGGTTTCAAACTCCTGGCTTCAAGTGATCCTCCTACCTTGGCCTCCAAAGTACTGGGATTACAGGCATGAGCCACTATGCCTGACCCTTAAATGGATTTTTAAATGTAACTTGACAAAATAAATCTCACTGGATTGAGAAAATACATAAACATAGCCAAGAAAAACAATTTTTTTTTTGAGTCAGTCTCATTCTGTGTCAGCCAGGTTGGAGTGCAATGGTGTGATCATGGCTCACTGTAGCCTCACTCTCCTGGGCTCAAGTGATCCTCCAGCCTCAGCCTCCCCAGTAGCTGGGACTTAAAGGCACACACCACTGCACCTGGCTAATTTTTACTTAAATTTTTGTAGAGACGAGGTTTCACTATGTTGCCCAGGCTGGTCTTGAACTCCTGGCCTCAAGTGACCCTTCTGCCTCAGCCTCCTAAAGTACTGGGATTACAGCCATGAGCCACTATGCCTGGCTGAAAATTTTGATGAGCATGGGGTTGTGTAAGTATGTTCATCCTGACAGTTAAAAGAGCTGTTTGCTTGGGATTTATGGACTTTTCTGTAGGTATATTACACTTCTATAAAAGTTTACAAAATTTGGGGGAGGATATAGAAAGTAAAGATAAACTTGTCTTTTAAAAACATACTACAGAGCTATCATAATTAAAACTGTAAGGCAAATAAGACAAATAGCTCGACGAAATGGAAGAATCTTGCTACAGAATTTAATGTGTAAGACATGGGGAAATTATAGATTGTTCAATAAATACTGCTGAGACAATTAGCAATCCATTTGGAAAAAATAAATTATAGACCTTCCCTCCTGATCATATCATACACAAAATCCCCTTTAATTCCAGGGGATTAAAGATATAAACAGCATGGTCATTCATTGATGGTAGAAGGATTAATTCATACTGCTTTTTTGTAGGACAATTTAGTAGGCTCCTTCAACATTTAAAATGTGCAGGTGGGGTGCGATGGCTGACACCTGTAATCCCAACACTTTGGGAGGACCAGGCGAGTGGATCACTTGAGCCCAAGAATTTGAGACCAGCCTGGGTAACATAGTAAGACCCCGTCGCTACAAAAAATACACTAATTAGCCAGGTGTGGTCTCAGCTACTGAGACCAGCCTGGGTAACATAGTAAGACCCCAGTGCTACAAAAAATGCACTAATTAGCCTGTGGTCTCAGCTACTCAGGAAGCTGAGGTGGGAAGATAGCTTGAGTCTGGGAGGTCGATGCTGCAGTGACCCATGATCACACCACTGCACTCCAGCCTGGGGTGACGGAGTGAGATCTTGTGTCCTAAATATATGTATGTATTTGTGTGTGTGTATGTGTGTGTGTGCAGATCCCTTGCTCCAACAATTTCATTTCTTGGACTCTTTCAAGTTGGCCTACACATATATGTGCCATGGATTGATGTCCATCTGTGTTCACTGTGGTGCATATAATGTGATAGTGGAAAACTGGAAACTACCTCCATGTCCATTAGGAGGGGAATGGCTAAATTACATACATCCACATAAGAGATTACCATGTGCCACAATTCAAATGATAAGATAGGTTCAGTCATTCATGCAACAAATATTTATTGAGCGACTACTATGTGCTAAGACCAGTTCTTAGCACTGCGGATAGAGCAGAGAACAAAACAGTCTCTGCCTTCATGGGGATTATATTTTAGTGGGGTTGACAGCCAATTAACGAAGAACAATAAAAATGTAGTATGAGTCAGAGTGAGAATATTGTGAATCAAAATAAAGCAGGGTAAGGGGGGACAGGGAGAGGGAAGTGGCATTTTAGACTGGGTGCTCATCAAATCTTCTCCAAGGAGGTAACATCTGAGCTTTATTTGAGGAAGCTCTTCATTCACAGAAAAGAGGTCTCCAGAAACATTAAGGAAAAAAAAGAAAAAAGTAATTATGACAACTTATGGGTTTTTTTTTTTTTTTTTTTTTTTTGGAGACGGAGTCTTGCTCTGCCGCCCAGGCTGGAGTGCAGTGGCCGGCTCTCAGCTCACTGCAAGCTCCGCCTCCCGGGTTCACGCCATTCTCCTGTCTCAGCCTCCCGAATAGCTGGGACTACAGGCGCCCGCCTCGTCGCCCGGCTAGTTTTTTTTTGTATTTTTTAGTAGAGACGGGGTTTCACCGTATTAGCCAGGAGGGTCTCGATCTCCTGACCTCATGATCCGCCCATCTCGGCCTCCCAAAGTGCTGGGATTACAGGCTTGAGCCACCGTGCCCGGCCAACTTATGGTTTTTAAACTATGCCTTTGTTTTCCTAAGCATGCATATAGGTATACAAGTATAGATCTGGACATCAGCCAATGACTGGACATGGTGGCTTACACCTGGAATCCCAGCACTTTGTGAGGCCAAGGCAAGAGGACAGCTGGAGCCCAGAAGTTTGAGACCAATCTGGGTAACATGGTGAAATCCCATCTCTATAAGAATTACAAAAATTATAAAAATTAGCTGAGCGTGGTGGTGTGGGTTTCTAGTCCCAGCTACTTAGGAGGCTGAGGCGGGAGGATCACTTGAGCCCAGGAGGTTGAGGCTGTGGTGAGCTACAATCGTGCCACTGCACTCCAGCCTGTGTGACAGAGACTCCGTCTCAAAAAACTAAAAAATGTAGTCAAACTGCTAACATTAAAGGAGAGGTTTTAACACTTACTTTCCAGCAAGCACATATTCACGTGTTCCTTTTAGAATAGGCTTTTCCGGCCAGGCGCGGTGGCTCAAGCCTGTAATCCCAGCACTTTGGGAGGCCGAGACGGGTGGATCACGAGGTCAGGAGATCGAGACTATCCTGGCTAACACGGTGAAACCCCGTCTCTACTAAAAAATACAAAAAACTAGCCGGGCGAGGTGGCGGGTGCCTGTAGTCCCAGCTACTCGGGAGGCTGAGGCAGGAGAATGGCGTAAACCCGGGAGGCAGAGCTTGCAGTGAGCTGAGATCCGGCCACTGCACTCCAGCCTGGGCGATAGAGCGAGACTCCGTCTCAAAAAAAAAAAAAAAAGAAAAAAAAAATAGAATAGACTTTTCAACTCTTTGTGAACGAAAGCTATTTAGAGCACATATGCAAAGGAGTTGGGTCAGCAGAAGCAGCTTAGAGGTTAAGAGCATCTGCCCTGGGACAAAAACGTCCCCAGATGGCTCAGCTGCTAGCTTTGTGAACTCAGGCAAGCTGTGGCTTCAGCTTGCCTAGAGTAGCTGTTCCATTTGGGTTTGTACCTAGAGAGGGGAGGCCAAGGGTGCTGCTGAACGCCTGACAATGAGCAGGACAGCTCCCCCATTTGTCAACAGCAATGTGGAGAAGCCCTGCTCTAGAACAAGGGGCAGTGTCCGCCTCTCAGAGTTGAGAACTCACGGTGTGCAAATGCACTTACCATGGGCCCTGGCACATAGCAAGTACTTAATAAATAGGAACTATTTTTATTACTGGACTTCCCCGAAAACTAAAAAAAAAAAAAAAAAAAATGTTGAGTGTGTGGAGGACGTAGTAGTGCCAGGAATCAATTCTGCTGAATCCCAATTCCAGCAGCTGGCTGGAAGGGATCTCTGACCTCCACGGCAACAACGGTCTTCACGAGGTGTGTGTCTGCCAATGGGATGGCCTATACAGAGCTCCTCGTTCCTCCTGTTTGGTTTTTCTGATTTGAATCTCATCTCCTGCCAGCAGTTCAGGGACATTCCCACCAGATCACCTGGTCTCTTGCACAGATTCAGCTGTCCTCTCTCAGATATTCCATGTGGTTCAGAAGAAACACACTCAAGCTTCTCTTGTAGGAAAACCAAAACCCAACCCCACCTCATCCCCCACCCCCAGCTTCCCACACTTCCTGCGGCTCTGACCTCCTCTTTCCACCCCTTCCCAGGAAATCCAAGAGACTCCCACTCTGCTGCTATCTCCTTCCACCCCATCAGGTAAGCAAAACAGCTCCTGCCACATTTCCAACACCTGGCCACTGCCAAGTCACTGCTTCTCCCTGTTCCTCTTGTATTGCTTCTCTGCTGCCTTCAGTGCCGCTGACCGCTCTTCCTCTTGGCCTGCTCGGCCTCCCAACCCTCCTGCTGCTCACTCATCCTCCTTTTCTCAACCAGGTTCTCAGAGTCTAGGCCAAGCCCGCTGCCTTCTCTCACCCTATGCTTCCTGTTCTCAATCCCCCAGCAATCTCACCCACTGCTGGGTCCTCACTAACCTCCTCCACCCAAAGACTCCCCAGTCCACCTGTAGCCCCCACCCTGCTGTCTCTGCCAGGTTGTCTCAAAACTCCCTGAACTCAGCAGTCACAACTGATCTTATATCTGCCCCGCCAATCTGGTCTGACTCTAGTGCCCCCATCTCAGGGAATGGCCCTGTCACCTGTGCAAGTGGGAAGCCAGCAGCTTAGGTGGAGTTCTCCATCCCAATCACCCCTGGCAAGTCCTGAGAGCACAACCTCAGCATCTCCCAGTTTCCCCTCCTCCATCGTCCCTGTACCCATCTCACTCCCCACTGCTTCTCTTCTGCTTCTGTACCATTGCCCATTCTCTCTGACGCCAGAGCCCTCTCTCAAAGTTGCTATGGAATCTGAATCGCATCACATAGCCCTACCTGCTGGAAACTCTTGAATCCATTGCTCTAAGGGTGAAATGCAAACTCCTCACCCTGTGCTCCCCCCACCCTCTACTACTGCCACGCTGGCTTCCTCCCTGCCCTGCAGCTGTGTGCCCCACACTCCTTGTCTCCCCCTAGCTCACCTGCTTCCACCTTCCCTACATTCCCACTTGGGATGCCCACCCTACCATGCACTCATCACCTGCAGCTTGCTCTTTTGGACCAGGTATTGAGTATACAATTTTAATCATACCCCCCCAATGGACCGTAAGCTTAATGAGGCCACTGATCCTGTCTTATTTCCTCTATTATGTCCCCAGCATCTGACACTATTAATACTGTGAGTGGCAAACATTCAACACACAGAAGCCATGATGACAATCTCTGAGCAGAATTGGGCATATAAACCCTAGACTGATCCCAGAGAACCTTCTGGAATCAAACTCCATCAACCCTCACCACCCCCTTCACCCCCAAGTCTCCTCACCCAAGTGTCTCATGCAACTTTCTTGGTACCACCTGGGTGATTCTTGAAAGAAAACCCAAGTGTAGGCGTGCCTGGGCAGCACCGTGGGCACACGGCTGCTGTTACACTATGTAGTTTTCACTCAGCCCATTCACTCGCAGTGCGGGTCAGGCAGTGTTCACCCCAGCAAGACCCAGAGCTCAGCTGAACTGCCTGTAGTTGAACTCCTGTAGGAAACGAAAGGAAAAAGTAAAGACCCCCAAGTACCAAACTGTCCTAGACAAAGAGAAACGATCACCAAGGTTTGGTTCTTGAATATGTATTTTTTACTGAAAAAATCATTCATAAATTAACATACAAAAATGTACAAACACATGAGTAAATAATGCAATGACAAAGGACTAGTTTTGTGAAAAGTGTTTTTTAAAACATCTTTAGATTTCAGTGCAAAAATGTACCCCTGGCACCTCTTAAAACGTAAGAGCAAGCTCAAAAACACGTGGTGATGGAAATAAGCTAGCTACGCTCAATGCCGTCGTCAACGGTGAGTGGATACAATCAATCCATGTGGCTGCTGTTCAGCTATTAATGTCTGTGGTAGAGCATCTCTGACGAAGGACCTATTACGTCAAAATGAGTATTCTTGCAAATACCCCCCATCCGCCCAAAACAGCATGAACGAACGGGAACACCTTTCCCTGCACACAGCAATCAAAGACAAGATTAATTTAAGGGGCCACCCATCAGTAGCCTTTAAGACTTTCAGCTACCAACATATACACAAGGTCACATTTGGTTCCTGTTTTGTTTTGTTTTTTTTTTTAAATGACAATTTCACGCTATTAACAGAACACGGGCCTGGCTATACATTTTTAACTATGACATTTCCCATATGATATTCGAGGCCTGGTGGACACGACTGACAGTGCACATCCAGAGATTCCACACTCAGACACAGACATGACCGCAAGGGTATCAAAGTGACCCCACTTGAAGCAGTGAAAAGAGAGCTCTCCTTTTGTTCTCAGATCAGTATGTTCTTAAGTCAGGTGTTAGCCTTTTGCCAACAGTGTGTACTTGATGGTAATTATGGTAATGTAGAGCTTCAAACAAGATCGCCTTACAACACTGCCGCATACACACATGGCACCCATGACTCAGAATCAGTCTGTCCTGGCAAATCCGTCCAAATGACATCATAGTGTTGTCACATTGAAAGCAACTCACAGCCTTCAGTGAGGAAAGGGGAGAGAATAATGAGAAGGGGAGAAAAGCCGAGGCAGGGACAAAGGCCCGGTGGGGGGTGGGAGTTGCAGGGTGGAGGGGGGGTCTTTATTGCTATATGCACCATAAAACAAAGGAAAACCAAATGAACTTCTGTGTGTAATGTTCCCTTGTGAAGGTATTTTAAAGCACGAAATGCTTAAGTCTTAAAAACATATGCTATAGCTTACCAGCATTTTCAAGGGCAGGAGCCTGCTCTCTCATATGAGCCGATAAGAGCTTTGCAATGCAATTTATTTTCTAAATACCACTCTATTCTTCAGAAGAACAAAAACACAAACAAAAAAAAAACAAGGCCTGGCCAATCACTCCCACGGTTTGTGGGGATCATATGTCCACAGAACCATCACATGCAACGAAAAAAGTCCTAACCCACACACATACACACACACACACCCCTACACACACCCATGTAAACCATGAAAATCAAGGAAGTTGAAGGCAAACAAGGCAATTAAAAAAAAATACGAAGTACTCTTTAGAAAGTACTCCTCATCACAATATATAAATATGTTTTATGGAAAAGAAGAGGGGGGAGGAAAACTGGCATTTTCCAGAATTCTGCAGAAGCTAACAGAGACTGCAATTTGAGGGCTTTGGTTTGGGGAAAAACAAAGAGGCACAAATTCAAATACAACTTAGAATATGACTTCAAGGCTGGGTGCAATGGCTCACACCTGCCCATAATCCCAGCACTTTGGGAAGTCAAGGTGGTTGGACTGCTTGAGTCCAGGAGTTCAAGACCAGCCTGGGCAACACGACAAAACCCCATCTCTACTAAAAATACAAAAAAATTAGCCAGATGTGGTGGTGTGCACCTGTAGTCTCAGCTACTCGGGAGGCTGAGGTGGGAAAATGGCTTGAGCCTGAGAGATGGAGGCTGCAGAGGTGATCGTGCCACTGCACTCCAGCCTAGGCGACAGAGCCAGAGCCTGTCTTAAAAAACAAAAAAAGAATATGACTTCAAAATGCAGGTGGGAGTGTAAGCAGTGCACCTGGGCTCTTGCTGTCTGGAGCTTTGTTAGTCTAATTTCAAAGCTTCAATCCGGTCTTACCTGGATCCCAGCTACCCCACAGCACACAAGTGTCACCAGCTCCCTGGCTCCTGGCTCCCTATTCAAGAGCTCCTTGGTTCTATGTATCAGTTACTAATGTTGACAAAGAATCTTTATGGAAACCAAAAAGGGAAACAGAGGAATCACTGAAGCCAGCTGGTAATGTAGGCACATTGTTCAGAAACTGTGGCCAAGTTCCACAAGAGAAAAAAAGGGGGGGGGAGGGATTCTCATACACATCCCCATCCCCCGCCCCCTGCCCCACCATGCTGATGAAAGGACAGAATACGAAGCCTGGAGAGCCAGGGATGTGTGTGCAGCGAGCCCCAGAGGGCCTGCTTTGGGCAGGAAGCAGCCTGCTCTAACAGCAGCCTCTCGCTTAGCGGAGAGTGGGATGAGCACGTGCGTGGCCAACACGGAAGAGTGAATCCAGAGCAGAAGTCAAGGGCAAGACTCGTGGGGGAGGAAGAAAGGGGCAGAAGCCAGCTCCCAGCAATAAAGGTCAGGTTATTTTGTTCTTTTGTGACATGCCCTATACCCACTCCCTTCCCAAAGTGATAGCAATTCGGAAGATGACATTCTTCAATCGCATTTTCAATGAGTTCCTGCACTTGCCAACCAAATAACTGGCCTAATATATAAATCCTCGGTTTGAATTGGAGCCAGCTAGAAAATTAAATTTTAAAAAGGCATTTTACATGGCT
This sequence comes from Rhinopithecus roxellana, assembly GCF_007565055.1. Taxonomy (NCBI): domain Eukaryota; kingdom Metazoa; phylum Chordata; class Mammalia; order Primates; family Cercopithecidae; genus Rhinopithecus; species Rhinopithecus roxellana. Next base: position 123,167,327 of record NC_044561.1, read on the forward strand.
TATTTACAATTATACTTCTTCAAGAAGTGATTGTTATATATTTATGTCTATTTATCTTTCCCAAACACCCTCCCCTCCACCCTCAATCCCCACCCAAAGAAGGTAATTTTTTAAAAAAATGAAACCAAAGAGAACACGATATAGAAGAATGGTGTGGAGTTTCATTTGCTCTTCCTAAAACGCAGCTGCCCTATGGTGGGTTCGCCTCTGCTCTCAAGGCCAAGAGGCTCCAAGGTCATAGGTCATGTGTAGGGACAGGCTCCACGGCAGGACCACGGCAGGACCACGGCAGATCACAGTTTATCACGGGTTCTGGAGACTGTGGCTAAGTAGGAGACAGGGAGAGAGCAGCGGGACAGACGTCTGTCTTGTGAAAACAGAAAGCCAGTGCTGACGAAGGAAGTCCCCAAGCTCACTCCCTCAGTCCCTCAGTCCCAGCGGCTGATCCAGTGAAGGCGTTTGTGCGTGTGCTGTCACATTTTCCCCCGAACCCTGTGATCCTTCGTGAGACACGGTATTTCTGTTCTCTTGCTGTGTAGACCCTTCCCCCACCCAAAAAAATCTCATCAGACTGCTTTCTTGGTGGCGGTGGGTAAAGCAAACATACAATTCTCTCCTCTCAGTACTCGTTCACCTGAGCCAGCTCGGGTGTCAGGTTGACAGTTATGTTTTTATACAAGGCGTCGTATGTTATGTTTGCAAAGTAGTTCAGGTTGTTGAGGCCATCCAGCCCTTGCCGTTCTTTTGACTTCCTCAGCAGAGCATACCTGTTTAGGGAGGGAACAGAGAAGAGGTGGCTCTGGGTGAGGATCCATGCCTCTGCAGTCAGAGGATGGAGCAGGGCGTCCCACAGCAAAGGACGCAACCCACGGCAGCACTTCCACAGCACAAGGCGGACGCACGGCCATTCTGCTATGCCAGGCTGAGCGCTCTCGTTAGAAACACCTCCTGTGTTTCATGCCAGATGCTTTACTTAATTATTTCATTTAATGCTCACCCCAGCCCCTGCTAGCAAATGAGGAAACCAAGGCTTAGTAATGTGAGGTAACTAGCCAAGGTCAGAGAGTGGGGAAGTGGGAGGTAAAGTGTTAAAAACACAACAGATGAGAAAGTTCATACTCTGTGTTCAGTGCCATTTTACTCCCATGAAAACAGAATTTCAGCAATTAGAATTGGTTGTCTAGAGCACAGTCTTCCACACAATTCAGAAAAGACACACACACAAAAAGAAAGAAAAGGTAACACAGCAACTGCAGTCACCCAGACAGAAGCTCAGGACACCATTCGTAACGGGGGCCTCCAGAAAGGGCGCCACTGCTCTGTCACCTCAGGGACCTTCATCCAAGCCGTTTTTTCCCAAATTCTCCAAAGGCTACTGGGGAGACCACAATGCTCAAGACATAGGATGAGTGATTTCCTTAGAAGAATCTTACTATTGAAATGTTCACCAACGGTCTGATCCCCACACTGGTCTGCCTCAGAGTTAGAATACATGCAGCAGCTATCAAACAGCATCAGAACGGGGCCTCGGGGTGGGGAGGAGGAGGCGGGGTTGTAATATGGTCTAAGACATCCGGACATGAAAGTATAGGGGATACTTCTTTTTTTTGAGACTGAATCTCGCTCTGTCGCCCAGGCTGGAGTGCAGTGGTGCAATCTCGGCTCACTGCAAGCCACCTCCTGGGTTCACGCCATTCTCCTGCCTCAGCCTCCCAAGTAGCTGGGACTAAGGCACCCGCCACCATGCCCGGCTAATATTTTGTACTTTTAGTAGAGACGGGGTTTCACTATGTTAGCCAGGATGGTCTCGATCTCCTGACCTCGTGATCCACTTGCCTCAGCCTCCCAAAGTGCTGGGATTACAGGCCTGAGCCACCGTGCAAGGCCAGTATAAGGGACACTTCTAAGAGACAGAAATAAATTGCACCAACCTTCCAAGAAACTGGACTTCTCCTCGATGGTGATGAGGAATGGACTTGTACTTTCCTGTGTCACCCTCTGGCCGGCTCACAGAATAGCCTGCATTCTGCACTCTGTCCAAGACCAAGAGAACGAATGGGCTTTTAGATACAATGGTAACAGCCCAGGAGCGACCCAAGCCTACAAGACATGTTACAAGCTTACCCTGGAAATCATACACAGCCAAGGCTTTCTCACTCAACTCACTCACTGTGTCATTTTTTAAAAACTGAGTTAGAACTCAATTTTAACTGAATTAAAGTTTTTATGTGAATAGAAAAAACAGGCTGGGCTCGGTGGCTCAGGCCTGTAATCCCAGAACTTTGGGAGGCTGAGGCGGGCAGATCACTTGAGGTCGGACGAGACCAACCTGGCCAACATGGTGAAATTTCTACTTTAAAAAAAAAAAAAATTAGCCAGGTGTGGTGGCACAGGTCTGTAATCCCAGCTACTCAGGAGGCTGAGACAGGAGAATCACTTGAACCCGGGAGGTGAAGGTTGCAGGGAGCTGAGATCGCACCAGCCTGGGTGACAAAAAGAAAATCTGTCTCAAAAAAAAAAAAAAAAAAGAAAGAAAAGAACGGAAAGAAATGGCTACTTCCAGGGAATAGAACAGAATCAAAATGGGGGTTAACACTTAGATGCTTGTATAACCTAATTTATTTATTTATTTATTTTATTATTATTATTTTTTAAAGAGACACGTCCATTGTGTTTCCCTGGCTGGAGTGCAGTGAGACAATCATGGTTCAGTGCAGCCTCAACCTCCCAGGCTCAAATGGTCCTCCCATCTCAGCCTCCTGAGTAGCTGGGACTACAGGTGTGTGCCGCCACAACTGGCTAATTTTTTTTTATTTTTTGTAGAGACGAGGTCTCACTGTTGCCCAGGCTGGTCTTAAACTCCTGGGCTCAAGTGATCCTCAAGCCTCGGCCTTGCAAAGAGCTGGGATTACAGGTGTGAGCCACAGTGCTCAGCCTATCATTTGAAATTTTATCAGCAAAATATTACTTGTAATTAACAACCAACACATACTTTTTAAAAGCCAAGCTACAAAGTAAACAGATACTAGGTAGTACTTTGCATTGGTTCCTTATTAGGTTACTATTTACTTACTCCATAAAAATATTACTTTATTCCACTCACACACAGGACTGTTCACCCAAGTTTGTACAATACAAGCCTTATGTGATGGCGTAGCTAAATCTGTGTAGACGTATCACTAATATTCCACCCTTCAGTTTGGAGTGCTTCCAATGAAATGGGCATTTAGTACACAGAACACTGATGAAGTGTTGTTAGAAACTTATAGCAGGAGGGGCACTTAGTTATAATATGCCTTAAGAACCCTATTTGCACCCATTAAAGGACAGAGCTTAAAAAAAAGAGCCTTAAAATGACTACATTCACTTACAGGAATTTTTCCTAAATAGGAATAACAGGCAAAAGAATTATCTACCATATCACACTCTAAATAGTAGAAAATGGAAAAGATTCTAAATATACAACAGGAAACAGTTACATAAATTACAGTACATCTATATAACCCAATTAAATGGAGCCACTTAAGATCCTGTTTACAGAGTATTTAATGTTGATATAATAGAAGCAGTAACATCTATTGAGAGCTTATCACATATCAGATATGCCAGAGCTCTATACACATTACGTCATTTAATCCTCACAATCCTGAGACTTGTGATTTTAAAAACTGATACACAGAGATTTTAAATTACTGTTCACTTGCCACTTTTTAAACACAAAATAAACTCAATGAAATGGTAACATGTTACTTCTTTTTGTGGGTAATTTATTTTATTTTTATACTCATCTGTATTTTACAATGAACATATTCTTTATTATAAGAAAAAATTGCTAAATTATAATTTATGTTTATTTTTGCATGTCAAAGGAGAAAAATGAAAATAGCTGCTTTGTTGGGATATACAGTTTATTTTTTAAGATATTTTTATATTAAGATTTAAGGTATTTTCTAAAAACTTGTAAGTGTGTGTGTGTATTTTTTTTTTTTTTTTTTTTTGAGACGGAGTATCGCTCTGTTGCCCAGGGTGGAGTGCAGTGGCGCAATCTTGGCTCACTGCAAGCTCTGCCTCCTGGGTTCACGCCATTCTCCTGCTTCGGCCTCACGAGTAGCTGGGACTACAGGCGCCCGCCACCAGGCCCGGCTAATTTTTTGTATTTTTAGTAGAGACAGGGTTTCACAATGTTAGCCAGGATGGTCTCGATCTCCTGACCTCATGATCCGCCTGCCTCGGCCTCCCAAAGTGCTGGGATCACAGGCGTGAGCCACTGTGCCCGGCCTATGTGTGTGTATTTTTTAAGACAGGTCTCACTGTCACTCAAGCTAGAGTGCCGTGGCAGCTCTCTGTGGCCTCAAACTCCCGGGCTCAAGTGATCCTCCCACCTCGGCCTCCCAAACTGCTGGGATTACAGGTGTGAGCCATCACACGTGGTCAATTTCATTTTTTTCCTTAACCTTTTAAAATGTAGCTACTAGAACATTTTAAATTACACACTTCGCTTGCATTATATTCCTATTGGATAGCACTGGTCTGCAGTCTAAGGTAGCATTTCTAGGAGACACCAAAAGAAGGGCAGAGGTACCTGTTCCAGAGGTCATCATCTTCTCCACCCCAACCCCAGAAAGCATTAGGAAAGCCATTGATTTTCCGAAATTGTTCCACTGTTAAGCCACTCACTCCGCCAAAGAACTCGGTATAAGGAAGCCTAGGAGGAGATGTGGGACATCAATCATCTGTGTGTTATTGGGCAGTTGTTTTCCCTAGAAGGTTCTCATCTGAGGACCAAAAACAGTGCTCTCTGTGCTCCTGACCCAATCCACACGTACTTGCTTCCTCATGCTGACGTGTATCAATCAAATGAGCAAAATTAATTTTTGCAAACCAATTTCTAATAGCTTTAGTGAGATATAACTGACATACCCACACATAATTCGCCCATTTAGAGTATATCATTCAATGGTTTTAGTTTATACACTGAATTGTGCAACCATGACCACGATCTATATTAGCATGTTTCATCACTGTCCCCTGCAAAGCTTTGCACCCATAAGCAATCGCCCCTACTCCCCCTATCCTCCTTAGCCCCTTAAAACCATTTACCTACTTTCTGTCGCTATAGATTTGCTTATTCTGGACATTTCAGATACTTGGAATCTTATGATACACCATTTGTGTCTGGCTTCTTTAACTTAATGTTTTCGAAGTTCATCCGTGTTTTGGCACATATCAGTACTTCAATCCTTTCTATTGCCCAACAGTACTCCGATTGTATGGATATACACATTTTGTTTATCCCTCCATCAGCTGATGGGCATCTAGGTTGCAGCTAATTAGATTTCCTCTTCACATCGCTCACCATTCTTTCAGATTTAACCTCTTTAATTAAGAGGAAATGATACTCACAGATACATATACTTATCCAATTTGGTTGCAAAATGCCTCGGCATCTGTCCACATCCATAATAGTTGCGATCACTTTCTGGTATGTGATCTACATCATGAAAAATCAAACAGTCCCAATCCAAGTCCTTCATTGCTTCTTGAAAGCCAACGTTGAAAAGCATGGCTCGATTAAAGGGTTGGGTACCAACCTAAAAGAAACAGAACTGTATTTTTAAAAGAATCTTGAAGCAAAATCTTTGCTATCTTTGCTGTGCCTAAAGAAGAGTTTATTAGAACCAACTGGAAAAGATCACTGGGCTAGTGTAACCAGGTCCAGCACCACACATCAACTCACAGTGTGGCCCAGAAGTCACTGGACCTCTGGCACAGGCACAGTGGCTCACGCCTGTAATCCCAGCACTTTGGGAGGCCAAGGCGGGCAGATCAGGAGTTCGAGACAAGCCAGGCCAACATCGTGAAATCCCGTCTCTACTGAAAATACAAAAACATTAGTTAGGCGTGGTGGCGCATGCCTGTAATCCCAGCTACTTGGGAGGGTGAGGCAGGAGAATCGCTTGAACCCGGGAGGCGGAGGCTGCAGTGAGCCAAGATCGCACCATTGTACTCCAGCCTGGGCGATAGAGCAAGACTCCATCTCCAAAAAAAAAAGAAAAAGAAAAAAAGAAAAAAAAAAGTCACTGGATCTCTGGCCCCAGTTTCTTTAAAAATGTAAGTGGTAGCAAACCCAAGCTTCTCTTTCCCAAGGCTACTGAAGGCAGAAATTCAACCATATAACAGCATTTAGAAGAATACCCCGCTCCACAAAGGTAGGAGACAACATTACCATATCTACTCTTTACCACTTGCCAATCATTCTCTTCTGCATATTAACCAATCTCTAACTGTTCGTAAACCAAATCTAATACAAAGAGTGGTTTTTGGTTTTGTCTTGTTTTATTTTTAAGATCTAACTAAGACAATAGCCACTGAGCATGCCAGGAACTCAAGCCTATGGACAAAGATTTCAGTGGCTCATGAAGAAATCAGTTCAAATCAGTTGACAGCCTAATTAGTATTACAGCTACATTGACTCCCCCTTGCCACTATCAAAATACCCAACTTAGGACCGGCAGATAGACCGTTAACATTTCCCAGATGCCCGGCCTTGCTGAACAGTGGTGCTCAGCCCTTCTTTCTCACTCCAGTATAAGGCAAGCTCCAGGGTGACACTTAAGAGCAACTCAGACTATGAGACTCAAAAACGTGCCCATAGGGAGAGGTAAGCATGCAACAGACCCTCAGGCTGACCATCAGTGTATTCAGGGAAATCTGTCAACCTTTTATCTATGGACATAGCACTTCTAGTTCAAGGATCACATACTTCAAAAAGCCTACAGAGGCCAAGTCAGTAATGTAAACATATAAACTAGGCCAGGCAAGAGAAAACCACAGTAGGACAGTCATGCTCCATCTAAAGGCAAATAAAAAATATGCAGGATCCAAAAAAAAAAAAGATTTACAGACTGAATTTGCCACGTGGTCTTCTTCAGTTTGTGACCTCTATATCTGGTTCACTACCAATATTTTTAAGATTAAAACAAAACCAAACCCTCAGGCTTAGAGAAGTCTGCAAATGTCCCAGGCCACTTGGTTGATTAAAAGCAGACACGACAAGCACTGAGGTCTCTTGACTCCGAGGCCACACCCTCTGTGCTGTACCTTGCTGCAGCTCTTTATCTTAATGGAAACTTCCTGGGTCTGGAGCCTGCAGGCACCAACAAAACCACCATACAAGAGGCCTTTGTTCATGAGCAAACAAAGCTCTCTCCTGGATTCAAGTGTGACCACTACCGGGCAACAAACATCTCAAACTAGGAGCACAGAATTGCTCTCTGCTCCCCCTTCAAATGTCAGGCAACTCAATCCTAAGATGTCAGTTTTATTGGCTCTTCGCACCAACAGTGGATTAGCTTGCAGCATCCTAAACTGCTGTCTCAGAAGAGAAAGAAGAAAGAAAGGAAAAGAAAGGACCACTCACTTGTTCAACCACATAAAATGCAAACTGCAGGCGCTGGCGCTGGAGCATGGGAATCAGGTGTCTGAACAGGACGGGGAGGTGCTCGTGGCGATTCCGGAAGGGGATAAGGATCGCCACCTGGAGAGGATCACCACAAAAGAAGCATAGTTAGGACTCTCAGCTTTCACTCCTTAGCAGGACACCCCTGCAGAATTGCTGACCAACCCATGGGAGTTCTGGGAGGCTGATCACATTGTCCTCAGCTTTCTCCAAACAAAGATCTACGTTGGCAAGCTGGCCCTTGGACCTAGATGAATGTTATTCTTACATATACCATACCTTATGGTACATAGTAGGCCTACAATTTATTCTAGGCCATAACTCATAGGAAAACACACATTCTACACTGTGACAAAAACACATCTATAAACTTAAACTTAAAACAAGCTTCACAAAACAGTGTTTCCCCTTGCATTTTAATAGATTCTTGCTAAAAGAATGGACTTAAGCCCGGGTCACAGCTTAACGAAAACTACTGATGTCTTCTGACTATGGTCAGGCAGAAAAACACTAAATCTCAGTGTCAAGTCAGGTAACTTTGCTTTTTAATCCACTAATCTTGTAGTAACCAATGGAGGACAGGCATGAAGCACTGACTCTGCAGATGACTTCTGCAAATGGGTCAGTAGAGACCACCAACGCCTCATCCCCTTGCTTTGTTAATATTCCCGGTAGGAAGACCAAAGGGTTTTGCTCGGTCATCAGAATAATGCAAATTTCTGTGTCTACAAAGGAGTCCTTGTGGAAACCCATTCCTCCAACATATTTCTACATATGCATGGGATGGTAGGATGAAAATGACAAAATATCATTGGTTAGTTAATCCCATGGTGATTCGGACCAAAGGCAAACCCCAGGTGGGTTTCTCAGCATTTTGACTCTGACTTCACACCCTACCTTCCACCGAGGCATGCAATCAGAAGGCTTCCAGTGACCTCCGAGCTTGATGGTTGGGTCTTTGGAGAAGAGTTCATGAATGTAATCCATTCCGATTTCACTCATGTTTATGTCTATTGGGCCCTCTGAACAGAGGGGGGGAAAAGGGATTAAGAGGTCAGAAAATGATAGGTTTCCCTATGCCCGAGGTTTTAGTCTATGGAGAAGTACAATGCTTTTTCAGCTGATTTGTTTTTAGCAAGGATGGGAGTCCCTTCCTCTGCTTTCCATCTCACTGCATTTCAGTTCCTCACTATTATCAAGGTAAAGAGGCAAATCAAGGAATTGAGACTTTAGAGTTCTGCTTCCATCAGGGGCCAGTAAGAAATGAAGACTTTAAGTAAAATAGCAGTTGAGCTTTTCTTTTCTTTCTTTTGAGACAGTCTTGCTCTGTCACCCAGGGTGGAGTGCAGTGGTGTGATCTCAGCTCACTGCAACCTCTGCCTCTGGGTTCAAGCAATTCTCCTGCCTCAGCCTCCCGAGTAGCTGGGACTACAGGAATATGCCACCACACCCAGCTAATTTTGTATTTTTAGTAGAGAGGGGTTTCACCGTCTTGGCCAGACTGGTCTCGAACTCCTGACCTCAAGGGATCCACCCACCTGGGCCACCCAATGTGTTGGGATTACAGGCATGAGCCACTGCGCCCAGCCTTCTTTTGTTTTGTTTTGTTTATTAGTATGTTTTAATAAATAGAGACGGGGGGGGTCTCACTATGTTGCCCAGGTTGGTCTTGAACTCCTGGTCCCCAGCGATTCTCCCACCTTGGCCTCCCAAAGTGCTGGGATTATAGCTGTGAGCCCCTGCATCTGGCTGCAGCTGAGCTTTTCTGAGAAGAAGGAGAAAAGCAGCTGAGCTTAGAGTCATGTCTGTTTGCTCCTGATGCAAGTGCAGACACACTACCTCTCTCAATCCATTCACCAGTGGGTCAGGACCCTGAGTGATTATGTCCTAACTCAGAATGCTGGTCATCTCTGACTTAAGTCAGGAAGTGGTACAGTAACAATCAATAAATGCTATTGAAACAATGAACTGATAACACTAGTTTCAGGCCTGTCAACGCCTATTTCTGATACACAAATCTTAGCCTTCCCAAACTAAGCTTACATCTAGATGCAGACAAACGCAGATTTTAAAGGGAAAACCTATGTATGTGTGGTGAGACATGCAAATGAAACAGTAAGGCTTCCAACACAACTTACATACTTACAATTAATTATTCATATATGGATGAGAATATGTTCAAATACCATGCATGACTATTTCTAACATTTTCTTCAATTTTCACTATGTTTGAGCACAAAAGTCAACTTTGCAAATGCAAGATTTTCCTTTTCTTGATTTCACTTTTTTAAAAAAAAAATTTTTTTTAAAGAAGTGGGGAACTATATAAGAAGTCTAAAAGTATAGGAAAAGTGTAAGAGTTTACTGTCCTTGTTTTAGCTTACACGAGATTCAAAAAACAGAACAAAAAGATCTAAGAATTGTTCTAACTAGCACTTTGTTAAAACAATAACTTGCAAGGCATGGTGGCTCATGCCTGTAGTCCCAGCTGCTCAGGAGGCTGAGGAATGAAGGTTGCTTGAGCACTGAAGTTCGAGACCAGCCTGGGCAACATAGTGAGACCCCCACCTCTAAGATCAAGCACTACAATCAGTGGGAGATTTATACTAAAAAGACAAAGTTGATTGCCTAGACAGTCACGTGCTTTGACATTTTCACCAGTGATGGATGGCATATAAGGTGGCTGCCTAAGATCACAATGGAGTTGAAAAATTCCTACTGCTTAGTGATGACATAGCTGCCATAATGTTGTGTTACTCAAGTGTTTCTGGTGATGCTGGTATAAACAAATCTACTGCACTGCCAGTCATATAAAAGTATATCACAAGGCTGGGAGCAGTGGCTCACACCTGTAATCCCAGCACCTTGGGAGGCTGAGGTGGGCGGATCACCTCAGGTCAGGAGTTCGAGACCAGCCTGGCCAACATGGTGAAACCCCCATCTCTACTAAAAATACAAGAATTAGCCAGGCGTGGTGGCAGGTGCCTATAATCCCAGTTACTCGGGAGGCTGAGGCAGGAGAATCACTTGAACCTGGGAGGCAGAGGTTGCAGTGAGCAGAGACTGCACCATTACACTCCAACCTGGGCAATAAGAGCAAAATTCCATCTCAAAAAAAAAAAAAAGTATAGCACATACAATTATGTAGAGTACATTATACCAGATAATGATAATAAACTATGCTACTGGTTTCTATATTAATTATACTATATTTTTAAATCATTATTTTACCCTTTTTTTTGAGACAGGGTCTTGCTTTGTTGCCCGGGCTGGAGTGTAGTGGCGCAATCATGGCACACTGCAGCCTGTGGCCCAGGCCTAAGTGGGAGGGTTGTTTGAGGCCAGGAGTTCAAGACCAGTGTGGGCAACACAGTAACACCCCATCTCTTAAAAAGTAATAATAATAATTTTAAAATTAGCCAGGTGTGACAACAGGCACTTGTAGTCCCAGCTCCTCAGGAGGCTGAGGTGGGAGGGTGGCTTGAGCCCAGGAGTTTGAGGCTGCAGTTTTTTAAAAAACTTTTAATAAACTTTTTAAAAGTTCACAAGTTTATAAAGTAAAAAGGTATAATAGTAAGGTTAATCTATCATTAAAGAAAGAAGACTATTTTCTGAATAAATGTAGTGCAGCCTAAGTGTTCGGTGTTCATAAAGCCTGCAGTAGTGCACGGTCATGTCCCAGGCCTTCACATTCACATTCACTCCCTCACTGACTCGCCAGAGCAAATTCCATTCCTGCAGGCTCCATTCATGGTAAGCGCCCTACACAGCTGTACCATTTTTTATCTTTTATACCTCATTTTTTACTGTACCTTTTCTATATTTAGATACACAAATACTTACCACTGAGTTACAGTTACTGCATAGCACCATGCTGCACAGGTTTGCAGCCTAGGAGCAACAGGCCATACCACACAGCCTGGGGTGCAGCAGGCTACACCATCTAGATTTGTGGAAATCTATTCTAGGAGGTTCCCCCAACAATAAAATCACCTCACGATGTACTTCTCAGAAAGCACCCTCATTGTTAAGCTATGAATGACTGTGTTCATACCTTCTCTAGGAAGTTCAAACAGAACCCAAGTTACAAAGGACAAGCAAGTGCAAAGGAAAGAGTGAAAAAGTAGAAAAGGGAGAAAATGGCACCCAAGAACACAGGCAATCCTGCAGCAGGCTTTGAAGAGGAGCCAGGAGCACAAAATGACTTTCAAATCCCTGTTTCCAATGGCAGGGAGGTATTTATATTCTCTCTATAGGCAGACAGAAAGATCAAGAGTGCCCTCCCCTTTACCCATTTTAAAAGCAGAGGAAGATAGGCTGGAGCTCTACTCACTCATGGAAGGGAGCCTTTCAGGGCAGGTATGGTTTGCAAAGTAGGTGAAGTCTTCAGGAAGAAATGTTGTAGTTTGCAGGAAGGTTTCACTGTGGTTCAAGTCAAGAGGGTAATCTAGGGAGGTAAAGGAAAACAGCCGATCAGACTGGTATATGTAATCAACCGTGCCATTATTAGATGCCTACCAAGTAAGTCTTTTTCTTAGCTATCAACTTGGTGGAAGGAGACAGGACTCTAGACTATCGCTTTGATGTGGCTAAAAATGTGAACCCATCAATAAAAATGTTACCCAAGTGACATATTTTCACCAGTGTTCCTATTCCTATTGATTTTATACGCTTATATGCAGCACTCAGTTTATAGTAAACTGTAATTCAATGTAATTTTTAAAATAGCAGTCTCCCTCCTCTCATTTCTATTTTCTAGAGGAACCACTTGCCCTTCTTTTGGCCAAGTATTTCAGCATTTATATTCAGTATTCACCTCTGTCAGCCTGTATGTTTCTGTTTGCAGTCTTACCTACTGACCTCCCACTATGGGAGGTGAAGACATTATCCCCTTCCTTCTGCCGCCCGTCACACAATCCCCTTCCTCTCCCCCGTCTCCCATCAGTCACATATCATAGCTGTGGTTAGGACAATCTTCAGTCTTTGTATTATGATGCCGCTGTTAAGTACTAGTCATCGCTGAGAAATGTGGGAAGTTATGCATCTTATTTTTTGTTTGCTCAGTTTTATATGCAATGATTCTAATTCAACACCACGCCTTTCACAAGACATTTCCTCCTAAGACACGCATTAGGTATTCTCTCAACTTCATCCTCCCAGAGGAGGTGTGGCAGCTTCTGGCTTTATTCCATGCCAAATGTGCTTCGTCGGGGAGGTATTCTCTCGGTGATGATTCCTCCCTTCTGTACTCTGTGCTGCCTTTCTGGAGAATACAGAACAGGAGTTGGATGTGGGACCTCCTGGTCCTCTGTCTCATCTTTCTACCCAGTTTTCCATCTTGCCATTTATCTGTCCTACTTTCCAAGAGATTTCCTCAACTTTACTCAACCTTCCTTTAATCATCATCTCTGCTATGATATTTTTAACTTGGAAGAGCTCTTGTTTCCTGAATGTTCATTTCTTACAACATTCTTGTTTCATGTTTGCAGTCATTTTTCTCTTCTCTTATTGATATCTCTGGGGTCAATATCTTTGGGTCTTTTCTCCTGGTCTGACCAGATTCTCCAGAGAAATCCACTCCAGTGTCCTGCCAGAATGGTACAGTCCTGACTATAAACATCCTGAAACCAAGAAAGAAGAGAAAGAGGCTGGGGCATATGTAATCCCCATCTTTTCAAATACTATGGTCATGCCAGGTATCCTCAGGTTGAGGAGCCTCTGTTTTGCCATCTCTGGGGTTAAGTCTCCAGCTCTTGCCAGGATGAGGAAATGCGTCTGGGTATCTGACTGCTTTTTAACAGCTTTCAATCTGCCTTTTAGTTGCCACCTTTGCTCCTACTTTCAATATTGCTAGTTTCAGAGTTTCTGGGGGATCCTGAGGTGGTTGCTGGTTTTCCTATTGCTGCTTTAAGCAGTCAAGTTTTCTTGGGTTTGTTAAGTCTTTTATCAGTGGCTCTTCTGCTTTCTATCTATTAAGATTTTTTGCTGTGGTCTCTTTTCTTATTCTCATTCTCAAGGGTTTATCATTAAAAAACCCTCATATATGTATGCCCCTTTAGAGTCATGTTAGTGGATATGAAGAGTGTGAAGGTAGATGTCTTTTTCCTAGGGTACTATAGTTGTAGAGTAGGAGGAGGGCCCTCTAACCTCATTTTCTACAGATGAATAACTGGAACGACATACACAGAACTCAGACCGGGGCCCTGGCTAATGCATGACAGAGCTCCAACTAAACTCTGAATTAGAGATCTTTCCAGTACACTTTATTGTTTTTTTTCACAGAATATTAAATCCTTTTGGATTCATGCTGATTCTATGAAAACTAAAACATTCTGTTCAAATTCACTTTGTACCCTAGAATTCTAGAATCTTCAACTAAGATATTTTTGAAAAAGCACTATGAACAGGTTTCCAAGAATCAAATGGCTAACACATTGAATCCTTTTATATATGCACAGGGCTGCCTACTCTGCGCTGCCTACTCCGCAAGGACTTTGGGGACAAAATTCAATGAGAGGCAACTTGAAAATTTTAAGCGTCTTAACAAGTGAAGGAACAGAATGCTTTCTGTCCTTTTTAGTAGCAGCTTTCCTGAAAAACATGAAGCTTGCATTTATAGAGAATAGTAGAGACTAATTTATATAAAGACATAAACCAGGCTGGGTATGGTGGCTCATGCCTATAATCCCAGGAGGCCAAGACCAGCCTGGGAAACACTCTGAGAACCTGTCTCTACAATCATCTTAAAAATTAGCCAGGTGTGGTGGTGCATGCCTATGGTCCCAGCTACTCGGGAGGCTGAGGCAGGAGAATCACCTGAGCCTGGGAGGTTGAGGATTCAACGGCAATGATCACACCACTGTACTCTAGCCTGGGCGACAGGGCAAGATCCTATCTTAAAAAACAAACAAACAAACAAAACATGAATCAAGACAGAACCTTAGAGATGAAAGATTCTGGATGAACCTAATAGGCGAAATTATTCTCCTATAGAAAAAAATTAAAAGACCTCACAAGTACTAGAAAATGTGCCTGTGTTTGTGATATGATCATGTGTGGCAAGAGACACCGGCTGGAAACAGTGGCACAGTCAACACATTCACTAGAAGGCAATGAAATTCCCAAAAGTATTATACTAAGTATATTTTCATAAATCAACAAAAACAAAGATAATAATCATTCTGGTCAATGACTGACCCAAGCCCTAGAGCTAGAACCTAATCAGGAAACTAGAATTTAAAAAACATGAGGCAAGAGACAAGGTATCTCTAATGATTCCACTATTTGGAGTTTCTTTGAAGACAGATAAATTCCTTTCCACTTCCTTCAAACAATCATACAATAAGCCTGGTAGCAGCTGCCATGAAACAAAAAAAAGCATTTATTTTTTCTTCTGATTACTAAATTAATAATATGTCACTGTTTTAAGAATCCTCAAATAGGTGATCACTTGAGGTCAGGAGTTCGAGATCAGCCTGGCCAACATGGTGAAACCCCATCTGTGCCAAAAAACACAAAAATTAGCCAGGCGTGGTGACAGGTGCCTGTAACCCCAGCTACTCAGGAGGCTGAGGAAGGAGAATCGCTTGAACCCAGGAGGCAGAGGTTGCAGTGAACCAAGATCGCACTGTTGCACTCCAGCCTGGGTAACAAGAGCAAAACTCCATCATAAATAAATAAACAAAAAAACAAAGTCTGCTTTTCAGCAGCAACAGAGGCCTTCTAAAATGAAAGAGACAGAGGAAATTAATTGCTCACGACCTGGTAAAACTATGTGCAGTTATCGTGAGGAGACCTGGTTTTTTTCCCCTGCTAGCTGTCCAGCAATGGGTGGGGTTATACTTCAACCCCTTGGAGAGTTCCAAATACAACTTCTTACTCTTCTAAAACATGTACCTACTGAATGAGGAAAATGCTGAGAGAAAAACAAGCCTGTTGAATTTCTTCGGCCACGGTTTTGCTTTTTAATTTAAATCTAATCGATTTCAAATCCAGATATATTCTTCTTGAAGGGCAACGAAGGCAGCCACTTTTACATTTAGAAAATGGGAAAACAAGCCAGGCACCATGGCTCACACCTGTAACCTCAGCATTTTGGAAGGCCAAGGTGGGTGGATCACCTGAGGTCAGGAGTTTGAGAGACCAGCCCGACCAACATGGTGAAACCCTGTCTCTTACTAAAAATACAAAAAATTAGCCAGGCATGGTGGCACACGCCTGTAGTCCCGGCTACACAGGAGACTGAGGCAGGAGAACTGCTTGAATCCAAAAGGTGGCGGTTGCAGTGAGCCGAGATCCCACCACTGCACTCCAGCCTGGGCAACAGAGTGAGACTTCATCCCCAAAAAAAAAAATGGGAAAACAGACCAGACACAGTGGCTCACACCTGTAATCCCAGCACTTTGAGAGGCCAAGGCAGGTGGATCACCTGAGGTCAGGAGTTCGAGACCAGCCTGGCCAACATGGTGAAACCCTATCTCTACTAAAAATACACAAATTAGCTGGGCATGGTGGTGGGTGCCTGTAATCCCAGCTACTCAGGAGGCTGAGGTAGGAGAATTGCTTGAACCTGGGAGGCGGAGGTTGCAGCAAGACAAGATCGCGCCACTGCACTCCAGCCTGGGCAACAGAGCGAGACTCCATCTCAAAAAAAAAAAAAAAGTGTGAGTCAAAAGATCTCAAAAAAAAAAAAAAAAAAAAAAAGATAGAAAATGGGGGAAAAAATGGGAAAACAACAAACTCCTACCTACAGGTTCAAATGGCTGCTGATACCATGGGCTTGCAGACCAACATTTCTGTCCAACAGCAGCTGCTTATTCAGCATTGCTTCACACCAGTGGTTCAGCAGCCTTGGCTGCACATTTAGAATCATCTAGGAAGCTTTCAAAAATCCTAACACCAGGCTGGATGTGGTGGCTCATGCCTGTAATCCCAGCACTTTGGAAGGCCAAGGTGAACAGACCACTTGAAGCCAGGAGTTTGAGACCAGCCTGGGCAACATGGTGAAACCTCATCTCTACTAAAAATACAAAAATTAGCCAGGCATGGTGGCACCCGCCTGGTGTCCCAGCTACTCAGGAGGCTAAGGCAGGAGAATCACTTGAACCTAGGAGGCGGAGGTTGCAGTGAGCTGAGATGGTGCCACTGCACTCCAGCCTGGGTGACAGAGCAAGACTGTCTCAAAACAAAAACAAACACACTAACAAAATTCTAACACTCAGGCTACACCTCAGACCAATTAAATAAGAATCTTTAGCAGTCAGGCACAGACATACATCAGTACTTTGGAATGCTCCCTGGGAATTCCAATGTATAGCTAAGCTTGATATTGGCTACCCTAATACCTGGAGGAGGTAAAAAACCTGCCTTCTCCCTTGTGTTACCAAATCCAGTTGAGAAGGAACCGGAAGTGCTGACCAATGGACCCCAGCAAGAATCACCACTTTCCCCTCCCATCTGAGAAAAGACCAAACACTTGCCTCTCTGCTTGAGAAAAACATGGAAATTTATATATACTAGAAAGATGCCACTGGGACAAATAATCTGTGAAATATAAAGAATTAATTCTTCAAGAGTTAGTCCATTTAAGGATGACGACCTACCTACTGGGAGGGTAGCCACATCAAAGACTACAGACTCGACATCTAAAACCATGGAGAAAGAGGTGAAGATGACCCACTCCACTAATAGATTACAAAGGACACCAGCACGACTTTACTCTGCAGATTCACAATCTCACAAACCAATGGCTTTCAGTGACAAAAGGAAGCTTCTCCTGGTCACTACTTCAGGCTTATTTCCAGATTCACAGCCCCCATCCCCAAAAGTCTGTTTTCATTCAATAATCACCACGTTGCTTTTAAACTTAAAGAAAATCAGTATCATTTAAATGTCACCCTGGGCTTTTGAGCTATGCTTGGCCTAATGCAGACGCCTGAATGTGGGCATGCGCCTCAGCATTATTTCAGAAGGGGATGGTGCATAGTCCAGGTTACCACCATTAAGCCAACAGTACTCCAGGCAGAAGTTATCTGGCCAGAGGTGTCAGTCATCTGACTGTCTCAGCAGTCTTGGGCCCAGATCACCCTCTCTGACTATCCTAGGCAGACACTGTTTTGAAATGAAGAAGAATGATGGGTTTTCATTCAATACACTTTCAGCGAAATGCTATTTTCTTTTCAGTACAGGTTGAGTATCCCCTTATCTGAAATGCTTAGGACCAGAAGTGTTTCAGATTTCTGATTTTTTCAGATTCTGGAATATTTGCATTACACTTACCAGTTATCAACCCAAATCTAAAAATCTGAAATCTGGAATGCTCCATTGCACATTTTCTTTAAGTGTCGTGTTGGCACTCAAAGTTTTATCACATGTGGATTCTGGAGCAGTCTGATGGGGGATGCTCAACCTGTACTTACTCGCTAAAGATGTGCCAGTGACACAGTAGCTCATCAAGATGGTGACTTCCTTAGAAACATGCTACAACACTTAAAATGTGCTTTCTTGTTAAATGCATTCCTGCATGCATATAAAAATAATTTACCAACTGCTTCCTATGTGCTAGGCAGTGTATAAGGTACTAAGAATACAAAGATGACAAAAGGAATGAAGCCATTACTGGGATTCAGGGGACAGGCCCTGGAGTCAGAGAATCAGCAAACTCTACCTAACCCTGCTGCTGCATCAAGTTCTACGACTTCCGTGTGCCTTGTTCCTTTTATCCCTACAATGGGGACATAGTAGCTACCTTCTGGGTTCCTGTGAGGGACTACATGAAATCATGTGAGTCAAGTATCTAATAAACAGTAAGAGAGTCCCTGATGGCAAAGATTTCCAATCTATTAGAGAAATAAACACATTTAACAAAAAATAGATTGTTCTAACCAGAGCGATGCAAGGAAAAATTTTTGGGTGTATGACAATTTAAGAATAAAGGCACACCAAGTTCAATAATAATGGGTCACTGGACACACCCTCCAAGGGTGAAACTCACTTCTGTACTCAGTTTTCAAAGACAACAACTCCAGAAGTAGCGCAATCCTGTGTTGCCAGACCAGCAGTGGTGTGGAAATGGGGTCCTGTTGCATGCCCCTCTAACTTCTGAGAGAATTGCCAGTACTGCCAAATGTCCAGAGAGACAGACATCCTAGCCTCATCTAACACTGCAGAAGTATGATATCTGGACTAGATAAATGTCATGAGGACACAAATGTCCCCTTACTCAGTGCTATACAGGGGAGAGTGCTCTGGAAGGGCAGTCAGTACTCCCTGGTTTCTTCACCTAACTAGAAGCAGGATTTTGGCAGGGTTAGGGAAAGAGTCACATGATCAAGCTGCACTATCTTCCCCAAGATTATACGTACTATGTATGGAAAATGGAAACAGCATAAAATCCTGCCTTTACTGACAAAGCCACGTATGAGTCAAGTGAGACTGTGCAGATTGTGTGCAAAGCCTACCACCACATGCAAGACGGAAACTGCAGGGTTTCCTCTCCCAGGTATGGTTCAGAGCTCAGGCAACTTGATCCAGTGCGACCACAATTTGTCTAAAAGGCTCTGAAATGTCATTCACTTGCTCTTTGCAAACAAGAAAGGAAGTATCAAAAGTTTACCAGTTTGCTAACTACAGTCCTGTGTTGCTAAAGTGGTCAGCAGAGGAAACTGGTAAATTAGGATGTGGTCAATTCTTTTTTTTTTTTTTTTTGAGATGGAGTCTCGCTCTGTCGCCCAGGCTGGAGTGTAGTGGCCAGATCTCAGCTCACTGCAAGCTCCGCCTCCCGAGTTTACGCCATTCTCCTGCCTCAGCCTCCGGAGTAAGCTGGGACTACAGGCGCCTGCCACCTCGCCCGGCTAGTTTTTTGTATTTTTTAGTAGAGACGGGGTTTCACCACGTTAGCCAGGATGGTCTCGATCTCCTGACCTCGTGATCCGCCCGTCTCGGGCTCCCAAAGTGCTGGGATTACAGGCTTGAGCCACCGCGCCCGGCCTGTGGTCAATTCTTTTAAGGAGAGGCAATTCTTTTAAGAGAGGCAATGCTTTCCCTTGATTTCCTATGCACCACAGAGTAATTCACATTTGCAACATTTGCAAAGCAATTTCACATTCAACAGTGAACTTCCAAAAATCTTGTAACTTATTAGAGGAGAGAGGACTGATTTAGAGGGAGAATTTTTTTTTTAATGTAAATATTTTAAAATATTGGGCTTAGACGAAATCATTAAGAAGCCACAGGAGGCTGGGTATGGTGGCTCATGCCTGTAATCTTACAGCACTTCAGGAGGCCAAGGCAGGTGGATTGCTTGAGCTCAGGAGTACAAGACCAGCCTGGGCAACATGGTGAAAGCCGTGTCTACAAAAAATACAAAAATTAGCCATGTCTACAAACAATACAAAAAATGAGCCACGGTGCCTCACACCTTTAATCCTAGCACTTTGGGGGGACAAGGCAGGAGAATCACTCGGGCCTGGGAGGTCAAGGCTGCAGTGAGCCAAGATCATGCCACTGCACTCCAGCCTAGGAGACAAAGTGAGATGCTATCTCAAGAAAAGAAAAAAAAAAAAAACCCGGGCACAGTGGTACACGTCTGTTAATCCCAACACTTTGGGAGGCCGAGGCAGGCAGATCACCCGAGGTCAGGAGTTTGAGACCAGCCTGGGCAACATGGCAAAAGCCCGTCTCTACCAAAAGTACAAAAGTTAGCCAGGCGTGGTGGCGCACACCTGTAACCCCAGCTACTCGGGAGGCTGAGGCAGGAGAATCGGTTGAACCCTGAGGCGGAGGTTACAATGAGCCGAGACAACACCACTGCACTCCAGCCTGGGTGACAAGAGCAAAACTCCATCTCAAAAAAACCCACACAAACCCAGAAAGCACATCAGTCCTCAGTTAAAGAAATAAGAGGCAAATCCTGAATCCTTAGCAAAATGAAATCCCAGAATCTATTTTTTAAATAAAAACCATCCCTGGCTGGACTACAGAGACCTCAAGAGAGCCCCATTTAATCATGTGGAAGTATTACTTCCTTCCTGTATTCAGTTTTTGAAAGAGTTAAAAAGAAAGAGGCCTGGTGCAGTGGTTTATGCCTGTAATCCCAGCACTCGGGAGGCCGAGGCAGGCAGATCACTTGAGGTTAGAAGTTCAAGACCAACCTGGCCAACATGGTGAAACCCCATCTCTACTAAAAATACAAAAATTAGCCAGGCATGGTGGCTTGCTCCTGTAATCCCAGTTACTCAGGAGGCTGAGGCACAAGAATTGCTCGAACTGGGGAAGTGGAGGTTGCAGTGAGCCGAAATCACCTGATGCACTCCAGCCTGGACGACAGGAACAAAACTCCGTCTCAAAAAAAAAAGAAATAGCAGTCATCCAGTCACTCTTAATGTATTATGCTATAGTTTAAATGTCTGTCCCCCGCAAACCTCATGCTGAAACGATGACCCCAGTGATGGACTTGGGGCCTATAGGAGGTATCTGGGTCACAGGGGCAGATCCCTCATAAATGGCTTGCTGCTGTTGTGGTAATGAGTGAGTTCTCCTCTATTAGCTCCCACAAGAGCTGGTTGTTAAGAAGAGTCTGGCACTGCCCTCCTCTCACTGCCACATTGCTTTCTCTTACCACATACACAGGCTTCCCCTTCCCGTCCACCAAGAGTAGAAGCAGCCTGAGGCCCTTACCAGAAGCAGATGCTGATGTCACACTTCCTGTATAGTCTACAGAACCGTGACCAAATAAATCCTTTTTCTTTGTAAATTACCCAGCCTCAAGTACTCTTTTATAGCAGCACAAACAGACTGAGTCATATTGTTAACAAAAATGAACGAGGATTCATTTGGCAAGAGCTTTTTTAGCAGTGAAGTAAAAGCCAAATCCCTCTTTTACAATGCACTTTTCCCATTGAAAATAAGTATTGCAACCGAATTTACCTCTCTTGGGAGGAGACATTCTAATCAGACGACCTCTTTACTAAAAATATACCTGAGTCATTTACACTGCTGTTCCTCTTGGCATAAGCACTCCGAAGCACCTGCTCATAAACCTGAGCACCGATTGTTCTCACGTTGTCCCGGATCAGAATGCCTTGAGCTTGCATCATGAAGAGGTAGGTGTTCACTGCAGAAAGCAAAAAGGAAGGGGAAAAAGAGGTGGATTCAGAAGCAATCATTTAAAAAAAAACGTACCACATCGCTATGGATTTTTTTTCTTTTTGGACCTTTAAAGCCTCTTTTAGTTCTTTTAAAACCCTATACGACCATAGCTCTATTTTCCACACCTTTCAGGACACCAACATCCTTTGGGTAGCTAGTAGGGCTTAGAGGAATTTCTGTCAATATCCAGCAGTTCTAGAAAAACCATAAACTTAAAAAAAAAAAAAATTCCATCTGGTCTCCAAATACCCAATCTGTTTTCTAGCACTCTGATCATCAGAAAGACCTTTATGAATTAGTTAAAACTTTTTTTTTTTAAAGGTTTCTGCTCTCTTTAAGTTCACCTTCTCAGAATTAGTTCATGGTTCTTCACAGAGGAAGAAACCACTGACTCTCTGCCTGATAGAAGCACTGAAGCCATGGTCTGGTCTTAGCAACCTTTTCAAGGCGACAGACTGAGGCTCCAATCACTTACCCTTGGGGGATTTGGAAAGAAAAAGGAGTAACTAAAGAGTATTTGCAGTCCTCACTATCCACCCAGCCAGCCCAAAAGTCCAAAGCAATAGGGAAAGAGTCACAGTCCAAGGTCAATTAAAACATGCTCTTAACAAATGAGTGTTCAGATTAACCAGCCAATCTTGTCTTCTTTGCAAAGTGATCTCCACTTGCATATTCCTGAAGTCTATGATACAAAACTAGAAAGTCACAAACACACCAAAATGTAATTCCTATATTCTACTTGCAAACTCCACTGCTATGCCATCTATTTTCAAGAAACAGTGAGATTTTAAAACATAGTTTCTTAACCAGTCACTCTAATTCCCTCAAATTGCCTTTGTCATTGTGGAAAGGGGATGTGTTACAAGGGTGGAACATTTACAAACCTAAACTCCGTGGGTGTTTGGGGGTGGATTCATCTAACCACTTGCCTAACCTTGGGACCAGGTCCCAGTGCCTCCTCCACACTCAATGTATCTGGCCTTGGGATGTGGATTCTGGCTCTTTGACAAGACACGTGGCTGACATTATGTTTCATCACTATTAAAGCGGTATCCTGTATATAATGCACAACAAACAATGACTGAATGGAATAATGGATGAAGTTTAGAAGTCACTGTATTTCAAGCTAGTGCTTTTGGTGCTTTATACTGGAAATGACAGAGGTGGGGTGGGTTAGCATAATGTCAAAAACTCCACGTGGCCAACATTAAATAGGGACATGAAATCTTTCAAAAGATTTCAAATCATCTCTAAGGTATATCCCAAGCCATAAAATAATAAGCAAAAAGGACCAGTGTTCAGAATGCTTTCAGAAATGAGGTATCGCTTTCAAATGCGGCCTTGCATTGGCTGGGAGACAGCCCTACACTTAACTTCTGGCACAGTCGAAGAATAGATCAGATACTGTGTTTAATTCTCTAGTAGCTAGGAAAGATTTTAAGGAAATTAGCTTCCAATTATTAAAAAAGTGTTAACTGTGCGAAATCTCTAAAAGCAGGAGTAACACCTCATTCCACATTTCCAGCAGATAGCACACTGCTGGTCATGGTAGGGGGCAGGCCACAAATACTTGTTAAACCTAAGACTTAAACTTCATCTAATGTCACATTTCTAATTCAGTCCTGTGGTTTTTTTTTTAAATCATTTGGGCTGTACAGTAGGTTCCCACTGCCCTGAAATCTTCCTTTCATCCCCAACATATTACTAAACCAGTTGTCTTATTGAAATTTTTGTATAATGCTTTTATTGTGTTTATTGTATTTATTATTTATTGTATTTATTGAGAATCTTGTGTAAAGCTTTTAGTTAGGTGCCGCCAATAATTCACTACCTCCTTTCCTCTGCACTGCAAAGGACACAGTGGCTTAGTCCCTCCTTTAAACACTCTCCCTTTCTTAGCTTTGAATCCCAACTGAAGGATTTCTCTAGGGCCATCATTCTCTAATGTTTCCCACCCATTTGCCAGAGTGCTTTTAAGAAGCCTATTTCCTAGGTCCCACTACCCAGACTGATGCAGCTGGTCTGAGTGGGGCCCATGAATTTGCACTTGTAACAAGCTCGCAGGTGACAAAATGGTGCTGGACTAAGGACCACACTTCTATAACCACTGCTCTAGGGAACTCTGGCCACATAATAAAAGCAACATTTATTGAGCACTTAATTACATAATTCCTTATCGCATTTAATCCTCATAATTATCCTAAGAGGCAAGTAATACTATCCAATTTACAAACAACTTGGAGGCTTCAGTTTCTCCAAGTATCTTCACAAAGGTCAACTGAGAGGACTAGGATTTGAACCAGGTGTGTCTGTGCTCTTAACCACTAAGCTTTTATACCTCGCTCATCCATGTTCTAGCCACAACCTCTCTCTGAAAGATTTCAAGCACCCACATGGCTTAAATAATTACTCTTAAAGAGATAGCTCTCACATCTTCATCTCCCGCACAAAGCTGCCAGGTGGATCTTTCTTGATCTCTCTTAATTATAGATTTATCCATACAGTTCCTGCTCAAAAGCCTTCTACGTCTCTTGCCTTTATCTTGAGCTGCTGCTACAGCAATGGGTCTATTCTTTCTGCTGTGCAAATCCTATTAATCCTTCAAACACCAGTTCACAGACTTCTTGAGGAAGCTTTCAGTACCATGTCAGTCTTCCCCGTTCTCCAGTTTCTGAGCTGGTCTATTACAGACTGTCAAAACTTGAATTTGTTTCCATGTTGACTTAGTTCACTAACAACTGTCTCGTGTTAGTCTCGTCATTCAACTAATAAATTCACACAAACCACATATTATTATTTTTTTCTAATTATCCAAAGGAACTAGCACAACGCTAAAAAAATAAAAACTGAGGGAGTAAAGATTGCCAAACAAAAGGAAATAATCACAAATCCACAACTTGGAATTGGATGGGATTTTAAGGAACACTTGTCAATATCATCTAATGCTTCCCACTACTGGGGAACTATGACCTCCAAGAACCCAGAGTCAACAGGGAAAATACAGACACCAGCAAAGAAAACCTACTCTGGTTGGGTCCAAAATGTTTCCCAGTCACTTTTTTTTTTTTTTTTTTTTTTTTTTTGGAGACAGAGTCTCACTCTGTTGTTCAGGCTGGAGTACAGTGGTGCAATCTTGGCTCACTGCAACCTCCACCTCCTGGGTTCAAGCGATTCTCGTGCCTCAGTCTCCCAAGTAGTAGCTGGGACTACAGGTGCATGCTACCATGCCTGGCTAATTTTTGTATTTTTCATAGAGAAGGGGTTTCAGCCTGTTGGCCAGGCTGGCCCAGTCACTTTTGCCCACTGGTTCTCTCTCAACCGTCCCCTGCTCAGGCCCCTTCTGTGTGTGCCCCTCCCATATCACAACTTCACAACTTCATCATCATAACCTTATCATCACAACTTCACTCCCCATCTAGGTTGAGCTATCTGAATACTGGCCCAGTTGTCTACACACACAAAGGGTGGTGACCACACGAACAGAGTGGTCCAGATGCAGTAGGATGAGCCTAGAAACACACAAACCGGCCGGGCGCGGTGGCTCAAGCCTGTAATCCCAGCACTTTGGGAGGCCGAGACGGGTGGATCGCGAGGTCAGGAGATCGAGACCATCCTGGCTAACACGGCGAAACCCCGTCTCTACTAAAAAATACAAAAAACTAGCCGGGCGAGTTGGCGGGTGCCTGTAGTCCCAGCTACTTGGGAGGCTGAGGCAGGAGAATGGCGTAAACCCGGGAGGCGGAGCTTGCAGTGAGCTGAGATCCGGCCACTGCACTCCAGCCTGGGCGACAGAGCGAGACTCCGTCTCAAAAAAAAAAAAAAAGAAACACACAAACCACCAGCAGCCCTGTTCTATCTGTTACCACAGATCTGTCAAAGCACGCCCCTTTTTGGAGATTCACAATGCACAATAACTCAAGGCCCAGAAATTCCCAGAAGAGAGACGTTTAGTTATCTAGCCTGCCATTTCCCAAACCAGCACATTAAGTGAGTCTCTGCAGAACTTACTTTGGAAAAATCAGCTTTGGATATTTCTATGAATAGACTTTTTAAACTTCCATTACATGGTTAGGTAATCAATCAATCAATTTTTGCTGAATGTGGTTGGTAAACAGCAGTCACATCCTATTACTAATTCATATCAGGCTTGCTAGAGGCAAAATCCCCTTAATCTTATTAGAGATGCTAAATTGCCCTTCTCCTGTGCAGTGCTCATGCAGTTGGTTATACAGATCAAACTGTAGGACCTTTCTGGTGTCTCTATTAAAAGTCTGGTTACTGGCTGGGTGCAGTGGCTCACACCTGTAATCCCAGCACTTTGGGAGGCGGAGGCAGGAGGATCGCTTGAGGCCAGGAGTTCAAGACCAGCCTGGGCAATACAGCAAAACCCCGTCTCTACAAAAACAAATTTTAAAAATACTAGCCAAGTGTGGTAGTATGCACCTGTAGTCCCAGCGTCTCACCCTGGAGATCAAGGCTGCAGTGAACCATGATTGTGCCACTGCACTCCAGCCTGGGTGACAATGAGATGCTGTCTGCTTAACAACAACAAAAAAGCAGTCTTGTTAATAAACTTAGGCCATGGCTCTGGCCTAAACTAGGAAGTACATATGCATACAGATGTTGTTTTCAATCTAAATTATCTCATTCAAAATTCACATCTCTGTGAAGCAGATATCATCTGGAGTGTTTAATAATTTTAGAATAGGAACTCGAGTCCTCCAGGGGTAATTTGCCCACGGTCATATGGTTAGTGAAGTCAAAACCAGAGAGGTGAACTGAGGTGCTGCATACATTTTGATGAGCTTTGTGTTTTTTTCTTTTTTTGTTTTGTTTTTTGTTTTTTTTTTGAGGTGGAGTCTCCTTCTGTCGCCCAGGCTGGAGTGCAGTGCGGCATCTCGGCTCACTGCAACCTCCACTTCCCAGGTTGAAGCGATTCTCCTCCCTCAGCCTCCCAAGTAGCTGGGATTACAGGCACCCGCCATCATGCAGCTAATTTTTGTATTTTGGTAGAGACAGGGTTTCACCATGTTGGCCAGACTGGTCTTGAACTCCTGAACTCAGGTGATCCGCCTGCCTTGGCCTCCCTCAAAGTGTTGGGATTACAGATGTGAGCCACGACGCCCAGTTAACTTTGAAAATTCTGAAAGTAGTACTTTCCAGTAACATAGTCCTGAGCAAAAGTGGCTGAATCACAGTTTGAAAAAACAATTTTAGGCCAAGATCATCCTGGCTAACACAGTGAAACCCCGTCTCTACTGAAAATACAAAAAATACAAAAAATTAGCCGGGCGTGGCGGCAGGCACCTGTAGTCCCAGCAACTCGGGAGGCCGAGGCAGGAGAATGGCGTGAACCCGGGAAGCGGAGCTTGCAGTGAGCCTAGATCGCACCACTGCACTCCTGCCTGGGCTACAGAGAGACTCCGTCTCAAAAACAAACAAACAAACAAAAATTTAAGTTGGTGTGCAGTGGTTAAATCCTCCAGTTTCAACAAGTCTCTACTGAGCCCCTCCTTCACTGTGTGCTTCTTAGGCACAGTACGAGGGCACTGGAGGCCAAGCATGCATAAGGCAACACTGAATAGATAAGTAATGTATAGACAAAACTCAACAAATTACAATGCAGTGTGGTAAATGCGAAGACAACATTTAACACAAATTCACACTTACTAATAATTTGTTTTACACTTTCATGAGACAATATAATTATTATCCAGCCTCAGTATCTAGGAGGAAGGATCTCTCATATATAACCATAATTCAGTTGAGAAAAATAAGCCCCACTCAGGTCTACACAATTAGAAATTTCCATCCAGATGCCAGTGCTAGCAGCCTTGGACCATGGCTTAACTGGACAGTTTTCAGGGCGAAGGACTGGGTTTCCTGCCTTTCGGCCATCTCTTGGCCACACAATGGTGCCTTTCTTCCTCTCTGCTTCTGATTCGAACAGGAAAACCTACTCCTTTCTCACTGATCCTAATGTGTATCCTTAACGTTTGCTGTGGTTGGCTTGGTAAGCTAAAATAGGGTTCAGAACCAGAAAAGAAACCATTCTCTTCCGGAACACTTTTTATAATCTGTGTCTCCTCCCCAACACATGCAAACATACAACACATACATACTCACACCCAAACACCAATCGCCCTCCTCTCCTTTGGTTTTCTACTTAACGTACTACATATTTTAAAATTTATCTTGTCCCGCATGAAAACATGAGCTCCATTAGGGCAAGGCTGTTGCTTACTTCCTTTAATGCTATACCCCCAGTGGCTAGAACAATGCGTCGGGAACACAGAGGATGCACAATAAATATCTGAAATTTTTTTTAAAAAGTAAGTTGAGACAATATACAATTGAGTTTTCTGAACTCCAGGAGGCATGGAGATGGATTTCAAGCCCTTCTCTTTATTTTGTATTAGCCCCCTCCTCCTTTCTGAGAGGAACCCAAAATAGTGTAAGTTAACCAGTTTCACTGCACTAACCTGTTTCTAAGAAAAGCTCAGTAATTCCTTTCCACCAATTGAGCAGCACTGCCAAAAAGATTAGCTTTCCCCCAAAACGTTCTGTTACTCTCATTCCTCATAAAGCTTTAAAAAACTATGTTCCGGCCGGGCGCGGTGGCTCAAGCCTGTAATCCCAGCACTTTGGGAGGCCGAGACGGGCGGATCACGAGGTCAGGAGATCCAGACCATCCTGGCTAACACGGTGAAACCCCGTCTCTACTAAAAAAATACAAAAAACTAGCCGGGCGTGGTGGCGGACGCCTGTAGTCCCAGCTACTAGGGAGGCTGAGGCAGGAGAATGGCGTAAACCCGGGAGGCGGAGCTTGCAGTGAGCTGAGATCCGGCCACTGCACTCCAGCCTGGGCGACAGAGCGAGACTCCGTCTCAAAAAAAAAAAAAAAAAAAACTATGTTCCACACTATAATGCACAAATTTATTCAAAACCGTGTGCAATAATATTTGTAGTAGAAAAACACTGGGGAAAAAAGCCTAAATGACCATCCAAAGGAGACTGGTTGAATAAATTTTTATACTCACTCCCATCATGAGACCATAAAAAAGAATGAGAAAACATCTGTTATAGTCCAAAACTAGAAAGAACTCAGAAGTTAATTAAATTATTTGTAGCCTATTCCAATTCTGGAATTCTATACAGCAACAGGAATAAATCAACTAGAACTGCATGCATCCACATAAATAAATCCCACACTTTATGTGACGCGAAGAGGCCAGACACAAAAGAACACATGTGGTATGATTCCATGCAGATAAAATACAAAAACACGCCCAGCTAATCTACAATATGAAAGTCAGGAGAACGGCTACCCTTGGGTGCAGGAGAGTTGAAGGTGGCTTCTGGTCATCTTATTTCTTAACCTGGATGCTAGTTATTCAGATATATTCATTTTCTAAACATTCACCAAGCTTTTTGCTTACGTGTACACATTTTAATGTTATATGTCAACAAAATTTACCTGCCCCAAAAATAAGGTGAGCAAAACCCATGAACTGACTTCCAAGACATATTATGCTACTTAATAAAGGGAAATTGATTTGCACTCACATATTTTTACCAAAAAAAACATAGGAAGAGTAAACCAGAAACTAATAAAAATGTAGGGGTAGGACTGAGGCCTGAGTATACCTATTATATTTTGGACATTTATATATTAAAAAAATTATGTAGCTGGGCATGGTGGCACACACTTATGGTCCCAGCTACTTGGAAGGTTGAGGCAGGAGGATGACTTGAGCCCAGGAGTTTAAGTCCAGCCAGGGCAACATAGTGAGAATTCATCTAAAAAATATATGTGTGTGTGTGTGTGTGTGTGTGTGTGTGTGTGTGTGTGTGTGTGTGTGTGTGTATAAAATGGGCAAACCCTAAACTAAATACAAACACAAACAAATAATTCTAATAATACATCATACTGAAAACACAACCCACAGGGAAGTATTCTGATACATTATTTGAGAGATATATTGTAAGGACAAAAAGAACCGTAAAGAATCTGGATCTCTGTTTAGCAGGTCTGTTGATTACAGTCATATTTGAGTCATAATCATGACATGGAAATCAACGGATGCTACAACCCTCCGGTGAAAGGGTTGTTGAAGAGGATAGTCAAAACACATCCTCAATGCACCACCCCACAAATTACACGTTGATCACAACTGACAATTTTGCTGCATAAGAGGAAGATCTAGCAGGTCATCCCTTTACCAACTGTCTCAACTCAGCAACCCCAATATTAGAACAGCCTACAGTTCCAGGCTCCTAATGCAATGTAAGATATTTACTTACTATATAATATTCTTGTTAATCTACTGAAGAGGAAACAAGAAGATAAATCTAGAATATGGGATATTCTTTGCTTTCTTAAGAGTTGGAATCTCACTCTGTCACCCAGGTTGGAGTGCAGTGGCATGATCATGGCTCAGTGAAGCCTCCAACTCCTGGGCTCAAGTGATCCTCCCAACTCAGCCTCAGGAGGAGCTGGGACCACAGTCGAGTGCTCCCCCCACAGAGCTAACAATTATATTTTTTTAAAGATGAGGTATCCAAATACACACACACACACACACACACACACACACACACACACACTCTTTAGATTCTTCAGGCTGAAAGAATATAGGATATTCTACAAAATAACTAATCTAAACCAAAAAAAGGCAGGGGCTATTCTAGATTAGAGACATAACTAAACACGATACATGAACTTTGACCAAATTCTGAGTAGAAAAATCAGAGTGCTAAAATAGATATTTTTGAGACAAGTGAGAAAAATTAAACATGGAATGTATATCAGATATTACTAAATGTTAAGCTTAAGTGTAAACATAGTGTTGTGATTATGTAGAAAGCATTTATTCTTAGGAGATGTATATTAAGGTATTTAGAGGTTTAACATCATGATGTCTACAACTTTCAAATATTTCTGAAAAAAAAGTGTGCATATGCACATATGCATACATGAGCTTAGGTATGCATACAAAAAGTTAAAAGCAAATGTGACAAAATGCTAAAAACTGGTGAACTCAGGTGTAGAGCATATATTTATTGTACTATTTTCTCAATGTCTACAGATTTGCAGTTTTTTTCCAAAAGAAAAAGAAAAAGTTGTTAATTAATGTGTTGCGACTGTCAGGTTAAGTGAGTTACTTGTTCTGTTGGACTTCAAGCTTTCTCCAAAAGGCGAAAAGTAAAGTGGCCACTTACTCTCCAGGAGTGGCCAAGTTCCCAACTTTATTTAATGAAGAAACAGAGCAGGGCACAGTGGCTCATGCCTGTAATCCCAGCACTTTGGTAGGCCTAAGCAGGAGGATCACTTGAGGCTAGGAGTTTGAGAACAGCCTGGGCTGTTCCTAGTGAGGCTCCGTCTCTACAAAAAAAATTTAAAGATCAGCTGGACATGATGGTGTACTCCCAAGCTATTTGGGAGGCTAAGGTAGAAGAATCCTTTGAGCTCAGGAATTTGAGCTGCAGTGAGTTATGACCGTGCCAGTGCACTCCAGCCTGGGCAACAGAGCAAGACCTTGTCTCTCAAAAAGCAGGGGGGCGGGAGTAGTAATAATAATAATGAAGAAACATCATGTCCCAAGGACTTTTTACACTTCTATCAAACACCAGCCACAAAGAGATGATGAATTCTTTTATAAATGTTACAAACTGTAATTCAGATATGCATTCATTCAACACTCATTATATACATATGATGTTCCAGGACCGCCCTCTACTCTAAGGATAAAGAGATAAAGTAAGACACAGTCCTTGCCATCACCTTGCAATGGAGGAACAGTCACCTTTGTTCAGGGGTACAGGAGAGTGGCTACTAGATCATATTGGGAGCAGGGGCCAGGAAAATACTCTCAGAAGAGGTAATTCTAGAATATGGTCCTGAAAGAAGAGCACTGAAGCAGGAGAGGGAGCAGCATAAATGAAAACAAACAGCCATCCAGGGGGAAACACATCTGAGGAGTTAAAGAAGTTTTGTATGGGCTGGAGCGAAGGTTATATATGACAAGAACATGAGAGGAGGCAAGAAAAATAGGGGGAGCAAGAGCGAAAGGGCTTCATGCACTCTACTTGGGGTCTGAACTTGATTCTCAAAGCCATGACATTGCAGAAATGATCCAGGACTGGATTTCCAGTGGACCAATGAGTAGGTATCAATCGGAACAAGTAAATCTAACCTACTCAAAATTCCTGGCTCCAGATTAAGGACTGAACTTTTTAGTATCCACATCTGAATTCTTGGATGAACTACATAAGACTGTGTGTGTAGAATCCCCCAGTTGGTTAATAAAAGTTGGAAGTCTGAATCTTAGCAAACACTGTACTTTCTACATGAAGCAATGCAGAGGAACACCACATCTCCATGGCGTGTAGAGTGGAGGGAAAATGTCGAGACATAAAGCCAGGGACAACTGACCAGAGCCAGAAAGAATGACACTCAGCAAAGGTGCTGCTTGGTGCTCAGGGGGGTCTTGTTAGACTGGGTTTTCTTTCCCTGAATTTACTCACATCACCTATCTTTGTTCTCAATACCCCCGCTACAGACTTAACAAAGGTGGGATTTATAACAGAGTCAAACAAATCCCAGAAAAACACTGGAGCCAATCTATGGACCAGAGGTTCTACCTCTTTAACATGTCCATGCTTTTGACATAAAGAACAGAGAAAATGGAAGAGAATCTAAAGAGAAGAGAAGCAGAAAATGAATAAATAGAACAGGAGGCTCCCTCTCACGCTCATGCTTGCTGGTGCTCTCTCCTTCCCCCATATACAAAATACACAGATAAGGCACAATAAAAATTAAGGAAAAACAAACAAAATGTGTCATAGGAATGCTGAAGTTCAATTTCTGCCATGCTAGGGTATCTGCAAAAACCTGCATTATCGTTTTAGACCAATATTTTGTGGAAAAAACACAACCTGAAAAATAATTGAACGCTACCCCCAGACAAGCAGATAATCAGTGTTCACTGCTCTGCACAACAGGTAAAGAAAGAATCTGCTTATTCTGCTTATAAAGAGATGGATTCCTATACAAATAATAATGCATTTATTGAGTCCTTATGTGCCAGTACCTTTCCAAATGCCTGTGTTTTATCTCATTTCATCCTCACAATAACTGAGAGGCAGGTTGTTACCATCATTTTAGAGATGAAAAAACTCAGGTCTGAATACGCAATCTGATCATGTGGAGCCAAGATTTCACAGCAGGCTTTGTCTCCAGAGTCCAGGTTTTTAACAAACGTGCTCTATTGCCTCTCAGATGCTCAATCCCCTGAATCCACAGCTGCTGTGCTGCCCACACTTTTCTTTGATTCCTTTTACTTTGATCTTTTTGAAGTGTTGTTTTTTTGTTGTTGTTGTTGTTGTTGTTTTTGACAGGGTCTGCTCTGTCACCCAGGCTGGAGTGCAGTGGCACGATCATGGCTCACTGCAGCCTTAACCTCCCTGGCTCAAGCAATCCTCACACTTTGGCCTCCCAAAGTGCTGGGATTACAGGCGTGAGCCACCTCACATGGCCAGTATTACCTGGATCTTTTCTGTCAACATGTCCTATATTTTAGGCTTCCAATATTCCACTCAGGAGTGGGTGCCAATATTCATACTATAATGCATCCCCCAAATTTTGTAAGTTTGAAACTCTAATGTGAATCAAGAATTTTTGCATTTTAAATCTGCTTAAAATGCTGGATACTCATACCATGCATTGGAAGACATTAACATACATTTAAGAGAGAAAACACAGCTTTTTTAAGATACAAGGAATTTTTGGCAGCAAAATTTATACCCATTGTCTTATCTATTTAAATATTTTGGAGCAACTGTGTGACAATTTTCATACAAAAAGTGTTTAAAGAACACTGGGGTGAGGGGGGACACATATACACACATTAACAAAGTAAATAATCCAAAAATTATTTTGGGGGAAAAAAATGATTGAGGAATCTTTTGCTTTCCTAATCCTTCTAATTTGAGGCAGAAAAATCACAAAGCCATTCACAGGTTTCATTTTGCACCCTAGTTACTATTCCCAGCTATTTAAAAAAATCCAAGTGGTAAAAATTAACAGCTATGAAGTACCCTATAAACATTTCCACTGACCTATTCGTCTACCATCTGTTAAATTATTAAACTGCACATAAGATTAGACATGAAAATGCTGTCTAAACAGATATTAGCTGGATGGGTAGCCTATGGTAAGCACTTTACTGATCTAAGCTTCAGCTTTGCTTCCCCCAAAATTCTTAACAGCATGACCAGCTACCAACCCTCAGAAGTACCAACATCTACACGCACAGCCACATAACCTCAGTATAAGCTTGGGTGGGAGAAAACTGTAAATGGTACTATTCGCACTGAACACTTACATTTATCAAAACATCCCTGAGGAGAATGGGTGGGGTTGGGGGGGCGTCAGGGTATGAAGGATGTTGCTGATTGGAATGTGCTAGAGGCACAAGACCAGCAGTGCCGCACTCCTCCCTGGAACTGAAACCAGAACAAAGACTTGAACAAAGACTTTGCTCCCCTCCCTCCGCATCCCCTCATCCTAATCTCTGCCCTTCACCCTCCACTCCCCCGACCAATCCCTGTCCCTGATTTGCCTTGTGGTTCCAGCCTCCCGCCCCCACTGACACCTCCTCTGTATGAACGCACTTTTGTGACGCCTGCTCATACTAAGCTTTTTTTTTTTTTTTTGAGGCAATGTCTCGTCCTGTCACCCAGGCTGGATTGCAAACACGGCTCACTGCAGCCTCGACTTCCTTGGCTCAAGCAATCCTCCTGCCTCAGCCTCCCGTGTAACTGGGACCACAGGCGCACACCACCATACCTGGTGAATTTTTTGATTTTTGTACAGAATCTCACTTTGTTGCCCAAGCTGGTCTCAAACTCCTGGGCTCAAGCAATGCTCCTGCCTCAGCCTCCCAAACTGCTGGGATTACATGTGAGAGCCATCGTGCCCAGCCAATACTAAGCTTTAATGTCCCTTTCCTAGTTTTTCCTGGTATCATTCCGCCTCCAAGATTAGAACTGCCTACACCTATCTTTGGGCTCTTTCTCAACTGATATACCAACTTCTATTCATGACCTCTACAAATTTGAGCATGTCTCTCTCTTCCAACAGGCTGTAAGCTCCTTAAGAATTCAGATAGTCTGATTCATTTTTTCATCAGCGTCTGATGAATAGCAGGTATTTAGCTATTTATTAAAGAATTACATAGGCTGGGCATGGTAGCTCACGCCTGTAATCCCAGCACTTTGGGAGGCCGAGGCAGGCGGATCACTTGAGGTAAGGAGTTTCCAATCAACCTGACCAACATGGAGAAATCCTGTCTCTACTGAAAATACAAAATTAGTTGAGCGTGGTGGTGCATGCCTGTAATCCCAGTTACTTGGGAGGCTGAGGCAGGAGAATCACTTGAACCCGGGAGGCAGAGGTTGCGGTGAGCTGAGATCGCACCATTGCACTCCAGCCTGGGTAACAAGAGAGAAACTCCATCTCAAAAAAAAAAAAAAAAAAAGAAGTATAGCTTGGCACACAGATGCTGTGATGGCCGGAGGAGTTGCCTTGCTTTTTTAAGGTAGAAGTATACTGGTTTTTCTGCAACCACAAAAGAAAAAGTCTATAAGCCAGAAAAGGTCACAGTGAAATTGATACTTCACCAACTGTGCTGGTGTTCATGCAGACTCGTACAACCCTTTGGGAAAACTATCTGCAAATTCAACAGTAGTCATAAAAATGCTCATACCTTCTGAGCTAGCAATTTCAAGGAAAAGTATCCTAAATATGAGGCTATTCTATGCACAAAGTTTTTAATTACATTATTTCTAAAAGCAAAATCTTGGGAAATAACTCAAAATCAACAATAAAAGCCAACCAGCAGCCCTCAATGCTGCTCTGCCTACGGAGTAGCCATTGTTTCTTTTCTTCTCTAATAAACTTGCTTTCACTTACTAAAATAACAGCACATAAACTGTGACACAAAACTTGATGGAATCTTACACATCTTTAAAGTGAAAGCTATGCAACCTTATCACCATATACCTTATGTATAATATTTAGCACAGACTATCACATTTTTAACAACATGAAAAAAGTTCTGCTATATCATGACAACTCTTGCTAAGGAACAAGAACATGCATCAGGCTAAAAAAGACTTGAGGAAAATTTACCAACCTGCTTCGCTGTTAGGGAGTTAACAGTGATGTGAGATGACTTTTTTCCTTCTGTTTTACCAATGTTCTTTACAACAGTAATTTTTTTTTTTTTTTTTTTGAGACAGGGTCTTACTATAATGCCCAGGCTGGTCTCGAATTCCTGAGCTCAAGAGATCTTCATGCCTTAGCTCCCAAGCAGCTGGGACTACAAGCATGTATCATGGTGTCTGGTTGAATGAGGGTTTAAAAGATGCAATTCTATAGCAAAAGTTGAATTTCTTCAACACTGAAATGCTATCTGCCTACAACTAAGTTTCTTCTAACCCCTTGCAAACATGTAACATAAAATGTTAAGTTGACACTACAAACTGCTCATCTAAATGAGTCAAAAGACTGATACCTGTTCCGCCAAAGCCTCACCAACATTTAGAGGCTTTGGCGGAACAGGTATCCCATACCTTGTTGATGGAAACAAATTGATATGACCTCTAGAGAGGTTGGCAATACAGATCAAAGTGAAATGTTCATACTCTAACCCAATAGCTCCTACTTTAAGGTATAAAGAAATAATTGGATAAATAACAAGTGTGTTCAAGGCTATTTATCTCAGTGCTATTTATAAAAGCAAAACTCCAACCTATCTACGCACCAAAAGGGTCTAGAAAAAAAATTATGGCAAAATCAGACCATGACAAACTAAGCAATCAGTGAAATAATGATTATTGTTTTAGAAGTATTCACTACTTAAAAATCATACCGTGCAGGCCAGGTGTGGTGGTTCACGCCTATAATCCTAGCACTTTGGGAGGCCAAGGTGGGCGGATCACCTGAGGTCAGGAGCTCAAGACCAGCCTGGTCAACATGGCGAAACCCCATCTCTACAAAAAACACAAAAATCAATCGGGTGTGGTGGTGTACGCCTGTAACCCCAGCTACTCAGGAGGCTGAGGCAGAAGGATCACTTGAACTTCAGAGGCAGAGGTTGTGGTGAGTTGAAATCATGCCACTGCACTCCAGCCTAGATGACAGAGTGAGACTCTGTCTCAAAAAATAATAATAATTTTCTGAGATTATGTCTGCATTTGTGCTTATAAATAATTTACGCTAGGAGCAGTAATAAAAGCAGAGATGAAGCTATTGATTGAAGACTGTATATACATTTGTATATACTACATAGAGTATATCACATTTGTGTTAAAGACACAAAGAAAAATATATGCCTAGAACGGTTTTAGAAATTACTTATCAAGATGTTCAGTGTTTTATCTCTGTGTGGCAGAATTACAGGCCATCTGCGTTGTCTTTTCTTTGTTACAATGCAACATTTCCATGAACATCAGAACCCTGTAAGATAATGAGGTTCTCTGTTCTAGTGAAAAACCATAGTAACCAAATCTGTTTAAATCAACTGACCCAAAATTTCCAAGTTTCTAAAGTTACTGAGACCCCCTTTTCACACAGCATCTACTTTATGAACACACTTTAGGAATGCTGCCTTTGGGCAGGGTCTTTTTCTTTTCATTTTTTTTAAAACAATAATCAATACATTTTTGCATGGGGGGGAGCACAAAAACACAACCTTCTGCCTTAATAAGAGTTTCCTCCTCTCTTCATTGCATCAGACTCTAATAATTCCCCTAATCTCAAACTGTGATTCTACCCCCAAATTATCCTACCCCAAATGATTCATAATGATCCTAAAGCTCTTGGTGCTTCTAGCTTTAACTTCATCAAGCAAGTTTCCTCTATCTAGCCTACCATCCAAATGTATTCTTCCACATACTGTTCTTTGGTCTCCCTCCTGATCCTCTTTTAGAAAGATTATTCTTCATGTCCTATGGGGATAATATATTTTAATCACATTATTGTTAGCCTGGAAGTTTGTAACAGACTAATGGGGTTATCTACTCGTTGGGAATTTAAGTGCTTCCAAGAAGGCACCATTCCAACTGATATTAACACCCAAACTGTCAAACACAGGAAATCAGAGCCATGCTTTCCATAAAAAGGCAAAAGATGCCAGAGAAAGCACTTGAAAATTTCTAGCCTCTAAGGCACACACACTTAGCAAAACAAAGTCTTTCCTTAACACCTTGTGGGTAATGAAACTCTTCCTCTCCTCCAGATGGCTTGTCTTTTGCAAATATCAACTTGTAGTCCTAGAAACGGGTTCTCTGGGCCATGCAGAATGCTGGATTATTTTTCTGTCATCTCTTATGACAGACAGACTCTGTCACTTGATCAGACATAAACTTTTCTTTCTTTAGCTAAGTAATGTTCACATTTTAAAGCAATTCAAGACGCAAGTCCACAGAAACAGAAGGGCCAACCTACTCTACAAAGAAACATTGGAAGAACATGATTGATGGAAACCTCTAAGGAGTCAGGCAAGGTAGCTCACATCTATAATCCAAGCCCTCTGAGAAGCCAAGGTGGGTGGCTTGGCCTCGGCCTCCCCAAGGGCTTGGATTTAAAAAAGAAAACAAACCAGAAAAAAAACAAACAAAAAACAACAAAATCTTGCAAGGCTACACTCTGAAAAGAAAATTAAAAACAAATTCTTCCCACAGATCGCATAACTGCAAAGGGGGAAACATCCATTCACAATGGAGAGATCAGACAGGTACCACTTAATCAAGTGCCCAAACTGGGTATCATCAACACCAGAACAAACTAAGATTACCTTCTGAGTATTCTTGCCAAAAACTTTTAATTTAAATCGAGTCAAGCTCTTAGACTTATCTTCTGGTTTGTAAAAATACAGAGGATTGACAGGCGCAGTGGCTCACACCTGTAATCCCAGCACTTTGGGAGGCCGAGGCAGGCAGATCATGAGGTCAGGAGTTCAAGACCAGCCTGGCCAACATGGTGAAACCCCATCTCTACTAAAAATACAAAAATTAGCTGCCCGTGGTAGTGGGTGCCTGTAATCCCAGCTACTCAGGAGGCTGAGACAGGAGAATCACTTGAACCCGGGAGGCAGAGGTTGCAGCAGGCCGAGATTGTGCCACTGTACCCCAGTGTGGGCGATGGAGCAAGACTCCAACTCCAAAAAAAGAAAGAAAAAAAAAAGCAAACAAAAAATACAAAAACCAGAAAACTAGGAAACACATCAAAGTGACACTAGGCAATTCCAGAATGTAGGACATGCAATAAAACTGGCCTGAACTTTTTCAAAGAGTTACTACAATGAGCAACGGATGGGGTGAGAAAGCTGGATGGGGTGAGAAAGCTGCTAAAGACTAAGAGACATAACCAAATGTAATATGTTAATTTGGGGATGGGGACAGCTACGAATAACATTCTGAGCACCACTGGATGTGGACTGGATATTAGAAAGTATTATGATCACTTATCAGGCTTTTGGCTAAGATCAAGTATTGAAAAGATTATGAAAGTACTGTTAATTTTCTTAGATGCAATAATAGTACTCTGATTAAACAGGAGAATATCATTTTTTAAAGAGATGTGTGCTGAAGTATTTAAAGGTTAACTGCCTGGATAATTATCAACAATTTAACATGGCTCAGCGGAGAAAGCAGAGCCACAGTTCAAACATAAAAAGCAAAATAGTAACTGTTGACTCCAGATGGAGGATAATGTTTTTATTGTGTTATCCTTGTAACTTTTTCGTAAGTTTGAATTTTTTCATGATAAAAAGTTGTGGGGGCCGGGCGAGGTGGCTCACGCCTGTAATCCCAGCACTTTGGGAGGCCAAGGAGGGCAGATCACGATGTCAGGAGATCAAGACCATCCTGGCTAACATAGTGAAACCCCGTCTTTATTAAAAATACAAAAAAAGGCCGGGCGCGGTGGCTCAAGCCTGTAATCCCAGCACTTTGGGAGGCCGAGACGGGCGGATCACGAGGTCAGGAGATCGAGACCATCCTGGCTAACATGGTGAAACCCCGTCTCTACTAAAAATACAAAAAACTAGCCGGGCGACCTGGTGGGCGCCTGTAGTCCCAGCTTCTCGGGAGGCTGAGGCAGAAGACTGGCGTGAACCCGGGAGGCGGAGCTTGCAGTGAGCTGAGATCTGGCCACTGCACTCCAGCCTGGGCGACAGAGCAAGACTCCGTCTCAAAAAAAAAAAAAAAAAAATACAAAAAAAAAAAAAATTTCCAGGCGCGGTGGCAGGCGCCTGTAGTCCCAGCTACTCAGGAGGCTGAGGCAGGTGAATGGCGTGAACCCAGGAGGCAGAGCTTGCAGTGAGCCAAGGCTGCGCCACTGCACTCCAGCCTGGGCGACAGAGCAAGACTCCATCTCAAAAAAAAATGTGGGAAAAGTTTGGTTTGGGATGTACACAGATTGCCAACTAAACCTAAATCAAAGTATACTAATATTAAAAATCCTGTAAATGGGCCAGGAATTGTTACAAAGGGAATAAAGACCCCGGCAATGTTCACATAAGAAGTTAAAGCATTCCAGGGTTTTTCTGTGCCCATGAAGTATTATTTACTCTTTGGAATCAAGAACTGCACTTAGGGCCGGGTGTTGTGGCTCATACCTGTAATCCCAACACTTTGGAATTACAAAATCCTAGGAATTAGCAACTTTTTTTGGTGAGTCTGCAAATGTTACTGAACAAGCCAGCCACGGGACTGCTCATGGAAGGGGAAGGGAGGCACAGGAGACCAAGGTGGGAGGATCACTTCAGCCCAGTAATTTAGACAGACCAGCCTGGACAACACAGCAAGGCCTCATCCCTATTTAAAAAAAAAAAAAGAAGAAGAAGAAGAATTGCATTTAGTCTATACCTGTAATGTCATAGGTGAGCTAAAAGAAGTGATAAACATATCCTCCTGTTGTCTCTCAATGGATTTCCACCACTTTCAAGGACCAACTTCCTCATGCTTGGCATGACTCAGAAAAGTCCATTAAACCTGGCTCCTGCCTCTGGAATTTCAGTTCTTGCCACTCCCAACTCCACCCACAATGGACCGTTCTCTGGAACTGGCTAAGATCTCAGACAATGCTGCTCCTAATGGCTAGGTGCAAAGACACAAAACCTAAGATTTCAAAAGCAAAAATTCCTGGGAAAAATAATTTATCACAACAAAAGCATGAGCTCAGGAAGAAAAGGGAGGGGAGCGGATAAGAGGAGGAATGGGGACCAAACCCAGCTGTGCCTCACTTCCCCTTCCATGAGCAGCCCGGTGGCTGGCTTGTTCCGTGTGCTCAGTAAAATTTGCAGGGACCAAAAAAATCACTAATTCCTAAGATTGCTATTAACTCTCAAACAGAAGTCAATTCCCACGCCCGCACACCCCACAGTCGAGAGTTAAAACTCAGAAAACTCAAAGGCCTTAGGATACTGACCCTATGCTGGCAACCACATAGCTCAGAAATGCAACAAAAATTAAATTACGGTGTCCTGTAACAGATTTACACTTTATTTTTAAATATTAACAAGACGGCCAGAGGGAGTAAGTTTATCAAGGGATAAGAATCCTAACAGTACCTCCTAGTTCACTCAGAGGCCAATTAACATTCCCCACCACGCCCAACAAGGCTCCTGGGGGTGTTCAAAGTTGCTCATGACCCTTGGAGCTATCAGCAGGTACCTCTGCCCCAGAACCTATTATGAGCAATACACTAGGGGCTCGGTGCACAGGGACACAACACGTGAACTACAACTACCCAAGCAAATATGGTATCTTTGTAGGTTGTCGGGTTTCTTCGGCTGTCTGAAGATGCAAAACCTCATGTGACTATTTGATTTTTAGTCTCTTCTCATCTTGGTCTTCCTTTCTCACCGTTATTTTTAAAATCAGCAACTGGCTAATATTTGAAAACTGTCAGTAGCCAACTGTGCATTTCACAATTAGATCACTGTTCAAAAGGAGCAGAATTTTCAACTCTATAGACTTTAGTTCAACAAGCTAGCAAATGGTTACAGGAATGAGTGACTTCATCTTTACAGCTGGGTCGCTGCACTATGAGGCTACACTAAAATATACCTAATTGCTGAATTCCAACATGTCTGGTAGGCCCTCCCGGCACCTTCAAGGTTAGAGTTTTTATTACTGCATCCTCCCCCAACCTAACCCCCAAAGCCAAAGCTTGGCATTTTCGGAATCCCTACACATGAAGTCCACTGATGGAGCAACTGACAAATCCTTAAGGGATTAAGATATTATCAGGTAAACAGTGACTTTTAAAAATGTACATACGTGTGTGTGTGTGTGTGTGTGTGTGTCTGTGTGTGTGTAGAGAGAGAGAGAGAAAGAGAGAGAGAGAGTTATAGGAAAGCTATTAACTATACTATGAATAAAAGAAAACTTCACTGAAAAGTGATCAGGCAACACCGACTACAACCTTCTAAATTCCCCCTAAATGAATCCACAGAAAGACTTTCTTGAAGGGTCTTTTGCTAATTTGCGGTTAGAACACGACACACTCAAGAAAATGATGCTCACAGCAGGACACTAATACTAAGTAATTTTCTGAGATTATGTCTGCATTTGTGCTAAATAATTTATGCTAGGAGCAGTAATAAAAGCAGAGATAAAGTTAAGCTATTGATTGAAGACTGTGCTAACCCCATCAAAAATAGAGAGAGGGATGAATGTGTGCCTTCACAACTCAACTCAGGATATACTTGCCAACTGGGCTCCTCCTTCCTTAAGAAGGCCCACTGCTCTTGGCTACTGTGCAGGGGCTATGAAGGCCCCATGGTTCTAGGACTAGCGTAGATGCATACAAACTCCCTGAAGTCACAGTAAGGAAGGGGAGGCACAAATGGAGAGAAGCTGGTGAGTTGCCTCTCTGGTCCATGGGGGCATGAGGGCAGGGGGCACAGAACAAAACCACAAAGCAATAGTTTTCACTATTTAAAAGAACAAGTCTAAATGGCACGCACCCTCTGTGTCTGACTGGTACTGCTGTTTTTTGGTGAGTCATGAAGGGCAGTCATGCTGAAAAGCAGGGATACTTCTGTATTCCACCTATGTAATCATTCCAAAATTATGGGATTGGGACATTACAATAACTATGATGTATGTGCTTATATTTGTACGTGTTTGAGTGCTTATCTTTAAGTTGTGTTTTTTGTTTTGTTTTTGATGACTTCTTTGTTCTCTGGGGTATTTCTGCAGCCTTTTCAGAAAAACCGTAGGGTATTAGAAAAGGTACAACTTGCTAATGGCATCTGGTGAGCATGGGCTGGAAGGGGAACCACAGGGAACCACAGTTGTCAATAACCACACCTCCTATGGTGCAAACATGACCCACATACAAACTGAAGTACAAGTACAACCCCTCCCAAAAGTCTAGCCCTAAGATAATAGCACAGAAACTAAGCCTAAC
Organism: Rhinopithecus roxellana; assembly: GCF_007565055.1. Classification (NCBI taxonomy): domain Eukaryota; kingdom Metazoa; phylum Chordata; class Mammalia; order Primates; family Cercopithecidae; genus Rhinopithecus; species Rhinopithecus roxellana. The sequence goes on from NC_044561.1 coordinate 123,210,421, forward strand.
AAGGTGCTTAGAACCTCTTTCTACCTGCATCAACCACCCTCTGCATACCACCCCCAGCATGACCCCCTGCCTCCAGCTCCCCCAAAGCAGCATTTCCAGGATAGCACTATTCTTTAATCCACTGATAACTTTGGCAATGGCTAAGGCTTACTATTTTTATCCCCTTTCACACCATTCTCTGAGCCCAAATGCTAGGTGCAAACATTTGTTGGTAATTATGTTAAAGAAAGGCTTCTTAAGAACAAATGGTAAAATGAATACATGAAAACTCTCCAATCTATTTCTGAAGAACTGTCTGCATAAAGAGTGGAAATTGCATTTTTCCTATGCAGCTGAAAGGATAAAACAAAAATTACATATAATCAGAACACAATATAAAATAAGGATCATACCCCCCAAAAATTACATCTGTATTTGGCTGTGAGAGGTGAAATATCTATCTATCTATCTATCTATCTATCTATCTATCTATCTATCTATCTATTTTTGGGACAGAGTCTCACTCTGTCGCCCAGGCTGGAGTGCAATGGCGCAATCTCGGCTCACGGCAATCTCTGTCTCGGAAGTTCAAGTTATTCTCCTGCCTCAGCCTCCTGATTAGCTGGGATTACAAGTGTGTGCCATCATGTCTGGCTAATTTTTGTATTTTTAGTAGAGACGGGGGTTTCACCATGTTGGTCAGGCTGGTCTTGAACCCGTGACCTCAGGTGATCCACCTGCCTCAGTCTCCCAAAGTGATGGAATTATAGGAGTGAGTCATCGTGCCCAGCCTGAAATATTCTTTAAATCATGTTAGCATGTGCTCTACAAAACATGTTCCACCTTAGGACAAACAGCAAACAAACTATTTCTTCAGAACAGAGAGAATGGCAGGGTAGAGAATCAAATGACACTGGAAGTGGGCTTTGATCTCACCCCTCCTGATATGGCAAGCACACAGGGCCTAGAGTCCTGAGCTAAACTAAAAGATGAAGGTCAACTTGGTTATTAATTTTGCAGAGACAGTCCAAGGGAATCAAAATAGAAAAGCAAAACCAACCCTGGAACTCACACAGGATTGGACACATGTCATGGAATTATTTATAGTCCAGGACAGGTGAACAATACTTTGGCTGGACAAGAATGTAGGCCCTTTCCTGAGTTCACTCTCACTGTTCCAAGAATGAAGATGTCTTGCTATTGTAGCTGCAAGATAGGCACCAGCCGTGAGTCCCTATGTGGTGGTGTGCATGCTGCCTCTGAAGGGCAAGCCTCATAATTATCTGGCCAAGATATCTTGAAAGAAGCCTACTAATGCATACGATACATAATCACTGAGCCCTGGAAGCCATCCAGGTACTCTTGGGCCTCTGGGAGTTGGACAGACATGTATCAAGGACACATTCTCTCAAACTTCCTCCTAAGACAAGCCTTAATCAAGAAGATTAAGAGTTAAAAGGTTTCATTTAACTTGGATAAAGTAGGTATTAGTACCATCATTTTATAGAAAAATAAGCTGAGACTCAATCACTGCTTTGATTTGGCTTAATAGCTCACTACTAGGCTTGCTGCTAAGACCTTGAAGATCCTTGGCTTCCATATCCACTTCAACATAAACATTGTTAGTGCTGTTACTGGTAATGGGGGCTGGGGGGAATCCCCAGGGTTCCTGAAGCACAAAGCAAAGTTGCTTCCAATCTCCTAAATACATTAATTTAATCCCTTGCCACCACATGATTACATTAAAAGGGGCTGGGAGTGGGAAGGGTATCCTAAAGCCAAGACCCAAAGTTAACCACAATACAAAAGGAGAGAAGAATGGATACTATGATCTTCCTTTTCAACTTTCATTATAGCTGACTGTTTGCAGAACTGCTGGGATGACTCAATAGATTATGGGAAATGGCCTAAAAGGTCTACTGGAAACTAGACTGAACTGTGGCCGCATCTTAAAAATAACCTCTTGCCTCTAATTTTCTTCTCCCCCAATTTTTTTACTAAAAAGGGTTTTTTGCTGTTTTATTGTTGTTTTGCAATCACCAGTTCTAAAATGAAGCTAAAAATTTGTTTTCATTTTATCCTTGGTCATTTTCTAGCACCAAAATCAAGAACATTAATGAGTCTTTCCTACAATACCGAAAGTTGGTTAAACAAATACCTTATTTCCCAGCACTCCGGGAGGCTGAGACAGGCGGATCATGAGGTCAGGAGTTAGAGACCAGCCTGGCTAACATGGTAAAACCCCGTCTCTACTAAAAAAAAAAAAAAAAAAAAAAAAAAAATTAGCCAGGTGTAGTGACACGCGCCTGTAGTCCCAGCTACTCAGGAGGCAGGAGAATCGCTTGAACCCGGGAGGCAGAGGTTGCAGTGAGCCGAGATCCCGCCACTGCACTCCAGCCTGGGTGACCAAGTGAGACTCCATCTCAAGAAAATATATACCTTGTTTCACATGTCAGCTGAACTTTCAGTAGACCTGACTCCTGAACCCCAAAGGAGAGCCAAGTTTTCCTTTAACACATATTGCTGCCATAAAAACTGCTGTTATCAGGCAAAGAATGAATAGGTTATTTAGTAAATATGGAAAATATTTAATAACTGATTTTTTTCAGTATACCTGCCTTGAAGCAACAGAGAAACATTACAGGACTTCGCCCCTAAGCTCAGCAAATTTGTCAAATGAGCAAGTGGTAAAATCACGTTCTCCAAGATACCTCTCACTTAAATACATTTATCACATTTCCAGAAGAAGAAAACTACTTGACTTGACTGCTACCTTTAAACTGTCACTTTTTCAGGTTTTCTATCTATTTCAAATGAGACAAGCTTATCCTTTGATTAAAATGCCATATAATAAAATCAATCCAATCATATTAGCCAGAGAGTCAACAATCCAGCTATTCAATAGCATTATCATTATTTTACTAGCAGCACAAGAGGGCTGCATGGGCTGAAGAGCCACTTCAACAAGCTCTTGGAGTGTTCTGGACACAGAGACCATGAGTGTTTTGGAACATAAGGCTGAGCTATGGAGCAAAGAATTCCTGTCAGAAATAAGACTCCATATTAGAGGTTGTTTTAAAAAATAATAATAATAGAAGCACTGATGTGTATCCTAAGATGTTTAGCAAAATTAAAACTTAAAAAATTTAAATTTAAAAAGCACTGAAACATGCTGTAACATAGATGAACCTTGAAAACATGCTAAGTGAAATACGCCAGAATGCAAAAGTACAAATATTATATGATTACATTTATCTGATGTACCTAGAATAGGTAAATTCACAGAGATGGAAAGTAAAATGGTGATTATTAGAAGTTGGGGAGAAGGGGACTAATAATAGGTGGACTGATAATAGAGGTTGGGGAGAAGGGGACTAATTTTTAATTTATGCAGAGTTTCTGTTTGGAATGAAGAAACCAAGTTCTGGAAATGAACAGTGGTAATGGTTGCGCAATACTGAGAATGTACTTAATGACACTGAATTGTATAGTTCAAATTAAATCGCACTTTTTTTTTCCAGAAAGTGAAAGCAAATCTATTAAGAAAGTAAAGAAGCCGGGCATGGTGGCTCAAGTCTGTAATCCCAGCACTTTGGGAGGCTAAGACGGGTGGATCATAAGGTCAGGAGATCGAGACCATCCTGGCTAACACAGTGAAACCCCGCCTCTACTAAAAAAATACAAAAAAAAACACTAGCCGGGCGAGGTGGCGGGCGCCTGTAGTCCCAGCTACTCGGGAGGCTGAGGCAGGAGAATGGCATAAACTCAGGAGGCGGAGCTTGCAGTGAGCTGAGATCCGGCCACTGCACTCCAGCCTGGGCGACAGAGCAAGACTCCGTCTCAAAAAAAAAAAAAAAAAAGAAAGAAAGTAAAGAAATAAAAGAATGGCTACTCCATAGGTAGGACAGCCTAAAATGGCCTATTTCATGTTATGTATATTTTACCATAATTTTAAAAAACTGTATGTAAAAACTAGAATTATAATTTAGTAAGTTCCAGCACTTTGGGAGTCGGACGTGTGAGAACTGCCTGAGGCCAGGAGTTTGAGACCAGCCTGGGCAACATAGCTAGACCTTATTTCTACCAAAAACAATTAGCCAGGTGTGGTGGCATGCACCTGTTGTCCCAGCTACTCAGGAGGCTGAGGCTGGAGGTTTGTCTGAGCCCATGTGTTTTAGGTTACAGTGAGCTATGATCACACTGCTGGACTCCAGCCTGGGCAACAGAGCAAGACCCCATCTCTTAAAAAAAAAAAATAGTAAGAAGAACATAGGTGTAAATAATAAACCCAGCCGGAAGGACACTGAGGTTCTGTATTTAAAATTCATATAGAGTTCAGAGTGCTATAGGCATCCGTAATCAGAATCAAAGAATCCATACTCCCAAAGTGACAAAACAGCCCCAAACTAGTTTCTTTCATTTTAATGCTACAGGTTCAGACCCTGAACTTCTCGATCTACACTCACTCCCTTGACGATCTCATGCAGTCACATGATTTCAAATACCACCTGCTTGCTGGCCACTCCCAAATTCTTATATTGAGCCCTGACTTCTGCACCGAGCACCAGGTTTGTAGACCAACAGCCTCCCTGCCATCTTCACTCAGAAGCCTAACAGTTACCTCAGATTTGTCCAAAACCAGATCACTGTCCTTCCCACCCATAAAACTGTTCTACTGCAGTCTTCCCATCCTGGTTAATGGTAACTCTACCCTTTTACCCTCATTCCTTGTCAGTTCATTCTCAGCTAGGCAACCGGTGGCATCCCTTATGATGGCAGTCAAATTTTCTAATTCCTATATTTGAAAACCTCCAAGGAAGGCCTGGTGCAGCGGCTCACACCTGTAATCCCAGCACTTTGGGAGGCTGAGGTCAGTGGATGGCTTGAGCTGAAGAGTTTAAGACTAGTTTAGGCAACCTGGCAAGACCCTGTCTCTACAAAAAATACAAAAATTAGTCAGGCATGGTGGCTTGCACCTGTAGTCCCAGCTACTTGGGAGGCTAAAGTGGGAGGAGCATCTGAGCCTTTGAGGTTGAGGCTGTAGTGAGCTGCGATTGCATCACTGCACTCCACCCTGGACAAAGAAGCCAGACCCTGTCTCAAAAATAAATAAATAAATAAATAAATACCCTCCAATGAATTCTCATCTCATTCAGAGTACACATCAAACTCTGGACAATGGCTTACGAGGCTCTAAACCAGGATTCAGAACCAGTGGTGGGTGAATCCTGCCCAGTGCCTGCCAGTGTGAATAAAGCACTGCTGCACCCTGTGCCTCTCTGTGCACTGCCTACTACTGCTTCGGCACTGCAGGCAGAGTTGAGTTGTTGCTATAGACTGCAGAGTCAAAAACATTTACATCTGGCCCTTCGAAGAGTAAGTCTGTCTACACTAGCTCTTAAATGATTTCCCTTATCCCTCTGACCTTATCTCTCTAGCTCTGCACCTCACTCACTCTGTTCCAGCCACACAGGCCTTCTTGCTGTCCTGTCCTGAAGATACCCATGCAAGCTCTCACCACGGGCCACTGACCCAGCTGTTCTCTTTGCAGGGCTGCCCAGACAACCACACAGCTTGCTCGCACACCTCCTGAATACCTCACTTCAGTGAGACCTTTCCTATCACAATATATTTAAAACTGCAAAATTTCCTCTCTCCACTCCCCCAAAGAATCCACCTTCCCCTTTCTCTGCTTCTCCAGAGCACTAATTACCTAAAAGGACACACAAGTTGGTTTTTAGTTTGACCATGCCTGCACACTAGAATATAAGCACCACATGCAAGCAGGAATTTTCATCTGTTTTGTTCATGTATCCCAGTGCCTAGCATATTAGTAGTAGCCCAATAAATACATGTTAAATGCAGTTGAAAAGTTGAATATAAGCTCCATGCCAGCAGGATTTTCATCTGTTTTGTTCAGGTATACCAGTGCCTACCATATAGCAGCAGCCCAATAAATATTTGTTAAATGTAGTTTAAAGAAGTGAGCCTAAGGTAAAAATTCAAGATTCCAATTCTAGGCCAGGCGCAGTGGCTCACGTCTGCAATCCTAACACTTTGGGAGGTTAAGGCAGGAGGATCATTTGAGTCCAGGAGTTTAAGATCAGCCTGGGCAACAGAGGAAGGCCCCTTCCCTGCTGACATAAAAAAATATTATTAGCCAGGCATGGTGGTGTGCCAGTAGTCCCAGCCAGTTGGGAGGCTGAGGTAGGAAGACTGCTTCAGCCCAGGAGTTCAAGGCTGCAGTGAACTCTGATTGCACCACTGCACTCCAGCCTGGTTGACAGAGAGACCCTGTTTCTGGGGAGGAAAAAAAAAGTGACATAGAAGGACGACACAGGCTTACATACAACAAATACAAATTCTCAACTGAAAGTTAAATAATAGAAGTTATCCTAGAAATAAATTGTTTCGATTTCACAAACAACGTTCTCCTTAGAAGTCACAAACTATCTGCACATAAATGTGTGTTGTTTAGTCTAACAGCTATTTTCTGGTTTTCCTTTTATCTTTAAGCTGAATAAATTGTCAGGTAAATGGTTTAATGGTTAAAAGTATTAATTCTAGAGGAGGGCTCGGCAGGTTTAAAATTCTTTTTTTTTTTGGAGACGGAGTCTGACTCTGTTTCCCAGGCTGAAGTGCAATGGTGCAATCTCGGCTCACTGCAACCTCTGCCTCCCGGGTTCAAGCGATTCTAATGTCTCAGCCTCCTGAGTAGCTGGGATTACAGGCACCCACCAGCATGCCCAGCTAATTTTTGTATTTTTGTAGAGATGCAGTTTCACCATGTTGGCCAGCCTGGTCTTGAACTCTTGACCTCAGATGATCTGCCGACCTCAGACGATTTGCCCACCTCAGCCTCCCAAATGCTGGGATTACAGGCACGAGCCACTGTACCCGGCCTAGGCAGGTTTCAATTCTAGTCAGCTGAATGACCTTTGGCAAATGATTCATTCTGTGTTTCCTCATCCATAAAATGGGGGTAATAATATCCCTATCTCATTTGTACTGAATGAGTTAATATTGGTAAAACATTTAAAAATAAAGACTGTGGCCAGGCGCGGTGGCTCATGCCTGTAATTCCAGCACTTTGGGAGGCCGAGGTGGGTGGATTACTTGAGGTCAGGAGTTTGAGACCAGCCTGGTCAACATAGCAAAACAAACCCTGTCTCTACTAAAAATACAAAAATTAGCCAGGTGTGGTGGCGCATGCTTGTAATCTCAGCTACTTGGAAGGCTGAGGAGGGAGGATCGCTTGAACCCAGGAGGTGGAGGCTGCAGTGAGCTGAGATCACATCACTGCTTTCCAGCCCGGGCAACAGAGCAAGATTCCATCTCAAAAAAGAAAAAAGAGCAAAGTAATAGTACCTACCTCACTGGGTCAGACAGAGAAGCAACACACGCAGAGCTCTAAGGGAGTCTCGTATATGGTGAGCACTCATGTGTTAGTTCAGAATTTACTTTAATTAAAAAAACAAAAGTTGGTCCCTGAACTGAAAGAGGCCACATACCAAGGACACAAGCATGCAAAATCAGCAAGTGCCATACAGTACTACTGACCTACAACAGAACTAAATCAAGGCAGACTTGCAGACTTAAACGACGCACTGAAGAGCCACGTCCTTGTTCAAATAATTCCATTCCAATTCCCCAGTGAACAGAGGTGGCATGGGGTAGGACTAGAGTTTCACTCAGCTAAGGCAGAGGTTTGAGTCCCGACTCGGCTTAGCTGTGTGATCCTGAGTTCATGACCGAACTTCTTACAGTCTTAGGAGAGTTAGAAATAACAAATGTAGATTCCGGAGTGACTGAAATAGAGTCAGCCTTCAGGAAGTCATAGTTATTATTTGTAAAGCCTTTCAGTTTAGAGTAATTTTAGAATTACAGAAAAGTTGTGAATATAGTACACAGAGTATCCACGCCGTTATTTTATTTTCACCAATATTGTTATTCTGACTGTGAAGAGACGTAAACAATTTCTAAATTACACCTTAAAAATCCACGACAACAAAGAATACTGTCACTCTAGGAAACTCCTGATTTATGCACTTAAACACACCAGTCTGCATCAGTTGAACTGATTTCCCAAGCTTGTTAAGATGTGTTACACAGTTTAAAGGCAGACATGACTAAGAGGCTAACATGTATATCACAGACCTAGGAATACTTTCTCCATGTTACCGTCTCTAACAGGGACTTCAGCAGGTGCACTGGGTGCCTCCTCTCAACTCATATCATAAACCCAACGGCTTCAAAAATTACTTTCCCTCTACCAGGGCCCTTCACAACACAGTATTTCCTAACCAACAGAAAATGAAAAACTCTGTGACCCAGACAGCCCAGCCTTTGAAAGCAGCAGGGGTAGCAACTGCTGAGCCTCAGAGGTCAGCCTCTGAGTAGCCATCCAGAATGCAACGGGCTGGCAAACAGTAGGGGAGAAATACACTGGATCCAAGCCTGGATCCCAGTGCTCATTGGACAATCATTTGTTCCATTTCCTCAATTATCTGTTTGTCTCCTATAGCTGTCTATCATAAAGGCAAGGTGAAAATATTATTTTAAATTTTACAGAATAGAAATTAGGAACTCAGAAGAGGTATATCCAGACAATAGGTTAAAAAGTAGAAAAATAACAGCTGTTGTCCTGGAAATCAAATATAATTCACACTAACATTTAGATCTGCTTTTAAGAGCTTTCAAAAACCTCATGTTATTAGACATTTTTGGATAGTTTTTAAAGTCTTGTTATTTAACAGTAAGAAAAATGCATCCTCTGAATTGAAGCTTTAGAGTATTTAAAGTGAAAAGCTTGCTACAAGATAAACGTGCAAAAAAGGTAGTATTTGAACATTGCAGAGGGATTTCTCCTTTCTCCTGAGCTGCTGCTGTAACCATCTCCTCTGACTCAGCACCTAAGAGGCATGATGGGAAGGGAGTACTATAAAAAAGCCATGCATTATTAACAAGGCATTTGGCATCAAAGCAGAATGATTCGGAAAACCGGAAAACGTCTGCAGAATAAAAGAAAGGGGAGCTAACAGCTTAAATTATTTTTGGTAGTGTCATGCCATTCAAAATTGTCCACCCTAAGTCATTTTTCTTCTAAGCTGTCTTTTTCTCCCTTAGTTTTAGCTCTAATTCTGATCTCTTTATGTCCTTCTTCCTACCTTACATTTCAAATGGTTACTACTTACATTCTGAGTGGATTTCTCTGTGTCTGTTTGCTCCTGTCAGTTTTAAAGAACTGTTGTACATGCATTAGATCCCATGAAGACAGACTGCAACAGAACCGCTCTGCAGAAGCCCAAAAGATACCACACACAGGATGTTAACATTTACTACTGCCTAGAAATCAAGAGTCTGTCTTCTCAACCCTAGAATAAGTGACCAAGTGACTTAAGTTCCCAATTCACAGATGGCAAGCCAATGGTTAAAAAAAAAAGAAAAATACATTTACTCCTATAACCATTTTAGGGCCCTAGAATTTACCATCAAACTGTCAGTAAAGAATGAAGTTGGGCCAGGTGGAGTGACTCATGCCTGTAACCCCAGCACTTTGGAAGACCGAGGCAAGAGGATCTCTTGAGGTCAAGGGTTCTTGCTATGTTGCATGGGCAACATAGCAAGACCTTGTCTCTGCCAAAAAAAAAAAAAAAAAAAGCCAAGTGTGGTGGTGCACGCCTGTAGACCCAAAGACCCACAAGGCTGAGGTGGAAGGATCCCTTCAGCCCACAAGTTCGAGGCTGCAATGAGCTATGATTATGCCACTATACTCCAGCCTGGGTGACACAGCAAGACCCCGTCTCTACCCAAAAATAAAAAAAAAAAAAAGAATGAAGCTGGCATATAGTCCAATGGTCAGAGACAATGACTTGAGTAACTCAAAATCCATTTCTGCTTTTCTGGTATTATATCAAATTAGGAAAACTAATCCCTTCCTTTAGGCAGTAGTTCTCAACTAGGGGTGCTTTTGCTTCCCAGGGAACATCTGGCAGTATCTGGGGGCATTTTTCGTTGTCACCACTAGGGGAGAAAGGTGCTACTGGCATCTCTCGGGTAAAGGCCAGAGAGGCTGCAAAACATCCTATACGGCACGGGACAGCCTCAACAACAAAGCAGCCTGTCAACAGCACCACGGTTGAGAAACTCTGCCTTAGACAAATCACTTAACTTCTACTGACTTTTTTTTTTTTTTTTTTTTTTTTTTTTGAGATGGAGTCTCGCTCTGTCGCCCAGGCTGGAGTACAGTGGCCGGATCTCAGCTCACTGCAAGCTCCGCCTCCTGGGTTTACGCCATTATCCTGCCTCAGCCTCCCGAGTAGCTGGGACTACAGGCGCCCACCACATTGCTAGTTTTTTGTATTTTTTAGTAGAGACAGGGTTTCACCGTGTTAGCCAGGATGGTCTCAATCTCCTGACCTCGTGATCCGCCCGCCTGTCTGGGCCTCCCAAAGTGCTGCGATTACAGGCTTGAGCCACCGCGCCTGGCCCTTCTACTGACTTTTAAATTAACCACTGACATTGTTAGACAGAAAGTACAGTAGTAATGCATAAATGTTAAGTTTATATTTGTTGGTTCACATTTATTGGATTAATAAACAGATCATGCAGGGCGTGGTGGGTCACACCTGTAATCCTAGCACTTTGGGAGGTTGAGGCGGGCGGATCACAAAGTCAGGAGTTTGAGACCAGTCTGGCCAACATGGTGAAACCCAGTCTCTACTAAATATACAAAAATTAGCTGGGTGTGGTGGCAGGTGCCTGTAATCCCAGCTACTCAGGAAGCTAAGGCAGGAGAACTGCTTGAACTCGGGAGGCAGAGGTTGCAGCGAGCTGAGATTGAGCCACTGCACTCCAGCCTGGGTGACAGAGCAAGACTCTGTCTCGGGAAAAAATAAAAAATAAAATAAAATAAACATCATTTATTTTCGATTCCCTATAAACTGAATACTTCTTCCTTAGTAAACGGAGCACAGACTAGCATCACCTTTTCTGCAACGTAAGGAACAATGCACATGTGCAAGATTTGCATAAAAAAGTAGCCTCTGCTTCTGGCTATGACTGAGCAACTTGTGGCAGACCAGAGATTCCTCAGAGAAACAACCCCAACAGCCAGAGAAAATTAAAATTAAAAAAAAAAAATTTTTTTACGTCTGAAGACTTTGGAGAGCTGTTGAAGCTACTATGACTTGAAGAGACACAATCTGGAAGGGTAAACCCTGTAGGGGCAAGCCAATATACCACAACTGCTTTGCCCCTCAGGACATTTGCCAATTCTAGGTGTCAGGAAGGAGGCTGAGGAAACAGACAAGCAGCCTTGGAACAGGACCAGAGCCACTATCCACAAGTAGAGAAACCAGCAGAGCTCGTGGTAATATCTCAGGACTGAAGAAAGAAAAATAGAGACAAGGGCCCAGGATTCCTGTGAAAAGAACTGAGTGTTTTCCCCTGAAGATATTTTACAAACTCCCAAAAATGCACAGGTCAGAAGGCTGAAACCAAGCAGAAAGCCTCCGACTAGCACAGCAGGTTTTTTCACCAATCCCATGTACTGGGAAGAAAAAGATTAAAGTTCAGGACACACCGTTGGGGAAGGGCCCCAGTGCTTAGCCAGAACTCCTGCAGGGTACTTCCAAAGAATACAGGCAAACCAAAAAGAGATGGAGCCTGACCAAAACCACACCCTTGCTATGGTGAGCTCAGACAGGATAAATGGAATCAGCCCCCATTCTATTTGCCTAGCAAATGGTGTGAGCTCTCTAGATATTATAAAATCATCTAGGGTCGCTACAATTTTTTTTATATACAATGCCCACTTTTCAATAAAAATTAAGTCATGCCAAAAGGAGCACCAAGGCTGGGCGCGGCGACTCACACCTGTAATCCCAACACTTTGGGAGGCCAAGCCAGGCAGATCACCTGAGGTCAGGAGTTCGAGACCAGCCTGACCAACATGGAGAAACCCTGTCTCTACTAAAACTACAAAATTGCCGGGCATGGTGGCACATGGCTGCAATCCCAGCTACTCGGAGGCTGAGGCAGGAGAATCGCTTAAACCCGGGAGGCAGAGGTTGCAGTGAGCCAAGATTGCACCATTCCACTCCAGCCTGGGCAACAAGAATAAAACTCCATCTCAAAAAAAAAAAGAAAAGAGTGTCAAAAGAAAAATCAGGTATCAGGAAGAGATCCATAGACAATATAGACATTGGGAACCATTAACTCATGGGTTTTAATAACTGTTCAAAAAAGTAGAAGGAGAAAATAAAGGGGAAAAATTAGAAAAACAGAATTTCACCAGAAGATTGCAATCTATTAAAAAAGTATCAAAAGTTCGAACACTGAGAAATATAGTAACTGAAATTAAGAACTTGGCCAGGCGCAGTGGCTCACACCTGTCTGTAATCCCAGCACTTTGGGAGGCTGGGGCGGGTGGATCACCTGAGGTCAGGAGTTCAAGACCAGCCTAGGCAACATGGTGAAATCCCGTCTCTACTAAAAATATAAAACTTAGCTGGGTATAAATGGCACATGCCTATAATCCCAGCTACTCCAGAGGCTAAGGCAGAAGAATCGCTTGAACCTGGGAGGCGGAAGTTACAGTGAGTCAAGATAGCACCATTGCACTCCAGCCTGCGCAACAAGAGCGAGACTCCATCTCAAAAAAAAAAAAAAGAAGGGTGTAATATTTTAATATTGGGCAAGACAGAGCAAAAAAAGAGAATGACTGATCCAAAAGCTATGCCATCAGAAAACATCTAGACTGAAGGCTGGAGGAGAAAGGAGAATAGAAAAATACAGATTTGTATTGAGTGCTAGCCTGAGAAAGAGTCTTGGCAAAACAGTGCTTAGGTATCCATTGGATGATATATGCAGAAATAAACACAGATGCCACCTATTTGACAATTATACAGGATTTATGTTACTTGATTTCCAAGTAACAAAGACAGCAAAATAATCAGAAAAATAATATTTAGACTCAATGAGAAAGACAAGAGAGATTCTTAACATACTGGGGATGAAGAACCTGATAATTCTTAGCTCATTCTCTATCGATCTCAAAGTTAAAATGATCAAGGGAGTGATCTGATTCAACGGATCCAGTTCTGCCCTATGGTAACTACAACTTCACAGACACAAATTTATAACTTTTTTTTTTTTTTTTTGATATGGAGTCTCATTCTGTCGCCCAGGCTGGAGTGCAGTGGCACGATCTCGGCTCACTGCAAGCTCCGCCTCCCGGGTTCACACCATTCTCCTGCCTCAATGTCCAGAGTAGCTGGGACTACAGGCGCCCGCCACCACGCCCGGCTGCTTTTTTTGTATTATTAGTAGAGACAGGGTTTCACCGTGTTAGCCAGGATGGTCTCGATCTCCTGACCTCATGATCCGACCGCCTCGGCCTCCCAAAGTGCTGGGATTACAGGCATGAGCCACCACGCCCGGCCTTATAACATGTTTTTTGATACCAATGTGAAAATTTTTAACATTTTTAAACCAACGTTTTATTATGAAAAATTTCAAATATACAGCAAAGTTGAAAGAACTTCACAGTGAACTCCCATATACTCACAATCTTGATTCCACTATTAACTTGCTTATTCATCCATCTTACTTTGTGATGCATTTCCAAGTAAACTGCAGAGATCAGTATACTTCCTGTTAAACACTTCAGCATGCATGCTCATTAATTAGATTTTTTTTCCCTTCTTGGTGAAAAATTTCATGCAATGAATAGGTGTGCATTTGCGGAGTTTGACAAATGCACACACCTGTGTAATCTAAATCCCTATCAAGATATGAAACATTACAATCACTCCTGAAAGGTTTCCCAAGCCCCTTTCCAGTCAATCCCTACCCTTATTTCCCTCTCTCAGAATAAGTGTTTGTTTGTTTGTTTAGAGATGGGGTCTCACTTTGTTGCCCAGGCTGTCCTGGAACTCCTGGCCTCGGGTTCTGAGGAGCTAGGTCTCTAGGCATACATAGCACAAGTGTTTTTGTTGTTGTTTGTTTGTTTTTGGGACAGACTCTCGCTCTGTCACCCAGGCTGGAGTGCAGTGGCATGATCTCAGCTGTCTGCAACCTCTGCCTCCTGGGCTCAAGCAATTCTCCTGCCTCAACCTCCCAAGTAGCTGGGATTACAAGCACACACCATTACACCTGGCTAATTTTTTTGTATTTTTAGTAGAGACAGGGTTTCGCCATGTTCGTCAGGCTAGTCTTGAACTCCTGACCTCAAGTGATCCACCCACCTCCGCCTCCCAAAGTGCTGGGATTACAGGCATGAGACACCACACCTGGCCACAAGTGTTATTTTTAACCCACGGCACTTTAATCTTCAAGTCTCCGGTGTGAAGAGTCAGTCTTAGAAAAGTAATGTTTAAAAGGGACAAATGGCCAGGCACGGTGGCTCATGGCTGTAATCCCAGCACTTTGGGAGGCCCTGGCGGGCAGATCACCTGAGGTCAGGAGTTCGAGACCAGCCTGACCAACATAGTGAAACCCCATCTCTACTAAATAAATACAAAATTAGCCGGGCATGGTGGCACATGCCTGTAATCCCAGCTACTCGGGAGGCTGAGGCAGGAGAATCACTTGAACCTGGGAGGCAGAGGTTGCTACAAGCTGAGATAGAACCATTGCACTCCAGCCTGGGCGACAAGAGTGAAACTCCAACTCAAAAAAAAAAAAGAGGGGGCCGGGCACGGTGGCTCAAGCCTGTAATCCCAGCACTTTGGGAGGCTGAGACGGGCAGATCACGAGGTCAGGAGATCGAGACCATCCTGGCTAACCCGGTGAAACCCCGTCTCTACTAAAAAATACAAAAAAACTAGCCGGGCGAGGTGGCGGGCGCCTGTAGTCCCAGCTACTCAGGAGGCTGAGGCAGGAGAATGGCATAAACCTGGGAGGCGGAGCTTGCAGTGAGCTGAGATCCGGCCACTGTACTCCAGCCTGGGTGACAGAGCGAGACTCTGTCTCAAAAAAAAAAAAAAAAAAAAGGCAGGGGGATAATTACAAAATAGTAAATGAAACCATATTCCTGAAGCTAAATTTAATACTTATATATAAAAAGTTGCGAAAAAAGTTGTATGTTACATCCTTAAATGCATATAAGCCATTTAAATGATCAATCTAATAGCTAATTTTCAATGAAATATTTAGTCCCAAAGAAGGCACACCAATTGATATGTTTAGCATAGGTGTTCTTGTTTCCTAAAATTCTATTTTTATGAATTCATGGAGACACAAAATATTCTAGGGAAGACTCCTGACCCTCAAATTGCAATTTATCTATAATTTATATTCCTTGAATATAAATTCAAGGCTTTCCTTGAAGGCTTTCCCTTCTGCATATAACCAAAGGGAATCCTTTCTTGGCAAGAATGGATTGCTGCCTCTGCTGTGAACTGTAGTTACCTGGCTCTAACTGGCAGCCAGATAATTTAACGTAAATTAGCAGATTATGTCTGTGCTCTGGTCCTAGAATATTATTTAAAAGATAGCAGATAAGAGTGGTAAATGATCAACTGGGTGTTTGTTGAAACTTCCTGGAGGGTTAATCTATTATTAATTTTTGAGACGAGCTATAGATGGGAAAAATGAGTCATTCTGATAAAAATGACAGTGCAGGACAATCAGTCAGCTTTAGACACTGCTCCGATATCAAGTACATGCCATGCCAGGAGCAGGGGCTCACGCCTGTAATCCCAACACTTTGGGAGGCAGAGATGGAAGGATTGCTTGAGCCCAGGAGTTTGAGAGCAGCCTGGGCAACATAGTGAGGCCCCATCTCTACAAAAAAATTTTTAAATTAGCCAGGCATGGTGGTACTACGTAACTGTAGTCTCAGCTACTCAGGAGGTTAAGGTGGGAGGATCACTTGAACCTGGGAGATCAAGGCTGCAGTGAGCCGCGATTGCCACACTGCACTCCAGCCTGACTGACAGAGTCTCACAAAAAAAATAAACAAAAAAACCCCACACACCAAAGCATGCTCTTCTGCAGTATATGGTAGAGTCCACATTTTCTTACAGGACTGAAAATCTGACAGTCACTTCGCCTCTAGATTACACTTTAACATTTTTAGTTAGTATATAAATCTGTTCATATAATGTAAGCTCAATTATGTTTTTGAAAAATTACACATACTCCCCCAAAATAAGAGCCAGAAGAAAAAGCACCAAAATGTTAACAGTGTGTTATCTTTGGGTTATGAGATTTTAGATTGTCTTTATTTTCCTTATGCTTTGCTGTATTTCCCAAATTTTATACACCAAATGTATTATTTTTATAATCCCAAATAAATTAAAGATACTGGGGAAAAAACAAAACCCTAGGCAGTGACTGACCTGTAATGATCCCCAAATGACTGATTTTATCACACTGTGATTATGAAGCTACAATGAATGAATGCCCTTTGTACCTGATTTATCCTCGCTGCCACTCAAAGGTACATATAACCTGATTCTCCCGGCAACAACACCCCTTGGCATCCCACTTACCCCTTGTCTGTAAAGAGGCCTCAGACAGTAATTCAACCATTTAAAAACTATGTCCCTTACAATTATGCTTTCTTACTCTCTTCAGAGTATTCTCACCTACTTTTTTTTTTTTTAACGTATTCACTGTAGTGTGCCTTATAAAAAGAATAGGTATGTTGAGTGTGCTGTTTCTATTTATACACAAACCTCTCACTCCCATCCAAAAGAAAATATCTCAGCCCGGGCAACTAAGTGAGAGCCTGTGTCTACAAAAAAAAAAAAAAAAAAAAAAAGTAACCAGGCATGGTGGCATGTGTCTGTAGTCCCAACTACTTAGGAGGCTGGGGCGGGAGGATCGCTTGGGCCCAGGAAGTCAAGGCTGCAGCGAGCTATGATCGCATCACTGCATTCCAGCCTGGGTGACAGAGCGAGACCCTGTCTCAGAAAACAAAACAAAACAAAAACAATAGAAAATATCTTGGTATCAGCCGGGCGCGGTGGCTCAAGCCTGTAATCCCAGCACTTTGGGAGGCCGAGACGGGCGGATCATGAGGTCAGGAGATCGAGACCATCCTGGCTAACACGGTGAAACCCTGTCTCTACTAAAAAATACAAAAACTAGCCGGGTGAGGTAGCGGGCGCCTGTAGTCCCAGCTACTCGGGAGGCTGAGGCAGGAGAATGGCGTAAACCCGGGAGGCGGAGCTTGCAGTGAGCTGAGATCTGGCCACTGCACTCCAGTCCGGGCGACAGAGTGAGACTCCGCCTCAAAAAAAAAAAAAAAAAGAAAATATCTTGGTATCACCATATCATCATCCAATGCCAACTTTATGAGAATTCCTGATGTAAACTGGTGAAAATCCTTGGAGTAACACCTAGACTGGAACTCAGTCCTAGCGCTGGCATTGCTTAGGAGGTTGAGGATATGCTTTAAACCTTTCCATGATTCTATTCTCCCATCTGTAAAACACAGAGGTAGGCCCAATAATTTTGAATATCCTTTCCACTGAAAACCTGTCACTTCGCCTTTAGACTACATTTAACATTTTTAGTTAGTATATAAAACTGTACATATAATGTAAGCTCAATTATGTTTTTGAAAAATTACACAATACCAAAAAAAACTTATCCAAAATGTTGCGATTCTTCAGATCCTGTTATATCTTACAGTCATGTGCTGCATAATGACGTTTCAGTCAATGACTAGCTGCATATCCAATAGCAATCCTCTAAGATTATAATACTGTATTTTTACTATAGCTTTTGTTTATATATATTTAGCTACACAAATATTTACTTGCCTACAGTATTCAGTACAGTAACATGCTGCACAGATTTGTTGCCTACAAATAATAGGCTATACCAGACCGCCAGGTTGTGTAATACGCTATACCATCTAGGTTGGTGTACGTTCACTCCATGATGTTTCCACAATGACAAAATTGCTTAACAACGCATTTCTCAGGATGTATTCCCATCCTTAGGCAACGTATGACTGTGTTTGTGAATTCATCTTGAAAATACATCTGAGATTATAATCTCCCCATAGGCAGAATAGCAATCACAGTAGCAGTAACACTGACTGGATACGCTTGCCACCACAGGGACTTTGCTAAGTTCTTCACTATCAGGTAGAAACTAGTATCAATTCCCATGAAGAAACTGAAGTTGGAACAGAAAGGTCTGGTAACTGGCCCAAAGTCACCAAACCAGTAAGTTGCAGCGCAGGGACAAAAGCTAAGAATTATGAGGCTCCACAGCTCACTGCAGTTTCTGTCTCCAAAGTGCAGGCTAATTCTCTGTCCTAAAGAACAGAACATAGTATCTCTACCTTGCTGAGTGTTTCTAAAGGCTCTAAGCTAATTGACTAAGGAAGCTCTCTACATCTGATTTCTAGGAGTCTAGGAATTCTGAGTATAAACATCTTCACTATTCATGGTTACATATCATCAAGAAACAAGCTTACTTTCACCACTACTTTTTTTTTCTTTTTTTTGTTATTATTATTACACTTTAAGTTCTAGGGTACATATTTAATACATTTTCCAAAAGCCTGCTGGCAGCAGTGCATGCTTATTATGCTCAGGTGATTAGCTGGGCCCCAGAAGTTCAGAGAGCAGTGCAAATGAGGTTAAGGTGCCAGTTTGACTCCAGGGCAGGTACACAGCTTTGCATAAAGAACAACTCTTTGCATAAGGGGTAGCCTCAGGGGAGGTTCCCCAATCCCAGAAAGCGATCTCACAAATGCCTACCCACAAACAGTTAATGAGGGGAACAAAGGCACAACAAAATTAATCTCTGCACCTAGAAAAGAACTCAAAGTGACAGCATGGACACCTCACTTTTGATAATTAGCCACCTCATTAGATTTACAAAAAATAACAGAAGCGAGATGACCTGATCAAATAAGCTAGCAGAAGTCTAAGCCACTCTTCCTTGAAAAGCAGACAGCTGTATATGTACTTCTTATTAACACCCGAATTTTCACATTCATTTCCAGAAAGAAGTTAGAAAAAGTATGTTCCTCATACTTCAAAGTGCCCCTTCTGTATAGAGAGACAATGTGTCTAGATGGGAAAAGAATGGGTTTACCTAGGCTTCACACCTACCTACCATCTCTTTGCGCATCTAACTTTCAAAAGTTATAGTTGGGAAAAGTGTAACTTCCTCTTCCTAAATCAAAAGCAAATCAAAGTCTGGGCATGGGGGCTCACACACGTAACCCCAGCACTTTGGGAGGGCAAGGTGGGAAGGTAGTAACCTTCCTCAAGTATGAGCCCAGGAATTTGAGACCAGACTAAGCAACACAGGGAGACCTCGTCCCTACAAAAAAATGTTTAAAAGTAGTTACTGGTCCTAGCTACTTGGGAGGGTGAGGTGGGAGGATCACTTGGGTCCAGGAGGTAAAGGTTGCAATGAGGTGTGATCACACCACTACACTCCAGCCTGGGTGACACAGCAAGGCCCTGCAGAGAAGAGGTGTGATCATGCCACTGCACTCCAGCCTCAGTGACATGTGACACAGCGAGGCCCTGCTGAGAAGGGAAAAGGAAAGGGAAAGGAAGGCAAGTTTGCTCTAACACAATTAATATACCTGGGAACAATACGAGCATAACCTGAATTCTGCCTTTGCATATGCACAATTTCATCCACAAGGAAAACCCAGAAAACTACATCCAGCTGGACAGACCGACACATACACACACAGACGAGCGTGCGCGCGCACGCACACACACACACACCCCTGAAGCATCTACCAGCACTCAGTTCACCAAGTGGGTGCCACACACATCTGATGTTAAACTCTCAGTGCCATTTCAGATAACCCTCCTTCCACCTCTTCACAATAACTCAAGCTGCAACCCTGCTGATGCTCACTTCCATGAACAAACCACAGGTTTACTTTTTCAAAGTGCCGTATTTACAGTATTCCTTAACTGTTTAATATGTGAACACCTGTGCTGTTTTCATTAGGTTCTTTTATTTTTGGTGATGAGTAACTAATACAGTTTTTGAATGTTGCACACCTAACTCCAATTTTTTCATAACCTCTATGGCTTTTATTGAACAATCTGGCATAGTGTGGTAATTTTTTTTTCTTGTTTTTTGGAGACAGACTTTTGCTCATGTTGCCCAGGCTGGAGTGCAGTGGCGCAATCACGGCTCACCACAACCTCTGCCTCCCGGGTTCAAGCGATTCTCCTGCCTCAGCCTCCTGAGTAGCTGGGATTACAGGTGTGCGCCACCATGCCTGGCTAACTTTGTATTTTTAGCAGAGATGGGGTTTCACCATGTTGGCCAGGCTGGTCTTGAACTTCCGACCTCAGATGATCCGCTCACCTTGGCCTCCCAAAGTGCTAGGATTACAGGCGTGAGCCACTGGGCCCGGCCAGTGTGGTAATTGTTAGAAATGCTTATGCCATGTTATAGCAGAACCATTTAATATAATCACCTTTGTAGAAAAGAATAACCTGTATGACATCAATGACATTCCCATTCTGTATATACAGACACCTTTCTAAAGGGTGGGGGTGGGAAAACAACACACTGAGTTTCAATCTAATCATTTCCAACAGCTCAGAAGCAAAGAAATAGCCTGAGTTTTCATTATGTCTAATGCTTGCATGTGGGAGCTTCCAAAGGGCTAGGGAAGCCTGGCTCAGCCTAGAGAATGCCACACAAAATTAACGACAGATTTAACTCCTTTACAGATGTAAAGGGCAAGCTGTGTCACACAGCTGTGTATGAAGAAACAAGAGAAATAATCACAGTAAATGTATATGGTTAACGTGACCAGGGCAGCCCAACTCTTTGGTCCTGCTCAACTGATTTGACCTATATCATAACAGACTCTCAATCATTGAAAGTTTACTCACTCTTGACAAACTAGAGACAAAATAACAATCTGGAGAAAAATAATCACTAAGTCCAAACAGGTTTCTGAGAAGAGCTTTACTTCTACTTTGTGTAATTCAATCAAAGAAAGCAAAAAACCAATTAGACACACTGTTGTAACATTTAATGAAATTTGAAATTCGTCTATTTAAATTTATTAATAGTAAAGGAATGAGATAAAATAGACTTGACATCAAATGGGCTAGAATTTCCCATGAAGTTTTCCACATTATTGGTAAAGACCGCAGGTATGTTTTCTTTATAGCTTTCAAGAATCCCTTGCCAGAAATAATCTTATATTAAGACACTGTATGTTTCACTATAGTGGGGGAAAAGAACTAGCCAGGAAAAGATCTTATAGCAAAAAGATTGTAAAAGATTATTCTAGCACAAACACAGAATTAAATTGCTGCCATCCTTTTTGTCACAGCCCAGCAATTCCTGAGGTGCAAAATTTTCAAATATCTGCGTGTATCACAGGAAGCAAGTGAAAACACTTGTGATGAAAGGGTTATGAATAAATTACTGTAATTTCCTTTTATCAAGTTGATTTAGTGGTTTAAAAATATTGTTCAACAGAACAAAGGTGGCAACATTTGTTAGATCCTAATTAAACATGACTCATTCTGGAATGTTTCTGATGACACAGCTTACATAAATAATCTACTGGGACGTCTACTCAAAATTCACAATGAAGAGTCGGTTTTTCACGTATACAATACAACCTGAAAATATAGCTTCAATCTATGCAGATGGTTTTACTATTTTAATTATACAGCTAATTAATAATACCAAAATTAGATCGATGTTGTTTAATTTGTGGCTACTGAGGAATGTTACTATCCACAAATCACAAAATCTGTGCCAAAATAAGTCTTCAAAGGGATATTGTTGCCTCCTTTCCCTTGTAAGCTCTGCAATGGGCTTTGGTCAAAGCTGACATAAACAGCTAAAGAAATCAGCAACACAGTCTCAGAAGACAAGGCCAGGGAAGCCAAAAGAACACAGGTGCTACACACCCAGGCAGTCGTTGTCTGCTCCCAGAGCACCTGACTTCAGCAGCCGCAGCACCTGCTCCTCAAGCGCAGTGGGGCCTTCGAGGGAGCACAGCCTGGAAGGTTTACCCTTCGCAGAGCTGCTTGTTCTTGGACTTCTGGCTCTACATTCTGAGGGTTCAAATGAAGGATGGGACAATGGGAAAGCTTAAATCCTCTGGGAACATCACTGCGATCAATGGCTTCAACCCTCCTCTACCACGTACCAGTTCACTGGAGTTGCTACCACTAAGTTTCCTTCTTTATCCGCCCATCTCTATTCCAGTGGAGCCCCGTGATAAAGGGAGGGATTCCAGTGGAGCCCCGTGATTAAGGGATGGCAAAGAGGAAGGGGACATGTCTTTTTTTTTTTTTTTTTTTTTAAACAGAAAAACACTCATTTAGATACCTGGTTTAGTAAGACATCTGAACAAATATGAAACCCAACTATGTAAAAGTTTTAAAAATCCAGGTTATGAATTAACCTAAACCTGTGCTTATATTCCATTCTGTTTAGAAGAAGGGGGATGGAATCCCTTTCACATTTATATTTTTCATGACAAGTCCATGGTCACATCAAAATTACTTTCGTCTTTAACACAGTTGAAATTATTAAATGTTACCTAGACCTGACCAAATCCCATTTCCTTAATGTTATATTCAGGACAGTGAAAAAAATACTGTTTTCTTTTAGCAAAGTCTGACTTTTAAGGCTCAGTTTTTTCCTGATTAAATAAACTGACCCTGCTTTTGAGGTTAAAAAATCACTTTTGTTCATGGGGTCCCATTATACTTTACTATTAAGTTTACTTTTATATGTTTGAAAATTTCCAGCCGGGCTCGGTGGCTCAT
The DNA here is from genome assembly GCF_007565055.1 of Rhinopithecus roxellana. Classification (NCBI taxonomy): domain Eukaryota; kingdom Metazoa; phylum Chordata; class Mammalia; order Primates; family Cercopithecidae; genus Rhinopithecus; species Rhinopithecus roxellana. The sequence continues at coordinate 123,233,157 of NC_044561.1, forward strand.
GCCTATAATGCCAGCTACTCGGGAGGCTGAGGTGGGCAGATTACCTGAAGTCAGGAGTTCGAGACCAGCCTGGCCAACATGGTGAAACCCTGTCTCTAGTAAAAACTACAAAAATTAGCCGGGCGTGGTGGCATACACCTGTAATCCCAGCTACTCGGGAGGCTGAGGCGGGAGAATCGCTTGAACCCAGGAAGTAGAGGTTGCAGTGAGCTGAGATGATGGCACTGCACTCCAGCCTGGGTGACAAAGCAAAACTCTATCTCAAAAAAAAAAAAAGAAAAGAAAAAAGAAAAAAGAAAATTTCCATAATAAAATGCAATTCTTAAGGAAAACATTGTTTTGAACATCAAGCCAACCCAAAAAGTAGCTCTTACCTAAAGTGAATTTTCCCTAGTGCCAAATGAAATGCAAATAAACCCCAATCTTCTAATTCACACCAATCTTAAGATTTCTAATACTTTAAACCAGAATGAAAAAGTCAGGTATGCCAAATTAACAATGGAAGAGAAAATTAATCCCACACCAAAGCCAAAACATTGAACTTCCTACCACTCTCACATTCAGACACACACAAGCATGAACCACACAATGAAGGATTCTAGTTGCCCCAACCAGACATCAATTGATGTGGGGTAGTAGCCTAGCTTTTTATTTTTTAAATCTCAGCAATAGAGGCAAGGTTATTTCCACCTTCCATCCAATAGTATGGAGCGCAAGACTAGCTGTTTATTAATAACACGCTCACTTTCCACACTAACCACATGGTTTTCCAATTTCACAAAGTAAATACTTCCTCATCCCTCTTTAGAAAAGATGAAACAACTTATCGTAGCCTAAGCAAAAACCACCTCTCAAACCAAAGACTGCGAGCAGACTCAAGACATAAAGGTATAGCTTTTCTCATAAATTTGAAACCAACAAGAAAGCCATTAACCTAAATATTTTTCTAATCAAAAATCAGAAATGATGCTGATAGAAACATATAAGAATTTCTATATCTACCCCAGTTAGAATGTACTGGGGTAGATGACAATGACAATCAGTACTGATTGCCTTCTTATTTTTATCAACTTTTTCATCTAGATTTCAGGTTTCAGTACGAGACAAACCATTCATACATTCATGATTAGCCATTTCAGAGCATTATTGTATACATACTGTATAAGACACAAAGTGCTTAATTGTAACTTAAAAGGTTAAAACCCATCTTGAATCCTACATGGGCAGAAAAATACCTCCCACTAGTCACCTGCCCACAAACCAGGCCCCATGTAACCATCAAGCATCTGACTGCATCAGACATGATTCATCTGAAACTGTGCTATGAATCACACAGTAGTCCTCCCCTATCTTCAAGGGATACGTTCTGGAATTCCCCAGTGGGTGCCTGAAATTGCAGGTAGTACCAAATCTAAATACATTGTTTTTTCCTATACATACACACCTATGGTAAAGTTTAACTTACAAATTAGGCACAGTAAAAGATGAACAACAATGTAAAAGGAAAATAAATTTGGGGACCCCAAACTCACTAAGTCAAAGAGAAAACTCAAGGTAGGAACCGCATCACGCAAACCTACCTCCCTCATAATCTGCCCAACAGGAAATTCCTTGTGGACCTCAAGATCCTTACCCTACAACGATTTGCTGAATTTCGCCCTGACAATGTAAACTGACAGCTTATCTTCACAGGTATGGGACAAAGCACAGAACTCAGTCATTCCTCTGCTCACCTGAGACAAATACATAATCTGATTGCTTCCTCTGCCCTGTTAAGTATATTTTATCTTATGTAAAAATGCAGATTTTCTGAGCTACAGATGAATGCATAAGGGACTATTCCTCCGCCGCCCCCACCCTTGCCCACCACCTGTGAATGGCTAACAAAGACTCAAAAGAATGCAACCATTTGCCTCTTATCTACCCACACCTTCTAGAAATTTCTTCCCCTTTAAATACTGAAGCCCTCAAAATCATCTTTGGAGAAAGGCACAGACCTTGGGCCTGGGTGTGTGCCCTTAACCTTGGTAAAATCAACTTCTAAAGAGATTTGAGACCCGTCTCAGATACTTTTTGGTTTGCAACAAATATAATAAAAAAATGGTTTTACAATTTGGTTTACAACAACAACAACAAAATGGAACAATTATAACAATAATAAAAGTAATTAAGTAAAATTAATTTTTCTGAGACAGTCTCACTCTGTTGCCCAGGCTGAAGTGATCACAGCTCACTGCTGCCTCAAACTCCCAGGATCATGCGATCCCAAGTAGCTGGGGCTACAGGCATGTACCACCACACCTGGCTAATTGTTATTTGTATTTCTGTAGAAACAAGTTTTCCCCCAGGTTGCCTAGGCTGGTCTCAAACTCCTGGACTTAAGCGATACTCCAGCCTCGGCCTCCAAAAATGCTGGGATTACAGGCATAAGCCACTACACCTGGCCATAATATTAAAATTTAAAACTATTACAAGTAATAAAAGTAAAATAAGCATCAGTTGAACACAAGCACTGTGACACCATGATGATGATGTGATAATCCAGACAACTACTAAATGTGTATACAGCGTGGATATGCAGGACAAAGGAATGACTCACATCCCAGGCAAGACAAAGGGGGACAGAGCAGGATGGTGAAAGATTTCATCACGCCACTCAGAATGGTGCGCAATTTAAAATTTGTGAATTATTTCTGGAATTTTCCATTTAATATTTTCAGACCTCAGTGAAACCGCAGAAAGCAAAACTCTGGATAAGGGGGTGACTACTGTATTCACTATTATTCCTGGCAATTAAGGAATGTTAACTCCAACTGAGAACACCAGATGAATTGGCCCTCAATTAAACACATCTGTCCAGAAATATAAAATTACCCAAAACTGAAAATTTACTAAAGTGAAGCCATGCTCTTTAGAAGACTTAAAGAATAACAGCAATACACTCTGCTTTGTTTATCACTGTACCCTTCAAGTCTAGCACACTGTAGGGGTGTTACAAAGAGAATAATGAATTTAGCTATAAGACAATAGCAAAATAGGCAAATGCGAAGACAAGTTCGTAATTTTTTCTCTTTTATCACAGGCACCAGAACATAAAAGTTTTCTAAGTACCCACCCTGTCTTTAATCACCATTTTTTTTTTTTTTTTTTTTTTTTTTTTTTGAAACGGAGTCTCGCTCTGTCACCCAGGCTGGAGTACAGTGGCCGGATCTCAGCTCACTGCAAGCTCCGCCTCCTGGGTTTACGCCATTCTCCTGCCTCAGCCTCCCAAGTAGCTGGGACTACAGGCGCCCGCCACCTCGCCCGGCTACTTTTTTGTATTTTTTAGTAGAGACGGGGTTTCACCGTGTTAGCCAGGATGGTCTCAATCTCCCGACCTCGTGATCCGCCCGTCTCGGGCTCCCAAAGTGCTGGGATTACAGGCTTGAGCCACCACGCCCGGCCTAATCACCATTTTTATCACTCACGTTTAGGTAAGTACATTTGCAGTTCAGCTGATACAAGAAAAAAATATGTATCAAATTGCCAAATTTTACTAATTCAGAGCTGTGGGAGGGAGTCCAGCAGCTTTTACATGTTAGATTTTTCTATTTCCTCATTTGTCAGCATTTGACATCATTTTCTGATGTTATAAAGGATAATAGAAAAAAAAATCCTGTGCACACATCACACCCCTCCTAGTCACCCAGGGACCATCTTGGCAGCCTGTTTCTCTTCACCACCTGCTACCCTGTGCCTGTGTTGTGGACGAGGAAGGCACAGGGAAACAGAATGTTCTGGTGAATAAAGCATTACTAATTTTCAAAGAATCAGAAGGCAAACGCAAACAAACAAACAAAAAAACCACTCACAATACCAAACTCAAAGTCATGCCTCATGGTCTTTATGGTAACTACTTAATACTAAACACCAAAACATAAATGGTGCTGGTTAATGGAGATTTGGGGCTAAGAAAATACCAAACAGGCTGGGCGTGGTGGCTCATGCCTGTAATCCCTGCACTTTGGGAAGCCGAGGCAGGTGGATCACCAGAAATCTGGTGTTCAAAACTGGCCTGACCAAAATGGTGAAACCCTGTCTCTACCAAAAATAAAAACATTAGCTGGGCGTGGTTGCACGCGCCTGTAACCCTAGCTATTCAGGAGGCTGAGACAGGAGAATCACTTGAACCTGGGAGGCAGAGGCTACAGTGAGCTGAGATCATGCCACTGCACTACAGCCTAGGGGACAGTAAGATTCTGCCTTTAAAAAAAAAAAAAAAAGACAGAAAGAAAATACCAAACAAAATTTACTTTTCCCTATCTTCAAAATTATCATGTCTTTTCATTCCTGTATGACAAAAAATAAATCTCGTGTCACCTGCTGAATCTGAATCTAAATATATAAATAAATAAAAAGAATAATAAATAAAGAACAGCATCAAACTTAAACATGTTAGGGCGAAAGAAACAAAAAAAACCCATGACTCCTGCTTTCTCAAAAATCACATCAGTAGCTTATTAAGACCTTCATGGGCAGAAAAAAGAATGGGCACACTGTAGGGAGCAAAAGGTAAGTGGTAATATTTACAAAGTAGTGTATTTTAAAAGCATAAACAAAAGAAAAAATAGGTAGATTGGGCCTCATTAAAAATTTGTGTGCATCAAAGGACACTAACAAAAGTGAAAAGACAACCCACAGAACAGAAAATGTTTATAAATCATGTATCTGATAAAGGTTTAATATTATTCAGAATCCGTAAAGAGCTCCTAACAGGCCGGGCATGGCAGCTCATGCCTGTAATCCCAGCACTCTGGGAGGCTGAGGTGGGAGGATGGCTTCAGCCCAGGAGTTTGAGACCGGCCTGGGCAGCATAGGGGGATCCCATCTCTACAAATAATTTAAAAATCAGCTGGGCTTGTTGGCACGCACTGGTGGTCTCAGCTGCTTGGGAGGCTGAGCCTGGGAGGTTGAGGCTGCAGTGAGCCATGGTCCAGCCACTGCATTCCAGTTCGAGCCACAGAGAGATCCTGTCTCAAAAACAAAAACAAAACTCCTAACAACTCAACAACAAAAAGACACCTAATTCAAGAATGAACAAAGGACCTGAATCACCATTTCTCCAAATGAAATATGCAAATGGTCATTCCTCATTAAAGAAATGCACATCAAAACCATCATGACTCATTTAAGGAAAAAAAAACCGCACACACACATTCAAGAAACACCATTTCACAACTGCCGGAGTGTCTATGAAAACAAACAAACAAACAAACAAAAAACATAAAAATGACAAATGTTGTGAGAGTTATTGCTTAACAAGAACACTTTCTGTTTAGGGTGCTAAAATATTTTGGAAATAAGAAATGTTGAAAAATAAAGCTGAGCCCAGACATGATGTCTCATGCCTGTAATCCTAGCTAGTTGGGAAGCTGAGGCAGGAGGATCACTTGAGCCTGGGATGTCCAGATCACACCATTACACTCCAGCCAAGGAGGCAGGCCAAGGCAAGAGGATAGCTTGAGTCCAGGAGTTCGAGACCAGCCTAGGCAACACAGGGAGACCCTGTCTCTACTATGAAGAAAAAAAAAGCATTGTAACATTTTTAAAAAGAAAACAATTAAAAATTAAACACCCAGCCAGGCACGGTGGCTCACACCTGTAATCCTGGCACTTTGGGAGGCTAAGGCAGGCAGATCACCTGAGGTCCGGAGTTTGAGACCAGTTCTGGCCAACATGGTGAAACCCCGTCTCTACTAAAACTACAAAAATTAGCCGGGCGTGGTGGCGTGTGCCTGTAGTCCCAGCTACTTGGGAGGCTGAGGCACAAGAATCGTTTGAACCCAGGAGGTGGAGGTTGCAGCGAGCTGTGACCGTGCCATGGCACTCCAGCATGGGCAACAGAGCGAGAGTCCATCTCAAGAAAACGAAAAACAAAACAAACAAAAAACCTAAAAAATAGTGATTACTGGCCAGGCGCAGTGGCTCATGCCTGTAATCTCAGCACTTTGGGAGGCCGAGGTGGGTAGAACATGAGATCAGGAGATCAAGACCATCCTGGCTAACATGGTGAAACCCCATCTCTACTAAAAATATAAAAAAATTAGCCGGGCGTGGTGGCGGTTGCCTGTAGTCCCAGCTATTGGAGAGGCTGAGGCAGGAGAAAGGCGTGAACCCCGGAGGCGGAGCTTGCAGTGAGCTGAGATCGCGCCACTGCACTCCAGCCTGGGCGAGACTCCGTCTCAAAAAAAAAAGTGATTACTGCATAACATTGTGAATGTAATTTATGCCACTAAACTGTACGCTTAATTACTTAAATTACCAAAATAGATACATAGCAAATTTTATATTTTACCACCACAAGAAGAAAAAAAGTACAAAGTAGATTTGGAAAAAATTCAGTCACTTCAAAATCAGGATTAATTAGTTCCTTTCCCCAGTAAATGCAGTCCAACAACCAAGAGGTTGGTCCGCCCAGACAATAGTTTCTTAACTTTCATTTCATTAAATATTTAAGTACATACAACATGCTGGGCATCATCCTAGGCACAAGAAAATTACAATCCAGAAAAATTCCTTCTCATGACTATATAGATTATGAGGATATGGATCAAATGAGTTTTTCTAAAAAAGTTAAAGGATTAAATGCTCTTATTTAAAACACACAGATTCAGCCGGGCATGGTGGCTCACGCCTGTAATCCCAACACTTTGGGAGGCCGAGGCAGGTGGATCACCTGAGGTCAGGAGTTCGAGACCAGTCTGGCGAACATGGCAAAGCCCCATCTCTACTAAAATAAATAAATAAATACCAAAAAAAAAAAAAAAAAAGCCAGGTGTCGTGGTACTCGCCTGTAATCCCAGCTACTCGGGAGGCTGAGGCAGGAGTATCACATGAACTCAGGAAGCAGGGGATGCAGTGAGCCCTGATTGCACCACTGCACTCCAGCCTGGGCAACTGAGTGAGACTCCATCTCAGAAAAAAAAAAAAAAAAAAAAACAGATTCAAAATAACTGTATCATGAATCCTAAAGCCAGTCTACTATCATTTTTGGTCTATCTGGTTTGACTTCCTTAGGTTGGCAATTCTGTCATTTTTCTGAACAGGAATAAAACATTTTTTTCCTTTTTCAATTACATAAGCGAGACATAACACAGTATTTAGGAAAACACTATATTATGACCTTCACCAGCCAAGTCTACCAATCAGCAAATACATACATCCTGATCATGAATACAATTTAGGCTTGGTTCCTGAAAGTAGAACTTAAAATGGGATAATGAGCAGCTCTGTGAGGAAAAAATAACCCTGTCTCTCCCTCTTTCCAAGCTTATGACTGTTCAACAAGGAGAATTAAGAAGGTTTAAATGTCAATTATCCATACTTTTAGGACTACTTGGGAGGGGGTGGAAAAAGTTACCTCTCTACTGATATTTTAATATCCTATAACTTTTTAAGAAAAATAATAAACAGTTGCGCTCACTAGCATACCCTGGACCCACTGACATGTAAAAACATGACACTGCTATCTTACAACCTACTCTTTCCGTTATCCGATACTCCACAATATTTTTCATCTTCATAATTAGGCCCCTAACCGCCTAAGAGAACTGTTCATAATTGATGACAGTAACTAAGGTGCCTCAGAAACAATGACCAGGTTCGCTTCTGGCTGCTGCAAAGTACCTGGATAGCTCTGTCACCTGCAAAGGCACAGGAACAATACCCAGGGTCTAATAATTGCTTACTCAAACTAACAAAAGGAGAGGAAAAAAAGGAGGAATTGGAGACGGGGCAGCACTGTAAATTATTTAACGTGATTCCCATGCTTGGGAAAACACTGAATTCATGCAACCAGCAGGGGCCGGAATGCTCCTCAGTATAAAGGGCACCATAAAAAAAGAATTAGGGGATCCAAATGTAATATTCATTTTCATTTAACATCTAACTACCTAGAGGATTGAGGTAATGAGTCTGGGGCTCTATGTAACACTTAAAAGCTGAAGTGTGAAGCCAGAGGAAAGGACTGGCTTAGCAGATCAAAATGTAAAAGGATTAGCCCACAGGACAAAAAATGGTACAAAAGGAAAAAATGGTCTTAACATCCCAAAGATATTTCCAAAAATTCTTTTTGATTTTCTTTTCTCTGACCAAGACAGCACAAATTTCCCCCCGCTTCCTTAGTGACAATGATTTCAAAGATAGATTTCCGTGTAGAGACACCAAGTCTGGAGTTCCCAGGCTGATGTCCAAAAGTAATGGCACTGCACATTGGGGACCTTGCCATTCACCCCAAAGACTGAAACTATAAAGTCTGAAGATTACACACAAGCATGTCACCATTCTCACCACAGCACTCTGGGGAGGAGATGAAGTCAATGGGAAATCAAACTTTAAAAGACAGTGTCTTTACTTGACAAAATTATTCCTTCTTTACTTCAAAGGTTCAATTTACGCATGCTCAGAATCATGAAACTTTAGATCTGAAAGGGACCCTAGAATCTGCACAATAGTCCAGTCTCCTCAGTTCACAAAAAACAGGAATAAAAATTCATACCTAGTTATTGGTAAAGTCAGACAGGAGCCCAAACCTAACTCTCAGTTTAATACGAGCATGAGACCAAGAGGGCACCTCCTACAGTTATAAATAAGAATCATATGGCCGGGCACAGTGGCTCACACCTGTGATCCCAGCACTTTGGAAGGCCAAGGCAGATGGATCACCTGAGGTCAGGAGTTAAGAGACCATCCTGGCCAACATGGTGAAACCCTATCTCAACTAAAAATACAAAAAAAAAAAAATTAGCTGGGCATGGTGGCAGGCGCCTGTAATCCCAGCTACTTGGGAGGCTGAAGCAGGAGAGTCGCTTGAAACCAGGAGGCGGAGGCTGCAGTGAGCCAAGATCGCACCACTGCACTCTCTAGCCTTGGCAACAAGAGCGAGCGAAACTCCGTCTCAAAAGAAAAAAAAAAAAAACCATAAACCTAAGGACCTTTGTGTCAAGCTCTGTGCTAAGCCCTTTCACGTGCATATTCTACTTAATTCTCACAAGTACCCTGAGAAAGGTAGTATCCTCTATTTCAAAACAAAATGAATCTGCCACTCCGAGCTGATCTGAACCTAGATCTCTTTTCAACCATATTGTATGTGCTTCAAGAATATCATTTTTTTTTTTTTTTTTTTTTTTGAGACGGAGTCTCGCTCTGTCGCCCAGGCTGGAGTGCAGTGGCTGGATCCCAGCTCACGGCAAGCTCCGCCTCCCGGGTTCACGCCATTCTCCTGCCTCAGCCTCCCGAGTAGCTGGGACTACAGGCACCCGCCACCTCGCCTGGCTAATTTTTTGTATTTTTTAGTAGAGATGGGGTTTCACCGTGTTAGCCAGGATGGTCTCGATCTCCTGACCTCGTGATCCGTCCGTCTCGGCCTCCCAAAGTGCTGGGATTACAGGCTTGAGCCACCGCGCCCAGCAAGAATATCTTAATAATTCTCAACTTTGGGCAAGTTAATGACTCAACTTGACTTATATGATCATCTATAAAATGAGAGATGTAGCCAGCCACGGTGGCTCATGCCAGTAATCCCAGCACTTTGGGAGGCTGAGGCGGGCAGATCACCTAAGATCAGGAGTTCGAGACTAGCCTGACCAACATGGAGAAACCCCGTCTCTACTAAAAATATAAAATTAGCCGGGCGTGGTGGTGCATGCCTGTAATCCCAGCTACTAGGGAGGCTGAGGCAGGAGAATCGCTTGAACCTGGGAGGTGGAGGTTGCGGTGAGCCGAGATCGCGCCATTGCACTCCAGCCTGGGCAACAAGAGCAAAACTCCATCTCAAAAATAAATAAATTAATTAATTAAATAAATAAAATGAGAGATGTAGTCAAAAGTTTAGAATTCAAAGATCTCCCATAACTGATAACATGACACTCAAATGCTGGGTACCTCGGTAGCTCCAAGATTTTAAGTGGATCTTAAAATCCCATTAATTTTTCCTCATGATTTTCTACAAAACATAGCTCCTGTGTAAAGGCAAGCATACCTTTATTGACTACTACCAGAAAGTGAAGAACAGCTGTCCTTTTCCCGACAGTGCACACAGGCCTGCCTCTTCTCTTCAGCCCACACCCAACCTGCTTGCTTACGATTATCTGTTATCTTGGCCAATGGTAACCTCCCTTTTTCTCTATTTTTTTGACAGGCCTCAGCAGCATTACATTGCTCACTTCTTATGTGCTAAGGTTTTTCTTTGCCTTATGTGATTAGATGTGCCCAACATACTTCTAAGATCTAAAAAGCAGCAAAATTTAGGGAAGCAAGAAGTCAGCTGTATTCCGGCCTTCTGCTACTTTGGAATTTCTACTCTCAGAGAGCTCTAAAGAGGCATGGCAACACAGAGCCCCTCTTTCCTGGTGATTATGCACGGTTCCCACTGGCCTATTCAGCTGGAGCGGGGGAGTCGATGCTGGAACAGAATTATCTGCCGGCTCCAGGTATCCTGGAACAGTAATTAATACTGTTCGAATGGCTGAGACTATCCAAAACCAACATATTTCTACTACTAAAGAAAATTTCAACTCCAAATCCAAGACGTGGCTTCCAATATAGCAAAATCTCCACAAAGAGAACATAAAACATCACCAAAGTCCCGGTCAAAAGTGGTGCTGTTTACTTCTGTAACATCAACCTGTTCTCCAAATATGGCTTTCTCCTAAGAAGAATGGATAACACTATACTCATATATGTGCACGAGAGTGCATGTGTTGCTGGGCGCGGTGGCTCAAGCCCGTAATCCCAGCACTTTGGGAGGCCGAGACGGGCAGATCACGAGGTCAGAAGATCAAGACCATCCTGGCTAACCCGGTGAAACCCCCGTCTCTACTAAAAAATACAAAAAACTAGCCGGGCGAGGTGGCGGGCACCTGTAGTCCCAGCTACTCAGGAGACTGAGGCAGAAGAATGGCGTAAACCCGGGAGGCGGAGCTTGCAGTGAGCTGAGATCGCTGCCACTGCACTCCAGCCTGGGTGACAGAGTGAGACTCCCTCTCAAAAAAAAAATAAAAAAGAGTGCATGTGGATTAGGAGGGAAAAAAAGGTGTCCTTAACAGGATAAGGCTCTTCAATTTTCTAAAATGAAGTAACCCACATTTCCCCATATGTATTTTGTTCTAAAAATCTCAAAAACTGAGTGTGCTGAGGGATTCAGAGGGCTTTTTCATGTCAGGGAAAAAAAAAGGTTATTTTCAGACTATACTTGACTGGGGGAAATCTGAAATTTTCCTGTGGTTATTAGGAAAAGTTGTATTTGATTATATAAAACATGTATCTTCTCTAAAATCGTTTTTGTTTGTTTGGAGACAGGTTCTCACTCTGGGTGCCCAGACTCAATGCAGTGGTGCAATCATGGCTCATCGCAGCCTCGACCTCCCAGGCTCAGGTGATCTTCCCACCTCAGCCTCCCGAGTAGCTGGGATTACAGGCATGCATCACATCCAACTAATTTTTTGTATTTTTAGTAGAGACAGGATTTCACTATGTTGCCCAGGATCATCTTGAAGTCCGGGACACAAGGAATCCACCCATCTTGGCTTCCCAGAGTGCTGGGATTACAGGCATGAGCCACCTTGCCCAGTCTTTTTTTTTTTTTTTTTTTTTTGTCTAAAATCTTAGGAATGGCTGGGCACAGTGGCTCACACCTGTAATCCCAGCACTTTGGGAGGCTGAGGTGGGCGTATCATCTGAGGTCAGGAGTTCAAGACCAGTCTGCTTGGTCAACATGGCAAAACCCCATCTCTACTAAAAATACAAAAAAAATTAGCTGGGCATGGTGGTGGGTGCCCATAATCCCATCTACTTGGGAGGCTGAGGCAGGAAGATCGCTTGAACCAGGAGGTGGAGGTTGCAGTGAGCCAAGATCATGCCACTGCACTCCAGTCTGGGTGACAGAACCAGACTTTGTCTCAAAAAATAATAAAATAAAAATAAAAATAAATTAAAATCTTAGGACCAATGTTTATATAGAATGTAAATGAATTATCAACTTTTTATATATAAAAGCATCTTACTAGCTTTATTGAGGTATGATTTCTTAAAAATTCACTAAAAGATTGACTAAGATGCAGTTCTAGTTTTTCAAATGGCTTTGGGTTTTTTTGAAAGTATCAGGCCATTGAAATCAAGTGACTTGCTCACGGTCATTTGGTCGAAAGAGGTAAGATTAGAATTACTGGCTCCTGCCTTCCAAAAGCCAGCCATAAATCAAACTTCTCTTGGAACTAAGCAGGCCAAAAATGTCAAAATCATTCCCCATCTTCTTTCTTCAGTAATCAAGGAAAGAGAAAAATTAGTTTAAATGTAGAACAGAATTTCAATTAATAAAATGTCATCGGCCAGGCATGATGGCTCACGTCTGTAATCGGAGCACTATGGGAGGCCGAGGCAGGTAGATCACGAGGTCAGGAGTTCGAGTCCAGCCTGACCAACATGGTGAAACCCCATCTCTACTAAAAATACAAAAATGAGCTGGGTGTGGTGGTGGGCACCTACAATCCCAGCAACTCAGGAGGCTGAGGCAGGAGAATTGCTTGAACCCAGGAGGTGGAGGTTGCAGTGAGCTGAGACTGCGCCACTGCACTTTAGCCTGGACAACAGAGCGAGACTCCATCTAAAAAAAAAAAAAAACTCATCAATGCATAAACAATTACCCCTAACCATGCAGAGGCACCTCTCTTGAAACCGGTAACTGTTTTAACAATTTGCTAAGGTCAGTAATCTCTACACAACTTTGCCATATGATGATACCATAAACTTATTAAGATTTTAAATCAGCACTTCATATGTATACTTTGTTTTTTTTTTTTTTGAGACGGAGTCTCGCTCTGTGGCCCGCACTGGAGTGCAGTGGCCGGATCTCAGCTCACTGCAAGCTCCGCCTCCCGGGTTCACGCCATTCTCCTGCCTCAGCCTCCCGAGTAGCTGGGACTACAGGCGCCCGCCACCAGGCCCGGCTAATTTTTTGTATTTTTTAGTAGAGACGAGGTTTCACCGTGTTAGCCAGGATGGTCTCGATCTCCTGACCTCGTGATCCACCCGTCTCGTCCTCCCAAAGTGCTGGGATTACAGGCTTGAGCCACTGCGCCCGACCATGTATACTTATAAATAGCTCGCTTCTGTTATCTTTTGAAAGATCTGATCGGACTGGAGTATGGAAGTACTCTGAGCTCTCAGATTTTTTTTAAGTTAGCGAGTCATAAATAAGTTCAAAAGTTTTCTGCAGAACCCTGAAGGGAACAGGGATATTTCAACATTGCAAATAAAACAAGTGATTAAATAAATGAGAATCATGAAGGCTAGGGGATAGAGGGCTGAAGAGAAGGGGCATCACATTTTTCTGCAACATTATTACCTTGCTCTTTATCAAATCTACCACTTTCTCTCTTTCACTCTCTCACTTTCTGTCCCAACCTTCTCCTTTTAAATTGCCGACATAAAACACTACTTCCAAAATTAACAATACAAATACAACTCAAGGCCAGGCACGGTGGCTCACGCCTATAATCCTAGCACTTTGGGAGAATGAGGTGGGTGAATCACCTGAGGTCAGGAGTTTGAGACAAGCCTGGCCAACATGGTAAAACCCCATCTCTACTAAAAATACAAATATTGGCCGGTGGTGGCAAACGCCTATAATCTCAGCTACTCGGGAGGCTGAAGCAGGAGAATCACTTGAACCTGGAGGGCAGAGGTTGCAGTGAGCCAAAATCACGCCACTTCACTCCAGCCTGGGCAAAAGAGCGAAACTCCGTCTTAAAAAAAAAAAATCCCAACGAAGCCATACTTTTAAAACATTAAATGGATCAAATGGGATTATTATGGCTGAGGGCACTTTATATTTTTTGCAAACACACTATTAATAGTCTTGTTTAGTAATTTTCCTCATATCCCATTTTCTAGGTGAGATGGTATCCCATTTCACAGATGACTCTCAAGTCCAAGAAAAGTTTCCTTAGCTCTTAGAATACAGGTCACCCATATTAAGTGGCATGAGATCTCAAAAATACTAAGTTAATGGTTAGGCTAAAATGTTGGCTGGGTTACAGTATACATGGACAATTCAAAACATTTATAGCTACATGATTTTTCTTATTTCAAATTCAAGTCTACTATTTCTGAATATAATTGTAATATATTCTTGGAGTGAAGATATCTCTAGCCCTTGAGCACAACGTAGCCACAGGGTATAAAAAGCAAATCAAAAGCAAGCACTGGAAAAAGTTAAACCTAGAAGGAAACACAAGTCCAACACTTTCCACTGTGCCAGAAAGCAGAATTGTCATTGGGAAATTTATTAAAGTGAACTACATGAAACTGCTGATAGGCAACTCTTTTGACCTGCAAAAAACAGAAATTTCATATGGCTCAACCTAATGTTATTTTTATTTATTTATTTATTTTTGAGACAGAGTCTCACTCTATTGCCCAGACAGGAGTGCAGTGGTGCGATCTCAGCTCACAGCAACCTCTGCCACCTGGGTTCAAGCGATTCTCCTGCCTCAGCCTCCTGAGTAGCTGGGATTACAGACACCTGCCACCACACCCAGCTAATTTTTGTATTTTTAGTAGTGACGGGGTTTCACCATCTTGGACAGGCTGGTCTTGACTCCTGACCTCATGATCCACCCACTTCAGCCTCCCAAAGTGCTGGGATTACAGGCGTGAACCACTGCGCCCAGCAAACCTAATATTATTTTCTAAGCGCATTTTAATAATTGTTCAAATAAGGTCTTCATATCCCAAGGAACACAAACCAATCTTTTATTTCACCAGATCGCCTTAACCTTGAAAAAATTTGCCACCCCACTGTCCAAAGCTAGACATTCGAAAAATTTAATTTCAACAGAGCTTGTACATTATAGTGAGATCCTGTCTCTACAAAAAAACTGTTTCAAAGTTAGCCAGGCAGGGTGGTATGTACCTGTAGTACCACCTACTCAGGAGGCTGAAGCAGGAGGATCGCTTGTGCCCGAGATCAAGGCTGCAGTAAGCTATGAATATCACTGCACTCCAGCCTGGGCAACAGAGCGAGACTCTGTATCAAAAAAAAAAAAAAAATCATTAGTAGGAAGGACAAACAGCTAAATGTAACTACTCCACATCCCTTTTTTATTGTTCCCCTTTCC
Organism: Rhinopithecus roxellana; assembly: GCF_007565055.1. Taxonomy (NCBI): domain Eukaryota; kingdom Metazoa; phylum Chordata; class Mammalia; order Primates; family Cercopithecidae; genus Rhinopithecus; species Rhinopithecus roxellana. The sequence goes on from NC_044561.1 coordinate 123,248,312, forward strand.
TACGAACAAAATTTCCATCCTAAGTAGAAGTCCCCTTCAGAAGACTTACATTCAAAGAGATACAGTACTAATGAAAATGTAACTGCTCTGCCTCTTTTTCAGCTATCAGTGATATAAGATTCTAGGCATGGCAGTAGCTCATCGCTTTACACAGGGGTTCCACTGACCTAAAAATCTACTGTTGAGGAATCTTAATTAAATTGATAAGTTCCATTTCTGCTGGAGAATCTGGCTTCTAACCTTTCTATCAAAAGGGTGATTACCATCACAGTAGATATAGTTTTCCATTTAGATATAGTTGATTTATGGACTCAGACCAGAAGTACCTGTCACTTTCACAAAAGGAGAAAAAAAGGCTTATGGCTCTAAGACTGCCTCTAGGTCCAAATCCCATCTTTTCACACCCATTTTTATTAAAGTCTAATAGCCAACATGCTAATGAACTCTTTTCTCAGTTAATTCCACTAATTAGTTATCTGCTCTTGTTCTGCCAGAATCGCAACCCTTTTACAATCTACTCATCAAATCCATCAGGCCACATATTATACCTTCCTAGAGGGACACTTTCCCCTATGACACTTTGTAAACAGGGCAATCTGATGCTGCCTGTTCTATCTTTCCAGATCTAGTTGATAGTTCAAAACATCAACATTAACCACGAGTAAAATATGCTTTAAAAAATAATCAGGAGACGATCTCCTGCTCTATCTGGAAATTTCTCTATTCAGCTAGTTCTGTGTTGACAGGTCAACAGAGAATAGCACTAGTTATTGCTACAATCCTAAAAGGCATTTCCCTAAAGCTAAACCATCAACCCTTTCCTAAAAGCCATATAATCCAACATGTTTCTAGCAGAATTTACTCTTCCTGCCCCTGCCCCAACAGCATCTTCTGATCATTTTTCACCATAAACTGAGGTTTCCTCATAGTGATGCCAAGTCAGGCAAACACATTCCTTAAGCCTTCCACCTAACTCCCTTCTTCCTCGAAGTTACATGTAATAGCTGCATTTACTTATTTTTAAAACTCTTCAAGCATCAGGTACAGTGGTGAGTGCTTTTAAAGAACAAGTATCTACTCCCATCCTTAACACCGTATGAGATTGGGCTCATATTCCCATTTTACAGAGGAGAAAAGCTAAGGCTTAGTAACCTGCCCAAGGTCATACAGGGCAGAGAATGGAATGCAAGTCTGACCTCTGTGTCCTCCGCTCTTAACCATCATGCTGTCTTTCCTTCTGATCTCTTCCTGTCCTAAATGGTGCCCTGTGGTCTTATAAAAGACTATGCTTGGGGCGGGCGGGGGAGGGGTGGCAGGGTCAGTCTCTCCAGAGACTGCCTTTCCTTTAAAGGATAAGACTTTGAAAAGAAGGAGTACCCATTACATCTTTCCTCCATGCTCTCCCTTCTCACCTGGTACCATTTCCCAAAGGCCCCAGCCATAACCCCTTCTCTAGGGCCAATTTAAACTTCCCCTTTGTCCCCAGAGCAGGCACTATCCAATACTGAAGAACCACTATCCACCCGCAAGGCTAGGAGAGGGCAGAAGTGGAAGAAAGAACACAGACAGCACCCCTTCCCCAGGTCTTCAGTTGAGAAAGAAGCTGTGGCTGAAAGGCTGGGGGACTGGGGGCAAAAGTAACAAGGATGTGCCCTTGTGGATACGCGAGGTAGGGGCAGGGGGAGATGGGGAAGAGGCATGGGACGCTCAGGGGGTTAGCAGGAGACTGAATGGGGGTGGACCTCTGTAAGGAGAAAGGTGGTGCCACCGGGCAGGCAGAGAGATCAGGCCATTGAAGAAGTGAACGTGAGTTACGGAGGACCTGGAGGTGGATGTAATGGGGGAAGTGGTGGAAAAAAGGGGAGGGAGGGGGCTCACGGCAGCAGGAAACGATGGAGTCACGGGGAGTGGGGGAGGACGGATGGGAGCCAGAAGGTGGGGCGGCCTGAGACCCGGGCAAATGGGCTCGGCAAGGAGCGGGCGCGCCGCGGGGGCTTGGGGTGCGGGGAATGCCGGGAATGGGGGTTCCAGGAGACCCCGGGGAGGGGAAGGTGAAGCGGGAGTTCTCGAGCAGAGGAGCGGGACGTGGGAGTTCCAGCGAGGCAAGAGCGGGAAGAGGGTCCCGGAGCAAGGGGCGGGCGTGAAGGCACCGTCCGGTTCGCGAGGGCGGCGTTATGAGGGGCGGGGTGGGCCAGAGGCTGGCGCGGGAGAGGAGTCCCGGGAGCCCGTTGGGGTGTGGAGGGCAGGAATGTCCTGGGGTCCCCGAGAGCCGGGCCAGGACTCCAGAGTCTTCGGAGGACCAGGTTGGAGGCCGCCTCCCGGCCGGGGCCCCCAGGAAGGGGCGGGGATTCCCCGGGTCCCTCAAGGCCAGAGAGGCAGCCGACGGGGTCCCAAACCCCCTTCCTACCTATGCCGGGCGCCACATAGACGAAGTAGAGCAGCGAGGACGAGAGAGAAAAGAAGAAGAGCGCGGCGAGCAGCGAGCGGCGCGGCAGCCGCAGCAGCCCCCGGCGGGCGCGCATGCTGCAGCCGGGCGGCCGCTCGAGAGCCGGGCCGGGCCTGCTCCCGCCGCTCCCCGTCCGCCGCCTCCTGGGCCGCCGCCGCCACCGCCTGGGCCTCGGCCACCGCCTCCCGGGCCTCGCGGGCCGCCACTCGCCGCCGCCGCCGCCTCGCCGCTCCCAGCCGCCGGCCGCCGCGGGCCGGGCCACATGAAGCGGGTGGGGGCCAGAGCGGCCCCGAGCGGGCGCAGCGGCGGGGGCGGGGCGGGGCGCACGCGCGGGGGGCGGGGCCAGCGCCGCCGGGCACCGTCGCAAAAGACCCGCGCGCTTGCGCTCGCTGCCGACCCTCGCCCGGCCCCCACTGCAGCCCGCATGGAATATCGCCAAATGGCGACAGCCCCTCTCCCAGTGCGGCCACCGCCCAGGCTTACGGGGAACGTCTCCCAAGTGCTCCGCGCTCGCTCGCCCCCATCTCGGGGGCCAAGGGACCATCTACAAAGTCTGACTCGTCTCGTTTGCCCACTGCAGCAGAAGAGTGGGGATTGAAAGGCTTGGGGATTCGGCCTGGTATACACCCTCATTCATTCATTCATTTATTCAATTCACCATTTATTTATTGAATGCCAGATACAGTTGTTGGCGCTGGGCATGCTACAGAGAAAAAAACGATCAAAATCTGTCTTCTTGAAACTTAAATTATGTGAGAGGTAAAAGAAACAAATCAACTAGTAATATCAGGTACTGGTAACACATATGAATACGATAAAACAGGAGGATGTATTGCAGGCAGACTGGAGTGGTGAAGAAAGGCCTCACTGAGCAGTGACACGAGCTGAGACATAAAAGGGTGAGAAAGCGCCAGCTTTTTAGAATAACCTGGGGAAAAAGCAGTCATACCAGGGGGAACAGCAGGTGCAAAGGCCCTGAGGTAGGAAAAGGGCTGATCTGCCCCCGAGTTGAATCCAAGGCCAACATGAATAAAATCCAGTGAAGTAGTAGGGGAAGTAGGGATGAACTTGGAGCTCTAGTTAGGGTCCACATCCTACTGTATCAGAAATAGCATAATGATAACAATTGTCAATGTCTCTAGACTTCTGCTGAGAAACATGGACTTTACTAATGCCATGAAATTCTCCCACTAGTCTTGAGATGTGTGTTGTTATTATTGCTATTGTACAAGTGAGGAAACTGAGGTTTCTGGATGGAAAGGCAATTCACCCAAGCCTTGCATTAAGGGCTCAAATCAAAACTAGCCTGTCTCCCATGTCAGGCCCTTGACCTCTAGGTTGTAACTGTCTCAGCAGTCTGTGTGGCCTCTAATTCTTATCCTGCAGATAAATCGGTATCCTATCCCCACCACCTGGGTGTGGGACCATATCCAAAAAAATGCTTTCAGATCAGCATCAGCTCAAAGGACCTCAGAAGGCAATGAACAGTCCTAGAAATTTATGGCAAGAAGCAGTAGCTTCAAGGAGCTGGACTGAGGAGGCCAGTGTCCCCGGTGTAGACACATCTGAAACTAGGGTACTATCTTGAAATGCTGGAAGCAGTAGGGAGGGGAGAGGACTTTGCAGAGATTCTATGAGGATCAAAAATAATCCTGATTTATATTCCTAAAGTGATTTCTACTTTTTACAGTGTTTCTTTGATCCTTTAAGTGGGGAGTCTAGAGCCACACTGCCCAGGTTCTCTGACTCCCAGCTTTTCCATTGTTAGCTGTGTGACTTGTGTTAGAGTTAACACAGGTTAAACTCTCTGTGCCTCAGTAAAATGGAGGAGGTTATTAGCAACCTCATCAGGTTGTTGTGAGAATTTAAGTAATACACGCAAAGTGCACGTAGTAAGTGCACTTAGCTGTCACCTAATTCAGTACCCCTGGGGAATGGTATGGTGGAAGAGAAGAGGCTTAAACAACAAAAAAGGAAAGCAGAGAATTTTGACTCAGATAGATGTGAGTTCAAATCTCGGCTTGGCCTCTCCTGGCTGTGTGACTCTGGAAAGTCACTTACCTCTCTGAGCTTCTCTATTCATCACCTGTGAACCAGACCCAGTGCTGCCCACCCCACAGGGATGTGATGTGGATTAGATGAAATAGTGCAGGTAAGGCCCTGGACAAGAAATCCCAGACTAGCCGGAATCATCTAACTTACAAATACTTTGTTGGCCCACACAATGGCCCCTCCCAACCCTCATATCTATGAAACATTTTCAAACATATAGAAAAGTTGAAAGAATAGTAGAAGCATCATCCACACACTCCCCACCTGGATTTGATCATTCTTATCATTTTTCCACATGTATGTATCTATATTCATATGTTGAAAATTTTTATTTTTTGCTAAATATTAAAGGTAGGCCGGGCAATTATGCCTGTAATCCTAGCACTTTGGGAGGCAAAGGCGGACGGATTGCTTGAGCTCAGGAGTTTGAGACCAGTCTGGCCAACATGGCAAAACCCCATTTCCACAAAAAATACAAAATAATTAGCTGGGCATGATGGCGTGTGCCTATAGTCCCAGCTACTTGAGAGGCTGAGGTGGGAGGATATCTTAAATCCAGGAGGTGGAGGTTGCAGTGAGCCAAGATAGCGCCACTACACTCCAGCCTGGGAGACACAGCGACACCCTGACTCAAAAAACAAGAAACAGCCGGGCGCGGTGGCTCAAGCCTGTAATCCCAGCACTTTGGGAGGCCGAGACGGGCGGATCACGAGGTCAGGAGATCGAGACCATCCTGGCTAACACGGTGAAACCCCGTCTCTACTAAAAACTACAAAAAACTAGCCGGGCGAGGTAGTGGCGCCTGTAGTCCCAGCTACCCGGGAGGCTGAGGCAGGAGAATAGCGTGAACCCGGGAGGCGGAGCTTGCAGTGAGCTGAGATCCGGCCATAGCACTCCAGCCCGGGTGACAGAGCGAGACTCCGTCTCAAAAAAAAAAAAAAATACAAGAAACAAAGTAAGTTGCTGCCTTACTGTGCTTCATGCCTTAACGCTTCAGTAGCAAATCCTAAGGAAAATTACGTTATCCTTCAAAACCACAATAATATTAAGAGAATTAACAATTATATCGTAACATTCTGTAATATCCAGTCTATTCTGGACAGAGAAAGAGAAACCTTCCTACATCTAAACTATGTACCAATGATCAATCTCTACTTCTGACCTATCTAAAATAATAAGGCATCAAAACAAATTGGTTATGTTTTAGGCCAGGTACAGTGAGTGGCTCACGCCTGTAATCCCACCACTTTGAGAGGCTGAGGCAGGCAGATCACTTGAGGTCAGGAGTTTGAGACTAGCCTGGCCAACATCATGAAACCCCATCTCTACTAAAAAATACAAAAATTAGCTGGGCTTGGTGGTATGTGCCTGTATTCCCAGCTACTCGGGAGGCTGCGGCAGGAGGATTGCTTGAAACTGGGAGGCAGAGGCAGAGGTTGCAGTGAACCGAGATCGTGCCATTGCACACCAGCCTGTTGTCCAGCCTGGACAACAGAGTGAGACTCCATCTCAAAAAAAAAAAAAAGCAAAATACAAAAATTTTGCACAAAAATTAGGCACAAGAATCGCTTGAACCCTGGAGGTGGAGGTTGCAATGAGCTGAGATCACACCACTGCACTCCAGCCTGGGCAACAGAGCAAGACTCCATCTCAAAAATAAATAAATAAACAAACTGGTTATGGGTTTTTTTTTGTTTGTTGTTTTTGTTTTTCAAATGGAGTTTCGCTCTTGTTGCCCAGGCTGGAGTGTAATGGCACAATCTTCGCTCACAGCAACCTTCACCTCCCAGGTTCAAGCGATTCTCCTGCCTCAGCCTCCCAAGTAGCTGGGATTACAGGCAAGCACCACCACGTCCAGCTAATTTTGCATTTTTAGTGGAGACAGGGTTTCACCATGTTGGTCAGGCTGGTCTCGAACTCCCGACCTCAGGTGATCCACCTGCCTCGATCTCCCAAAGTGCTGGGATTACAGGCATGAGCCACCACGTCCAGCCATTTATGTTTTTAGATGGAAGAAAAAGAAAGATGTCAGGGGATCCAGGCATCCCTACCTCAAACTCCTTCCTCCACACCCCTTTTTCATCTCCAAGTTAGGTTTCCAACTCACTAAAGCATGCATTCATTATGTATTCATTTAACTATTCAGTTCCTCAGACAAATCAGTGTATTCTAATCTCTACTCAAATGTTACCTTCTCAAAAAGACCTTTCCTCTAAAGTAGCTTTCCGCTCCCCATCCCAGCACTCTCTATCCATATCCTTCCTCAGCCTAATTTTTCTCCATAGCACTTTTTATCCCCCTGACATTCTACTATACATGTACAGATTTACTTGTTCATTTTCATCTCCCAGATCAGAACATAAACTTCACAAAAGCAGAGATTTGGTTTCACTCTCTGCTGTATCCTTGCACCTAGTGCAGTGCTCAGCAGCCAGTGGGCGCTGAATAATTGTTGAAGGATGACAGGTGTGCAGTGAGTGTGTGCTGGGCATGGCAGATGCAAAGATGACTAAGACATTCTTGCAGCCTAGTGACATATGACCAACAGGAAAGTGACTAACTGGGCGACACTGTCATAAGGGCAGGACTCAGCATGGCTGGCAGTAGGGAAAGGTGTCTTGTGAGATTCTAGATGGTCTTTGAAGGGACATTGAGACAGGTTTGCTCAAGGGGCATTGAGAAGAGGCCTGCCTGGTTGGAGCAGTTAGTCCTGCCAAGGAAAAGAAAGAGGTGAGGGGTGAGGCTGGAGGAGTGAGGCCTGACCCTGTGGCTCAACATGGGCCCTAAAATCAGACACATCTAGCCACCAGTCTTCCTTCCTCCCTGCCCTCACTCTGTCATCTTGGCAAGTAACTTCACCTATCGGAGACTCCATTTCAGCATCTGTAAAATGGAGATCAGACAGTTCCTTCTTTCTAGGATCGTGCACAGATTACAAATAGTATCTCTATAAAGTGCCTGATATGTAGGAAGTGCTCAATCCATGGGAGCCATCACTATTCTTAACTTTTTCCTGTGAGCCATACAGAGCCCTTGAAGGTTTTAGCGCAGGGGAGTGGCCTAAAGAAAGGGAGGTCCTTGGTGAAATCTCAGGAGAGCACAAGTGGGGCCTCTTGTGCTTGTCAGCACCCAATTGCAGGCTGGCTGAAATCAAACACATAAAGAAAACAATACAGCAGGGCGTAGTGGCTCAAGCCTGTAACCCCAGCACTTTGGAAGGCTGAGATGGGCGGATCACCTGAAGTCAAGAGTTCGAGACCAGCCTGGCCAACATGGTGAAACCCCATATCTACTAAAAATACAAAAATTAGCCAGGCATGGTGGCGGGCACCTGTAATTCTAGCTACTCAGGAGGCTGAGACAGAGAATTGCTTGAATCTGGGAGGCACAGTTTGCAGTGAGCCGAGATCGTGCCACTGTACTCCAGCATGGACAACAAAGAGCAAAACTCCATCTTGAGAAAAAAAATAAGAATAAAAAAGAGCCAGGATATCCTTCCCCCTACTTTTCCTTCTATCAAATAACCATCAATGTTCTTCAGAGCAGCCGCCAACCAACTGAGTTCTAGAATGAGGAGGAGATGCTCCCGACTCCATTTGGCCAATAATGACATGTAGCATGAGCAATAAATAAAGCCTCTGAGATACAGGGTTTTTTGTTTTTTTTTTTTTTTAGACAAGTCTTGCTCTGTTGCCCAGCCTGGAGTACAGTGGCATGATCTCGGCTCATTGCAACCTCTGCCTCCTGAGTTCAAGTGATTTTCCTGCCTCAGACTCCCAAGTAGCTGGGACTACAGGCGTGCACCACCATGCTCAGCTAATTATTGTATTTTTAGTAGAGACAGGGTTTCACCATCTTGGCCATGCTGGTCTCCAACTCCTGACCTCGAGTGATCCGCCCACCTCGGCCACCCAAAGTGCTAGGATTATAGGCATAAGCCACCGCACCAGGCCAGGGGCTATTTTTTTTTTTTTTTTTTTTTTTTTTTTTTGAGACGGAGTCTCGCTCTGTTGCCCAGGCTGGAGTGCAGTGGCCGGATCTTAGCTCACTGCAAGCTCCGCCTCCCGGGTTTATGCCATTCTCCTGCCTCAGCCTCCCAAGTAGCTGGGACTACAGGCGCCTGCCACCTCGCCCAGCTAGTTTTTTTTTGTATTTTTTAGTAGAGACGGGGTTTCACCATGTTAGCCAGGATGGTCTCGATCTCCTGACCTCATGATCCGCCCGTCTCGGCCTCCCAAAGTGCTGGGATTACAGGCTTGAGCCACCGCGCCTGGCCCAGGGGCTATTTTTAATACAGAAAACCTGGCCTACCCTTACTTATCATAAATATACTCTTCTGCAACTTGCTTTCTCCTGACATTATTTTTATAAGATATTTCCATAATGATACATGTAGCTCAAGTTTATTCATTTTCACTGCTGTGTAATATTTCATCATATAACTTGGCCTCACCTTTTAAAATCCTTTTTCCTAATGATGTCTATTTAAGTTTGTTCCAATTTTTTCCTCATACTGGTCCATAAATCCTTAGCCACGATTCAAATTGTAGGAAACCTAAAAATGGAAGGCTTTTTATAATTTATTTAGCAGCAAGATCTGACCTGATTTGAACTTCTTTAGTGGCAAAACCTGACCTGAATAGACAGAAAGCTATTTATAATCATTATGCCACTTAATGTGAATATTCATGTGTTCCACTAAGGAAATATTTAGATTTTTTTTTTTTTTTTTTTTGAGTCAGGGTCTCCCTCTGTCACCCAGGCTGGGGTGCAGTGGTGCGATCACAGCTCACTGCAGCATCAACCTCCTGGGCTCAATCGATCCTCCTGCCTCAGCCTCCTGAGTAGCTGGGACTACAGGCGTGGGCTACCACACCGAGTTTAGATTTTTGCTTACAGGTTGAACCAGTCCTCTCAAGGGGTATGATAGGAGATTTCATGAACGCACCATACTATCTTTCAAAATTCTGAGAATTTCTAAAATTCAAAACACGTTTAGCTCCGAGGGCATTGGATAAGAGATGGTGGACTGGCACAAACATGACTGCAATGTATGTGTGTGGCAGAATGTATTTTCCAAAGATGTCCTCAACAATATTTCGTGTCCTCATGCTTTTCTAGAACTTGCTGTAATTCCCCTTCCTGTGAATCTGGGTGGGATTGTGAATCATCCATAACCAGTAAAAAGATGAAAATGGCCAGGCATGATGGCTCATGCCTGTAATCCCAGCACTTTGGGAGGCTGAGGCAGGCCGATCATTTGAAGTCAGGAGTTCAAGACCAGCCTGGCTGGCATGGCGAAACCCTATCTCTACTAAAAATACAAAAATTAGCCCAAGCGTGGTGGTGCATGCCTGTAATCCCAGCTACTCGGGAGGCTGAGGTGGGATAATAACTTGAAGCTGGCAGGTAGAGGTGGCAGTGAGCCGAGATTCTGAGATTGCCCCGCTGCACTCCAGCCTGGGCGACAGAGCGAGTGAGACTCTGTCTCCAAAAAAAAAAAAAAAAAAAAAAAAAGATGGAAACAATGCTGCACAATTTGTGAGGCAATGCAACTTCTTTCTTGATCATTGGGACACTCACCTTTGGAGCCTGGAACCCCCATGCTGTGAAGAAGCCCAGGTCAAGTGGAGAGGCCACAAACAGATGCTATGGTCATGACAGAGGTTCCAGATGACAGCCAGCATCAGCCACCAAGCATTTCAGAGAACAAGGCTTTAGATGTCCCAACTCCCAGCTGTCAAGTCGTCCTAACCCTTTAAATCTTCCTGTCTAAAGACCCAGACAAGCTGTCCCACTGTGCCCTTTCCAAAACGATGAGCATGATAAAATGGTTATTGTTTTACACCACTAAATTTGGGATGATTTGTTATGTAGCAGCAGTAGTAACTGGAGCAACACACTCTTTTTTTTTTTTTTGAGAAGGAGTCTCTTTTTGTTACCCAGGCTGAAGTACAGTGGCGCGACCTCGGCTCACTGCAACCCCTGCCTCTTGGGTTCAAGCGATTCTCCTGCCTCAGCCTCCCAAGTAGCTGGGAATACAGGTGCATGCCACAATGCCCAGCTAGTTTTTGTATTTTTAGTAGAGACGGGGTTTCATCATGTTGTCCAGGCTGGCCTCGAACTCCTGACCTCAACTGATTCCCCCCACCCCTCTGCCTCAGCCTCCCAAAGTGCTGGACAAAGAGCCACCACAATCGGCTGCAACATGCATCTATATGTAATTTGTGCATGGGGCAAAAATGTCTCCAGGGTACATGGTTTACAAGAGAGGATTTGATGAACAGGTGAGGTATGCAAATCTTCTACTTTTCTATTTTCCAAATTTTCTCCAAAATGGTTGTAGCAATTTATACTCCCAGCAGCAGTGAAGGAGGGCTTCCTTTATTTCCTGCTTCACCCACCGTTACTGTGATCAGAATTTTCCAAGGTTTGGTCCTTCTGCCACCAATCCCCTCTGAGGAGACAGAGTAAGATAAGAGTTAGCAAAGGCCTCCAAGAGCTTTGATTCTGTACAGGACTATGTCTTTGCTGTTAAAAAAAAAAAAAAACTGACTCATAGCCAGATGTGGTGGCGTGAGCCTCTAGTCCCACCTACTCGGGAGGCTGAGACAGGAGGATGGCTTGAGTCCAAGAGTTCTGCGTTGTAGTGCACTATGTCAATTGGATGTCTGCACTAAGTTCGGTATCAATACAGCGACCTCCCAGGACCAGGGGACCACCAGGTTGTCTAAGGAGGGATGAACCAGGCCAGGTTGGAAATGGAGCAGGTCAGAACTCCAGTGTTGATTAGTAGTAGGATCGCGCCTGTGAATAGCCACTGTACTCCAGCCTGGGCAACATAATGAGACCCTGCCTCTAAAATAATTAAAACATTAAAATAAAATAGGCCAGGCATGGTGGCTCACACCTGCAATCCCAGCACTTTGGGAGGCCAAGGCGGGCAGATCACCGGAGGCCAGGAGTTCAAGACCAGCTTGGCCAACGTGGTGAAACTCTGTCTCCATTAAAAATTCAAAAATTAGCAGGGCATGGTGGCTGGCGCCTGTAATTCCAGCTACTTGGGAGGCTGAGGCAGAGGTTGCAATGAGCCGAGATCACACCATTGCACTCTAGCCTGGGCGACAAGAGTGAAACTCTATCTCAAATAATAATAATAATAATAATAATAATAATAATAAAACTGACATATCCCTTTTCTAAATTCTCCTCAGTCTTTCCCATCCTGGAGAGGAAGGCCTAAGGCATGACAAGATTGCTCCTAGTATTGCCTGATATAACTCATTCTCTCATTCAACAGATATTAGTATTTATCAAGTACTGGCCCTGCCTCTAAAATAATTAAAAAATTAAAATAAAATAGGCCAGGCATGGTGGCTCACACCTGTAATCCCAGCACTTTGGGAGGCTGAGGCAGGCAGATCACTTGAGGTCAGGAGTTTGAGACCAGCCTGGCCTACATGGTGAAATCTCATCTCTACTGAAAAAAAAAAAAAAAAAAAATTAGCCAGGTATAGTGGCGGGTGCCTGTACTTCCAGGTACTTGGGAGGCTGAGGCACGGAAATCACTTGAACCCAGGAGGTAGAGGTTGCACTGAGCCAAGATCGCCCCATTGCATTCCAGCCTGAGCAATAGAGAAAACTCTGTCTCAAAAAAAGAAAATAATAATAATGTTTATCAAGTACCGAACTAGATACCAGACATTTTTCTAGATGCTAAGAGAAAATTATGATGATGATGATGATATCACCACCATCTAGGGACCAGGTATTTATTGAACTTTTTAGTCACCCAACATCCTTTCACCTGACTTCTGAAACAGCCGGATTTCCTTCTCTCCTTGTTTTCAGTCTATGTGGTTCTCTGAGGTTGTTAACTCCATTTCCATCTCCAGACATGATATGAACCAGCCTGGCTGGTCAGAATATTATATTCCTTTTGCAACAATGATTGGTTCAGGGCTGAGCAGACCAGCCAGAGCCAATGATACTAAATGTCCAGCTTTCTTTGTGCCTTTGGAGAAGCCAACTTTCTCTTTCATGCTAGACATAGACATGACAGGTTGTGAGGCCACAGCAATGGCAACTGTTTTATCAACATGTGGAACCTGAGAATGAAATGAGCATATGAACAGACTCTGATACAAACAGCAAAGAGAAATTGAGTACTAATGATATAGTTTGAGTCTTGAATTCACCTAGCCTTGACCTGCCTTTCTTTCCTTCCCCAGCTTTGTATCTTCTGAGGTTTTTAGAAGTGTGTTTTGTTTTGATTTTAATTGAATCATAGCACACATACAGAAAAATACACATTGTAGGCCGGGCGCGGTGGCTCAAGCCTGTAATCCCAGCACTTTGGGAGGCCGAGACGAGCGGATCACGAGGTCAGGAGATCGAGACCATCATGGCGAACATGGCTGAAACCCCGTCTCTACTAAAAAATACAAAAAAAAAAACTAGCCGGGCGAGGTGGCGGGCACCTGTAGTCCCAGCCACTTGGGAGGCTGAGGCAGGAGAATGGCGTGAACCCGGGAGGCGGAGCCTTGCAGTGAGCTGAGATCCGGCCACTGCACTCCAGCCTGGGCGACAGAGCGAGACTCCGTCTCAAAAAAAAAAAAAAAAGAAAGAAAAAAAAATACACATTGTAACAAAAGTACAGTTTGCTAAATTTTTACAAACGGAATATACCATTTAACCAACACTCACATCAAGAAATAAGGACATTATATGAATGTATATGTATATGATATGTGTATGCGTATGACGTACACGGTCTCCAATTTATGATAGTTTGACTTACCGATTTTTTGATTTCATGATGGTGAGAAAGTGATACATGTTCAGTAGAAATTGGACTTCAAGAAGGCTGGGCACAGTGGCTCATGCCTGTAATCTCAGTATTTTTGCAGGCCGAGGCAGGTGGATCACTTGAGGTCAGGAGTTCAAAACCAGCCTGGTCAACATGGTGAAGCCCCATCTCTACTGAAAATACAAAAAATTTGCCAGGCATGGTGGTGTGCACCTGTAATCCTAGCTACTTGGGAGGCTGAGGCAGGAGAATAGCTTGAATCCAGGAGGCGGAGGTAGCTGTGAGCCGAGATTGCAGCACTGTACTCCAGCCTGGGTGACAGAACAAGACTCCAAGAAAAGAAAGAAAGAGAGAGAGAGAGAGAGAGAGAGAGAGAGAGAGAGAGAGAAGAAGAAGAAGAAGAAGAAGAAGAAGAAGAAGAAGAAGAAGGAGGAGGAGGAGGAGGAGGAGGAGGAGGAGGAGGAGGAGGAGGAGGAGGAGGAGGAGGAGGAGGAGGAGGAAGGAAGGAAGGAAGGAAGGAAGGAAGGAAGGAAGGAAGGAAGGAAGGAAGGAAGGAAGGAAGGAAGGAAGGAAGGAGAAAAAAAGAAACTGGACTTCAAGTACCTATACAACCATTCTGTTTTTCAGTTTCAGTACAGTATTCAATAAATGACATGAGATATTCAACACTTCATTATAAAATAGGCATTGTGTTAATTTTATCCAACTTTAGGCTAATATAAGTGTTCCGAGCACATTTAAGGTGGACTAGTCTAAACTAAGATGTTTGGTAGGTTAGATGGATTAAATGCCTTCTCAATTTACGGTCTTTTCAGTTCACAGTGGGTTTAGCAGGAGGTCGCCCCTCTGTATGTTGAGGAGCATCTGTGCTGTTATGTCTGGTTTCTTTTGCTCACCATGTTTGTGAGATTCATGAATACCGATGAGTGAGATTGTAAAACCGTTCATTTTAATTGCTGAATAGTATCCCGTTGTGTGAATACATCATAGTTTACTTTCCAGTTAACTGCTGTCATCTGGCATTTGGATAGTTTCTAGTTAGAGGATACTAGGAATAAAGTGCTATAAGCTCCATGGGACAGTGGCTCTCAGGCTTGTGAAATACTCTCTTGATGTAGTGTATTAGTCAGGCATAGCTGGGGGCTCACATGATATCAGCAGCCTTAGTTTCTCTCAATGTCTTAGTTCTGCTTCCCTCTGAGTTGGTTTTGTCAGATTCATGTGTTCCTCATGACCAGCTCATTCCCAGCTGCTCCAGGCTTCCATTCCCCAGCCAAGTCACTTAGCCAAAAAAAGAAATTTTATAATAAAGTCTCATTGGTCTGGCTTCATTCACATGTTCCTCCCTGAACCGATCCCTGTGACTAAAGGGATGGAGTGTGCTGATTGGACAGAAGTGGTCACATGTCCACTCCCCAACCCGCCCGGCCCCTGGAGCCAGGAAGCAAGATCAGCTTCCTGTGAACCACATGGCTGATGTGGGGAGGGGTGGTTCCCCGAGGGGAAATCAAAGTGCAATTATTCAAGTGGAATTGTTGCTGGGCAGGCAAAAACAACAGATATTTATGGACCACACCAAGTTTTTTTTCAATGCCTTCATGCCTTTAGGTGCTCTGTTTCTGCGCACGAGGAAATACTTGTTCTCTTTCTCCTCATCCTCTAAGACCCAGCGTAAATATCTTTCCCATCCTGAAACCTCCCAGAAGTTTTGGACTTGATTCTGGATGGGTGTTCTTTTTTTTTTTTTTTAAAGACAGAGTCTCGCTCTGTTGCCCAGGCTGAAGTGCAGTGGCACGATATATCTTGGCTCACTGCAAGCTCCGCCTCCCGGGTTCAAGTGATTCTCCTGCCTCAGCCTCCCGAGTAGCTGGGATTACAGGTGCCCACCACCACGTCCAGCTAATTTTTTGCATTTTTACTAGATACAGGATTTCACCATGTCGGCTAGGCCAGTCTCAAACTTCTGACCTCAGGTGATCCTCCCACCTTGGCCTCCCAAAGTGCTGGGATTAGAAAGGCCTTAGCCACCACGCCCAACCTGGATGGATGTCCTTAACCTCCATTTACTTTCCTTCTGTTGGAAGAGGCTCAAAAGCTTAAAACAGCATTCTGCAGGCTCTCTTGCAGCTAGGACAGTGGGAAGTTAAGTTCTGTCAGATTCATTTGCATGAGATCTGGAGGGTGGGAGAGAGGGAGAGGTTATCTTCCTGGAGCTGTGTCAGCTAAGGGAGCAGTTCTGGCAGGTGGGAGGAGCGTGTACAGTGGAGTCCACTGTGCAGTCCCCACTTAGGAGGGTGTGAGGCAGTAGGATGGAGGCCATGCTGGTGGCAGGGACAGCAGCAGTTTGGTAACCTTGGGAGTAAGGACTTGCCGGAGAAAGCTTGAAATCAAAAGCCTGAAATGGCCCCTGACTTCTACTCTTCCAGACCTCCTGATGATTTTGTAAGCACCTATATCCCTGTATTAGATCTTTTTAAAATTTATTATTTATTTATTTTTAAAAATTATAGACACAGAGTCTTATACTGTTGCCCAGGCTGGTCTCAAACTCCTGGCCTCAAGCAATCCTCCCACCTGGACCTCCTAAAACACTGGGATTACAGGTGTGAACAACTGTTCAGCCTCAAAATTCTTTTTGGGGCCAGGTGCAGTTGTTCCCACGTGTAATCCCAGCACTTTGGGAGGCCAAGGTGGGTAGATCACTTGAGGCCAGGAGTTTGAGACCAGCCTGGCCAACATTGTAAAACCCCATCTCTACTAAAAATACAAAAATTAGCCAGGCGTGGTGGCCCATGCCTGTAATCCCAGCTACTCAGCAGGCTGAAGAAGGAGAATCGCTTGAAATTGGGAGGTGGAGGTTGCAGTGAGTCAAGATCATGCCACTGCACTCCAGCCTGGGCAACAGAGAGAAACTGTGTCTCAAAAAAATACAATAAAATAAAAGATTTAAAAAAAAAAAAAAATAAAAAGCACTTGAATAGCACTTACCCTGTGTCAGGCACTAGTCTAAGCACTTTATTAAAAATTTACGGAGCAGGCATGGTGGCTCATGCCTGTAATCCCAACCCCTTGGGAGGGCAAGGCAGGCAGATCACTTGAGGTCAGGAGTTCAAGACCAGCCGAAACAACATGGTGAAACCCCATCTCTACTAAAAATACAAAAATTAGTTGAGCATGTGGTGTGTGCCTGAAATCCCAGCTACTTGGGAGGCTGAGGAAGGAGAATAGCTTGAACCCGGGAGCTGGAGGTTGCAGTGAGCTGAGATCGCACCACTGCAATCTAGCCTGCGCAACAAGAGTGAAACTCCATCACAAAAAAAAAAAAAAAAAAAATTTACAACCTGGCATGGTGGTTCACACCTGTAATCCTAGCACTTTGGCAGGCCGAGGTGGGCAGATACCCTGAGGTCTGGAGTTCAAGACCAGCTTGTCCTACATGGTGAAAATCCACCTCTACTAAAAATATAAAAATTAGTTGGGTGTGGTGGTGCACACCTGTAGTCCCAGCTACTCCAGAGGCTGAGGCAGGAGAATTGCTTGAATCCAGGAGGTGCATGTTGCAGTGAGCCAAGATCCCGCCACTGCACTCCAGCCTGGGGGACAGAGTGAGACTTTGTCTCAAAAAAAAAAATTTACTTAATCGGCTGGGTGTGGTGGCTCCCGCCTGTAATCCCTACACTTTGGGAGGTCAAAGGGGACAGATCACTTGAATTCAGGAGTTCAAGACCAGCCTGGCCAACATAGCCAAATTTCATCTCTACTAAAAATACAAAAAATTAGCTGGGCCGTGGTGGCATGCGCCTGTAGTCCCAGCTACTCGGGAAGCTGAGGCAGGAGAATGGCTTCAACCTGGGAGGCAGAGGTTGCAGTGAGCCCAGATCGCTCCATTGCACTCCATCCTGGGTGACCAGCAAGACCCTGTCTCAAAACAAAACAATACAAACCACTGAACAAACAAAACCCTTAATCTTTACAACAACATCTTGAGGCAAGTACTACTTACCTCAGAGGAGGTAATCTGGTTCTGCAAAAAGGTTCTGCAAACATTCAACGATTTTATACATGGACAGATGTTCTGCAAATGGTTCAAAATCTACTTTGCAGATGAGGAAATCAAAGTCTAGAAGGATTAAGAAATTAATCCAAGGTCACACAACTAGTTTCTTATAAACTATGTAAGGTTATGGGTAGATTTCATAATGCCATGGGGAATGCTGTTGATGGCAAGGACTGTCCTTAAAGGGAAGCACTGTCTTTTTTTCATCTTTGCACCCTAGTGCCTAAATCAGCACCCTAAGCACTTGATTGGTGTTTGGTAAATATTGGTTGAATGAATGAATGACACTATTTATGAATTCAAGTGAGTCTGCTGTGAAAAGAAAAAAAAAACTAAAGATTAAAAATAAATTCAGAGTATATTTTCCCACTAGAGCACAGGTAAGCAAAGTTATTTTATTAAGAGGCAGATAGTAATTTTTTTTTTTTGAGACAGTCTCACTCTATCACCCAGCATGATCACTGCAGCCTGGACCTCTTAGGCTCAAGTGATCCTCCCATCTTAGCCTCCCGAGTAGCTGGGACACAGACTTACAACACTACGCCTGGCAAAGATTTTAATTTTTTTCTGTAGAAACAAGGTGTCATTATATTACCCAGGCTGGTCTCAAACTCCTGGGCTCAAGTGATCCTCCCACCTTAGCCTCCCAAAGGGCTGGCATTAGACTAAGTATTTTTTTTTTTTTTTTGAGATGGAGTCTTGCTCTGTTGCCCAGGCTGGAGTGCCGTGGCTTGATCTCAGTCCACTGCAGCCTCCACCTTGGGGGTTCAAGCAATTTTCCTGCCTCAGCCTCCCGAGTAGCTGGGACCACAGGCACGTGCCACCACACCCAGCTAATTTTCATATTTTTGGTAGAGATGGGGTTTCACCATTTTGGCTAGGGTGGTCTCAAACTCCTGGCCTCAAATAATCTGCCTGTCTCAGCCTCCCAAAGTGCTGAGATTACAGGCGTGAGCCACTGTGGTTGGCCAATATAGTAAATAGTTTTTATTTTACTGGCTATACAATCTTTGGCACAGCCAATTAATTCTGCTATTCTATCACAAAGGCAGCCATAGCCACTATGTAAACAAAGGGGCGTGTTTCTGTTCCAATAAAACTTTATTTACAAAGACAAGCAGCAGACCAGATTTGGCTCATGGATTGCACTTTGCTGACCTTGCCCTACAGGATGAGTTTTAGTATATCAAAAGATTTATGATAGCTTACTGTACTTAGTAAAATCATTTTTTTGCTTTGTTTTGAAAAAATTATTTTATTTTATTTTATTTTATTATTTTGTTTGAGATTGAGTCTCACTTTGTCTCCCAGGTTGGAGTGCAGTGGCTCGAACTTGGCTCACTGCAACCTTAGCCTGCCGGGTTCAAGTGATTCTCCTGCCTCAGCCTCCCGAGTAACTGGGATTACAGGTGTGTGCCACCACGCCTGGCTAACTTTTGTACTTTTGGTAGAGACGGGCTTGGCCTCCCAAAGTGCTGGGATTACAGGCGTGAGCCACCGCACCCGGCCAACAGTTCACAATTCTATATACAAGAAGAAAAACTTATTTGTTCTAACACCCTGAAGTTCTGTACACAGGAAGTACTCTGTAAACATTTATGATTTCATTGCTGTGAATAGGCTTTATAAATATTACATAATTCTAATAGAAATGGGCTGTATAGAACTTCTTGATTTTATGCTTTTGTACACAGTTGGTGATTCTATAGCTGAAGATCACTCTTCAAACAATTAATGATTCTACCTAAAGGAGGGTACAGGGTTCCCTGAACCTACCTAGAACAAAGGGTGCTCTGTAAAGATTCCGTAATACTAAACATAGGGAACTCTCCCTGCTGTTAATGACAATACGGATAGAAGGGTATTCGGTAAATATTCCTTGATTTCACGGCCCAGTGAGGTGGTTTATGCCTGTAATCCCAGCCCTTTGGGAGGTCGAGGTGGATGGATCGCCTGAGCTCAGGAGTTTGAGACTAGCCTGGGCAACATGGTGAAACCCTATCTCTAATAAAATACAAAAATTAGCCAGGTGTGGTGGTGGGCGTCTGTAATCCCAGCTACCTGGGATGCTGAGACAGTAGAATCATTTGAACCTGGGAGGCAAAGGTTGCAGGGAGCTGAGACTGTGCCATTGCACTCCAGCCTGGGAGACAAGAGCAAAACACTGTCTCAAAAATAAATAAATAGGCCGGGCGCAGTGGCTCAAGCCTGTAATCCCAGCACTTTGGGAGGCCGAGGCAGGTGGATCACGAGGTCAGTAGATCAAGACCATCCTGGCTAACATGGTGAAACCCCGTCTCTACTAAAAATACAAAAAACTAGCCGGGCGTGGTGGCGGGTGCCTGTAGTCCCAGCTACTCGGAGGCTGAGGCGGGAGAATGGCGTGAACCCGGGAGGCAGAGCTTGCAGTGAGCCGAGATCGCACCACTGCACTCCAGTTTGGCCGACACAGCGAGACTCCGTCTCAAAATAAATAAATAAATAAATAAATAAATAAATAAATAAATAAATAAATAAAATACAAAAATTGGATGGGCAGGATGGCACACACCTGTAATCCCAGCTTCAAAGGAGGCTGAGGCATGAGAATTGCTTGAACCCAGGAGGCGGAGATTGCAGTGAGCTAAGATTGAGCCACTGCACTCCAGCCTGGTCTACAGAGTGAGACTCTGTCTTAAAAAAAAAAAAAAAAAAAAGATGATGAAGCTGTCTACATAAGGATGTAGAAAAGTCTCTAAGATACAGTATTAGGTTAAAAACTAATTGTGGCGGGGCGCGGTGGCTCAAGCCTGTAATCCCAGCACTTTGGGGGGCCGAGGCGGGTGGATCACGAGGTCAGGAGATCGAGACCATCCTGGCTAACACGGTGAAACCCCGTCTCTACTAAAAATACAAAAAATTAGCCGGGCATGGTGGCGGGCGCCTGTAGTCCCAGCTACTCGGAGGTTGAGACGGGAGAATGGCATGAACCCGGGAGGCGGAGCTTGCAGTGAGCCGAGATCACGCCACTGCACTCCAGCCTGGGCAACACAGTGAGACTCCGTCTCAAAAAAAAAAAAGAAAAAAAAAAAAAAAACTAATTGTGTATCTCTATAAAATTGAATATATATATACACATATACATATGGAGTTGGGCATGGTGGCTCACGCCTGTAATCCCACCACTTCGGGAGGCTGAGGTGGGCAGATCATGAGGTCAGGAGATCGAGACTATCCTGGCTGACATGGTGAAATCCCGTCTCTACTAAAAATACAAAAATTAAATAAATAAATAAATAAAAATTAATTAAATTAAATAAATATTGTGTCACAGTCTATGTAATTTTTTAATGCTTATTATTTATTTATTTATTTTTGAGACAGAGTCTTGCTCTGTCACCAGGCTGGAATGCAGTCACGGGATCTTGGCTCACTGCAACTTCTGTCTCCTGGGTTCAAGTGATTCTCCTGCCTCAGCCTCCCAAGAAGCTGAGACTACAGGTGCGCGCCACCATGCTCGGCTAATTTTTGTATTTTTAGTAGAGACGAGGTTTCACCATGTTGGCCAGGCTGGTCTTGAACTCCTGACGTCAGGTGATCCACCGGACTTGGCCTTCCAAAGTGCTGGGATTACAGGTGTGATCCACTGTGCCTGGCCTAATATTTTTTTTTAAATATGAAAATGCAAGTGGGCCAGGCATGGTGGCTCATGCCTGTAATCCTAATGCTTTGGGAGGCCAAAGTGGGAGGACTTACACCTAGGAGTTTGAGACTGCCATGAGTTATGATGGTACCACTGCATACCAGCCTGAGGGACAAAGCAAAAACCTGTCTGAAAAAGAAAAAGAAAGAAAAAAGAAAATAGTAGTTACCTACTGCAGGGGGAAGAAAACATCTGAATTATTATGCATTTAAGGATTAAATATAAAAACATTCGATCAAGGTGGCTCACACCTGTAATCCCAGCACTTTGGGAGGGTAAGGTAGGCAGATCACTTGAAGCCAGGAGTTCAAGACAGCCTGGCCAACATGGCAAAACCTCATCTCTACTAAGAATACAAAAATTAGTTGGGCGTGGTGGCGGGAGCCTGTAATCCCAGCTACTTGGGAGGTTAAGGCAGCAGAATTGCTTCAACCCAGGAGGTGGAGGTTGCAGCTGAGATGGCACCACTGCACTCCAGCCTGGGCAACAGAGCAAGACTGTCTCAAAAAAATAAATAAAACAATGATAACATACACATACATTCACATACATGCAAATCAGTTGATGTTTCTTTTGTCAACCTAAAACAAAAGAATCAGAATCCAGTTTTTTTAACTTTTTTTTTGTTTTTTGTTTTTTGTTTTGAGACAGTCTTGCTCTGTCCCGGAGCTTGGAGTGCACTGGCGAGATCTCGGCTTATTATCCACCTCCTGGTTTCAAGTGATTCTTCTGCCTCAGCCTCCCAAGTAGCTGGGATTACAGGCACATGCCACCACGCCTGGCTAATTTTTGTATTTTTGATAGAGATGGGGTTTCACCATGTTGGTCAGGCTGGTCCCAAACTTCTAGCCTCAAGCAATCCACCTGTGTTGGCCCCCGAAAATGCTAGGATTACAGGCATGAACCACTCCGCCAGGCTTTTTTTTTTTTTTTTTTTTTTTTTTAGGTTTTTTAAAAAAAACAGACAGAATCCCAATACATCGCCCAGGCTAGAGTGCAGTGGAGAATCCAGTTTTAAAGAGTGTATTCAAGCGAGAAGCTGTGAATGGCCACTCAGAAACACAGACTCCAGAGAAATGGGGTGCGTGCTCAAAAATTAAAAGTTAAGGTCTTCCTTATATAGGCAGAAAACAAAGAAATTTAACAGGATTATGACTTTTTTTTTAAAGAGATGGGGTCTCACTCTGTTGCCTAGGCTGGAACACAGTGGTACCATCAGGGCTCACTGCAGCTTCAAACTCCTGGGCTCAAGCCATCCTCCCATCTCAGCCGCCTAAGTGGCTGGGATTACAGGAGTGAACCACTGCATCTGGCTTCATTACAACATTTTCTATACAAGGCTCGTTTATGAATTACAACAATTTAATTAGCTATGGTTTGTTTTCTTTTCCATACGATTTGTTTTTATTTCCTTTCTAGTTTTAAAGAGTGTATTTAACATTCCATCTCAAGACAGTGTGATGATAGTCATGAAGTCTTCGTGTGAGAAAGGCAAGAGGGAAGTTATCATACACTGAAGATGAACAGTGAAGGGGAAAGGGGTCTTCCCTGGTGCCCTTGAGTCATTTGCAATATTTTCTTTTCCTTCCTTCCTTCCTTCCTTCCTTCCTTCCTTCCTTCCTTCCTTCCTTCCTTCCTTCCTTCCTTCCTTCCTTCCTTTCCTCCCTCCCTCCCTCCCTCCCTTCTTTCTTCCTTCCCTCCCTCCCTCCCTCCCTCCCTCCCTCCCTCTTTCTTTCTTTCTTTCTTTCTTTTTTGAAACGGAGTCTCACTGTGTCAACAGGCTGGAGTCAGTGGTACAATCTCGGCTCACTGCAACCTTCGCCTCCCGGGTTTAAGCGATTCTCCTGCCTCAGCCTCCCGAGTAGCTGGGACTACAGGCTTTCGCTACCACACCCAGCTGATTTTTATATTTTTAGTAGAGACAGGTTTTCACCATGTTGGCCAGGATAGTCTCATCTCTTGACCTCGTGATCTGCCTGCCTAGGCCTACCAGAGTGCTGGGATTACAGGCCATTTACAACATTTTCTAAAACAATGTAGGTACAGAAGAGGGCTAATTATAATGAGACAAACAAAGGTAACCCCTGCCTGGCTTACAGCTGCGTAGTTTCAGAGGACTTGGGTTCCACAATCACATTCCCTTAAGGCTTGAAATATTTTAAAGTCTCAACAGCTTAGATTTTGGAATACTTATTTTCACACTTCCCTGCTTAAAAGTTTCTCAAGGGGGCCGGGCGCGGTGGCTCAAGCCTGTAATCCCAGCACTTTGGGAGGCCGAGACGGGCGGATCACGAGGTCAGGAGATCGAGACCCTCCTGGCTAACACGGTGAAACCCCGTCTCTACTAAAAAATACAAAAAACTAGCCGGGCGAGGTGGCGGGCGCCTGTAGCCCCAGCTACTCGGGAGGCTGAGGCAGGAGAATGGCTTAAACCCGGGAGGCGGAGCTTGCAGTGAGCTGAGATCCGGCCACTGCACTCCAGCCTGGGCGACAGAGCGAGACTCCGTCTCAAAAAAAAAAAAAAAAAAAAAGTTTCTCAAGGGCAGCTGTGCCTGACCCAACTGGCTGAATTCTTTTGAGTTTCTGACTGGCCTCTCCAAAGGAGCCAATGAGATAGGCATTTATCTCAGTAAGCAGAGGGGTGACTTTGAATAGAATGGGAGGCAGGTTGGCCCTAAGCAGTTCCCAGCTTGACTTTTCCCTTTAGCTTAGTGATTGGGGGCCCCAAGATTTATTTTCCTTTCACAACATCATAGCCAAAAGTGGAAAAAAGTTACTGGGTGCAGTGGCTCATGCCTGTAATCCCAGCACTTTGGGAGGCCGAGATGGGTGGATCACTTGAAGCCAGGAGATACAGACCAGCCTGGCCAACATGGTGAAATCCCGTCTTTACTAAAAATACAAAAAAATTAGCCGGATGTGGTGGCAGGCCCCTGTAATCCCAGCTACTCGGGAGGCTCAGACACAAGAATCGCTTGAATCTGGGAGGCAGAAGTTGCAGTGAGCTGAGATCCTGTCATTGCACTTCAGCCTAGACGACAGGCGAGACTCCGTGTCAAAAAAAAAAAAAAAAAGGCGGCCGGGCAGGGAGCGGGGGTTGGGGAGTGGGGGAAGCAGAAGGTGAGAACAATCCAAATACCCATCAACTGATGAATGGATAAACAAAATGTGGTATAGGCAGACAATAGAAAATTAGCCAAAACTAAAATAAAATAAAAGATGAGGCCGGGCGCGGTGGCTCATGCCTGTAATTCTAGCACCTTGGGAAGCTGAGACAAGAGGATCACTTGAGCCCAGGAGTTTGAGACCAGCCAGGGCAACATAGTGAGACATCATCTCTACAAAATTAGCCAGGTGTAGTGGTGTGCCTATAGTCTCAGCTACTCAGGAGGCTGAAGTGGGAGGATCATTTGAGCAGGGGAGGTTGAGGCTGAGTGAGCCTCGATTGCACCACTGCATTCCAACCTGGGCGACAGAGTTCTTGTCTCAAAAGAGGAAAATGAAGAATGATGTACTGAAAGAAGTATGCTACATGCTACAATGCGCATGAATTTTTTTTTTTTTTTTTTTTTGAGACAGAGTCTTACTCTTAGGCTCAAGTGACCCTCCTCCCTCAGCCTTCTGAATAGCTGGGATTACAGGCATGCAAACCTCTGCATAAGCGGGCATTAATCTTTTTACTTTATTTTTATTTTTGAGACAGGGTCTCACTCTGTCATCCATGCTGGAGTGAAAGTGGCACAATCATGGCTCACTGCAGCCTCCAACTCTTAGCACCAAGACATCTTCCTGCTTCTGTCCTCCATGTACCTGGGACCATGGTTGCATGCCACTATGCCCAGCTATTTCTAAATTTTTTTTGTAGAGATGAGGTCTTACTATGTTGTCCAGGCTGGTCTTGAACTCCTGGGCTCAAGCAATCCTCCACACTTGGCTTCCCAAAGTGCTGCGATTACACGCATGAGTCACTGTGACTGGCCAGGCATTGATGTTGAAAACATTATGCTAAATGAGAGAAGCCAGACACAAAAGGCCACATATTGTATGATTCTATTTCTAGGAAATGTACAGAATAGGCAAATCTATTATAGATGATTAGTTGTCTAAGCCTGCGAGCATGGGGAGAAATGGGGAGTGACTGCTAAATGGTATGGGGCTTCTTAAGGGGGTGATGAAAATGTTCTAAAATTGATTGTGCTGTGGTTGCACAACTCTGTGAATATACTAAATACCGTTAGATTGAGTATTTATTTATTTATTCAGAGACAGAGTCTTTTTTTTTTTTTTGATACAGAGTCTCGCTCTTGTACCCCAGGCTGGAGTGCAATGACGCAATCTCTGCTCACTGCAACCTCTGCCTCCCAGGTTCAAGCATTTTTCCTGTCCTTCTCCCTAACAGCTGGGATTATAGGCATGCACCACCACGCCCAGCTAGTTTTGTTATTTTTAGTAGAGACAAGGTTTCATCATGTTGGTCAGGCTGACCTTGAACTCCTGACCTCAGGTGATCCGCCCGCCTCAGCCTCCCAAAGTGCTGGAATTACAGGAGTGAGCCACTGCGCCTGGCCCAGAGACAGAGACTTGCTCTGTCGCCCAGACTGGAGTGTGGTGGCGCAATCTCGGCTCACTGTAACTTCCGCTCCCCAGGTTCAAGCGATTCTCCTGCCTCAGCCTCCTGAATAGCTGGGACTACAGGTGTGCGCCACCAGGCCTGGCTAATTTTTGTGTTTTTAGTAGAGATGGAGCTTCACCATGTTGGCCAGGCTGGTCTTGAACTCCTGACCTCTGGTGATCTGCCCACCTCAGTCTCCCAAAGTGCTGGGGTTAGAGGATGAGCCACCACACCCGGCAGATTGAATACTTTAAATGGAAAAATTGTATCTTATATAAATTATATTTCAGTAAAGCTGTTATATGCACATATATTTTTTAATCCAATAAAAAATCTCCCTCCCACTTTTATTCTCCATTGAACCAGTTCCCATCACTACCTGCTCCTTGCCATGCACACACACACACACACACACACACAAACACACAGCTAACTACTATTGTTTCTTGTGTTTCTCCAGTTTTTATGTGCATAAATATAAATATAGATAATTTTCCCCCATGCTCTTACACAAGAATAGCATAATACTGTTGTGCCCTTTCTTTTTTCATTTAGTATTTCAGTGAGTTACACTTGCCTTATTCTTTTTATTTAATTAATTAATTAACTTTCTGTAGGGACAGGGAGTCTTGCTATGTTGCCCAAGCTGGTCTCTAACTCTTGGCCTCAAACAATCCTCCCACCTTGGCCTCCCAAAGTGCTGAGATTACAGGTGTGTACCACTGCACCCAGCCTGATTCTTTTTTTTTTTTTTTTCTGTTCTTTTCTTTTGAGGGGGGGCAGGGTCTCACTTTGTCACCCAGGCTGGAGTGCAGTGGCACGATCTCGGCTCACTGCAACCTTTGCCTCTCAGATTCAAGAGATTCTCCTGCCTCAGCCACCCTAGTAGCTGAGATTACAGGCGTGTGCCACCAACCCTGGCTAATTTTTGTATTTTTGGTAGAGAAGGGGTTTTCCCATGTTGGGC
Source organism: Rhinopithecus roxellana (assembly GCF_007565055.1). NCBI lineage: Eukaryota > Metazoa > Chordata > Mammalia > Primates > Cercopithecidae > Rhinopithecus > Rhinopithecus roxellana. The sequence continues at coordinate 123,274,937 of NC_044561.1, forward strand.
AGGCTCGTCTCGAACTCCTAGCCTCAAGTGATCCACCTGCCTCAGCCTCTCAAAATGCTGGGATTACAGGTGTGAGCCACCGTGCCCACTGATTCTTTTTAATAGCCACATAATATTCAGTTTTATGAATAAACTATAATTAGTTTATTCTTCTAATAGAAATTTGGTTGTTTCTAATCTTTCTACCTAAACACAGTGTTGCAATATATATACATTATTTTGCACATGGGCAGGTGTGTCTTTAGGATTAATGACTAGAAATGGACTTTCTGGGTCAAAAGGTGTATCTTTGTAATAATGATAGGGACCTTGCTCCCAAGGGTTCTGTACCAGTTTACATGCTCACCGGCAACATGGGAGGGTGCTTGATCTTTGCCAGCACAACAGAGTGAGCGTTGCATAGTTTCACTTGGATTTCTTTTTCTGTGATAATTCCAGCATCTTTTAGTATGTGTAAGAGCTATTTTTATTTTTCTGGTCATTTCCTTTGCGATTTTCCACTGGGTGTATGTTTTTCTTTCTATTTCTAGAAAGAATATGCTTTATGTATTAGGAAGATACAGCCCTTTCTCTTTCTTTCTTTTTTTTTTTTTTTTTTTTTTTTTTGAGACAGAGTTTCACTCTTATTGCCCAGGCTGGAGTGCAGTGGTGCGATCTCGGCTCACCGCAACCTCCGCCTCCCAGTTTCAAGCAATTCTCCTGCCTCAGCCTCCCGAGTAGCTGGGATTACAGGCATGCACCACCAAGCCCAGCTAATTTTTAGTATTTTTAGTAGAGACGGGGTTTCTCCATGTTGAAGCTGGTCTCAAACTCCTGACCTCAGGCAATCTGCCCGCCTTGGCCTCCCAAAGTGCTGGGATTACAGGTGTGGGGACCACTGCGCCCAGCCAGATATAGCCCCTTCTTTTTTTGTCTTTTTTTTTTTCCTTTTTGTGGAGAACGGGGTCTCGCTATATTACCCAAGCAGGTCTCGAACTCCTGGGCTCAAGCTATCCTCCCGCCTCTGCCTCCCTGAGAGCTGGGATTACAGGCGTGAGCCACCGCGCCCGGCAGATACAGCCCCTTCTATATGAGTTGACATTTTTCCTGGTTTGTCATTTGTGTTTTGACTTTGTTATGGTACTTTTTGTCCCTGGACTTTATTATTATTTAAAATTCTTTTTCTTATTTATTTATTTATTTATTTGAGACAGGATCTCATTCTGTCATCCAGGCTGGAGTACAGTGGTGCCATCATAGCTTGCTGCTGCCTCAAACTCCTGGGCTCAAGTGATTCTCCCGTCTCAGCCTCTGGGGTAGCTGGGACCACAGGTGTGTCCCACCATGCCCAGCTATGTCCCTGGACTTTAAGTTTCTTGGCTATCTACGCTCCGTCTTATCTACTCCCTGGAGTTCCCCTTTCTCCATTTCATCTGCTCACTCGTTGTCTTCATCTTTTCAGGCTGCAGTATCAAAATACCATAAGCTGAGTGTATTATAAACAACAGAGGCTTATTTTTCACAGTTCCGAAGGCAGGAAAGTCCAAGATCAAAGCACTGGCAGATTCAGTGTCTGGTGATGGCTTGATTTCTGGTTCATGGATGATGTCTTCTCACTGTGTTCTCACATGGTTGAGGAGGGGAAGGCAACTCTCTGGGGTCTCTTTTATATGTGGCACTAATCCCATTTATGTGGGTTCCACGCTCATGACTTAAATCCTTCCCAAGGCCCCACCTCCTAATACCACCCCATTGGTGATTAAGTTTCAATATATTAATTTGGTAGAGGAGATATAAACATTCAGATTTTAGCATTTCTCCCCTGGCTCCCCAAAATTCATGTCCTTCTTGCATGCAAAATATATTAACTCCATCCCAATAGCTCCCAAAGTCTTAAACCATAATATCAGCCCATGCTTGTAATCCCAGCAGTTTGGAAGGCCAAGGTGGGTGAATCATTTGGGGTCAGGAGTTCAAGAACAGCCTGACCAACATGGTCAAACCCCATCTTCATAAAAATACAAAAAAATTAGCTGGGCATGGTGGCACAGGCCTGTAATCTCAGCTACTTGGGAGGCTGAGGTGAAGGGGACACTTGAACCCAGGAGGTAGAGGTTGCAGTGAGCCAAGATCATGCCACTCCACTGCAGCCTGGGTGACAGAGCAAGAGTCTGTCTCAAAAAATAAAATAAAATAAAGATAAGATACAGGTGAGACTCAAGAAAGAATTCATCCTGAAGCAAACTGCTCTCTAGCTGTGAAACTGTGAACTCAGACCAAAATACATTGATGGGATGGGCATAGGATAGACATTCCCATTCCAAAAAGGAGAAGTAGGAAGGAGGAAAGGGGTGACAGATCTGAAGCAAGTCCAAAAGCTTAAGTCTCAGCAACAATCTTTGACTCAAGGCTCTGCCCTCCAGGCCCACTGGGGGCTGTGTCCTCACTTCTGGACCCACTGGGATGGAGGTCCTGCCTCCACAGTTTGGCTGGGCAGCAGTTTGACCCCCAAGGCTCTGAGTGTTCTGTTCCCACGGCTTTGCTGGGTGCAGCCTATGCCACAGTTCTCATGGATTGGAGTCATGTGCCTGTGACTGTCCCAGGCTGGCATCACACTCTGGTGGCGCAACTGCTCTGAAGTCTCGGGGTGGCCCCACTTCTGCAGGCACCCCACCCCCTTGGCTCCACCGGGCATTGCCCTTGTCGGGGCTCTCCACAGACACCCTGCTGCTGCCTTGCTTCTCTGCCTAGGCCCTGAGGCCTTCTGGGGCATCCTTTGAAACCTGGGTGGAGGCAGTCACATCCCCACAGCTTTGCTAGGCACAGCACACTCCAAACCAGGGCCCACTGGAGCAGCCTCTGGGATGGCTGAGGAGGTAGAAATGGAGTGTGGGGAGCAGAGTCAAGAGGCAGTGGCAGCCAAAGTCCACAGGCCCTGGTGGTCCCTCCTTTGAAATGGCTCTGTCCTCTGGGCCCTGGCACAATGGGCCTGTCATGGGAGGAGCAGTCCCAGTCATCTCTGAAATGTCTTTGAGGTCCTTCTTTTTTTTTTTTTTTTTGAGATGGAGTCTCGTTCTATCGCCCAGGCTGGAGTGCAGTGGCACGATCGTGGCTCACTGCAACCTCCGCCTCCCAGGTTCAAGAGATTCTCCTGCCTCAGCTTCTGGAGTCGCTGGGATTACAGGTGCACACCACCATGCCCGGCTAATTTTTGTATTTTTAGTAGAGACGGGGTTTCACCATGATGGTCAGGCTGGTCTCAAACTCCTGACCTCAAGTGATCTGCCCACCTTGGCCTTCCAAAGTGCTAGGATTACAGGCGTGAGCCACGGCACCTGGCCTTGGGGTCCTTCTTTCATTCTCTTTCTGTTTCTGTTGATCCTGGTTTCTGTTGAGATGGCTGATCCACACTAATCTCCTTATCAAATGTTTCCTTGGCCACACCTTTGTTCTCTCACGCTCTCTTTTTTTTTTTTTTTTTTTTTGAGACAGGGTCTTGCTCTGTTGTCCAGACTAGAGTGTAGTGGTCTGATTATGGCTCTCTACAGCCTTGACTTCCCAAGTTCAAGTGATCCTCCCACCTCAGCCCCTCAAGTAGCTATTTTTTTATTTGTTGTAGAAATGGGGTCTTGCTATGTTGCCCAGACTTGTCTCAAACTCCCTGCCTCAAGCTATCCTCCTGCCTTGGCCTCCCAAAATGTGGGATTACAGGCCTGAGCTGCCACACCCAGCTGTTCTCTCTTATGTAGGCTTTCTATTTGTTTCCAATATGGGTAGACTAGGAATTTTCAAAATTTTAAGTTCTACCTTTTTGAATAACAATTTTTTTTTTTTTGGTGAGAGAGAATCTCAGTCTGTTGCCCAGGCTGGAGTGCAGTGGCACAATCTTGGCTCACTGCAACCTCCACCTCTCAGGTTCAAGCAATTCTTCTGCCTTGGTCTCCCACGTAGCTGGGATTACAGGTGCCTGCCATCATGCCCAGATAATTTTTTGTATTTTTAGTAGAGACAGGGTTTCACAATATTGGCCAGGCTGGTTTTGAACTCCTGACCTCAGGTGATCCACCCACCTCAGCCTCCCAAAGTGCTGGGATTACAGACATGAGCCACCGTGCCTGGCCAACAATTCCATCTTTAAGTAATTTCTCTCTCATTTCATTTTACGTAAGTAGTCAAGATAACCCAGGCTGCACCTTCAACTCTTAGAAATAGCTTCAGGCCAGGCACGGTGGCTCACGCCTATAAATCACTTGAGGTCAGGAGTTTGAGACCAGCCTGGCCAACATAGCAAAAATTCATCTCTACTAGAAATACAAAAATTAGCGGGGCACAATGGCACATGCCTGTAATCCTGGCTACATAGGAGGCTGAGGCATGAGAATAGCTTGAACCCAGGAGGCAGGGGTTGCAGTGAGCCGAGATTGCGCCACTGCACTCCAGCTTGGGCAACAGAGCCAGTCTCCAACTTGAAAAATAAAATAAAAAGAAATAGCTTAAGCTACATGTCTACTTTTGTTGCTCACAAGTTATTCTACAAAATAGTGGATCATAAGCACAATTCAGACAAGTTCTTTGCCACTTTATAACAAGAATTGCCTTTCTTCCCATTTCCAGTAATGTATTCCTCATTTCTCTCTGAGACCTCATCAAAATGACCTTTCTTATCCATATTTCCACCAACATTCCATTTATGACCACTTAGGTCTTCTTTGAGAAGATTGGGGTTCTCGCTACAGCTCTTTTCTCCCTCCGTCCCTTTGTTCTTTCCTTCCCTCCCTCTCTCCCTGTCTCCCTGTCTCTCTCTCTCTCTCTCTTCAGAGTTTCACTCTATGGCCCAGGCTGGAGTGCAGTGGCATGATTTCAGCTCACTGCAACCTCAGCCTCCCACACTCAAATGATCCTCTCACCTCAGCCTCCTGAGCAGCTGGGACTATGGGTGCACACCAACACGCCTGGCTAATTTTTGTATTTTTTGTAGTAACACAGTTTCACTATGTTGCCCAGGCTGGTCTTAAACTCCTGGGCTCAAGCAATCTGCCTGCCTTGGCCTCCCAAGGTGCTGGGATTACAGGCATAAGCCACCACGCCCAGCCCCAAACATGTTCTTTCTTTGTTCAAAATCCTTCCAGCCAGATGTGGTGGCTCCCACCTATAATCCCAGCACTTTGAGAGGCCGAGGCCGGAGGATCGCTTGAGGCTCTAGGTATTCGAGACCATCATAGGTAACGTCGCAAGACCCTCTCTGTACAAAAAATTTAAAAAATTAAAATTAAAAAACATGAAAAGCAATTCTTCCATAGCGCCCCACTGCCCTCAGGAAAAAATCCAAACAGCCTGACATGCCTCCCAGCCCCTGCATAAAGCGGGTCTGCCCACCTCTCCCACTCCTCCTCTGCCATTTTCCACTCAGTTTCTTTCTTAGGAACACCACCACACTGGTTTCCTTTGAGTCGCTGAATGAGCCATGCTTGCTAACGCTGTGTGTTACCTCTTTCCCTCCCCTCACCTTCCCACTCCCTTACACTAACTATACCTACACATGCTGCAGGGCTCAGCTCATACCTCACCTCCTCCAGGGAGCTTCCCTGGAGGAGGCTGCAGCTCTGGCAAGGGAGTAGAGGAGCAAGGAGGAGGCCAGCTTGGCAGGAGTGGGATGAGACAGTGGATGAGATCGGAGGGCACGGCAGAGCAAGCAATCATGGAAGGTCTTGTCAGTGGATCACAGTGAGACTTCGGCTTTTCATGCTGAGTGAGGTGGGAGCCACAGGAGGATTTTCAGCAGAGAAACTGGGTCTGATTCAGAATTCTTCTGGCATCTGAGAAGCGGCTGGCAAGAAGTAGGAAGACCCTAACACTCTCAATCAGAATTAATCCCCACTTAGTCTGTGTACCCAGGGCACATGAATATACTGCTTTAAACAAGCAAACGCATTGGTTTCTTCTGTCTTATGTTTTAGTTTCCTGTACGCAGCAGGTGCTGAAGCACAGTGGTTAAGACTGAAGGCTATGCAGCCCAGCCTTTCTGAACTCCCTCCACAGGGTAGTTGCAAGGATTAAATGAATTAATCTGCATAAAGGGTGCCCAGAGCATTGTCAGTGCTCAAGGAATATTAGCCATTATTGGGAAGTGTCTGTCTGCACTGCTATAACATGACTTTTTTTTTTTTTTGAGACGGAGTTTCACTCTTGTTGCCTAGGCTGGAGTGCAATGGCACAGTCTCGGCTCACTGCAACCTCTGCCTCCTGGGTTCAAGCGATTCTTCTGTCTCAGCCTACTGAGTAGGTGGGATTACAGGGATCTGCAACCATGCCCAGCTAATTTTGTATTTTTAGTAGAGATGGGGTTTCTCCATATTGGTCAGGCTGGTCCTGAACTCCTGACCTCAGGTGATCCACCCACCTCCGCCTCCCAAAGTGCTGGGATTACAGTCGTGAGCCACCGCACTCCATGACTTTCTAAGGAATGCTGTATTTTTTTTTTTTTTTTTTTTTTTGAGATGGAGTCTCGCTCTGTCGCCCAGGCTGGAGTGCAGTGGCCGGATCTCAGCTCACTGCAAGCTCCGCCTCCCGGGTTTACGCCATTCTCCTGCCTCAGCCTCCGGAGTAGCTGGGACTACAGGCGCCCGCCACCTCGCCCGGCTAGATTTTTGTATTTTTTTAGTAGAGACGGGGTTTCACCGTGTTAGCCAGGATGGTCTCGATCTCCTGACCTCGTGATCCGCCCGTCTCGGCCTCCCAAAGTGCTGGGATTACAGGCTTGAGCCACCGCGCCCGGCCTAGGAATGCTGTATTGCTTTAAGCAGGGTTCACGGAAGCAGCCCTCAGGCAGTTTGCTGGAGATCGAAGCCTCTGCTGGCTGCCTAGGTCTCTTCCCTCTGTTCCTCCTTCTCTTTCTCTCTGGATTGTTGTGATTCTTGCAACAGTTTCCTGCAGAATCTTGCCATTTTAACACTTCCAAAGAATGCAAATGATCCCTGGGTTTCCTGGACAGGTAGGGAAACTCACAGAAGCATCCAGGCACAGGAGGGCAGGGCTGCTGGCCTTGCAGTCTTTGTCTAACGCATATTGCAGATAAGGAAACAGCGGCCCAGAAAGGTTAAGCCGCTTGGCATCAGGCATACAAGGTAAGAACAGAACTGGGTAGGAATTCAGGTTTCCTCTCTCCAGTCCTGGGGTATGTTTGTTTCCTTTTATATACTTTTTTTATCTTTTATCTTTTTTTAAAGACAGTCTTACTCTGTCACCCAGGCTGGAGTGAGGTGGCTCCATCTCAGCTCACTGCAACCTTCACCTCCTGGGTTCAAATGATTCTCCTGCCTCAGCCTCCCCAGTAGCTGGGAATACAGGCATGCACCACCACCCCTGGCTAATTTTTGTATTTTTAGTAGACACCGAGTTTTGCCATGTTGGCCAGGCTGGTCTCAAACTCCTGACCTCAAGTGATCCTTCTGCCTCAGCCTCCCAAAGTGCTGGGATTACAGGCATGAGCCACCAAACCTGGCACTCCTTTAATGTAGTTTAAAAGTACATAAGGAGTAAAAGTATGTAAGGTAAGGAGGGCCGGGCGCAGTGGCTCACCCCTGTAATCCCAGCACTTTGGGAGGCCAAGGCGGGCAGATCACGAGATCAGGAGTTTGAGAAACCTCGTCTCTACTAAAAATACAAAAAAAAAAAAAATTAGCCTGATGGTGGTGCATGCCTGTGGTCCCAGCTACTCAGGTGGCTGAGGCAGAAGAATCACTTGAACCTGGGAGTCAGAGGTTGCAGTGAGCCGAGATCACGCCACTGCATTCCAGCCTGGGAAACAGAGCAAGACTCCGTCTCAAAAAAAAAAAAGTGGCCGGGTGCAGTGGCTCACGCCTGTAATCCCAGCACTTTGGGAGGCCGAGACGGGAGGATCACGAGGTCAGGAGATCGAGACCATCCTGGCTAACACGGTGAAACCCCGTCTCTACTAAAAATACAAAAAATTAGCCGGGCGTGGTGGCGGGCGCCTGTAGTCCCAGCTACACGGGAGGCTGAGGCAGGAGAATGGCCTGAACCTGGGAGGCGGAGCTTGCAGTGAGCCAAGATTGCTCCACTGCACTCCAGCCTGGGCGACAGAGTGAGACACCATCTCAAAAAAAAAAAAAAAAAAAAAAAAGTAAAGAGGTCTCGTCTTTAAAAAAATGCAAGTAAGTGCCGGGCGCGGTGGCTCAAGCCTGTAATCCCAGCACTTTGGGAGGCCGAGACGGGTGGATCATGAGGTCAGGAGATCGAGACCATCCTGGCTAACACAGTGAAACCCCGTCTCTACTAAAAAATAGAAAAATCTAGCCGGGCGAGGTGGTGGGCGCCTGTAGTCCCAGCTACTCGGGAGGCTGAGGCAGGAGAATGGTGTAAACCCGGGAGGCAGAGCTTGCAGTGAGCTGAGATCCGGCCACTGCACTCCCGCCCGGGCGACAGAGCGAGACTCCGTCTCAAAAAAAAAAAAAAAAAAAAAAAAAAAAAAAAAAATGCAAGTAAGTGAAAAAAATTGTCATTAATGATCACCCTGTGCCACCTGTCAACATTCTCTATCCATATCCGCTGCTCTGTTTTTTTGCCAAAGCACTTATTTCCACTTGACATATCAGCTACTGGAATGGGAACTCCCAGAAGGCATGGATATATGCAGAGTCTCAGTGCTAAGGACAGTGCCTGGCAAAGTAAATGCTCAATAAATATGTGTTGAAAAGAATAAATAATGCAGCCAGGCGTGGTGGCTCATGCCTGTAATCCCAGCACTTTGGGAGGCTGAGGTGGGAGGACTGCTTAAGCTGAAGAGTTTGAGAACAGTCTGGGTAACATAACAATACCCTGTGTCTATCACAAAAATAAATAAATAAATAAAGCCCTGCAATCCTTGTTCCTCACCTATACCAACATAATTGCTGTTATCAGTTTGGCTTTGCTATTCTTTACTAGTACCATCCAATAGAAGGCTCTGCAGTGATGCATAGATCCTGTATCTGCACTGTCTAATCCACCGGCCACTAGCCACACTGGAAATGGGCCTGATGCCACTGAGGAACTGAACTTTATGTTTTATTTAGTTGTAATTAGTTTGCATTTAAAGGTAAACAGTCACACATGGCTGGTGACAAGTATATCAGCTGTTCTCGACATTTTTTTCTGGGTATTTACATATGTGTATGTCATCATGGGCTATTTTGCATTTTTGTTTTACATACATTTTCACCCCTCATGTAGCCTTCTGCTACTTACTTTTTTGTGCTGAGCAACACGACACTTTGGAAGGCTTTTCATATCGGGCCATATAGATCTGCCTCATTCTTTTTACCTGCTGCACAGAAGTGCAGAGTATGGATGTGCCATAATTTGTTTAGCCATTCCCTATCAGGAGACATTTACTTATTTACTTACTTACTTTTCTCTTTTTTTAAATAATAGAGATTTCTTGGGGTGGAGGGGGGGGGTCTTGCTCTTTTGCCCAGGCTGGTCTCGAACTCTTGGCCTCAAGTAATTCTCTTGCTTTGGCCTCCCAAAGTGGTGGGATTACAGATGTGAGCCACCACACCTGGCCAATATTATTATTATTACTAATTTTTTTTTTTAGAGATAGGGTCTCATGGCCGGGCGTGGTAGCTCACGCCTGTAGTCCCAGCACTTTGGGAGGCCAAGGCGGGCAGATCACTTGAGGTCAGGAGTTCCAGACCAGCCTGGCCAACATGGCAAAACCCTGTCTCCACTAAAAATACAAAAATTAGCCGGGTGTGGTGGTGGGCGCCTGTAATCCCAGCTACTGGGGAGGCTGAGGCAGAAGAATCACTTGAATCTGGGAGGCAGAGGTTGCAGTCAGCTGAGATCGTGCCACTGCACTCCAGTCTGGGCACCAGAATGAGACTCCATGTCAAAAAAAGAAAAAAAAAGGGCTGGGTGCGGTAGCTCACGCCTGTAATCTCAGCACTTTCGGAGGCTGAGGTGGGTGGATCACCTGAGGTCAGGAGTTCTCCATCAGCCTGGCTAACATGGTGAAACCCTGTTTCTACTAAAAATACAAAAAATTAGCTGGGCGTGGTGGCACATGCCTGTAATCCCAGCTACTTGGGAGGCTGAAGCAAGAGAATTGCTTGAACCCTGGAGGCAGAGGTTGCAGTGAGCTGAGATCACGCCATTGCACTCCAGGTTGGGCAACAAGAGCGAAACTCCGTCTCAAAAACAAAAAACAAAAACAAGAGAGATAGGGTCTCACTCTGTCACAGGCTGGAGTACAGTGGCTCCATAATAGCTCACTGTAATCTTGAATTCCTGGGCTCAAGGGATCCTCCCACCTCAGTCTCCTGAGTAACTAGGACTACAGGTACACACCACTGTGCTGGTTGATTTTTAAATTTTTTGTAGAGATGGGGTCTCACTACGTTGCCCCAAGCTCATCGTGAACACCTGGCCTCAAGGGTCATTTAGATGGTTATCAGTTTGTCTCTATTAAAAATAGAACTGCAGGCTGGGCGCGGTGGCTGAAGCCTGTAATCCCAGCACTTTGGGAGGCCAAGACGGGCAGATCACGAGGTCAGGAGATTGAGACCATCCTGGCTAACACGGTGAAACCCCGTCTCTACTAAAAAAAAAGATACAAAGGCCGGGCGCGGTGGCTCAAGCCTGTAATCCCAGCACTTTGGGAGGCCGAGGCGGGCGGATCACAAGGTCAGGAGGTCGAGACCATCCTGGCTAACACAGTGAAACCTCGTCTCCACTTAAAAAAATACAAAAAATTAGCCGGGCGAGATGGCGGCGCCTGTAGTCCCAGCTACTCGGGAGGCTGAGGCAGGAGAATGGCGTGGACCCGGGAGACGGAGCTTGCAGTGAGCTGAGATCCGGCCACTGCACTCCAGCCTGGGCGACAGAGCGAGACTCCGTCTCAAAAAAAAAAAAAAAAAAAAAAAAAAAAAAAAAAAAAAAAAAAAGATACAAAAAACCAGCCGGGCGAGGTACCGGGCACCTGTAGTCCTAGCAACTCGGGAGGCCAGGCAGGAGAATGTCGTTAAAACCCGGGAGGCGGAGCTTGCAGTGAACTGAGATCCGGCCACTGCACTCCAGCCTGGGCGACAGAGCGAGACTCCGAGACTCCGTCTCAAAAAAAAAAAAAAAAAAAAATAGAGCTGCAACAAATGTTACTGTTCATACCTTCTTAGGCACATGCATGACCTTTTCTCTCTGATGAATACTGATAACAATAGTTCATTCATTCTTTCTTTTTTTCTCTTTCTCTCTCTCTTTTCTTTTTTTGACAGAGTCTCACTCTGACACCCAGGTTGGAGTGCAATGACGTGATCTTGGCTCACTGCAACCTCCGCTTCCCAAGTTCGAGCAATTCTGCCTCAGCCTCCCAAGTTGCTAGGATTACAGACGCCTACCACCACACCCAGCTAATTTTTTGTATTATTAGTAGAGACAGGGTTTCACCATGTTGGCCAAGCTGGTTACAAACTCTTGACCTCAGGTAATCCACCTGCCTCAGCCTCCCAAAATGCTGGGGTTACAGTCTTGAGCCACCACGGCTGACTTTTTTTTTTTAGCATCTTGCTCTGTCGCCCAGTTGGGAGTTCAGTGGCGCAATCTGCCCACTGCAACCTCCTCCTTCTGGGTTCAAGCAATTATCCTGCCTCAGGCTCCCAAGTAGTTGAGATTACAAGCATGCGCCACCACACTCGGCTAATATTTGTATTTTTAGTAGTGATGGGGTTTCACCATGTTTGTGAACAGGCTGGTCTTGAATTACTGACCTCTAGTGATCTGCCCGCCTTGGCCTCCCAAAGTACTGGGATTACAGGCATAAGCCACCATGCTCTGGCCCAATAACAATAGTTCTTATTTTAGTAATAATTATAAGAATTGCTTGTACTTACTGAGCCCTTATTGCTTGAGCCCAAGCATTGCGCTAAGCCCTTTGCTTGTATTAAGTGATTTAATTCTTCTTATGAGCTGGGCACAGTGGCTCATGCCTATAGTCCCATCTACTAGGGAGGCTGAGGTGTGAAGGTTGCTTAAGCCCAGAAATAGGAGGCTGCAGTGAGCTATAAGCTATGATCATGCCACCATACTCTAGCCTGGGCAACAAAACAAGACCTTGTCTTTCTTTCTTTTTTTTTTTTTTTTTTTTTCTTTTTTGAGACAGGGTCTCACTCTGTCACCCAAACTGGAGTGCAGTGGGGCGATCTTGGCTCACTGCAACCTCTGCCTCCTGGGCTCGAGGGATCCTCCCACCTCAGCCTTCCAAGTAGCCGGGACCACAGGCGCACACCATCATGCCCAGCTAATTGTTGTATTTAGCCATGAGCCTCCGTGCCCCACAAGATCTTGCCTCTTAAAAAAATGTATTATGTTGAATAAGAGAGGTTTTATTATTATTTCCACAGTACAGATGCAGAATCTGAGCCTCAGTTTTAGAAATTTGCCCAAAATTACATAACCAGTAAATGGCAGAGCTGAGATATGAACCCAAATATCCGCCTCTTGAGTCTGAATATCCATTTTCTGTTTTCCTAGCTCTTACCAAGCTAGCCCACAGCGGGACTGTGCTAGTGTGCACACAGGCCTGGGTCCTTCACCCATAGAGCTGCACTGCCACCCCAGAGATCTCTTTCCAGGTTTGAGGCCTGGGCCCCTGGATCTAGGGTAAGACATGCATCCCTCGAGTCTTGGAACTGGGCAGAGTTGAAGTTTGGGTTCATCTTGGAAGCACTAAACTACAGACATGCCCTGTATCTTGTCCCATCCCTCTAATATTAAGTCCTGAGTCTTCCTCCCTGACTGGTGATGTGCTCAGAGTGATAAGGAGATAACAGCAAGACAGACAGAGTGAGAGCAACAGGCTGACTTACGTAACCTGGTGGAAAGTGATACAGGCAGATTCGCTGATGGGAAACAAACAGAAAGGGAGTCAGGCAGAGCTTCCTGGAATCCAGGTCTAGGAACTGTCAAAAACAGGCCTCCTCTCTTAGGAACAATTGAATGTCACTGCAGTAACTGAACACTGCTGGCCAGAGAGGCCTCCTGCCCACAGCCTCACAGAGCAGCCTGTGTGAGCCAGGACGGGCTCCAGAGGAAAAAAGGGCCTGGCAAGGTGCCCTGTGAGGCTATCTGAGGAGACACAGAAGTTCCTCACCCTGGATGGGCCTCCACCAGCACAGGCTGTGAGCTGAAGGCCTGGGGATTCCCAGGGTGAGTCCCAGGCACAGAGGCTGTGAGCTAGGAGGGCACTAACCTGGGGTTAAGCCCTGAACTCAGAAGCCAGGATCCTAGGCTCTAATCCTAGCTTTTTTCTGCTGTGTGACCCTGGGCATGGCATAACCTCTCAGACCTCTCTCTCTCAGTCTTCTCATTGGTAGAAAGGGAATAAATACATGATAGCAGATAAAAATAAGACTCGTAGAAAGGGGATAAAAAGGTTATAAGAACCAAATTAAGCCAGGAGTTGACAAACCTTTTAGGTAAAGAGCCACATAAATAGATTTTAGGCTTTGTTGGCAGTACCGTCTCTGTCACAATTATTCAACTCTGCTGTTGTATAGCAAAAAAAAAAAAAAAAAAAAAAAAAAAAAAAAAATGGGTATGGCCACGTGCCAATAAAACTTTATTTCTGGATACTGAAACTTGAATTTTACATAATTTTCATGTGTCACAAAATATTCTTGTTCTTTTAAATTTGTATTTATTTATATACTTGTTTTTATTTATTTGTTTGAGATAGAGTCTCGCTCTGTTGCCCAGGCTGGAGTGCAGTGGCACGTTCTTGGTTCATTGCAACCTCTGCTTCCCGGGTTCAAGTGATTCTCCTGCCTCAGCCTTCCCAGTAGCTGGGTTTACAGGTGTGCACCGCCATGCCTGGATAATTTTTGTATTTGTTAGTAGAGACAGGGTCTCGCTATGTTAGCCAGGTGGGTCTGGAACTCCTGTTCTCAAGTGATCTGCCCACCTCAGCCTCCCAGAGTGTTGGGATTACAGGTGTGAGCCACTGCGCCTGACCTCCGGCCATCATATTTTATCTAATGTTCCATTCAGGGACATTTAGAATGCCTCTAGTTTTTCAGGCTCAGTACTATGAAACACATCCTCAGCTATTCTTGTCTGCTTGTTTCTTAAGATAAACACCTAGACCTGGAATTTGCAGGGGGAAAAGCATAAACCTGGGGCCTCCAATGCATGCTACTTAGGCAGGTTGTTGTGCATTGGAGTGCTCTTGTTGCTAGGCAGGACAGGTAGTGGCTAAAAGCCAGGCTTTGAAGTCCTGTAATGCAGAGTTCAAATCCCAGCTCAGTATTTACTGGCTGGGTAATCTTTGGCAGGTCACTTCACCAATTTGAGCCTCCATTTCCTCATCTGTAAAATCCTGCCTTCATTGGTCCTCATCTCACTTCTGACTCTAAAACAACGTGTCCCAAGACGGGGCTCATTAGAATGCCTTCCTCACGGAAGTTACAATTATTGAAATTGTAATCACTTGATGAATGGAGGTTCCCGCTTCTCTTCTTTCCAGGCAGTTTCTCAAAAGCAAAAGGAAAAGGAACCAAGGCCAAAATCTGGGAACCTACAAAATCACTGAGAATGAAACAGAAGTGTGGACATTAGAATGGAGGCTCAATATCCCAGTCCAAGATCTATGGATCTGGTAGAAACTAACCCACTAAAACTGGCTCCAACTATAATAAAAGGGGGAGGCTGGGCTCGGTGGCTCAGCCTATAAACCTAGCATGTTGGGAGGCCAAGACGGGCAGATTGCTTGAGCCCAGGAGTTTGAGACCAGCCTGGGCAAAATGGCAAAACCCTGTATCTACAAAAAATACAAAAAATGAGCTGGGTGTGGTGGTGAGTGCCTGTAATCCCAGCTACTTGGGAGGCTGAGGCGGGAGGATCACCTGAGCCCAGGGAGTTTGAGGCTGCAGTGAGCCGATTGTGCCGCTGTTCTCCAGCCTGGGTAACAGAATGAGACCTTGTCTTAAAAAAAAAAAAAAAAAAAAAAAAAGATAAGGAGAAAAGAATGAAAAGAAAAGGGGAAATTCACCATAAGAAGTGTCAGTCAGGAGTGGAGTGTTTCCGCTGTTACAGAAATCCAACTAAATTTGGTTGAAGCAAGAGGAGAATCAATTTTTCTTTTTGCGGACTTAATTGAAAACATCAGGACAAGTGCCAGCTTCCAGCTAACATGTGGCTCCAGGGACACTCCCTCCAATTCCAGTGCTGGCTCCAGCCTTTGCTGTGTCCCCCCTCCTGGGTCAAGATGGCCTCTCAGCATCCACAGAGCCAGGCGATTCTGTGTTTGTATGGATGAGAACAAAAAGTCCCAGAAGGAAGTCTCATTGGGTCTAGCCTGGTCACATGCCCATTTCTAAACCAATCGCTGTGACTGGGCCGGCCTAGAGCTAGGCAGAGCTGGCCCCCATAGACAGAAAGGAGGAGACCCTTAGCTCCCTGGAGAATGTAGGTGCTGTTTCCGGAAGGGGCATCGAGGCCAGAAAGGCAAAGACGATAGGTGTCCACTATGCCACCTGGCTGTACTTTTTGTGAGAACCGCTGTTATCACACAAAACACAAGGGCAGGAAGTGCAGTGGCCTCACACATTTCTTAAATGAGCACCCGAAAAGCCACCAGGAATTGTGGCAGCCAAATCCTGGTCTCTCTGTGACTCTGCCCACAGGTTTCCTCACCTCCGCTTCTCTCTTTTCTCTCTCTCTGCCTTCTTCCCTGAGCCCATGAGCAAACCTGACTGCCCCATAGCACCTGAGAGCACAACCCCTTCCTTTAAGCAACAGCCCACAAGACTCACCAAATTCTCAAGACAGAGAATCTGATAACCTCAACCAGTCAGGTGCCTGTCTTTGTCCAGTCGATTCTGGCTGGGGGGCAGGGTTGAGTAGCCTGTACGCATGGTTTCCTGGGGTAGTTGCACCTGTTTCAAAGAGAGGTGGGTCACCACGAACTGGGCAGAAACCACACAATGTGTCCATGATGCTCTGCAGCTGAATGAAGTTATCTACAAAGAAATCAAAGCCAAGGCCAGGCAGAAGTCAGGCCTGAAGCTAAGAATTTGTTTCCCCAAGACAGGAACATTCTTGCATCTGGAGGCTGAGGCTGCTTGGACGGAGAAGTGAACCCAGCTGCCAAGGTGAAGCTCTGAAGAGGCCTGTCCATGAGCGCAGGGCCAAGAACGCCTAAGCGCACCAGAAAGATGCAAGAACACCTGTGTGAAATAATAATTATGATCATAGCTGGGTGTGGTGCCTAACACCTGTAATCCCAGCACTCAGGGAGGCAGAGGCAGGAGGATCACTTGAGCCCAGGAGTTTGAGACCAGCCTGGGCAACCTGGCAACCCCTTTCTCCCACACTCCTTGTCTCCACAAAAAGGACAAAATTATTTAAAAACTAATAATACTATAAAATAGCATCAATAATAAACCTTATTCAGTGCTACCGACCGGGTATGATGCTAGACACTTAAACGAACAGCATTTTTGGTTTTTTGTTTGTTTTTGAGACAGAGCCTCACTCTGTCCCCCAGGCTGCAGCGCAGTGGCACCATCTTGGCTCATTGCAACCTGTGCCTCCTGGGTTCAAGCGATTCTCATATCTCAGCCTCCGGAGTAGTTGGGATTACAAGCGTGCACCACTATGCCCAGCTAATTTTTTGTATCTTTAGTGGAGACAGGGGTTTCACCATGTTGGTCAGGCTGGTCTCGAACTTCTGGCCTCAAAGTGATCCACCCGTCTCAGCCTCCCGATGTGCTGGGATTACAGGCATAAGCCACTGCGCCTGACCTAAATGCACAGCATTTTTAAGCCTAACAATACAGTCAGGTGGGTATTTATTATCCTCACTTAGAGAACATGTATTGAATGAGTGAGCATTAACTGATCTTTCACCTTACTAATTCACTTAGTCATTCACTCACTCAGTAAATAAACAATTAATGAATGCTAACTATATACCAAATACCATGTGTGCTGGGTGTTGGGACACAAGCAGTCCTGTCTTTGTGAATGTTACAGTAAAATGTTGGAGGATCTGAAGGGTGAATGGTCATTAATTAGACTATTAGACTAATAAGAGGGGAAGGGGAGGGCATTCCAGATAGAAGGAACTGCATGTGCTAAGGCACTGTGGGAGAAGGAACTGCATGTGTAGGGTGGGAGCAATGCCGGTTGACTGATGGTGTGCCAGAGAGGCAGAGAACCACACAGTTTACACCTGCTGGCTCACTGACCCTTACCACAGTCCTGTGAGATAGCTACTGCTATTAATATCATTTTGCAGATGAGGAAATCGAGGCACAGAGAAGGTAAGTAACTTTCCCAAGGTCACACAGCACCATTAGCCATGAAAGAGCAGCAGTTATAACCCAGGCCTGTGACCAGAATTCTAAACATCTCTAATCTTTAAGGAAAGGAAGGCAGGAGAAATTGGTCCATTTGGGGCAGGTGTGTCTTCTGAGAACCTTCCAGGACTATTTTCACTTGCAGCTGTAGCCACAGGCTACATAGATGGTTTCCATAATGAAGGGGAAGAAGAGTGCACCCAGCCTTTCCTGGCCACAAGCAGGAATCCTTTTAGCCAGTCATTAATGCCCAGCCACAGGAGATGCCACAGTGAGACACACAGAGGAGCCACACCAGGCAGAGGCAGCAAGAAAGACAGCATTGATCCTGGAGGGACACATTTAGGAGAGAGAACCTGTCAAACAAAGAGCTTGGACTTGGGGCTAGGCCAACCTCAGTCCAAATGGCAGCCCTGCTACCCACCAGCTAAGTGACCTTAGGTAAGTTTCCTCCTAGTCTCCTGTTCTTTATTCAAGCAGAGTAAAAGTATGCTTTCCGTCTCCCTCCCACCTCCATCCTGTAGCCCATAGTCCTCCCTCCCCAGAGGCATGCACCATGACTAGTTTCATGCATCATCTTCCAGGTAAATTATAGGTAGATAGATTAATAGAAGTATACATGTGTCTGTATAATATAATACACACATATATGCAAATATTGTAACTATTGGGATGCTTTGACTAAGTACAAAAAAAACTTACAGATGCAACATTTACTTATTAAGAAGTGGAGATAATAAATGCCTGATTTGTGTGTTCAACTGCTCATTAATGTCTAGTAAGAATCTCAAATTTAACATGGTTCAGATTAAACTTTTATTGTTATTATTATTGTTTTGAGACAGAGCTTCACTCTGCTGCCCTGGAGTGTAGTTGTGCAAGCTTGGCTCACTGCAACATCAGTTTCCCAGGCCCAAGCAATCCTCCCACCTCAGCCTCCTGAGTAGCTGGGACTGCAGGTACACAACACCATGCCTAGCTAATAAAATGAAACTTTTGATTCCTCACCTTCCAAACCTATTTCTGCCTTACTAAATACCTGGTTACTCAAACCAAAAATACATTTAAATACTTTTGGATTTTTCTCTCTTTCACTCACTTTTTTTTGGGGGGGAACTGGAGTGCAGTGGCGCCACCTCAGCTCACTGAAACCTCCACCTCCTGGGTTCAAGGAGATTCTTGTGCATCAGCCACTGGAGTAGTTGGTTAAAAGCGTGTGCCACCATGCCTAGCTTTTTTTTTTTTTTTTTTTTTTTTGGTATTTTTTTAGTAGAGACAGGGTTTCACCATGTTGACCATCTCGAACTCCTCACCTCAAGTGATGCGCTTGCCTTGGCCTACCAAAGTGCTGGGATTACAGGCGTGAGCCACCGCGCCTGGACTTTCACTCAGTTTTTACGTCTGATTCATCACCTAGTCCCGTCCAGCTTTTCTGAAAATCTAGAGGTAGATCCACTATTAAGTGAATGAAGCAAAGCTGAGTACAGGGCTCTTCAATTGCACAGCCTCTTCCAAACCTAGCAATGTGTTCACACAGTCATGTGTTTCTGCAACATCTGCAAAGGTAAGTATTTTAGCTGCAACTGGTTAGACACTGTCTCTCCGACTCCCCAACATTCTCTGCCTGGGAATATGCATTGGGTGGCATTGGGGGAGCTACGGGCAGGGATCAGCTAAGGGGAAGATGAGTTAGGGAATCCATTAAATTTGGGGTTAGTGGATGTAATTTTTTTTTTTTTTGATAGAGGTGGGGGTCTCACTATGTCACCCAGGCTAGACTTGAGCTCCTGGGCTCAAGTGATCCTTCTACCTCAGGCTCCTGAGTAGCTGGGACTACAGGTGTGCACCACTGCACCCAGCTTTAGCGGAATATAATCTTGTAGCTCACAATCTTTTCGGTGAATAAGGAAAGTATTGCTTGTTGTCCTGGCAGAGAAATGGCTTCCAGGATACTCCTTCTGCCCATGCTACTGACTTACCCAGTATCAAGACACAAAAGTCAGGCACAGTGGCTCATACCTGTAATTTGAGCACTTTGGGAGGCCAACGCAGGAAGATTGATTGAGCCCAGGAGTTCCAGACCAGTCTGGGCAACATAGTGAAACCCTATCTCTTCAAAAAAAAAAAAAAAATTGTTTTAGTTAGCCTGGAGTGGTGATGGTGTGCTCCTATAGTCCCAGCTATTAGGGAGGCTGAGGTGGGAGGATCACTTGAGCCCAGGAGATCAAGACTACGGTGAGCCATGATTGCACCACTACACTCCAGCCTGGGCAACAGAGAAGCCCTGTCTCAAATTTAAAAATCAAAATTAAAAAAAGACACAAGAGTCACAGTACTAAGGATGCCAGAGCAGGAAGAGAGAAAGAATCTGGATCCTTGGTGATAGCATTGCTTCCCTAAATGAACCAACTTTGAAACTGTTCTACATCCAGACTCCTCATAGGTAAATTACACATTTGCGGGTTGGGTATTGTTTTGTATTTGCAGCCAAAAGCATCCCAACAGATACAACAATATGTGCTTCCACATATCTAAAGTTTACAAAGGAGATATACAAGACTGGTAATGCTGAATGCCTCTGGGGAGCGGGACAGGTACCAGAGGGGGACGGGTGGGAGACATATTTAATTCAGATTTTTTTTTCTTTTTTTCTTTTTTTTTTTTTTTTTGGAGACGGAGTCTCGCTCTGTCGCCCAGGCTGGAGTGCAGTGGCTGGATCTCAGCTCACTGCAAGCTCCGCCTCCCGGGTTTAAGCCATTCTCCTGCCTCAGCCTCCCAAGTAGCTGGGACCACAGGCGCCCACCACCTTGCCCGGCTAGTTTTTTTTTTTTTTTTTTTTTTAATAGAGACGGGGTTTCACCGTGTTAGCCAGGATGGTCTCGATCTCCTGACCTTGTGATCCACCCGTCTCGGCCTCCCAAAGTGCTGGGATTACAGGCTTGAGCCACTGCGCCCGGCCTAATTCAGATTTTTTTGTGTGTGCTTGGATTTTGTTTCTCTGGGGCCAACTTTCACCATTTCAAAAACTAGACAATAAAACTTCAAAGTAAGTGGAACACTTGGGGACTTTTTTTTTTTTTCTTTGACACAGAGTCTTGCTCTGTTGCCCAGGCTGGAGTACAGTGGCACAGTCTTGGCTCACTGCAATCTCCTCATCCCAGGTTCAGGCAATTCTTCTGCCTCAGCCTCCCAAATAGCTGAGATTACAGGCATGAGCCACCACACCTGACTAATTTTTTTGTATTTTTGGTAGAGATGTGATTTTGCCATGTTGCCCAGGCTGGTCACGAACTCCTAAGCTCTGGTGATCCATCCTCCTTGGCCTTCCAAAGTGCTGGGATTATAGGCGTGAACCACCGTGCCCAGCCAGGTTTTACATTTCTTTTAAGCACATGAAAGAAATACATTTAATCTGGCAAGCCTGGCTCTTGCCGAAGTGGTCTCAGAGAGGCCACTGGAACAACAAAGAAAGAAATGTCATTGGCAAGTTCAGATGCTAAAAGGCTGGAAAGTGATCTGGCACTCAGCGTCCTGGAGCTTGAGGGACATTTGGACTTCTTCCTGCCTCCTTCCCACTGCTGAGCAATTCCCAGCCCAGCCTGATATTTCAAAGGATTTCCAGGAAGGGGAACCTGGCCCCAGCTGTACCCCCTTGAAGTTCTTGTGAATGTCTTCTTCAAATGCATCCGCCTGCTTCTTCAAAAGACAGAAGAGAAAATGCTGCTGGCGAGCTAAGGGACTTCAAAGATGGTTTTGTCATGTGTTTTATGAGTCAGGAGGCTAAGTTTTTGAGAGGAGGAGAGATGTTTTTCAAGGACACACATAGTTAATTGGTGACAGGACTCCAGTGTCCACTGAGCTAGGCTCCTTGCTCCTGTTCTGCCCAGGGCCCTTAGTTCTTCCAGGCTGTTCCACTCAGTAGGCCTCCCTGGTTCTCAAAGTGATAGCACGGGGAGATCCCTTGGGGAAAAAAATGACCTTGACATCCATGGTCTGTGAGTCTGGAGGTTGCATTCTATAGCACCCTTCTGGAGATTTACAGAGCATGTTGGCAGATTAAAGGTTCTGGATAGTCCTGCAATAAAGAAAACTACTTAAAAAAAAATTCCTGGCTGAGCATGGTGGCTCACACCTGTAATCCCAGCACTTTGGGAGGCTGAGGCGGGTGGATCACTTGAGGTCAGGAGTTAAAGACCAGCCTAGCCAACATGGTGAAACCCTATCTCTACTAAAAAAAAATACAAAAAATTAGCCAGGTGTGGTGATGCGCGCCTGTAATCCCAGTGACTTGGGAGGCTACGGCAGGAGAATCACTTGAACCCAGGAGGCAGAGGTGGCAGTGAGCTGAGATCACATGACTGCACTCCAGCCTGGTCTTGCTCTGTCACAAAAACAAAAACAAAGTCCTCCCAGGTCAGGTATGGTGGCTCATACCTATAACCCCAGCACTTTGGAAGGCCGAGGCAAGTAGATAGCATGAGCCCAGGAGTTACAGTGAGGTATGATTGCCCCACTGCACTCCATCCTGGATGACACAGCGAGATCCTGTCTCTATTTAAAAAAATAAATAAATAAAAAATCCCCCGAACAGAAGCTCTGGAATCAGCTTGCTGGGTTCCAATCCTTGTTCTTCCACCTCCTAGCTAGATGGCCTTGGGAAAATCACTCAGTCTCAGTTTCATTTTCTGTAAAGTGAGGATATTAATAGTACTCACCTCATAGTGTTGTCATGAAGATTAGTATCACGAGGCTACAACCATTTATCAGATATCAGGGTTTCAAAATTTACACTAAGTGGGTTCAATAAGATTATATATAACCTCAGGTCAGGTCAGGATTTCCTTCCAACTCAGTGTTGGTACCAGACTTTTGAGAAACAGTTCATTTCATAGCTTTTTTGTTTTGTTTTGTTTTTCAGAGACATTTCTAGTTGTCATTATAGGCTTTTTTTTTTTTTCCTGATGCCTATCTTCCTCCTGCAGTATGATAGCCTTTTTTGATTTTAGAATTGTGGATAAAGGAATGAGGACTTATAATGAAGATAATAGTTAATATTTATCGAGCTTTTTTTTTTTTTTTTTGAGACAGAGTCTCGCTCTGTCGCCCAGGCTAGAGTGCAGTTGCGCAATCTCGGCTCACTGCAAGCTCCACCTCCCGGGTTCAAGCCATTCTCCTGCCTCGGCCTCCCAAGTAGCTGGGCCTGCAGGCGCCTGCCACCATGCCCTGCTAATTTTTTCTATTTTTAGTAGAGACAGGGTTTCACCGGGTTAGCCAGGATGGTCTCGATCTCCTGACCTCATAATCCACCCACCTCGGCCTCCCAAAGTGCTGGGATTACAGGCGTGAGCAACTGTGCCCAGCCTATTGAGCATTTTTGTGAAACCCGGCAATGTTCCAAGTGCCTCACATCAATTAACTTATTGAATCCACAGAGCAACCCCACGTGACAGATAGTGTGGTAAACCCTATCGGGCAAATGAACAAACTGAGGCATAGGGGGACTAAGGAACTCACTCAAGCAACAGAGCTGGGATTAAATGAGACAGTGTATATGAATTGTTTATCACAATGCCTAGCACATAATCAACAATCCATATAAACATTAGCTATTATCCTCATTAATTGTGGGAGAATCATGACTAATCTTTTTTATTTTTTATGTTTTTCAGACAGGATCTTGCTCTGTCACCAGGCTGGAGTACAATGGTACAATCATGGCTCACTGCAGCCTCAATCTCTTGGGCTCAAGCAATCCTCCTAGCTCAGTCCCTAAGCAGCTAAGACTATAGGTGTGTGCCACCACACTCAGTTAATTTTAAAAATCTTTGTAGAGATGAGATTTTGCCATATTGCTCAGGCTGGTCTTGAACTCCTAGGCTCAAGCAATCCTTCCAGCCTCAGCCTCCCAAAGTATTGGGATTACAGGTGTGAGCCACCGTGTCTGGCCTTGACTAACTTTTATCTTCTTTGCACCCATGTACAATTTCTAATTTTACTATAATAAAAATATTCTAGGCTGTGTGTGGTAACTCATGCCTGTAATCCCAGCACTTTGGGAGGCCGAGGTGGGCGGATCACTTGAGGTCAGGAGTTCAAGACCAGGCTGGCCAACATAGCAAAACTCCATCTCTACTAAAAATACAAAAATTAGCCAGGCATGGTGGCACGTGCCTCTAGTGCTAGCTACTTGGGAGGCTGAGGCATGGGGAGGCAGAAGTTGCAATGAGCTGAGATCATGCCACTGCACTCCTAGTGATGGAATAAGACTCTGTCTCAAAAAAAAAAAAAAAAAAAAAAAAAAAAAAATATATATATATATATATATATATATATATATGGGGGGGAAAATGTTTTTCAAAAAATGAGACAATTTCTGAGTTGAGCCTAATATCTCAACCTCTCTCAGTCTCTCTTCTCACTCTGTCAGGTCTGATGCTGGTCTGGGCAGAAATGGATTTATCACCTCAAAGTAGACTTCCTTGGGCACAACTAGGCCAGACACTGGGTACCGTGTGGTGGCCCTGGAGGGGTACAGCTTCAAGAAAGAACCTGCCGTTCCCCTACAAAGAATGCA
This sequence comes from Rhinopithecus roxellana, assembly GCF_007565055.1. Taxonomy (NCBI): domain Eukaryota; kingdom Metazoa; phylum Chordata; class Mammalia; order Primates; family Cercopithecidae; genus Rhinopithecus; species Rhinopithecus roxellana. The sequence goes on from NC_044561.1 coordinate 123,298,844, forward strand.
GTTAGCCAACAGCCTTCAGCCTCAGCACATTTGAGATCTGCCTTAACTTTCAAGCCAAGGCCAGCTCTTCCTGAGCAGGCCCCAGTCAAGGAACTGCACGAGGGGACTAGGACCTGACCAGTTCTGCCCAACATGGGACTCCCCTAATAAATAGTCTTTGTTCTGGAGCTCCCAGCTGAGTTGACAAAGCCTTTGTCAGCCCTGCATTGCCGTCTGAGGCTCCCCTGCTCAGTGCTGCTTTCACCCACTTTTGTCTTTCACAGGCATGCCACTCCTCCCTCTTGTCCTCCTAGCTCCATTTTACCATCTGCTTCCCAGAGGACTGGAACTGACATGCTGCCTTTACTACCCCGCAACCATTCTCACCCCACCTCCACATATGCCTGCCCAAATAATATTGATTTTGGGCTCAGCACTGGATTGAAATCCCTTCATCTTTGGAGAGTGGGTTGCTCTCCAGTCCCAGCAGATAAATCATGATCTGTCTTAAGTAGACCCAGTAAATCCATTCTGTTCTACAGCGATTGGTCCAGGATGGGTGCCTGGCCCACCTTTTAGCCAATAAGAGGTCAGGGGAAATCTGGGCTTCACTTTATTGGTAACATAGACTTTCATGTGGTTAAAGCCTTCTGTCCTGCCCCTTCCCTCCCATTTTGATCAGTGTCCTGTGATCAAATGATGTGAGGCACTGCAGCAGCTGTTTTGGGCAATGAGTTTGAGGACAAAAGCCAACTGCTGAAGATGACAGAGCAGAAAGATGAGAAGAGTCTGAGTCCTGGAGAACACCCCCGAGCCACTGCAGTGACTCTGAAGCCGCTGACCTCCACATGTTTTGCTATAAAAAAAAGATTGCATTTCTTCTTTGCTGAAGTCACCATGAGTCAGGCGTGCTGTGACTGGCCGCTGAAAATATAACACATGCAATCACATTCCCCATGCTCCATTCTCCAGATTACCTTCAAACCCCTGAAGGTATGGGACTCAATTCCTGTTGAGGTATTTGGACTTTTCCTGGAACAGAAATGTTCAAAACATCCTCTCAGCCCCGCGCACAGTGGCTCACACTGTGGATCACAAAAGGACTTCTAAGGACTCACAGGATTACAGAGTCCTATAATCCCAGCACTTTGGTAGGCTGAAGCAGGCAGGTCACCTGAGATCAGGAGTTCAAGACCAGCCTGGCCAACATGGTGAAATCCTGTCTCTACTAAAATTACAAAAATTAGCCAGGCACAGTGGCACATGCCTGAAATTCCAGCTACTCGGGAGGCTGAGGCAGGAGAATCACTTGAACCCGGGAGGTGGAGGTTGCAGTGAGTTAAGATCACACCACTGCACTCCAGCCTGGGCAACAGAGCGAGACTGCATCTCTCTCTGTCTTTCTCTCTCTCTCTCTCTCTCTCTCTCTCTCTCTCTCTCTCTCTCTCTCTCACACACACACACACACACACACACACACACACACACACACACACACAGTTCTCTCATTTCCAACTTGCCAACACCTATGATAATGTAAACCAAAAATGAAATTCTAAGCCCTTCAACTGACTGACTGAATCCCCATCTTCACCAAGGGGATCCCAAAGAAAACCTGAAAAACTAGTTCAGGCCATGATGGGAAGGAAGGTCGGATATGTCTCTTCACCTCTTCATATCATCCTCCCTTTGGAGTTTAGGCACAACTGACCAGCATTCACATTAAATTACAGATCATCATAAGGTAAGCATGGTGGCTCATGCCTGTAATCCCAGCACTTTGGGAGGCCGAGGCGGGCGGATCACTTGAGGTCAGGAGTTTGAGACCAGCCTGGCCAACATGGTGAAACCCCTTCTCTACCAAAAACACAAAAATTAGCCAGGCATGGTGGCAGGCACCTGTAATCTCAGCTACTCCAGAGGCTGAGGCGGAGAATTGCTTGAACCTGGGAGGTGGAGGTTGCAGTGAACTGAGATCACTCTAATGCAATATACCTTGAGTGACAGAGCAAGACTCTGTCTCGAAACAAAACTAAACTAAAACCCAGATCATCAGACAGACAAAATAGACTATTTGTGCAATAAGATACCAAATTCCAACCTGATCCTGGTATAGCATCACAGTGACAGATAACAAGCCCTAAAGGAAGGCAAAGTATTTTACCCCAAGATGTATTTATTTGGCATATTTTGGAGTGACCCTGGAAAGCCCACTCTTTGCCTTCTGTAGCGAATCCCCTTCCCGTTCCAGGTCTTTTCCTGATCCAGGAGAGAATTAAACTAAGAGTCTGACACCTTTTAAGGTCCAATAAGAGACATATACCATCTATCCTGTCTGAAGCCGGGTGCTTAGAGGCTTCATCTACATAAACAAGAACCTTGGCTTCCACAACTCTCTTATCTCAACTCAAGCATTTCTTTTCTTCTTCTTTCTTTTTTTTTTTTTTTGAGTTGGAGTCTCACCCTGTCACCTAGGCTGGAGTGCTGGGGTGTGATCTCAGCTAACTGCAACCTCTGCCTCCCAGGCTCAAGGGGTCCCCCCGACTCCACCTCCTGAGAGCTGGGAGCACAAGTGCATACCACCATGCTGAGCTAATTTTTGGTAGAGTCAGGGGTCTCTCCATGTTGCCCAGTCTGGTCTGGAACTCCTAGCCTCAAGCGATCCACCCGCCTTGGCCTCCTAAAGTGCTGGGATTACAGGCTGAACCACCGCACCCAGCCTCAAACATTTCTTTATGCTGACTTCAACTCCTCAGGCAATGCTTCACTCTTTCAATCAATTGCCTATCAGGACATCTTCGAATCCACCTATGACCTGGAAGTCCTTCTGCTTCCATCTTCGAGATGTCTTGCCTTTTGAGGCTGAACCAATGTATACATTACATGTATTGCTTTATGTCTTGTGACTTCTGTCTCTCTAAAATGTATAAAACCAAAATGTGCACATGTCCTCAGGACCCCCTGAGACTGTGTCACGGGCCATGATCACTCATATTTGGGTCAGAATAAACTTCTTCAAATATTTTATGGAGTTTGACCTTTTTTCATCAACAATACTTACCTGTCCCTTGCTTCAAACCCTTCCATGGCTCCCCAGTACTTTTTAAGGTTTTTTTTTGAGACGGAGTTTTGCTCTTTTTGTCCAGGCTGTAGTGTAGTGGTGTGATCTCCGCTCACTGCAACCTCCACCTGCTGGGTTCAAGCGATTCTCCTACCTCAGCCTCAAGAGTAGCTGGGATTACAGGCACCCGCCACCATGCCCAGCTAATTTTTGTATTCTTAGTAGAGACGGGGTTTCAACATGTTGGCCAGGCTGGTCTTGAACTCCTGACCTCAGGTGATCCATCCACCTCAGCCTCCCAAAGCGCTGGGATTACAGGCGTGAGCCACTGTGCCTGGCCAGCCCCCCAGTACTCTTAAGACAGAGTTTGAACTCCTCACTGATAAAGATCTGCAAGATCTGGCACCTCCTGGTCCCCTGCCATCACCTACGACCCTTCCCACTTCATACTTGTTCCCTAGCCAGACTGAACTGCTTTTAGTTACCTAATATTATTACTAGAAAGGGGTCCTGATCCAGACCCCACGAAAGAATTCTCTCACAAGAAAGAATTCAGGATGAGTCCACAGAGTAAAGCAAAAGCAAGTTAATTAACAAAGTAAAGGAATAAAGGCCAGGCGCAGTGGCTCACGCCTATAATCCCAGTACTTTGGGAGGTCGAGGCAGAGGGATCACCTGAGGTTAGGAGTTCAAGACCAACCTGGCTAAAATGGCGAAACCCCATCTGTACTAAACATACAAAAAATTAGCTGGGCCTGGTGGTGCGCCCCTGTAATCCCAGTTACTCGGGAGGCTGAGGCAGTGGAATTGCCTGAACCCAGGAGGCCAAGGTTGCAATGAGCCAAGATCGCACCACTGCACTCCAGCCTGGGCGACAGAGTGAGACTCCATCTCAAAAAAAAAAAAGAAAAAAGAGAGTAAAAGAATAAAAGAATGGCTATTCCATAGGCAGAGCAGCAGCATGGGCTGCTTGACTGAGTATATTTATGGACACTTTCTGATTATGTGCTAAACAAGGGGTGAATTTTTCATGAGTTTGCCAGGGCAGGGTTGGGGAGCTCCTGAAAGTGAGGGTTTCTCCTCTTTTCAGATCATATAGGGTAGCTTCTGGACATCGTCATGACGCTGGTGAGAGCGTCTTTTCACATGTTAGTGTATAATGAGCAGTGAAGACAAGCAGAGGTCACTTTTTCTGTCATCTTGGTTTGGATGGCTTTTGACCTGCTTCTTTACTACCTCTTGTTTTGTCAGCAGGGTCTTCATGACCTATATCTTATGATACCAATCCTGCTGGCCTCTTATCTCAACCTGTGACTAAGAATGCCTAACCTCCTGGGAATGCAGCCCAGCGGGTCTCATCCACATTTTACCCAGCCCCTATTCCAGACGGAGTCACTCTGGTTCTAACACCTCTGATAATATCCTATATTACCTCCAGACATTTGCGTATGCTAATTCCTCTCCCTCTTCCCCCATTTCATGTGGCTATCTCCTCCATCCTCAGGTCTCAGCTCAAATGTTTTCTCCTCCAAGAGGCCTTCCTTGATTTCTTTTCTTTTTTTTTTTTTTTTTTTTTGAGACGGAGTCTCGCTCTGTCGCCCGGGCTGGAGTGCAGTGGCACTATCTCAGCTCATTGCAACCTCCACCTCCTAGGTTCAAGCAATTCTCCTGCCTCAGCCTCCCAAGTAGCTGGGACTACAGGCACACACCACCATGCCGGCTAATTTTTGTATTTTTAGGAGAGATGGGGTTTCAACATGTTGGCCAGGCTGGTCTCAAACTCTTGACCTCAGGTGACCCACCTGCCTCAGCCTCCCAAAGTGCTGGGATTACAGGCGTGAGCCACTGTGCCTGGCCTCCAGCTCTTTTTTCTAATTGCTGGCCTGCTTTCCAAAAGTTGGCTTAGGCCCATGACCAGGTTCTTGGCTGTAGACTCACAAAGAACTGCTTCCCAGAGACCTCTCCACCACCTCCATTTTGCAGTTTTACTCCAGCAGTTGGATGTGTTTGGTTTCTCAGTCTGACTGGTGACTCTTCTCTGATCCTCTAAATCCTTTTTTGAGACAGAGTCTTGCTCTTTCCCCTGCAAATTCCGGGTCTAGGCGTTTTTCTTTCTCTTTTTTCTTTTCTTTTTTTTTATTTTTCTTTTTCTTTTCTTTTTTTTTTTTTTTTTGAGATGGAGTCTTGCTCTGTCACCCAGGCTGGAGTACAGTGGTGTGGTCTGACTCACTGCAGTCTCCACCTCCTGGGTTCAAATGATTCTCCTGCCTCAGCCTCCCGAGTAACTGGGATTACAGGCATGCCCCACCATACCCAGCTAATTTTGTATTTTTAGTCAAGACGGGGGTTTCTCCATGTTGGTCAGGCTCGTCTCGAACTCCTAACCTCAGGTGATCCTCCCACCTGAGCCTCCCAAAGTGCTGGGATTACAGGCGTGAGCCACCGCACCCAGAGGCCTTTTTTTCCTTTTAGAAGAAAATAAAAAAAGAATCTAGAGGATTGGTGAAAAATAAAAAATGACAGTAGAAATCTAGGAAGGGGTTTTAATCGTTACTTAATCCAACCCATTTTTTTGTTGCAGAGGGGAAACTGAAACTCAAACAGGGGTATGTAACTTGCTCAGGATCATGTGGCCAAGTTGTAGAATCAGGTTGCACTCTAGCCTGGGCGATAGAGGGGAACTCCATCTAAAAAAAAAAAAAAAAGGAAGAAAAGAAAGAAAAAGAAATTATTAACAATGAAAATTAAAACAAATAAAAATGTTAGAGGCTAGACTCCACAACCAGCCCACTCTCACCCTCTGTGTTGTAAATGCTTGCATGAGGCTTCAGGCAAATTTCAGACTGACAAGGAAGTTTACAGCACCCAGTTCATAGTGGGAGTGTCCTAATGAATGATGAACGAGAATGCATAATCTGAATCTGATCACAAGAAAACATCAGACAAGCTGAAAAGGAGCATTATTCTTAAAAAAAAAAAAAAAAAAAAAAGATGGTGAATGGAGGAAGAGCATTCTTCAAAAATGTCATAAAATACGAAGAAATGCTATGAAATGTTCCAGATCAAAGGACACTAAAGAGACATGATAACTGAATGCAATACTTGACACTAAACTGGATTCTGTACTGAAGGAGAAAAAAAATCCCTTATGACATTATAGACTCAATTAACAAAATTGGGGCCGGGCGTGGTGGCTCACACCTGTAATCTTAGCACTTTGGGAGGCTGAGGCTGGCAGATCACCTGAGCTTAGGAGTTTGAGACCAGCCTGGCCAACATGGCGAAACTCCATCTCTACTAAAAATATAAAAATTAGCCGGGCATGGTGGCAGGCACCTGTAATCCCAGCTACTCAGGAGGCTGAGGCACAAGAATTGCTTGAACCCGGGAGATTCTGTCTGGGAGGTGGAGGTTGCATGGGCTGAGATTGCGCCACTGCACTCCAGCCTGGGCAACAGAGTGAGAATCTGTCTCACACACACACAAAAAAACAAACTTGGGCTGGGCACGGTGGCTCACCTGTAATCCCAGCACGTTGGGAGGCTGAGGCAGGCAGATCACGAGGTCAGGAGATCGAGACCATCCTGGCTAACACAGTGAAACCCCGTCTCTACTAAAAATACAAAAAAATTTAGCTGGGCGTGGTGGTGGGCGCCTGTAGTCCCAGCTACTCGGGAGGCTGAGGCAGGAGAATGGCGTGAACCTGGGAGGCAGAGCTTGCAGCGAGCCAAGATCACGCCACTGCACTGCAGCCTGGGCTACGGAGTGAGACTCCATCTCAAAAAAAAAAAAAAAAAAAAAAAAATTGGAATACAAGTGGTAGATTAAATAAACTAATTATAGTAAGATACTGGCCAGGTGTGGTGGCTGACACCTGTAATCCCAGCATTTTGGGAGGCTGAGATGTGAGGATCACCTGAACCCAGGAGTTCGAGACCAGCCCGGCTAACATAGCAATAGCTCATCTTTACAAAAAAATAGAAAAAAAAAATTAACCAGGTTTGTTGGTGCACACCTGTGGTTTCAGCTACTCAGAGGGCTGAGATAGGAGGATCACTTGAGTCCAGGAGATCCAAGCTGCAGTGAGCCGTGATTGTGCCACTGCACTCTAGCCTGAGTGACAGAGTGAGACCGTGTCTCAGAAAGAAAGAAAAAAAAAAGACACTATGTTGGTAACTGTACTTGGGTTGTATAAGATAATAGCCCCGGCCGGGCGCGGTGGCTCAAGCCTGTAATCCCAGCACTTTGGGAGGCCGAGACGGGCGGATCACGAGGTCAGGAGATCGAGACTATCCTGGCTAACACGGTGAAACCCCCGTCTCTACTAAAAAATACAAAAAACTAGCCGGGCGAGGTGGCGGGCGCCTGTAGTCCCAGCTACTCGGGAGGCTGAGGCAGGAGAATGGCGTAAACCCGGGAGGCAGAGCTTGCAGTGAGCTGAGATCTGGCCACTGCACTCCAGCCTGGGTGACAGAGCAAGACTCCGTCTCAAAAAAAAAAAAAAAAAAAAAATGATAATAGCCCTATTTTTAGCAAATACACACAGAAGCATATAGTGGTAAGGGGTCATGATATATATAATTTACCTTCAAATGGTTCAAAAACTTATGTACACACACATATACATGTTACAGGGGGTGGCAGGAAATGATAAAGAACATGGAATAAAGTATTTACAATAGGTGAGTTTGAGTAAAGGGCGTATAGATATTCTTTATCCTATTTTTATTTGTACAACTTTTCCATAAGTTTGAAATTATTGGCTGGGCATAGTGGCTCATGCCTGTAATCCCAGCACTTTGGGAGGCCAAGGCGGGAGGATCACTTGAGGTCGCAAGTTTGAGACCAGCCTGGTCAACATGGTGAAACTTTGTCTCTACTAAAAATACAAAAATTAGCCTTTTTACACATGCCTGTAATCCCAGCTACTCAGGAGACTAAGGCACAAGCATTGCTTGAACCCAGGAGGCGGAAGCAGTGAGCCAAGATCATGCCACTGCACTCCAGCCTGGGCAACAGAGGGAGACTCCATCTCCAAAAGACAAACAAACAAACAAAAAAACCCAGAAATTATTAACAAATGAAAATTTTTAAATTTTTAAATTAAAATTTTAAATTAAAATTAAAAATTAAAAATTAAATTTAAAATTTAAAATTATTAACAAATGAAATTTTTTTTTTTTTTTTTTGAGGCGGAGTCTCGCTCTGTCGCCCGGACTGGAGTGCAGTGGCCGGATCTCAGCTCACTGCAAGCTCCGCCTCCTGGGTTTACGCCATTCTCCTGCCTCAGCCTCCCGAGTAGCTGGGACTACAGGCGCCCGCCACCTTGCCCGGCTAGTTTTTGTATTTTTAGTAGAGACGGGGTTTCACCGTGTTAGCCAGGATGGTCTTGATCTCCTGACCTCGTGAACCGCCCGTCTCGGCCTCCCAAAGTGCTGGGATTACAGGCTTGAGCCACCGCGCCCGGCCAACAAATGAAAATTTTAAAAAAATAAATAAAAATGTTAGAGGCTAGACTCTCCACAGCCAGCTCACTCTCACCCTCTGTGTTGTAAACACTTGCATGAGACTTCAGGCAACTTTCAGACTGACAAGGAAGTTTACAGCACCCAACCCATAATGGGAGTGTCCTAATGAGTGATGAATACTTATGGTGTGCAACAGCTCTGTCTTCTTCTTCTTTTAAATGACCTGGTCAGCAGGAAGTAGCAAGAGCTTCTTAATAGAACATTGAGGGAGCCAAGTGGGAGAGGCTCAACCAGCTTTTGAAGCAGAATGATGTCCAAGAAGTCACAACCTTTTTTGTTTTGCCCTCTTTACCTGCAGGTGGATTCATTAGGGTGCTTGGGGTTGAATGTAACTAGACTGGGTCAAGACAACCTTAAGTGACTAGAGCACTTAGTATCACCTCAGGTAACAATACACCAATAGGTGGGCTGTTTCAGGGTTGGCTGTTTCAGCGTCTCAGTTCTGGGGTATTGGATTAGCTTGTAACTGGACAGGGGTCCCAGTCCAGACCCCAAGAGAGGGTTCTTCGATCTCGTGCAAGAACAAATTCAGGGCGAGTCCGCATAGTAAAGTGAAAGCAAATTTATTAGGAAAATGAGGGAAGAAAGAAAGGCTACTCCATGGACAGAGCAGTCCTGAGAATGGCTGGTTGCCCGTTTTTATGGTTATTTCTTGATCATATGCTAAACAAGGGGTGGATTATTCATGCCTCTCCTTTTAGACCATATAGGGTAACTTCCTGATGTTGCCATGGCATTTGTAAACTGTCAGGGCGCTGGTGGGTGTGTAGCAGTGAGGATGATCAGAGGTCACTCTCATCGCCATCTTGGTTTTGGTGGGTTTTAGCCGGCTTCTTTACTGCAACCTGTTTTATCACCAAGGTCTTTATGACCTGTATCTTGTGCCGACCTCTTGTCTCATCCTGTGACTTAGAATGCCTAATTGCATAAGAACACAGCCCAGTAGGTCTCAGCCTTATTTCATGTAGCCCCTACTCAAGATGGAGTTGCTCTGGTTCAAATGCCTCTAAGCTTCTGAAGGATTCCTCATGATCTAAAAATGGCTGCTGCAACTTCAAATGTCACATTCTAGCACAGCAATGTCCAAAGGCTGGAAGAATATGTGTGTGAGAGAAAAGAAGTTGGGAGGTGGGAAAGTTTCTCTCTTTTAACAGAAAGGAACATCCTTCCCAGAAATCCTCAGCAGACCTCCACCAAAGCCTCAACTGTCAGGACTGCTTCCAATGCTTACTCCAAGACTGTCCACAGGATTTCCATGGCTGGCTCAGACCAATCAGAATTAATTTCCTGCTCCTGACATGTTGCGTTTCATTCCAACAAAATTAGGTTCTGTTGGCAGGGGAGAAGGGGAATGAAGTAATTAACAGAGTCGCTTTTAGGGCTTTATTTATAGGTTGGTACAAAAGTAGTTGTGGTTTTTACCATTTCTTTTTAAAAAATGGCCAAAACCACAATTACTTTTGTATTAACTTACTATTTATTTATTTATTTATTTATTTTCTGAGACAGGGTCTCATTCCATCACCCAAGCTAGAGTGCAGTGGCATGATCATAGCTCAGTGCAGCCTTGACCTCCCAGGCTCAATCGATCCTCCCATCTTAGCCTGCCAAGTAGCTGGGACTGCAGGCGCGTGCCACCACGCCTGGCTAATACTGGTATTTTCTGTAGAGATTTCAACATGATGCTCAGACTGGTCACAAATTCCTGGGCTCAAGTGATCCTCCATCCTTGGCCTCCCAAAGTGCTGGGATTACAGGCATGAGCCACCACACCCTGCCATATGGCTTTGATGATTTCCTGAGTGGGCACCATGGATCTGTTTTTGTGATCTGGACCAAAAAGCAACTTGGACTTCCCAGGGTGCTGAGATGCCCAGAGCACTAAAGCATGAGAAGAAGATTTATGGCTTAGACTAGACTATACGTGACACCAATTTCTTTGGGAAACTTCACCTTCCTCGCTTCCACTCCCTGCAGTTCAGGTGAGGCTGTTTCTACCCCTTGGTTCCACCAATAAGCATGTGACCAGGCCTGGACAATCAAAGCATTGCCTTCTTCGAGTGACAATGATTGGTTCAGAGACACGCCATGACTTGTGTTCGTCCAATCAGAGTGAATGCTGCAACTTCAGCAGCATTTCCAGGAAGTGACCTCCTTTCCCACCACACTCATACCTGACAGGATGCAGGCCTGGAGCTAGTGGTTGCCAGCTTGCTATCAAGTAGAGACTAAGACTGGAGCCAACTCACTGAAGAGCAAAGCCAAGAGATGGCGAGAGACTGTGTCTGGTAACCTCATTTGAGTTCCCGAATCCAGCCAGGTCTGAAGCCAGTACTTTTCAGGTACTTACTCCAGCACTTTTCAGTTACTTAAGCCGATAAATTGCTTTTTGCATATAAATCAGTTTCAAATGGGGCTTCTGTCATTTACAAATAAAAGAATGCTAGGCTGGGCACAGTGGCTCATGCCTATAATCCCAGCACTTTGAGAGACCAAGGTGGGAGGATTGTTTGAGCTCAGGAGTTTGAGACCAGCAACATAGTGGGACCCCCATCTCTATCTAAAAAAGAAAAAAAAAAGTATACATGCAAATAAAAGAATCCCAAGTTTCTCAGTGTTTGGAGAAATATGTTTGAAAGACAAATTGAAAACATGTTTGAAAGACAAATTCCCAGGTGACTGAGACACCTGTCCTGGGACCTGAACCTCCACCTTTGGAACAAGCTCCTCCAGGACCCATAACAAGTAGGTAGTCCTGCCTTTATAGTCTGAGACTCTCTGACCCAGACTTTGGGGAAGGATGGTCTCTTAATTCTGCATGGGAGACAAAAGAGACCCAGTCCTTTCCATCACAAAGCCCCAACTACCTTCTTGGCAAAGAGTAGGGAAATGCCTTTCATTCTTTCCCAGTGACCCTGGAATTGAGTAAATGAAATACAGTTGATTTCCCAATCAGGTTATTCCACCACGTTGAACTTTTGGTAACTGTCCTTGCCCCATCGTGTTGCTAAAGCATTCAGGTTGAACAGTGTTCAGGAAGAACACTCAAGCAAAAACTGGTTTGCAGCCAAATCCAGAGACTGCAAACCCCAGTGGCTTCAGGGGCCAGGCAAAGAGAGTAAACATGTGAAACAACAGGGAGTAGTCCTGTCTGTGGGGGACAGGAGAGTTCTCATGCCTCCGCCTAATAAATGAAAAAATTATTTACGCCACAGTGGAACCAGAGATGCTCCTAAAGCCACTGGGATGTGGTTTCTCTTTTTCATCTCACTGCTCTGTCTCTGATGTGGCTTCATTCTCAGAGGATTGTGGGCTCACAAGCCAACATCCTGGCAGTTTAGAAACCACAGCAGAAACGTTTCTCTTTCTCAATTGTTTCAACATCAATCTGGATGAAACTCTTATTGGCCTTGTTTGAGTTCAGGTGGTCATCCCTGAACCATCACTGTACCTGAAAGAGTTATGGGAGGTATGGCGGTGTCATTGGCCAGACCTGAGTCTGACGCATCCTGGAGTGGAGTTCAGGCCCACTTTAATCATATAGACTGAGAATGGGGAATGGGAAAGTAGGTTTCATGCCTTTGTTTGGGCTCCCTCAGAAGCAGACTCTGAGATGAGGATTTGAGGTGCAAGTGGATTATTTGGAAGATGATTCCAGAAAGCACCATTAGGGGACTGAGGGAATGAGACAGAGAAGAGAAGCCTGCTGAAACAGAAAGTATTATCAAGCAAGTTACCACTGTGGACAACTGGAGCACAATCCCATCAGTGAACTCTGCCAGCCAGTGTAGAGCATCGTTTTGGTCTATTTTGTGCTGCTATAACAGAATACCACAGACTGGGCAATTTAAAACAATAGAATTTTATTTGGCTCATGGTTATGGAGGCTGGGGAGTCCAAGGGCATAGTGCTGGCATCTGGCAAGGGCCTTCGTGCTGCATCATTCATGATGGAAGGTGAAAAGGTAAGAGAAGGCGAGGGTGAGCAAGAGATTGAACTTGCAGCCTCAAGACCTTTCACAATCGGCATTAATCTGTTCTCATGAGGGCTCCATTAGGCTCCACTCTCCAGCACATTTGAATTGGGGATTAAGTTTCCAATACACGCTTTTGGGGGTACACATTCAAACCATAGCAAACATAGACTTGAGGGAGCTGGGGTATTTATCTACCAACTCTGTCAGTCATTGTCTGACAGTTGCTACCCGGAGTGTTTTTGCCCAGAACTTCCAGCATGGAAGAGCAAAGTGGTCCCTCCTGGTCTGAGAAAGTACTCAGACAAAGAGATGAAGCTTGGACCAGGGTGCATTGAAGGTTAGGACAATGGCCAGGGCACCAATAGCCTTTGCTTCATTGTCTGAAGGAAAATTGGGGTGCTAGGATCAGAAGAAGGCACTGATGTTGCACAGGTCAAATAAACATATGTTCATCCAAGGAGTGAACTGGTTGGCTCACTCACTGTCTGAGTCCATTAACCAAGCAGTGGCAGGGAAGGGTATATTCTGTTGCTTTAAGGAACTAGCATGGAAGCTGCACTTGTCACTTTTGTTCACATCTCATAGGCCAGGATGTGATCAAATGGCCATATCTATATGTGGGGAAATGTAGCTTTTGACTGTCCAGCCAAATCTCAGGGATTATGGCTGGGTGTGGTGACTCACTCCTGTAATCCCAGCACTTTGAGAGGCTGAGGTGGGAGGATTGCTTGAGCCTAGGGGTTTGAGACCACCCTGCGCAGCAAAGTGAGACTCTTGCTTTTACAAAAAAAAACCAATGTTTAAACTAGCTGTGCATGTTGGCACATGCCTGTAGTCCCAGCTACAGGGAGGCTGAGGCAAGGGAATTGCTTGGGCTCAAGAGTTCAAGGCTGCAATGAACTATAATCGTGCCACTGCACTCTGGCCTGGGTGACAGAGTGAGACCCTGTCTCAAAAAAAAAAAAAAAAAAAAAAAAAAAATTACAGGGATTCTGCTACTTAAAGAAGGGGAAGGAGGGGCCAAATGTTTTTTCCTGGCAAGACTTTGTGTTTAAATTTCAGAAGGAATGCCTTCCCAGTGGACTTCAACCTACATCTCATTATCCTGAAGCGTGTCTCACTGCCTCCACGGGAGAACCAAGTATTTAGCTTCCTGGTCTCTCTAATAGAAGGCGGCAAGGGAAAGGGGATTGGGAGTGGGCAGTTTGGGCAGGATGATCAACGATCCTGGTTTGCCTGGGACTAAGGATATTCTGGAGACATGGGATTTTCAGTGGTAAAACCAGCCTCCAGGATCTGCAGCCATAACCCATGTGGCTTGAGACCTCAACTCCAGTTGGAGAGATGTTATCCTCTTTGTCACCTTCTCCTCCTAACAACCTTCTCTTTCTCTTCACCACTTCCTCTTCAACTAAAAGGTGGCCAGGTCCTCTGCTATGCCCTACATCCACTTACACTCTGTCCTCATGGTTGGACTTCCTTGGCCCTCAACTCTGCCCTGACTTCTGGGAACTTCAGTGGTGCCAGAGCCTCTGTCCAGCTCTCAGCATCTCCCTTACCTCCGCCATCTTGTTTCCAGCCATCTTGGGTCCTTAGAGTCCAGAGTTTGCAGAAGTGGAAATGGAGAAGCTGGAGAGAGAAGGTACTTGCTGGTCTCACTGAAACAGTCAGGACTCAAGCTCTCAGCCCAAGGCTCTTCGCTCTGCACTCCTCAAAATCTTTGGTGTCTGTTATTCAACTAGCTTGACATTTCTCCACCTCTGAGGTGATGGCCTCCCTCCAAGATGCCTGCAGTCAGAGGGCAGGGAGCGTGGCACATAATGGGGCCTCAAGAAACACTGCAAAATACCTCTAGGACCCCCTTCTGGCTCTCAAATGATCTTGGGGACAACTCGGCCTATCCAAACAGAAAGAATTCAGGATTATTTCCCTCCTCAAACCTGTTCCCTTACCACCTCCTGAGCGGTAGGGGTGGTTTGGACCCCAATAATGACATTTTTATATAACTCGGAGTTTTTTTTTTTTTTTTCTTTCTTTCTTTCTTTCTTTTTTTTTTAAAGACAGAGTCTTGCTTTGTCACCCAGGCTGGAGTGCAGTGGCACGATCTCGGCTCAATGAAACCTCCACCTCCCAGGTTCAAGCAATTTTTGTGCCTCAGCTTACTGAGTAGCTGGGACTACAGGCATGTGCCACTGGGCCGGGCTAATTTTTGTACTTTTAGTAGAGACAGGATTTCGCCATATAATTTGGAGTTTCACAACACCAGCACTATTTAGATTTTGGGTCAAATAATTCTTGAATGGGGATGGGGGTGCGGGCTGTCCTGTTCACTATAGGAGGTTTAGGGGTAGGCCTGACCTCCATTCACTAGATGCCCAGAGAACCCTCTTCCCCAATTATGTCAGTGCCTCCAGACATTGCTAAATGTCCACTGGGAGACAAAAATCACTCCTGAACCACTGATCTAGACAGTCAGTATTTTCTTAATATAAAAAGTGGGGCCAGGCACAGTGGCTCACAAAGTGCTGTAATCCCAGCACTTTGGGAGGCCGAGGCGGGCAGATCACGAGGTCAGGAGATCGAGACCATCCTGGCTAACACGGTGAAACCCCATCTCTACTAAAAATACAAAAAATTAGCCGGGTGTGGTGGTGGGCACCTGTAGTCCCAGCTACTTGGGAGGCTGAGGCAGGAGAAGGGCGTGAACCCGGAAGGCAGAGCTTGCAGTGAGCCAAGATCACGCCACTATACTCCAGCCTGGGTGACAGAGCGAGACTCTGTCTCAAAAAAAAAAAAAAAAAAAAAAGGGAGGGGAGCAACAAGCAACTTCAGAAAACAAAGTCCCTTTCATTGAGTGATCGAGTGCCACCTTCTGTGGAAAAACCTCAAGCTCACTACTCAAGTGCAGCTTGGAACGAAGGCCCTGGCAAACCCTGCCATTCAGTTGGCTTCTCTCAGTGGATCACACTCAGAGATTTCTGGCACCACTGCCACTCTCCCCACCCCCTCATGCAGAACAATGGGATTCTCTCTGCCTCTGACCTTCTTCACACCCAGCACTTTACTCCATTTTCCTGGACCTTTATGTTGTGGGCAACTTTGTTTGTGCTAAGTCAACAGAAAATGCTTCTTGGCCTCTACCCCCCTGAGAGCACATGGTGCATTAATAAGTTTAACCCAGAGTTTCCCAACCTTGGCGCTACTGACATTTTGGGCTGGCTCATTCTTTGCTTGGGGGGCTGTCCTGTGTGTTGTCTGATGTTTAGCAACATCCCTGACCTCCACTCACAGATGCCAGGGGCAACACCACACCTGGTTGTAACCAAAACTTTTTCCAGACATTGTCAAATATCCTCTGGGGAAAAAAAAATCACCCTCAGTTGAGAACCATTGTCAACTCCTACTAGGAACCACTGAGGTTAGTAATACTATTATTTTATTTATTTATTTATTTATTTATTTATTTATTTATTTATTTATTGAGACAGAGTCTTGCTCTGGTATCCAGGCTGCACTGCAGTGGCACTATCTTGACTCACTGCAACTTCTACCTGCCAGGTTCAAGCGATTCTCCTGCCTCATCTTCCCGAGTAGCTGGAATTACAGACACCTGCCACCACGCCCGGCTAATTATTTTGTATTTTTAGTAGAGACAGGGTATCACCACGTTTCTCAGGCTGGTCTCGAAATTCTGACCTCAAGTGATCCACCTGCCTCGGCCTCCCAAAGTGTTAGGATTACAGGTGTGAGCCACTGTGTCCAACCATATTATTATTACTTTAGAGATGAGGAAATCAGGATTATAGAAGTGTGATGACTTGTTCAGGTGTAAGGGGCAAAGTCAGGAACTGGAATTTCTCCCATGCCAGTGATTTTCTTTTCTTTTTTTTTTTTTTTTGAGACGGAGTTTTGCTCTTGTTGCCTAGGCCGGAGTGCAGTGGCATGATCTCGGCTCACTGTAACCTCCGCCTCCCGGGTTCAAGCAATTCTCCTGCCTCAGCCTCCCAAGTAGCTGGAATTACAGGTGCCTGCCACCACACCCAGCTAATTTTTTGTATTTTTAGTAGAGACAGGGTTTCACTATGTTGACCAGGCGTGTCTGGCACTCCTGACCTCGTGATCCACCTGCCTCGGCCTCTCAAAGTGCTGGGATTACAGGCATGAGCCACCGCACCTGGCCTAACCCGGTGATTTTCAAATTCACTGGCAGATAAACGTCACTGGGGCCTTTGCTAACAGAGGCCTGGCCCCATGCCAGACCCACTGCATCAGAACCTTTAGGAAATGGACCAAGGGTTCTGTATTCCCTACAAGATCCCTTTCCTGACAACCTACAAGCATCAATATTTAACAGCCAATATCCTCTGTTTTCATAGCTTTTCTCACATGAACCCCCACTGTTTATTTTTTGTTTTTGTTGTTATAAATGAGACAGGGTCTCATTATGTTGCCCAGGTTGGTCTCCAACTCCTGAGCTCAAGTAATCCTCTCACCTTGGCCTCCCAAAGTACTGGGATTACAGGTGTGAGCCACTGTGCCTGGTCTTTTAAATATTTTTAGAGTTGGGGTGCACTGGCTATTCGTAGGAGTGATCATGGCACACCACAGCCTTGAACTCCTGGCCTTAGCCTCAGAAGCTGGGACTACAGACATGCTCAGGGTGTTCAGCTTGCCATTCCCACTTCAGAGAAGAAACTGAAGCACAAAGAGATTGTGACTTACCTGAAGCCATATAGAAAGTGAGAATAGGCTGGGTGCAGTAGCTCAAACCTGTAATCCCAGCAGTTTGGGAGGTCGAGGTGGGAGGATCACTTGAGCCCAGGAGTTGGAGACCAGCTCGGGCAACATGGCAAAACTCCGTCTCTACAAAAAATACAAAAATTAGTCGGGTATGATGGTACTCACCTGTAGTCCCAGCTATGTGGGAGGGTGAGGTGGGAGGATTGCTTGAGCATGGGAGGTCAAGGCTGCAGTAAGCCATTATTGTACCAGTGCATTCGAACCTAGGTGACAGAGCGAGACCATCTCAAAAAAAAAAAAAGAAAAAAAAAAAAAAAGAGGCCAGGCAAGGTGGCTTAGGCCTGTAATCCCAGCACTTTAGGAGGCTGAGGCAGGCAGATTGCCTGAGGTCAGCAGTTTCAGACCAGCCTAGCCAACATGGTGAAACCCCATCGCTACTAAAAATACAAAAATTAGCCAGGAGCAATGGTGCATGCCTGTACATTCCAGCTACTCAGGAGGCTGAGGCAGGAGAATCACTTGAACCTGGGAGGCAGAGGTTACAGTGAGCCGAGATTGGACCACTGCCCTCCAGCCTGGGTGACAGGGTGAGACTGTGTCTCCAAAACAAAAAAGTGAGAAGAAAAATAAATAAAATTTAAGATAACAAAAAATAAGAAACAGAAACACACACACACATGCAAAACCAAACAAAAGAAAACAAGAAAAGGAAAAAATGAAACAAACAAAAATAAACCAGAAAAAGAAAATGAGAAGAATGTAGAATGTCATCTTGTGCCTAGGCCATTCCTCCAGAAAGATGTGTTGGAGCTGGGATTCCCGCAGGTAAACAAGATGCACACATTTTCCTGTGTGCTTGCAGCTACACACACACACTTGTGCATGCATTTGGACACAGAAACACTGGGGCCGGAGAGAGGCCCAGCCTCCCCTTAGTCACATTTTTGTCCAATGTCCCCCACCCCCAACTGAGGTTCTGTAAGTAAAAAAGAAGGAACAGGATGAGTATTCAACAGGCAACCTTTAGATTTTCCATGGACCTCACCTCATTTGATAGACAGAAAAGTTTATACAGCAAGTTCATTGGCAGGACTAGGCCTTCAGCCCACTTTCTGGGCCAGCGGACTCCACACCACCTGTTACAACTGGAGATTGAGTGTCTGCCAGAAGCTGTTTCCTGGGAAACTGCAGCCAGCTGCTGACCACCCAGGAGCTCTTTATCCTTTACCAACCCACCTCCCTGGGATCTACCCAGGACCTGCCTGCTCGAGTAACAGGATGTGACCCTATGTCACCAGGGCACTTACTGCCCATCAAAAGTCCTTGTGAGTCATTCTCCAAGTTTCCAAGGAAAAAAAAAACTCCCAGATAGGGGCCCATCCCAGAAATAAATAAAACGTTGGCCCAGGGCCCAGACTTTCAGAGAAATCAGCTGGCCTGCTTGTGGGTGGAAGGTGGCGAGGGGGGTCACCTTGAACCGAGGTCTCTCTGGAGAGAACTGTTTTCTTATTCAATCATTCATTCATCATCTATTTATAGACATGACATTTATTCATGCATTCAGCTAATATTTATTAGAGGGGCGAAATACCTCTCACTTCTAACTCACACATTTCTGAGTTGTTTACATTCATTATTACACAAGTATGTGCTGCTTTCATTTTTTTTAAGCTTTGCTTTTAATTAATTAACTAATTTATTTGTTTAGCAATCCCAGGATGGAGACAGATCTGATTATTTTAAAATAACAAGCCAGGTGTAGTGGCGCACACTTGTAATCCCAGCTACTCAGGAGGCTGAGGCAGGAGAATTGCTTGAACCCAGGAGGTGGAGGTTGCAGTGAGCTGAGATCATGCCACCGCACTCCAGCTTCAGCCA
Organism: Rhinopithecus roxellana; assembly: GCF_007565055.1. Lineage (NCBI taxonomy): Eukaryota > Metazoa > Chordata > Mammalia > Primates > Cercopithecidae > Rhinopithecus > Rhinopithecus roxellana. The sequence goes on from NC_044561.1 coordinate 123,318,006, forward strand.
TAGCCTGTCTCAAAAATTAAAAAGAGAGAGAGAGAGAGATGCTGCTTTCTGATCCAGAGGACATACATGCCCCACTGGCAAGACAGAAGATCCTCAATTTGGACAGCTACCTGGAGAAGTTGACCTCTAAGCTGAAAACTCAGGGATGAACGTTGCCAGGTGACAGGGAGGAAATGCCCAGAAATGGTGCTCTGGGCAAAGGGAACAGCATGTACAAAGATCAGGAGGTCATGTCTTGTTTCCGAAAATGCAAGTGTTTGAGACGATACTGTAGGAAATGGAAGAGGAAGTGATGAGGTCACAGAACAAGACAGAAAGGCAGGGAGCCCACTTAAAGGAATTGCTAATTAACCACCCCCATTCCACCCTTCCTGCCAACCTCTCCACCCTCACCCCACTCCTAGGGCCATGACTCAGTCATGGGGTTTTCACACTCTCTCACTTCAAGCTGGACACAGTTTCTGTATCTCAGCCAACGTGTCATTCATCAGCAGGTCATGTCATCCCCCCAATCCACACCATGGTTCCAGAATGTCAGCTGATTCTCATGAATTGGACCACAAATCTTCCAGAGTTTTTTTTTTTTTTTTCTCCTTTTTTTCTTTTTTGAGACGAGGTCTTGCTCTTGTCACTCAGGCTGGAGTGCAATGGTGCCATCTCGGCTCACTGCAACCTCAGCCTTCTGGGTTCAAGTGATTCGCCTGCCTTAGCCTCCTGAGTAGCTGGGATTACAAGTATGTGCCACCACGCCCAGCTAATTTTTGTATTATTACTAGAGACAGGGTTTCACCATGTTGGTCAGGCTGGTCTCGAACTCCTGACCTCAGGTGATCCACCCATCTCGGCCTCCAAAAGTGTTGGGATTACAGGTGTGAGCCACCGTGCCTGGCCGCTAATGTTTGTATGTTCAGTAGAGATGGGGTTTCGCCATGTTGGCAGGCTGGTTTTGAACTCCTGGCCTCAAGTGATCTGCCCATCTTGGCCTCCGAAGTGTTGGGACTACAGGTGTGAGCCGCCGCACCTGGCCTGTCAATATTGTTTTAATGATGGTTGCTCCTTCTCAGGCTTTCCTCACATACTTATTTTATTTTTAGACAGGTTTTGGTTCTGTCACCTCAGCCTCCTGAGTAGCTGACATTACAGGTATGTGCCACTAGGTTGGCTAATTTATTTATTGTTTTGTAGAGATGGGAGTCTCACTGTGTTGCCCAGGCTCGTCTCAAATTCCTGACCTCAAGCATTCCTTCCACCTCAGCCTCCCAAACGGCTAGGATTACAGGCATGAGCCACCGCACCCAGCCCTCCCTCCTACATTCAAATGGCCAACTCCCTTGGCTTCTTCAAGTCTTTGCTTAAATGCCACCTTCTCAGGAAGTCATTTTCTGAACACTCTATTAAAAATTGCAACCTGCCCCCAAACACGTCTTCCACTCACCATCCCTGTCTCTGCTTAAATGTTCTCCATAGCACTCATACCATCTAACATACTGTGCATTTACTTGTTTATTTTTATCTTTTTGAGACAGGGTCTCATTCTGTTGCCCAGGCTGGAGTGCAGTAGTGTGATCATGGTTCACTGCAACCTCTGTCTCCTGGGCTCAAGCAATCCTCCCACCTTAGCCTCCCAAGCAGCTGGTACCACAAGTGCGCATCATCACACCTGGCTAATTTTTGTGTTTTTTGTACAGAAGGAGTTTCGCCATGTTGGCCAGGCTGGTCTCAAACTCCTGGGTTCCAGCGATCTACCCGTCCCAGCCTCCCAAAGTGCTGGGATTATAAGTGAACCATCATGCTGGGCAACTTATTTATTTATTTTCTATTTCCCTTCACTAATAAATTAGCTCCAGGAGTGCATGGACCTTGTCTGTTTTCTACACAGATGCATTCCCAGTGCCTAGCACAGTGCCTAGTGGGTACATGAATGAATGAATGAATGAATGAATGAATGAATGAATCCATGCATGCATGAATGAAGTATCTTTGTACAAACCATGAGCCATGTACATGTTAGGTGCCTACAACTTGTCGTTTGAATTAACGAATAAAAGAACAGGCAAGGTGTGGTGGCTCACACCTGCAATCCCAGCACTTTGGGAGGCCGAGGAGGGTGAATCACCTGAGGCTGGGAGTTCAAGACCAGCCTGACTAACATGGAGAAACCCTGTCTCTACTAAAAATACAAAATTAGCCAGGCGTGGTGGCGCAGGCCTGTCCCAGCTACTTGGGAAGCTGAGACAGGAGAATTGCTTGAACCTGGGAGGCAGAGGTTGCGGTGAGCCGAGATTGTGCCATTGCACTCCAGCCTGGGCAACAAGAGTAAAACTCCGTCTTAAAAAGGAGGGAGGGAAGGAAGGAAGGGAGGGAGGGAGGGAGGGAGGAAGGAAGGAAGGAAGGAAGGAAGGAAGGAAGGAAGGAAGGAAGGAAGGAAGGAAGGAAGGAAGGAAGGAAGAAAAGACAGCACCAACCCTCCTTGTAAGTTCAATCTGAGGTTGATCTGAAGCTGCTGTCCAAGGGTACTGATGGAAATTTCCTTCTCAACAAGTCTGTCCCTCAGTTCCGGCATCTGATAATAATGGACAGTCAAGCTGGCTGACACCAGACTGGACCCGGATGAAGAAATGGAATCAGGCCACATTATAGGGGCAAGAGGAGCCCTGTGGCCAAAGGTTCTAGGGTCAGCAGCAAGTCACACATCTGAGGAGGAAGTTGATTGCTGTACCTCGAGCTGAAACAGAAACTGCGGTGGCTGACAAGGAAGCGTCCCTACCTGTGCCCCTCAGCCCCTCGGCCATTGCCGGCTTCCAACAGACCACAGAGACTTTTGGGAGGAAGCTTTTTTATTGAAGTATAGCAGACATACAGAAAAGTGCACAAATAAGGAAAGTGCACAGGGGAGCGATGGCACGATACATTTTCCCAAAGGCAGCACAGCGGGGTAACCAGTCCCCAGCTCAAGGAACAGAACATTCCCTGCCCCGGAGAAGCTCCCTTCAAGTCTTTCCCATCCTCAGCGATAACCCTTATCCTGATTCCAACAGCAGTGACGATTTTTGCCGGTTTTTGAACTTCATGGAATGGCGGCACATAACACGAATTCTTTTGTGTATGACTTACTTGCTACAAACTTCATATGTTTGTAGCAACAGCCTTTTGACCCCGTCTCTTCCTCCATGCCCTCAAAGAGAAAAAGGAACCTAATAATAACGTAAAATAAAGCAAAATAATACTTGCTTGACTGGTTTAAATGTACCATCTGGCCGGGCATAGTGGCTCATGCCCGTAATCCCAACATTTTTAGAGGCCAAGGCAGGTGGATTACTTGAGGTCAGGATTTCGAGACTAGCCTGGCCATCGTGGTGAAACCCCATCTCTACTAAAAATACAAAAATTAGCCAGGCATGGTGGTGGGCACTTATAATCCCAGTTACTGGGGAGGCTGAGGCAGGAGAATCACTTGAACCTGGGAGGCGGAGGTTGCAGTGAGCAGAGATCATGCCACTGCACTCCAGCCTGGACAACAGAGGGAGACTATATCTCAAAAAAATATAAAATATAATATAATATAATATAATATAATATAATAAATGTGCCATCCATTCTTTCACGCTTCAACCACCCAGTGGGCTGGAACTGTTACTGCTTCCATTTGAAAGATGGAGAGGCTGAGGCACAGAGAGGTTAAATAATTTGCTCAGCCAGGAAGTGAAGGTCTGTATTTAAAGCCAGGTCTCTCTGATCTCCAAGCTCATGTTCTTACCCAGCATATACTCCTTATCAATAAAATGACCATGTATTGAACACCCTCTTTAGACTGAATACTATACTTCAGTTTTATGTCCATTGTCTTATTTGATTTTCCCAGCCCTTGATGAGTAATATACCATTATCCTTGCTTAGCAAATGATGAAAGCGGGGTTCAGAGAGGTTAAGGAACTTTCCCAATGTGACACAGCCCAGGAAGGCATGAAATAACCATTTAAACTCTATTTTATTGATTCCAAAGTCCAGTTCAGAACAATATCAGTACCCAGCATATATGTGCATCTTTCAAATATACCTTCTGAGGCCCTGCATGGTGGCTCATGACTGTAATCCCAGCACGTTGGGAGGCCAAGGCAGGAGGATTTATTGAAGCCAGGCATTTGAGACCAGCCTGGGCAATATAGTGAGACCCCTGTCTCTACAAAAAGTTTAAAAAAAAAAAAATCAGCTGGGTGTGGTGGTACACGCCTGTAGTTCCAGCTTCTTCACATCACTGCACTCCAGCCTGGGCAACAAAGCACAACCCTGGCTCTCAAAAAAGAACGAAGATTGTATGAGTCACTTGGGAGATGGAGAAGAAGCTAAGAAGGAGGGCCGGGCCGTGGTAATCTGTAATCCACACTGGGGGAGATGGCGGATCACAGTCAGGAGAGAGACACCCTGGCTAATACGGTGAAACCCGTCCTACTAAGACAGGAAGGACACTAATGGGTTTGTGATGGGGAAACAAACCCTGTTTATTGGGAGAGCACCTGCTCCAGGAGAAAAGACACCGCAAGAAGACAGGAAGCTGCGTGCTGCTAACTCAATGAGCTGGGACAAGGCCCTTCCCCTACCTGAGGATAGATAATAAAAAATATTTTAGTGTGTGTATATATATATATATATATATATATTTTTTTTTTTGAGACGGAGTCTTGCTCTGTTGCCCAGGCTGGAGTGCAGTGGCACAATCGCAGTTCACTGCAAGCTCCACCTCCTGGGTTCATGCCATTCTCCTGCCTCAGCCTCCCCAGCAGCTGGGATTACAGGCGTCCACCACCACACCCGGCTAATTCTTTGTATCTTTAGTAGAGACGGGGTTTCACCGTGTTAGCCAGGATGGTCTTGATCTCCTGACTTCATGATCTGCTCGCCTCGGCCTCCCAAAGTGTATTGTATATTTTTAAGGTAGTAGTTCCTTGTCTGCAGAGTGGGGATTTAGGTTACATCTATCCTTTTGGTTTTGTCTACTCACTATGAATTCCCCTATCGTAATAGCACCCCAAGTTCTCTGGGATCCCCCTTCTTTACTCCTTGTCCTTGTGAAAGGCATGCAGCACTAACTTTATCCTTGGCTTCAGGAAGGTCAAATGCTCGATGCTGGCCAATCAGCACCCCTCATTTCTCTGCCCATAGGGATTGGCTCAGAAACGGGCCCCTAGCCCAAGTGGATCAGTGAGTCCTTCCTCAGGTTTTTGCTGGGATTGTTTTGCTTCTCCTGTGCTAGGCCAGTGTGAAGAGGGTCTGAAGCTCAAAGGTAGCCACTATTGTGAGCGTGAGAGAAAGACTGAGCCTTGATAACTTATGAGCCCCTGAATCCAGCTGTACCTGAAGGCAGCCACATATTCCTGAACAGCCCAGGAAGGCATGAAATAACAATTTAAACTCTATTTTATTGATTCCAAAGTCCAGTTCAGAACAATGAGTCAGTGTGGTTCCTCTTTGTTGTTGTTGCTGTTTTTTTTTTTTTTTTTTTGAAATGGAGTCTCACTGTCACCCAGGCTAGAGTGCAGTGGCACCATCTCGCCTCACTGCAACCTCCACCTCCCAGGTTCAAGCAATTCTCCTGCTTCAGACTCCTGAGTAGCTGGGACTGCAGGCACATATCACCATGCCCAGCTAATTTTTTTGAATTTTTGGTAGCAACAGGATTTTCTCATGTTGGCCAGGCTGGTCTTGAACTGACCTCAAGTGATCCAAATCCCAAAGTGCTGGGATTACAGGCATGAGGCACTGCGCCCATCCTCAATATGGTTCCTCTTTGGACTTAAGTTACTGTAGCAGATGACGTGGCTTCTGTGTCCAGATCCCCTTGGCATTCATCCTTTTGACGCACAGTGACTGGATGGCTTCCAGTTTCCACACCTATGCTTGCAGCCTGAGGACTTTGCTCTCATGCACGCTCTGCACACACAGTCTCAGAATGCTGGGTATTCCCCTCCTCTACAAGCAGCCCTTAATCAATGAGTGACAGGGGCTAGTGGATAAATGTCCCCACTCCCTTGCCCTTCACCTGGATAATTCTGAGGTGTATTGCACTCCGTGTCCCAGAGTTCCTCAGCAGGGTTGAGCCCCAGCTGCCCAGAGTGATAACCTGCTCCGTAACTTACCTTTGATTGGCTTCTTTCCTTTCCCTGTCCTACTTCCCTCCCCCATCAGAGCTTCCTGGGATCATTTCTCAAGTAAACAATTTAATATCTGCACACAAATCCTTGTCTCAGATCTGCTTCTGCAGGAAACCAACCTAAACATTTCCGAAGATTGGTTTTCTGTCACACACAGCTAAAGCTGCTCTGGCAGACACATGGTTCAAGCATTCTTTTAAAATATTTGCCTCATAACTGTATTTTTCCAGCCTGCTTTTCAGCTCAAAGGAAGTGTGTGCATCATGAATTGACTTATCCGTGTGCAGAGCAGAAAGAGACTCGGAGAGAGAAAGGCCCCTGAGGGACCCTGGAACAGCTGAGTGATCCACCCTGGCTGCCTCCTCTCTACCTCATTCTCACACACTAACCCTTTCCCAAGCCTCTCCATCCTGAGGCTCCTACCCAGCTCCCCCGCCCACACTGGGAGATAACCCCAGTTCCTTCCTCAGATTCTTTCATCTGCAAGGCCTCGGTGTTCTGTCCGGCCAGTGATAAGGGTATTCAATGTCATTTTCCTGTCCCTGACCTTTCAAAGAACCCTATCCATCCAGGGCCTATGATGTAGACTCAGACTGAGATGTTCCATCTTGGGGGTATAATCACTGGGAAAGAGAGAGATTCCTAAGAGGTCATCATTCATTCATTCATTCATTCATTCAACAAATATTTATTGAGTGCTTGGGCAAGGAATTATAAATTGTAGAGCCAACTAGAGCCAGCTTAAGCAGAAAGGGATTTTTTTTTTTTTTTTTTTGGAGAGGGAGTCTTGCTCTGTCGCCCAGGCTGAGCTGCAGAGGTGTAATCTCGGCTCACTGTAACCTCCGCCTCCAGGGCTCAAGCGATTCTCCTGCCTCAGCCTCCCGAGTAGCTGGAATTATAGGTATGCTCCACCATGCCTGGCTAATTTTTTGTATTTTTAGTAGAGATGAGGTTTCACCATGCTAGCCAGCCTGGTCTCGAACTCCTGGCCTCAAGTGATCCGCCTGCCTCGGCCTCCCGAAGTGCTGGAATTATAGGCATAAGCCACTGTGCTTGGCCCACAAACGGATTTGTGAAAAGTAGGAAGTACCGGCTGGGCGCGGTGGCTCAAGCCTGTAATCCCAGCACTTTGGGAGGCCGAGACGGGCGGATCACGAGGTCAGGAGATCGAAACCATCCTGGCTAACACAGCGAAACCCCATCTCTACTAAAAAATACAAAAAACTAGCCGGATGAGGTGGCGGGCGCCTGAGGCAGGAGAATGGCGTGAACCCGGGAGGCGGAGTTTGCAGTGAGCCGAGATCCGGCCACTGCACTCCAGCCTGGGTGACAGAGCGAGACTCCGTCTCAAAAAAAAAAAAAAGAAAAAGAAAAGTAGGAAGTACCCCAGATGTTAAATAGCCACAAACGGTGCAGCCAGGAGCATCAATGCCAGGAGCAACACTCACCTTCACTGTTGAACTGTTCTAATCAAAATATCACTGCTGCCGCTGCCCACCCCTGCCCCCCCTCCAACTCAGGACCTAGGTAGCTAGAGACAGGCTGCTAGAACTGCCTCATGCTTCCCCAGAAGGGCCAGATACCTCTCCCACTGTGCTTGCCAGAAGATTCCACCACTTGGCGTCCTTCTGCTTGCTTCTGTCTCCAAGGCTTACTAGGGGAACCCAGATCACACAAGGCACTCTTGCTGCAAAGAAATCTTAGAAATGTAGTTTTTCTCTGTCTGGCCTTTACAGTGCAGGAGGTCACACTACAGGGGACTGGGATAGGTGAGTGAGGCAATCTGTAGTGCCTGCCATAGGCTCACAACAGTGATAAAGTCAGGGCTGGGCACAGTGGCTCATGCCTGTAATCTCAGCACTTTGGGAGACCAATGTGGGAGGCTCCCTCGAAGCCAGGAGTTTGAGACCAGCCTAGGTAACAGAGTGAGACCACCCCATCTCTACCAAAAAGAAAAAAATTAATAAATTATAATATTAATAAAAATTAATAAATCATGCCTATAGTCCCAGGCTGAGGAGGGAGGATTGCTTAAGCCCAGGAGTTCGAGGGTACAGTGAGCTACGATAGCACCACTGTACTCCAGCATGAGTGACCGGGCAAGACCCTGTTCTAAAAAAGAAAAATTAAAATAAATAAAAAAATTTAATGATAAAATCAGAAGAGTCTCCTGCTTTCCAGGAGCTCACCATTGAGAGGGGGATAGCAACACCAAGTAATTCCAGGAGGGAGAGCATTCCAAAAGGGAAATTATAGGCAGTTACAAACAGACCAAGAAAACTCAATCTATTCTAACAGGACCTCCTGAAAGAGGTGCCATTGTACATGATGTGTGAAGGTGTTTAGAGGATAACCAGGAAAAAGAAGGGCAGGAGGGAACGGCATTTCAGGCAAGGGAAAATTTCATGTGCAAAGGTCCAGTGTCAGGGAAGGTGAGGGGTGCAGGAGGAAGTGAGAGAAGGCCACTTCTCTCTGACTGGAGAACAGAGAACAAGGGGAAGAGAGGGAAGGAAGAGGGGCGGTAAGGGAATAGACCATGACCTTGTAGTCCACGTTGTGGAATTCAAACTGTCTCTTAAGGCCAGTGGTGACCACTGAAGGCTTATGAGCAAGGCAGTGACATAATAGAACTGCTAATATTTGTTTATTTATTATTTAGAGACGGAGTTTCACTCCTGCTACCCAGGCTGGAGTGCAATGGTGTGATCTCGGCTCACTACAACCTCTGCCTCCCAGGTTCAAGCAATTCTCCTGCCTCAGCCTCCCGAGTAGCTGGGGTTATAGGAGCCTGCCACCACGCCCAGCTAATTTTTTGTATTTTTAGTAGAGATGGGGTTTCACCACATTGGCCAGTCTGGCCTTGAACTCCTGAACTCAGGTAATCCCCTCACCTTGGCCTGCCAAAGTGCTGGGATTACAGGCATGAGCCACCGCGCCCTGCCTGCTGATATTTATCGACCACTTATTCAGTGCCAGACTTTTTTCTAAGCTGTTAACATGTATCATTTAGTATATATTTGCAACAACCCTGTAGGTAAGGTTCTCCAGACCATGAGCAAATTACTCAGCCATTCTGTGCCTCAGCTTCCTCATATGCACAATGGGAGTAATCATAGAACCTACCACAGAGAGTTAGTATGAGGGTTACAATGAGGGCTCGGCACATGGGAAATGTTGTGTATGTATTAGCTTTTGGTACTATTAATCCCATTTTATAGATGAAAAAGCTGAAGCCCAGAGAGATGAATCAGTTTGTCTGAGGTCACACCACTAATGCTAATAAGGCATAGAATGAACAGGACAGGTGTGGCGAAGGTGGAAGTGCTGGTGGGCATGGAGAAGCCACACCTTTATCCTAGGAGTGATGGAAGTGTGGACCACCCATTGGGACCCACATGGCCAGCCTCTGTTCTGACTGGTCAGTGCCTAGGTCATGCCAGTTCTTAAGTATTTCATTATCACCCATGCTATTACTACATATATGACATTGCTTTGCAGATTTAATACTTACACAAATGGTATCATACTAAATGTTAACTTCTGCGAGTTCCTTTTCTCACTCAACATTATTGTATGTTTAAGATCTGTTTTGATCTAGTTCATTCATTTTATTTTATTTTTTAGAGATGGGGTCTCACTGTGTTGGCCAGTCTGGTCTTGAAATCCTGGGCTCAAGTGACCCTCCCACCTTGGCTTCCCAAGGTGTTGGGATGACAGGCGTGAGCCACCATGCCCAGCCATTCATTCTTTTTTTTTTTTTTTGAGACAGAGTCTCACTCTGTCACCCAGGCTGAAGGCTGAAGTGCAGTGGTGTGAACTCGGCTCACTGCAACCTGTGCCTCCTGGGTTCAAGCACTTTCTGCCTCAGCCTCCTGAGTAGCTGGGACTATAGGCACATGGCACCACACCTGGTAAATTTTGCATTTTTAATGGAGACAGGGTTTCGCCATGTTGGCCAGGCTAGTCTCAAACTCCTGACCTCAGGTGATCTACCTGCCTTGGCCTCCCAAAGTGTTGGGATTACAGGCGTGAGCCACGCCATTCATTGATTTTAATTGCTCACTAGTATTCCTTTACAGGAACATGTCATGGTCTCTTTGCCCACTATCCCATGGATGCCTATTTAGTCCATTGCACTTTGGGCCCATTATAGGCAAAGCTGCCACACCCAACTTTGCATATGTTGGAGCTTCTCTAGGGTGAATACCAGGAAGTGGGATCACTGGTCTCAGGGTTCATACGTTTCAATTGCCAAGCAGCAGTGCATGAAGAGTTCTTGTTTCTGCACTCCCTTAACAATGAAAATAATACCACTAGCCCACATGACACGTACTATGTGCCAGGAATCTTTCTAAACATCTAACATGAAATAACTCATTTAACCTCTCAAAGGACTTTGAGGTGGGGTACTATCATCATCCCCACTAGACAGATGGAGAATGAAGACACAGAGAGGTCAAATAACTAGCCCAAGGTCACTCAGCTAGGAATAGCAGAGCATGGCATGAACCCAGAGAGGCTGGTTCCAGAGCCTGGGCTGTTCATCACTCTTGTAGGTCTTGGAATTTTCTGATTTTCAAGTTGCTGCCAGTTCATGGCTGTGAAATGTCTCTAAGTACTTTAACTTGCATTGCCTGCTTAGAAGGGACCTTGAGGACCTTTCCATCCATTTGTGGGCCAATCAAGCATCCTCTTCAGAAAAATGCCTCTTTCTAGCCTTGGCTGTCCCCGAGTTTCTGATCTTCTCTGCAAGTATACCTGGAGGCCAGGACTTGGGGCAGGGCCTGGCGCAGTGAGGGCACTTGGTAAAAATGTACCAAACTCAGCCAGGCATGGTGGCTCATGCCTGTAATCCCAGCATTTTGGAAGGCCGAAGCAGGCAGATTGCTTGAGCCCAGGAGTTCAAAACCAGAATGATCAGGGTAGTGAGACCCTATCTCTACAAAACAAAAATTAAAAATTAGCTGGGTGTGGTGGTGCATGCTTGTACTCCCAGCTACTCAAGAGGCTGCTGAGATAGGAGGATGGCTTGAGCCCAAGAGGTTGAGGCTGCTGTGAGCTATGATGGCACCACAGCACTCCAGCCTGAGTGACAGGGTGAGACTTTGTCTTTGAAAAAAAAAAAAAGTGCTCACTTTGGCAGCGTATATACTAAAATTGGAACAACACAGAGATTAACATGGCCCCTGTGCAAGAATGACATATAAATTTGTGAGGTGTTTGATATACAGAAAAAAAAGTACCAGACTGACTGGTGGTGTCTCTCATGTCTCTCATCCTCTCTTCCTCCCAGGAGGCCAATGCTGATTTAAAAAGCTTCTGCTGAAGTCACTGGCCCACATCTCTGCTGTGCTGGGCACGTACAGTGGCCCCCTTGCCTCAAGCTCATTTCCTCCTGTGTGATCTGACTCTAATCTAGTTCATGATCTGACCTCACCTCCTTCGACTCTCCTTGTTCCTTGTTTCTCATGAACCCCACTGACTGTCCTCCTGTCCCTTCAGTAGCCAAGTTCATTTCTACCTCAGGACTTTTGCATGTGCTGTTCCCTCTGCCTGGAACACTCTTCCTGTGGTGGTTCCAATTCATCCTTCAGGCTCAACTCAAATGCCACCTCCTCAGAGAGACTTTCCTGGTCACTCTGTTTAGAAGAAACAGAGGTATGAAGAGATTGAGCATAATTGTCAAAAGTTGTACAGCTGGCTTATTGGTGAGATTTTGAATTATGTTACCTTATTATGTGCTTATATTTCTAAATTTTTTCTACAATGGTGATGTATTCCCTGTGTGAATTTCTTAAAACTCAAATTCAGGCTGGGCATTGAGGCTCATGCCTGTGATCCCAGCACTTTGGGAGGCTGAGGTGATAGGATTGCTTGAGCTCAGGAGTTCAAGACCAGCCTGGGCAACATAGTGAGGCTCCATCTCTACAAACAATTTTAAAATTAGCCAGGAGTGGTGGCATGCACCTATAGTACCAGGTACTCAGGAGGCAGAGATGAGAGGATGTCTTGAGGCTAAGAGTTGGAGGCTGGAGTGAGCTATGATCACACCACTGCACTCCAGCCAGGACAACAGAGCAAGACTGGACTTTTAAAAAAAAAACACAAAAAACAGGCTGGGTGCGGTGGCTTACGCCTGTAATCCCAGCACTTTGGGAGGCCAAGGTGGGTGGATCACGAGGTCAGGAGATCGAGACCATCCTGGCTAACACAATGAAACCCTGTCTCTACTAAAAATATTTTAAAATTAGCTGGGCTTGGTGGTGGGTGCCTGTAGTCCCAGCTACTCGGGAGGCGGAGTTTGCAGTGAGCCGAGATTGCACCACTGCACTCCAGCCTGGGTGACAGAGCGAGACTCCGTCTCAAAACAAAAACAAAACAAAACAAAAAAATCAAAAAAGAAAGACCTCAATTTTTGTTGTCGTTGTTGTTGTTTTGAGATGGAGTCTCACTCTGTTGCCCAGGCTAGAGTGCAATGGCACAATCTCAGCTTACTGCAACCTCCGCCTCCCAGGTTCAAGCGATTCTTCTGCCTCAGCCTCCTGAGTAGCTGGGATTACAGGTGCCCACCACCACGCCTGCCTAATTTTTGTGTTTTAAGTAGAAACGGGGTTTCTCCCCGTTGGCCAGGCTGGTCTCAAACTCCTGACCTCAGGTGATCCACCCACCTTGGCCTCGAAAAGTTCTGGGATTACAGGTATGAGCCACCACACCCAGCCACGACCTCAACTTTAAAATGAATTAAGAGCCAATTCTGAGAGAATATGAATGAGTGTCTGGGCTCTGTTTCTCAAGCCTCCTGGGTCAGGATAAGATCCTAGCATTCTGCATCCTCCGGGATTTCCTTACTGCCCACTCTCTCACACCTTTCCATCTGACCATCGTCCCTCTTGGCTCTGAATCAGAAGCCTGAAGCAAAGCGTAGGTCCACAATCCACTCTGATAATCAGCCTCCCCTTCCCTACAGATGTTTCTCATCTGCAAAATGGGAATAATGCCGGGTGTGGTGGCTCACGCCTGTAATCCCAGCACTTTGGGAGGCTGAGGAGGGAGGATCACTTGAGGTCAGGACTTTGAGACCAGCCTGGCCAACATAGTGGAGACCCATCTCTACTAAAAATACAAAAATTAGTTTGGTGTGGTGGCGTGCACCCGTAATCCCAGCTACTTGGAAGGCTGAGGCAGGAGAATCACTTGAACCTGGGAGGCGGAGGTTGCAGTGAGCCAGGATTGTGCCACTGCACTCCAGCCTGGCTGACAAAATGAGACTCCGTCCCAGAAACAAAAGGGATAATAAAAGACCTACTTCACGGGTATTCAGCATGATGGGGCTGAAAAACATTTGGCCAAAGGAAGACTATTGCTGTGTGAGAACTGTACTGCATGGTGAGTTTGGAGTCAGATAAACTCTGGATCAAAGGCCAGCTCACTGTGTGATCTCAGGCAACTCAATCTCTGAGCCTCACTCTCCCTGTAAAATAAAGATAATAAAAATACCTACTGAGCTCTTTAGAATGCCCTTCGCTAGAAAGAAGCGGGTAATAAAACTCCAGCGTGCTTTACTGGCATAGGCTCCGTTGGCTCCCCACATAGGACATTTCTAGGATTGGGTAGCAGGAGATCCAGCAGCCTAGTGATCTCAACCTGGAGTCAGGCTTTTTCCATGTCTCCGTCCACAGTGTTGGTTTCATCCTCAGGCTGGTCCTCCTCGTGATCGCAGAATGACTGCCAGGAGCTGTCAGGGCCACGGGCATCCTCTTTCATGTCCAGCAGGAAAATAGATTCACTTCCAGGCCATCTTCCTGGAAGAGTGAGGAAGAACTTTCCCAGAAGTGTCTGGCAAACTTCTCTCCACTTCTCATTAGCCTGGGGTAGGTCAGAGGCCCATTCTGGAACCAAACTCTGGCAAAAAGATGCAAGTCTCATGATTAGCTTGGACTCATTGGTTCCAGTGCCTGCGGCTGGGCTGGGATCATTGTCAAGGAGTCAGTCAACAACATTGTCCTCTCTATCTGCCTCGAATGGTTACTGGGAGAAGAAAATGAGATCATGCTTGCAGAGTTTAGCACATAGTAGGCGCTCAACAAATAGTAGCTTTTATTACTATTATAGGCTGAGTATCCCTCATCCGAAATGCTTGGGACAAGAAATGTGTCAGAATTCAGAATGTTTTGGATTTTGGAATATTTGCATTATATTTACCAGTTGAGCATTCCTAATCTGAAAATCTGAAATCCAAAATGCTCCAGTGAGCATTTCTGTTGAGCGTCACATCAGTGCTCAAAAAATTTGGGATTCTGGCACATTTCAGATTTCAGATTTTCAGATTAGGGATACCCAACCATATTATTACTATTTTCTTTTTTGAGGCAGGGTCTTGCTGTGTCTCCCAGGCTGAGTACGGCAGTGTGATCTTGGCTCACTGCAGCCTCAATTTCCCAGGCTGAAGTGATCCTCCTGCCTCAGCCTCCTGAGAATCTAGCTGGGACCACAGTTGCCACCACACTGGGCTAATTTTGTTTAGTTTTTATAGAGGAGAAGTCTCACTATGTTTGCCAGGCTGGTCTTGAACTCCTGGACTGAAGCGATCCTCCTGCCTGGGCCTCCCAAAGTGCTGGGATTACAGACATGAGCCACCGCACCCAGCCTTCAACAGTATTCTGGTTATTATCAACATCACCATCATCCTTTGGGGGCTTTGACCTTAGGCAGCCTCTGATCAAATTCCAGTTTCTCCACTTCTTAGCTGCGCGGCCTTATGCAAGTTGCTGAGCTTCAGTTCCACCCTGTAAAATGGGAATGATAAGTGCTCCTATCTCTTGTCATTACTGTGTGGCAATAGTTAATGCTCCGTATGTGCTGATAATGCATTCTTTGACCTTCCCATTGGGAATTTGGGTGGCCTTTTCCCACCCTCAGTAGATGTGGTTCAGGTGAGGGGGACTCTCCGTTCTGTTCCAGAAGTGGGCACATTCTTCTGTCTTGAATTCTTGAATCCCTCAGGTCAATATGATTGGTTCAGGGAGCCAGGGAAAGAGAGCCTCTCTATCCTCTAGAATTGCTGGCTGGAACAGTAGAAGCTAGGAGCTGCTGGAAACCATCTTGGGGAGAGCTGGCTTGAAGTGGAACCAACAATAGGGGAAGCAGAGATGAGAGATGGAGAGGCAGACGGCTGTTGACTCTGTTGAGCTCCTGGATCCAGCCATGCCTGAATCGGATTTACCACTGGACTTTTCATTATGTGAGCCAATACATTCCTTTTTTTTTTTTTTTTGGAATAACCCAGTTCGAGGCAGGGGTTCTGTCATTTGCAGTGATGTGTGTGGAGTCTAGTCCAGACCAGCCAGGACGGGGAATTAGAAAAGGAGATAGTCCTCTGAGGGCAGAATTATGCCTACCTAAATCAGCTTGGTATTCCAAGAGCTTTGCCCAGGCCAATGCATAGAATGGAACTCTAGAAGCATCAGGAGTTAAAAGCATAAATAGGCTGGGCCTATTTGTGCCCTATAATCCCAGCACTTTGGGAGGCCTAGGTGGGAGGTTTGCTTGAGCCCAGGAGTTCAAGAGCAACGACAACAGCCTGAACAACATAATGAGACCCCCATCACTGCAAAAACAAAAATAAAAAATTAGCTGTGCATGGTGGTGTGCACCTGTAGTCTCAGCTACTGGGGAGGCTGAGGTAGGAGGATCGCTTGAGCCCAGGAGTTTGACACTGCAGTGAGCCACTGCACTCTAGCCTGGGTGACTGGGCAAAACCTCATCTCTAAAAGTAAAAAAAATAAAAATAAGAACACGAACAGAGTCTAGTGAGTATCCCTCCAGACTTCTTCTCTGTGCTTATAATAAATAGTCATATACAAACACAGAATAATATTTTTACAAAAATGGAAGCACACTCTACATTTTCAGTTCAAACGCTACCTCCCCAGTGACCACCCCATCTGAAGTGGCTCCACCTCCAGCATGCTTTCTTGCATGCTAGCATTTTTCACTCCCTAAATTAACTTATTCAGAGCAGACATTTTTCTCTGTTTGCCATTTGCTGTGTCGCCAGTGCCTTTCACAGACTGGCCAAGTATCCAATACACATTTGTTGAGTAAGTATCACTCTGTAGTTTGTGTGTTTGTTTTAACTTGTAGGGAAGTAGACACGAATCTGTTTTGACGTTTGAGACAAATGCATGGAGATCTATTGATTGGATGGGCCACATTTGTTTCCCACACTCCGTTGAAAAATTGGGGGTGAAAAAAACTGGGAGTGAAAAAATGGCCAAACAAACCAAAAGAAGGGTGAGTCATTCCTTCCTCCCCCAAAACACAGAGGAGGGAGGAAGAAGAAGGACCGCCCCTCCCTGCCCCAATTAGCCTTTAACAGGCTCATCCTGATTCACAGGGAGTGGACTTGGTTTCCTGTTCAAGAATTTCCAAGGCAAAAACAGCCCTCAAACACATAAAGATGGGGTTGAGCAAATAACTCATTGATGGTCTCAACTCTGGAGGGCAAAGTTGTTTATAAGCTCCTGACCCTCAAAGGGAATGAACTTAAATGTTTTTCTTGATTATAAAAGTAGTGTTCCAGCCTGGGCAACAAGAGAGAGACTCCATCTCAAAAAAAAAAAAGTATTGGCTCATCATTATGAAAAAGCATTTTCAGGCCGGGCGCAGTGGCTCAAGCCTGTAATCCCAGCACTTTGGGAGGCCAAGATGGGCGGATCACGAGGTCAGGAGATCGAGACCATCCTGGCTAACCTGGTGAAACCCCGTCTCTACTAAAAAAATAAAAAAAACTAGCTGGGCGAGGTGGCGGCCACCTGTAGTCCCAGCTACTCGGGAGGCTGAGGCAGGAGAATTGCGTAAACCCGGGAGGCAGAGCTTGCAGTGAGCTGAGATCCGGCCACTGCACTCCAGTCTGGGCGACAGAGCGAGACTCCGTCTCAAAAAAAAAAAAAAAAAAAAAGAGAGAAAACATTTTCAGAGAATACAGAAAAGTGTGAGGAATAGAATAAAAAACAGTAATAATTTTGGAGCATTTTGTAAATTAGCCCACAGATTTTTTTTAATGCATACACATGCACTTAATTCTAAAGTGAATCTGTGCTATCTTTTTATTTAACAGTAACCGTAAGATTTATTGAGTATGTACAATGCATATGCTAGTTGCTCTCTGTGTATTAATCTATTTTATATTTACAGTAGTCCTGTGTGATAAGCACTATTATCAACTCCATTTTATAGATGGAGAAACTGAGGCACAGAGTTTAAGTGATTTACCCAAGATCACACAGCTGTAGGTGGCCAAGCTGGAATTCAGAAATAAGTAATCCGGCTTCAAGGCCCATGACCTTAACCACTGCACTACATTGCCAAGGCAGAGCAGAGGCCCCTCCCAAGTTAATACCCATAGATAGGAGTCATCCTTTTTAGTGCCTGCACTTATTCTTCTATTACTGGATAATTGTTTTTTTTTCTAGTTTCCCCCTACTAGGAAATAGAGAGAAACTTCCCTTTTGGGCTTTAAATTAAACAAGAAAACATGTGGTTAGATGTCACCACAACTTGTACTTTTTTTTTTTTTTTTGAGACGGGGTTTCGCTCTGTCACCCAGGCTGGAGTGCAGTGGTGCGATCACAGCTCACTGCAGCTTTGCCCTCCCAGACTCAATCTATTCTCCCACCTCAATCTGTTCTCCCACTTCAGCCTTCTGAGTAGTTGGGACTACAAGCATACACCACTGTGCCTGGCTATTTTTCTTTTCTGTAGACACGGGGTCTCACTGTGTTGCCCAGGCTGACAACTGGTATTTCTAACCCAGGAGAAGCAATGAAGGGCTCAGCCCTACTTTGAAGCAATCATCTCATTATGCACATATATATTGACTGGGGGAGGTTATTTTACTTAAGAAACATCCATGAAGTACTTACGTACCAGACATGGCTTCAAGAATTTCTGAAAAGGCCAGGCACGGTGGCTCACACCTGTAATCCCAACACTTTGGGAGGCCGAGTCGGGCTGATCATGAGGTCAGGAATTCGAGACCAGCCTGGCCAACGTGGTGAAACCCCATCTCTACTGAAAATACAAAAAATTAGCTGGGCGTGGTGGCGGGCTCCTGTAATTCCAGCTACTTGGGAGGCTGAGGCAGGAGAATTGCTTGAACCCAGGAGGCAGAGGTTGCAGTGCAGTGAACTGAGATCACACCACTGCACTCCAGCTGGGCAACAAGAATGAAACACCGTCTCAAAAAAAAAAAAAAAAAAAAAAGAACTTCTGAATATTAGCTCACTTCACCCAAAGATAATACTCTGAAATACATACCAGGGAAACTGAGGCAGAAGAAGGTTAACTTGCCCAACATGACAGAGGCGGTAAGTGGCAGTGCTGAGATCTGAACCCCGGAAACTTGGCTCCAGTGTCTGGATTCTTAACTCCTAATCAACCTCTCTGGTTACCTCTTGGCCCAAGAGAGCTGGCCAGCCCTGGGGTACTCAAAGCAAATCCACTTTCAGCTGAGGACTGAAGGCAGCAAGGTGAACATATATATTTTTCCTTTTAAGTGATGCTCATATATTAGCTCCCAGTTCTGTAGGTCCTAAGCTCATGCAGGCTCTGCTGTGTTCCATGTTCAGGGCATAACATGGCTGAAGCAGAGATGTCAGCTCACTGGAGTCCTCATCTGGAGGCTCTGGGAGGAACTGGCTTTTCAGATTGTTGACAGAATTCAGTTCCTTGCAGTTGTAGAACTGACGCCCCCATTTCCTTACTTGCGGTTCCCTCTGCAACTAGAAGCTTCCTGCATTTCTTGTCCTGTGGACCCTTCTATATTTTTATTTATGGCAGATATTTTAACTGTCCCATAGATTTGTCTTGAATAAGAAGCAAAGAGACGGGAAAACCCCTTAGCAACAGGTGCGTAATGGGACTTTTCTTTTGTTTCCGTTTTGGTTGAGGGCTCCCTGCTGGGGTACTGTGGCTTTCTCTAGAGACAGCTGAACGTCTGCTGAGTTAGAAAAGTGGAGACTTCCCCAAACCAGCCTATGAAACCTTAGCTCATCATCTGTCTTGAGGGTGTACCAGGAAGACTTGAGGATTACTGAGGGGAAAATAGAGGTTATGGAGAAAGTTTCCCCTTCATTGAAAATGCCTGGGACGGGTGTGGTGGCTCCCGCCTGTAATCTCAGAATTTTGGGAGGCCGAGGTGGGTGGATCACCTGAGGTTAGGATTTCATGACCAGCCTGGCCAATGTGGTGAAACCCCATCTCTACTAAAAATACAAAAAATTAGCTGGGCATGGTGGCAGGTGCCTGTAATCCCAGCTACTTGGGAGGCTGAGGCAAGGAGAATCGCTTGAACCCAGGAGGCAGAGATTGCAGTGAGCTGAGATCATGCCATTGCACTCTAGCTTGGGCAACAAGAGCGAAACTCCGTCTCAAGAAAAAAAAAAGTCTGCAAAAATAAAAAAATAAAAAATAAAGGGCCAGGGACAGTGGCTCACTCCTGTAATCCCAGCACTTTGGGAGGCTGAGGCTGGCAGATCCCTTGAGTCAAAGAGTTCAAGACCAGCCTGAACAACATGGTGAAACCCCGTTTCTACAAAAAAAAAAAAAATACAAAAATTAGCCAGGCACAGTGATGTGCGCCTATAGTCCCAGCTACTCAGGAGGTTGAGGTGGAAGGATCACTTGAGCCTGGGAGGTTGAGGCCAAAGTGAGCAGTGATTGCACCACTGTACTCCAGCCTGGGTGACAGTGTGAGACCCTGTCTCAAAAATTAAATTAAATTAAATTAAATTAAATTTAAAAATTAGAATAAGAAATAATTTAAAATTCTGAAAAACATAAAGTAAAAAAGATAGTTTCCTTGGGGTTTTCTGTGCTACTGCAGACACAGCACATAGTAGGTGCTTAATCCATACTTAATGATTTATGTCAGGTGCCAGCCTAGGTATTAGACCCCCTGTGAGCCTAATGGGGATGACAGGTCACAAGGAGGTAAATTTGAAAAAGAAACAACATTGTGCTAAGTAAAAGAAGCCAGTCATAAAATGCCACGTATTTTATTCCACTTACATGAAATGCTCAGAATTGGTAAATCCATAGAGACAGAAAATAAAGCAATGATTGCTAGGGGATGGGGCAGTGGGCAGTGACTGCTGATAGGTGCAGAGGTTCTTGTTGGGGTGCCGGAAATGTCTGGGAATCAGATAGTTGTGATGGTTGCATAACATAGTGAATACACTAAAGCCACCGAATTGCACATGTTAAAATGAAGTTTTTGTTGTATGAATTATATTTCAATATTAATTTAATTTAATTTAATTAATTTATTTATTTTTTGAGATAGAGCCTTGCTCTGTCACCCAGACTGGAATGTGGTGGTATGACTTTGGCTCACTGCAATCTCCACCTCCCGAGTTCAAGTGATTCTTGTGCCTTAGACTCCCAAGCAGCTGGGATTACAGGTGTGCACCAATACACCTGGCTAATTTTTGTATTTGTAGCAGAGACGGGGTTTTGCCATGTTGGCCAGGTTGGTCTCGAACTCCCGACCTCAAGTGATCCGCTTGCTTTGGCCTCCCAGAGTGTTGGGATCACAGGCGTGAGCCACCATTCCCGGGCCATATTTCAATAATAATTTCAAATATTTTTTTTAAAAAAGGACAAAACCGGGTAACTTCACATAATAGGTACCATGAGGACAAGAGAGTGAAATGCTGGAAGACGCAGTGGCTGGCAGGGGCAGGTGGGAGACTGCCTCAGTCAGGGTGCTTCCATTGTATGGGATCTGAATTATGACTAGGAGGCAGCTCTATGTATATCTAGAAGGTGATAGACAAAGGAACAGTAAGTGCAAAGTTCCTGAGGTGGGGACTCAGGAACTCATCCAAGCATGGCATGTTCAAGGAGCAGATTAGTGAGTTGGGACGCAGAGGAAAAGGGACAAGAGACTCCTGCAGGGAAAGGGAGCTGACCAAACAGGGCCTTGCGGACTGCCAAGAGGAGTTTGGGTTTTGTCTGCAGTAAAATGGGGAGCCATGGGATGATTTTGAGCAGAAGAGTAACATGATCTGAAACATACTTCAAAAAGACTGCTTGGGCCAAGCACCATGGCTCATATCTATAATCCCTGCACTTTAGGAGGCTGAGGCAGGAGGATCACTTGAGGCCAGGAGTTCAAGATCAGCCTAGGCAACATAGCAAAAATAAAATAAAACAAAAAGTTATTTTATTTTTCTACAAAAAATAAAATAAAACAAAAAATTACCCAGGAATGGTGGCATGCGCCTATAATCCCAGTTACTCAGGAGGCTGAGGTAGGAGGATGACTTGAGCCTGAGAGTTTGAGGCTGCAGGGAGCTGTGATCCCACAACTGCACTGTAGACTGGGCAACAGAATGAGACCCTGTCTCTCAAAAAAAAAAAAAAAAAAAAAGGAAAAGAAAAAAGAAAGAAAGAAAGACTGCTTGCACTGTCATTGTAAGGTAAATACAGCTACAGACATACATTTTGGTCAAAGATAGACCACAAATACAATGGTGGTCCCATGAGGTTATAATATGGTATTTTTACTGTGCCTTTTTTGTGTTTAGATATGTTTAGATACACAAAAACTTGTCATTGTGTTACCATTGCCTGCAGTACCCAGTACAGTAACATGCCCTATGGGTGTGTAGCCTACAAGCAATAGGCCATACCATAAAAGCCTGGGTGTGTCACAGGCGACACCATCTGGGTTTGAAGAAGTCTGCTCTAGGATGTTCACGTCGAGATCACCTAACGACATATTTCTCACAACGGATTCCTGTCATTAGGCGATGCGTGACTGTGGCAGGCAGGTAGGAGTAGAAGCAGAAAATGTAAGTAAATCCCTTTGACACTGTGCTTGTGACCTGCAACACTCAGTAATTGCCAGCCATCTTTCATAAGCTAGAAGCAGGCCAGCTTGTCATATTTATTTAAACACAGAAAGTCAAGGCTCTGGGTATTTTGATCTTTCTGTCTTGATGCTGCCTCACCTCCCTGTTCTGAGTCACCAGCCCTGTGGATTCTTCCTCTTCCACCCTCACCCCTTTGTGTCCTCCACACTGTTCCCACCCTAAGACCTGATGACCGATAGAAACACTTGCTTCCTTGGCTTACCTTTTATCTTTCCCCCTTTAAAAAATATCATAGTTTTGGCCGGGTGCAATGGCTCATGCCTGTCATTCCAGCACTTTAGGAGGCCGAGGCAGGAGGATCACTTGCACCCAGGAGTCTGAGGCCAGCCTGGGCAACATAGTGAGACCCTGTCTCTATTTTTAATTTTTATTTATTTATTTATTTTTGAGATGGAGTCTCGCTCTGTTGCCAGGCTGGAGTGCAGTGGTGTAATCTTGGCTTACTGCAACCTCCGCCTCCCGGATTCAAGCAATTCTCCTTCCTCAGCCTCCCGAGTAGCTGGGACTACAGGTGTGCACCACCACGCCCAGCTAATTTTTGTATTTTTGTATTTTTTTTTTTTTGAGGCGGAGTCTCGCTCTGTCGCCCGGGCTGGAGTGCAGTGGCCAGATCTCAGCTCACTGCAAGCTCCGCCTCTCGGGTTTACGCCATTCTCCTGCCTCAGCCTCCCAAGTAGCTGGGACTACAGGCGCCCACCACCTCGCCCGGCTAGTTTTTTTTGTATTTTTAGTAGAGATGGGGTTTCACCGTGTTAGCCAGGATGGTCTCGATCTCCTGACCTCGTGATCCGCCCGTCTCGGCCTCCCAAAGTGCTGGGATTACAGGCTTGAGCCACCGCGCCCGGCCTAATTTTTGTATTTTTAGTAGAGACGGGGTTTCACCATGTTGGCCAGGATGGTCTCAATCTCTTGACCTCATGATACACCTGCTTCAGCCTCCCAAAGTGCTGGGATTACAGGCGTGATCGTGTAGTACACCTGGCCTATTTTTATGTTTTTTTAAATCATATTTTTGCTTATTTCAAATGATACATCATTTGCAGAAAAAAATTATAAGCAAAAGGAAAAACAATACCCATGACCCACAATTGAGAAATAACCATTACCAAAACAACATTTCAACATGTTATTCCTGTCCTTTTTTATTCTTTGGTTTAAATTTTATTTGTATTGAGGTCATACATGCACATAAGTTGAAGAGTCAAATTTTCTAAAAATAGGAATCCCCACTTCGCTCTCTCCTCTCATTTCTGCCTCCCCAGAGACAACCACTTTGAGCTGATTTTTTGGGTATTTAACTCCATGTCTTGGAATAACATGCTTCTATCCCCACTTCTTAATTTTTCTGTTTTCAGTAAAATCTGCTTTCCCACTCTGGGCAATAAGTGTTCTGCCCTCTTTCCCTCCCCTCACCTGCCCAGCACATGCAGAGACCCTTCCCATCCTTTATTCTCTCAATATAGTTACATGGTTATTCTCGTGAGATTGATATTTACTGTCTACAATTATTGTGACTATGTAAATGCCATTCACAGCTGAGCTCCATGGTAAACTATGATGACCTTTACTTTTCTCCTTTTCTGTAACTTTTCATTTTTCTTTTCTTTTTTTTTTTTTTGAGATGGAGTCTCCCTCTGTCGCCCAGGCTAGAGTGCAGTTGTGTGATCTAGGTTCAGTGCAACTTCCACCTCCCAGGTTCAAGTGATTCTTCTGCCTCAGCCCTCCAAGTGGTTGAGATTACAGGTGTGTGCCACTACGTCCAGTCAAAACTATGATTTTTTTTTTAAAGGGAGAAAGAAAAAAAGTAAGCCAAGGAAGCAAGTGTTTCTATCGGTCACCAGGTCTTAGGGTGGGGACAGTGGGGAGGACACAAAGCAGGTGAGGGTGAAGGAGGTTTTGAACTCCTGACCTCAGGTGATCCACCCACCTCAGCCTCCCAAAGTGCTGGGTTTACAGCTGCGAGTCACTATGCACGACCTGGAATCTGCATTTTTTCACAAACTTTCTCAGAGAATTACACCTGACTCCACTGAATTCTACAAGCCCAGATTTTCTATTTTTCCTTAGTAATTCTAGTGCCTGTTATATGCTAAGTGGTCAGGGCCAGATTAAAATGTTAGCATCCAAAGGTATTAAAGAAATTATGCCCCACTCTTTCCCATATATGAATCAACATGAAATGATAATAGATAACAAAAATATATGAAGAGGGCCGGGCGTGGTGGTTCACGCCTGTAGTCCCAGCACTATGGGAGGCCAAGGCGAGCAGATCACCTGAGGTCGGGAGTTCGAGACCAGCCTGACCAACACAGAGAAACCCCATCTCTACTAAAAATACAAAATTAGCCGGATGTGGTGGCACATGCCTGTAATCTCAGCTACTTGGGAGGCTGAGGCAGGAGAATTGCTTGAACCCAGGAGGTGGAGGTTGCAGTGAGCCGAGATTGTGCCATTGCACTCCAGCCTGGGCTCCAAGAGTGAAACTCCATCTCAAAAAAAAAAAAAAAACCTGATGAGAAGTCCAACAGATCTATTTTTCCTATGGTGTGGTGGGTAGGAGAATGGCCCTCCAAAGATGGCCATGTGCTAATTGCTGGCCCCTGTGAATATGTTACAGGGCAAGGACGAATTAAGTTTGCAGATGGAAATAGGGTGCTAATCAACTGACTTTGAGATGGGGAGATTATTCTGATTACGTAGGTGGGTCCAATGTAGTCAGAAGGGTCCTAATAAGGGAAAGAGGGGCTGGGCGCAGTGGCTCATGCCTATAATCCAAGCACTTTGGGAGGTCAAGGCAGGTGGATCACCTGAGATCAGGAGTTCAAGACCAGCCCGGGCAACATGGTGAAACCCCATCTCTACTAAAACCACAAAAATTAGCCTGGTGTGGTGGCGGGCGCCTGTAACCCCAGCTACTTGGGAGGCTGAGGAAGGACTTGCTTGAATCTCAGAGGCGGAGGTTGTAGTGAGCCAAGATCAGGCCACTGTACTCCAGCCTGGGTGACAGAACGAGACTCAGTCTCAAAAAAAAAAAAAAAAAAAAAAAAAAAGGCAGGGGGGTGGCGGGGAAGAGGAAGAGGAAGACAAGAGAGTCAGAATCAGAAGTAGAACATGGGGTGATGCAGTCCTTGGCTTTAAAGACAGGGAGTGGGCTACGAGCCATGGGATGCAAGCAGCCTCTAGGAGCTGGAAAAGGCAAGAAAGTTTATTCTCCCCTAGGGCCTCCAGAATGAATGTGACCCTGTCAACACCTTGATTTTAGCCCAGTGAAAATCTTTATCTTCTAACTTACAGAACTATAAGGTAATACATTTGTGTTGTCTTAAGCCAATTCTTTGCCATAAAGCTCTTAAAATATATCCCCTTTTGGTTCTGCTTCTCTGATTGAACCCTGACTGATACACCTGGTAACCAGTTTGATTCCCTGTTTAATAAAAGCATTAAGGATCAAATTATTGGCCAGGCGCAGTGGCTCATGCCTGTTATCCCAGCACTTTGGGAGGCTGAGGCAGGTGAATCACTTGAGGTCAGGAGTTTGAGACCAGCCTGGCCAATGTGGCAAAACCCTGTCTCTACTAAAAATACAAAAATTAGCAGGGCTTGGTGGCACACGCCTGTAATTCCAGCTACTTGGGAGGCTGAGGCAGGAATCGTTTGAACCCAGGAGGCAGAGGTTGCAGTGAGCCGAGATTGTGCCACTGCACTCCAGCCTCAGTGACAGAGTGAGACTTCGTCTCAAAAAACAACAGACCGGGCCTGGTGGCTCATGCCTGTAATCCCAGCACTTTGGGAGGCTGAGGCAGGAGGATCACGAGGTCAAGAGATCAAGACCATCTTGGCCAACATGGTGAAACCCTGTCTCTACTAAAAATACAAAAATTAGCTGGGCGTAGTGGCACATGCCTGTAGTCTCAGCTGCTTGGGAGGCTGAGGTAGGAGAATTGCTTGAACTGGGAGGTGGAGGTTGTAATGAGCTGAGATCGCGCCATTGCACTCCAGCCTGGGCGACAGAGACTCTGTCTCAAAAAAAAAAAAAAAAAAAAAAAAAATCCAAAGAAGAATGGTATTTCATGACATGTGAAAGTAATGCAAAATTCAAATTTCAGTATCCATAAAGTTTTGTTGAAACACAGCTACGCCTATTTATATTTGTATTATTTATGCTGCAAGCAAACTACAGAGTTGATTTGTTGCTACAGCGATCGTAAGGCCCACAAAGCCTTCAATATTTACTGTCCAACTCTTTACAGAAACTGGTCAGGGAGGGCTTCCCTGAGGAGGGGGACATTTAAGCTGAGACCTGAATGCCAAGAAGACTGGAGGTAGCGGGCAGAGCTGTCTAGGCAGAGAGAACAGACAGCAAAGGCAGTTTTCTCTCTAATCTTGTAACAGTCTTCTAAAGAAAAGTGTTATTAAGGAAAAAAAAAAATGAGGGGCCCTGAGGCTCTGAGGGTGCTATAGCCTCTCAGGGTCACGGAGACTGTAGGTCCTGAGGACCTGAGGAGGAGTTGGGAACTAGCTCTGTCTGGCACCACAATTTGTGGTGCCATATGCTGGCCCCTTCTCGGCCTGACATAGCATAGGAGCCCAGAAACTGCATGTTGAATGGCTTTATTTATCTTCCTCGGGGAAGGACCAGGGATTTTAGATTCATCCTCAGGAATAGGTGAGAAGAGCCAAGGACTCACCCATGGGCATGAAAGCATGTTCTCTGCAGTCTCATGGTTAGTGGCAGGCCCAGAAGAGGCCAAGGTCAGGAACTCCATGACCATCACAAAGCCCTCATCTGGCCTTGACAGCACAATCTGTGGCAAGGGCAGTAGGCGAGACATAGGATAGAGAAGAGTAGTGAATTCCAGCTATGTGGGGTTTCCAGCTTGGTGAATTCCAGTCATGTGGGGTTTATTGGTGCTGGTAGAAAACAGTAGCCTCAAGCCCTCAGTTGACAAGTGTGGCCAGAGAGAACCCCACTCTCAATCCTTTGTAGACCAGGTCATTCCCGCCAGGCTGTGTGCTAACAGAGGAGAGTAGGTTATTAGCCCCATTTAAGAGCCAGAGAAATTAAGGCAGTGGAAAGCAGCAGGGCTACTGGTTAGAAACACAGACTCTGTGCCTGAATCCTAGCCTTGTCATTTGCTAGCTGTGGGACTGCAGGCAAGTGCCTTGATTTCTCTGTGTCTGTGGATAATGATGGTATCTATCTCAAAGCTATGTAAAGAATTAAGGAAACAATAGCCCAACACCACACCCGCGGGAAGGAAGCAAGTTTATTATTACTCAAACATTGGTGGATCCTGATGACATTCTCTCAGTTAGCTTTAGCAATCTCAAGAGACCTTAGAGGATGGAGAACTCAAGGTTAGAGCCAGATTTCTTCTCTACCTAGTTCCTCGGGGCCAAAACCCTTACACCATGCTTAAATCCTCTTTCAGACGCCATAGTCCATCAGCAAACCCTATCTTCAGTATGCATCCAGGAGTCCAACCATTCCTGCCACCTCCTCGGTATTACTTTCATCCAAACTGCCATCAGCTGTCACCTAGATTATTGCAAAAGCCTCCTCACTGGCCTTGGGGCTTCCATCCTCTCTCTCTCGCCAACCCCCAGTCAGCTCCCAGGCAGCAAAGCTCATGTTACTTCTCAGTTCAAAACCCTTCTGTGACTTCCTAACACACCTAGAATTAACTGATTTATGTACTCAATGATTATTTATTATTGAGTGTCTATTATGTGCCAGATACTGCTGTAGGCATTAAAGATAAAATGGAGAACAAAACAGACAAAAATTTCTGCATCTCATGGAGAGAGATGGTTAATAAACAAGTGTATAAGTAAAACATACGGTAGGTTAGCTGTCATGTGGAAAAACAGTTTAGGGAAGGCGAGGGGCCTTGGATTTTAAGTAGGGTGGTCAAGGAGGTCTAACACACAAGATAAGGGTTAAATAAAAGGCCAAACGTAGAAGAGGTGGGAGCCAAAGAGCCACCCAGAAGAGCAGTCTAGATAAAGGCTCAACAAGTGCAAGGATGGAAGTATTCCTTGTGAGTCTGTGACAATAGTGGAAAGTGAAAGTGTGTGGGAGGGGAGATATAGAGCCCCATGTCCCCCTCCCACACACTTCAGAGGGGAAAAGGGGGCAGGGTTGAGTCCTGTACATTCCCCAAGGTTTTTTTCTCTGATGGAGATTGGAAGCCATTGGAGGGTTTAAGCAGAGGAGTGATGAGTTAAGGGATCACTCCAGCTGCTGTGTGGAAATCCATAAGGAACAGGGGTGAGTCAGAGACCCTGAATGGAGCGTTGCAATTATCCAGATGAGATAGAGTGGCTTGGATCAGGAAGGGAGGTAGCAACAGAAGCGGTCAATAAAGTCCAAAGTCCTTACGATAGGGTCCCAGTCCTCCCGATGGGGGTCTCACCTACCCCTCCCACCTCACCTTGTTCCCTCCCCGCATCCCCACCCCACCGGCCACTGCTAGGCACATAGAAGGCATCTACTAAGCATGTGTTGAATCAATGAACTGCTTAATAAATGGTCCACCCCTAGATCATCAGCATCCATTTTAACGCTAGGCATATAGTCTGAACTCAATACATGTTTACAGATGAAATGCTGCACTGTCCTGTCAAGTCCAGGCGGTTATTCCTCTCCACAGCCGAAGGAAAGGCTCGGGTTGGGGAAGTGTCCCCCTGGGGTCTCTCAACTTAGGCTACAGGCTGGGCATCCTTTTTCAAACTCTTTTAGCACAGCGAAGTCGAGAGCACTGGGCAGGAGGGTGCTTGCTTGCCCTCAGGGTGAGTCACAGTGACCTCACAGGAGTTTCCCCAAAACGTCCCCGGCCTGTGATGGGGAAAAGCCGGAATCTCTCGGGCCCAGGTGGTCATGTTGCCCAGGCCGGACAAGCGTCCCGAAAGCCCGGGGAGGGACTAAGAAACAATCCTCCCACGCGCTTTCTCCCACCCTCGGGCCACTGAGACGCAGGGACAGAGGGCCGCCCCCGCGCGGCCGAGGCCCCGCCTCCCGCTCGCCCGCCCGCGCCTCCAGCGGAAGCCGGAAGCAAAAGCGGGTCCTGCTAGCCCCGCAGCTCCGAACTCGGTGGTCCTGGAAGCTCCGCTGGATGGGGGAGAAGATGGCGGAAGAGGAGTGAGTGGGCTTTTTCCCGGGCGGCAGAGGCGGCGGGGCTGGGCCCCGGCGGGTGACAGCGAGCGCCTCAGTCCGCCCTCAGGCTCCGGAAGGCGGAGCTTCTTTTGCTGGTTGGCCAGGACTGACCAAGCTGGTGCCTACGAGGCGGGCGGGATGGGCGGGCCTGGGCCCAGGTGGGCCTTGCGTTCTCTTGGAGGTCGGTCCCTCGAGCTGGGAATCTGCCGCCCAGCGCAGGCCCCGAGAGCGGCCTTGCGGAAAATGCAACCCATATTTATTTTCCCAGTTTTCGGTTATCTCATGGTTACTGAGCCCTCTTCCGCCTCCTCCAGGAAGTCGTCCGGGTTCTCCACACCCACGTCCTACGTAGCCAGTCGTCTCCTCCTCTGTAACGATCAGTTTTCATGTCTTTCTCCTTCAATAAGTTTCGTTCAGTCATTAACTGTTAGCCATCTACTCAATTCCAGGACCTGGGCACATAGTAGGAAAGGAGGCCGACCAGGAGCCGCTCTCTGGGAGCTTCCATTCTAGTGGGAAAAGAAGACCATAATTAGTCACGATGGTTTCAGATCGTGATTGATTAACCCTATTTGTGCCTAGTGTTCTGTTATTGGAACGCTAAGCATGTGGAAGTTATTTATATCCTACTGCTCAAGGTCATCGCCAAGGTCAGATTTTTCTCACATGTCTGCAATTCTAAAAATTGCAATCTCTGCCATGAATGGGTTAAGTGTTCCTAAGGAAGCAGAATAGAGTTAGGGTTGGGGAGTCCACTCAGGAAAAAGTGACATGCAGCAGAAACTTGAATGACCAGAAGGAGGGGTAGGAGAAGTAACATTAGGTTCAAAAGGCCTGGTTGAAGAAAGGGTTTAGTGCTTTTGAGTGACAGGCAGCATAGCTGGTGTGTAGAGAGGAGGGGGGATTCGCTGAACAAGGGGAGATAGGGAAGGACGATCTGTGTCCTCCAGGTACTTTTGGGCAAGTCCAAAAGTCATCTCCATATCTACAGGGCAGAGTCTGTTGCAGATTGTAGATGCCCTATCACTGTGGAATGAGTACGTGAAGATGCATAAGGAACCCCTTCATGAATACTGGACTCCTTCACCTGATAACTTTTCAAATATATTTCTTGGCCATATGGGGGTCATTTAATGTAATCAGATACTTACTGAGCAACTGCTCCATCCCAGACACTAAACAGGGCCTCAGCAGCACAGAATGAAAGAGGCAATATAGCCCAGCGATTTCAAGTTTGGGTTTTCAGTTTGATTCTGCCACTAACTGAGATGTTGGTGAAGCTTTGCAATCTCCCTGAGTCTTAGTTGTGCATGGGTAAAAAAGGGAAAGTAATCATACCCAATCAGACATGTTATACCTATTAAATGAGAGGTAATGTGTTACTTAGTTCCTGAAATGAAGCAGTGCTCAGAAAATATTAACTTTTATAGTCACAATTACAGTTATTATAACAGTATTGCAGTAGTCCACAATCCCAGCACGGTGTGAAAGAGCTGTGGGAACATAAGCAATGGAGTGGGTAAATTCGGGTGAGGTAAGATGGGGTAATAGGAGGTGACATTTGAGCCTTTTGAAATCTGAGAAGGAATTTGTAAAGTAGGGTAGGGCATGCCCAGATCAACCACTGGGCAAATTCAGGTGGCTTCTTCAACTTGCAGAAATAATGCAAGGAAAAGAATGTAAATTGGAGAAACAAAGGTGCTAAGTAAACAATGTTGGACCTTGGAAAGTGATGAGACTCCAGTTTGCCTTGGAGTTTTAATCCCCCAGTGTTTGCCAAAGAGCAGGCAGCATTTCATTTCTATACTAGCTCTGATTCCCTACCATTCCTGTCCTCTAAGTGGCTGCATTCAAAAGCACCAGAGGCCACTAGTAGTGCTGTGCAGCCAGGGATTTTCTTAATAAGTTTCTCTCCAAGACCTGCCTGTTAGTTACAAGACTTGTGAATCCCATAAAGTTCTTGGACAGCTTCTCTTTCTGGTGTGAGGTGTGTGAATTGATGTTCTGGGACCCTTTTCCGTTATGTAATTATGCTTTTTATGTCCTCCAGGAGGTTCCCCAATACAACTCATGAGGGTTTCAATGTCACCCTCCACGCCACCCTGGTTGTCACGACGAAACTGGTGCTCCCGACCCCTGGCAAGCCCATTCTACCCGTGCAGACAGGGGAGCAGGCCCAGCAAGAGGAGCAGTCCAGTGGCATGACCATTTTCTTCAGTCTCCTTGTCCTAGGTGAATATGGACTCTGTCATCCCCATCGTCGGCCATCCCCAGTGTCTGTGTGCTCGGTCTGTGTGTTTAACCCTGTCACTCCTCTTGACTGTGTCAAGTCTTCCTCCCATTTGGTTTTCATATCAAACACTGAGGGAACATGTTCAGTTTATAACATCGTAACAGGGAACTCTCTTCCTTATAAAATCATGGCGCTTAGCAAGTTCCAAAGAGCTCTTAATGTAGTATCTTAGCCTTTGAAAGAAGGATTAAAAAAATTTTGGCCTAGAAAGAATCTTGAGGCCTGGCATGGTGGCTCCCACCTGACATCTCAGCACTTTGGGAGACTCAGGTGGATCACTTGAGGTTAGGAAATCAAGACCAGTCTGGCCAACATGGTGAAACCCTGTCTCTACTAAAAATACAAAAATTAGCTGGGCGTAGCGACACATGCATGTAATCACAGCTACTCAGGAGGCTGAGGCACAAGAATCACTTGAACCTGGGAGGCAGAGGTTGCAGTTAGCCGAGATCACACCACTGCACTCCAGCCTGGATGACAGAGCGAGACTCTGTCTCAAAAAAAAAAAAAAAAGAATCTTGAACATCTAGTTTAATGAATTTCAAGTTCTGCTCAAAGGAGTGTGCGTATGTGCAGGGGAGGAAGGAGCAGGGGGTAGGGTGGCAGAAGGTGGGAGGAGCCAGATGGGAGAATATCTGACCCTCTGCTCCTAGCTTCAATCAGAGCATCATTTTGTGTTCATATTTATTAGACTTCCATGTGAATTTTATTTAACGGTTTTGCTGCTGATTGAAAGAGCAGAGATCCTTGCCCTAGCACCCTGTTTTCCTTAACCTCTGTCATTCTCATTAACTATGGTCATGACTTTTGCCATATCTGTGCACCACCTGTATTGTTAATTTAGTTATGTGCTATTTTTGTTTAAATGCATTCACTTTCTGAAAACCTCATTTTGGGCCGGGTGCGGTATATCATGCTGGTAATACCAACACTTGGGGAGGCCGAGGCGGATGAATCACTTGAGATCAGGAGTTGGAGACCAGCCTGGCCAACGTGGTGAAACTCTGTCTCTACTGAAATTACAAAAATTAGCCAGCTGTGGTGGTATGTGCCTGTAATCCCAGCTACTCAGGAGGCCTGAGGCAGGAGAATTGCTTAAACCTGGGAGGCGGAGGCTGCAGTGAGCCAAGATCGTGCCATTGTACTCTAGCCTGGGAGACAGAGTAAGACACTGTCTTAAAACAGGAAAAACAAAACAAAACAAAACTAATTTTGTTCAACCTTCTTTTTTAGTGTGTGAGGAAATTTCAGCATAGAGAAGTCAAGTGATTGTCATACCGGGCTGGTATAAGACTAGAGACTGATAACCAGGTTACCAGATAGCTGTCGAGAGGTTTCGATAAAAGACAAAAACTTAAATGCCTCCCAGAGTGCCTATAACTCCATCTCAAAAAACAAACAAAAAAGAAATCCAGTTGAAACTACACAACCACTTTTGAGTTAAGTTATTTATTAAGGAATAAATAGCTTTGAGTTTGACCCAAGTTCAAATTGTTTTTTGTTTTTTGTTTTTTTTTTTTTGAGATGGAGTCTTGCTGTTGCCCAGGCTGGAGTGCCATGGCTCGATCTCGGCTCACTGCAAGCTCTGCCTCCCAGGTTCACACCATTCTCCTGCCTCAGCCTCCCAAGTAGCTGAGACTACAGGTGCCCACCACCACGCCCAGCTAATTTTTTGTATTTTTAGTAGAGATGGGGTTTCACATCGTTGGCCAGGATGGTCTTGATCTCCTGATCTCATAATCTGCCTACCTCAGCCTCCCAAAGTGCTCGGATTACAGGCGTGAGCCACTGCGCCTGGCCTGTAATCCCAGCACTTTGGGAGGCCGAGGCGCGTGGATCATCTAAGGTCAGGAGTTCGAGACCAGCCTGGCCAACATGGTGAAACCCCATCTCTACTAAAAATACAAAAAATTTTAGCCGGACATGGAGGCATGCCCCTGTAATCTCACCTTCTTGGGAGGCTGAGGCAGGAGAATCACTTGAACCCTGGGAGGCGGAGGTTGCGGTGAGCCGAGATTGCGCCACTGCACTCCAGCCTGAGTGACAAGAGGGAAACCATCCCCCATCCCCCCCAAAAAAACAAAAGCAAATTCTTATTTGAAAGTGAAACAAACATTACATTTGCTGCTTTTCTTTAATGATACCAAAGTCATATTCCTAATGAGATTAGATCTTTTCAGAAAGTTGAAAGGTGGAACCGGTGTTTTTTTTTTTTTTTTTATTTCTCTGATGTGTATTAGGACTGTTTTTGAAGAAAAAGTATAACTTCTCTTACATTTATCTCTGGTAAGTGGTCAAAAATTTTAATAATACACTTGAGGCCAGCAGTTTGAGACCAGCCTGGGCAACGTAGTGAGATTCTGTCTGTATAAAAAATAAAAGATTTTAATAATATAGTCTTTTTATTTGAAATCCTAGGACTCATCCTTGTCTGTCATAGTTTCAGAAACTTTTAAACCCATACTGAAAAGGTACACAGACCAGAAGTATACAATGTCTCGTGTAGATTTGATACACCCTGGTAATTTTTTACCCTGTAAATGTAGTTGAATTCTATTTCTAGGGGATTACTTCAACAATGAAGGACTCTTTTTTGTTTTCTTTTTTCTTTTGTGATAGTAGTCGAAGACAAAGATGAAAAGCATTTCTTTTCGTGATTAAGAAATCTTTAGTAGCTGAAGTCTTCCTTCAGGATTGAGGAGTATTATTAGTCTATTTACACTGCTGTCAATTTGATATGTTAGACAATATAAAAGGCGGGCCTGGAAAAAAAAAACCAATTTTTGTAGTCACTTTTTTTTTTAAGGGAAATTTAAAAGTATAATAGGACTTTTAAAGTAACTTCCAGGGTGTGGAGCATTTAAGATTAGCTGTACAAAAGACCACAAAACAGGTTTCTATAATGTACCTTTTATACCAGGCAAAATCCTGCCCAGTGTTAATACATCTTTGGGGCCAGAAAGGCTGAACTGTATTTAATAGTCCTGTATATTTCTCTTGGATTGTCCTCTCCAAACGGATTATAAACCTAGACTCTAGAGTCACACCAATGTTAGGTGGGTTTCATTTTCACCTAATCAGATTCTTGATAGTTTATGAGTTACTCTCTCTGCTTATATGGAGGTCAGCGTGTATTAGCAGAATAAAATGATGCTTTCTTTTTAAGTAATTTCGAAGGCATTGTTTCCCTGTTGCATATTATTATTTATTTCTGATTAGATAGCCAAACATTGAAAATCTTTTTTTTTTCAAGATGGAATCTCATTCTGTTGCCCAAGCTGGAGTACAGTGGTGAGATCTCACCTCACTGCAACTTCCGCCTCCCGGGTTCAAGTGATTTTCCTGCCTCAGGCTCCCAAGTAGCTGTGGTTACAAGTGCCCGCAACCATACCCAGCTGATTTTTGTATTTTTAGTAGAGATGGTGTTTCGCCATGTTGGCCAGGCTGGTCTTGAACTCCTGACCTCAGATGATCCGCCTACCTTAGCCTCCCAAAGTGCTAGGATTATAGGTGTGAGCCACCACACCCAGTTCAAACAATGTAAATCTGATAATGTTTTTAAAAATTACTGTTATTAGGTAACTTGCTAATTCATGAATAAATGAACTCAAATGAATTAAAGTAAATTAGCCTATAGTTTATTCTAGACCTCAGAACTCCTGACCTGGAATTTATTTGCCACATTTGGTTACTCTTTTAGTTAATTCAAATGAAATGGTAACTTTTGTGTCCTCTAAGCACATCACAGGATTACAGTGTGTTCCTCTTTGTTGAGAAGGGATGACAAAACTCTGTAGTTACTTTTGACTTTTAGAAGCTTGAAATCAGTCGACTTGCCTTTAACCCTTGTTGATCTTTGACTCCACAAGAAAAAATGGGGAATCATTGTTATTTACTTACACTAGATTAATAATTAACATTATTTGACACATACATTTTATGGGCGTCGAAACTTAATGGAGTTATTATAATTGATATGTGTTTTTATATATTTTCCATAGTCATTACTCCAGGCATGAAAAGTTGGAAGCACACCCTCTATACCACACAGTTTTTGCCCTTTCTTGCTCGGTTTTTTTCCAAGTGTACTTGAAAACATGTGCTTTTTTTTGTGTATACAGATGTATATTCGTAAGCACATACACAAACACAAATAATACATTTGGAGTTGCGAATTTGTTTTGACATAAGTGGGGTCTTGTAACTTGCCTTTTCATCTCACAGAATGTCTTGGAGATCATTGTGTTTGTGTTTTTTCTGTCTACCTCATTCTTTTTTTTTTGTAGTAAAATGCACATAACATACATTTACAATTTTGAACACTTTAAAATGTACAGTTCAGCAGCATCTAGTACATTCACAATGTTGTGCAGCCATCACTACTATCTAGTTTCAGAACATTTTCTTCACCCCAAAAGAAAACCATTAAAAGTAGTCCTTTCCCATCCCTCCCTCTTCTAGTCCTTGGCAACCACTATTCTGCTTTCTGTCTCTAGGAATTTACATATTTAGAATACTTCATATAAATGAAACCATATGATATGTGGCCTTTTGTGTCTGGTTTCTATTACTTAGCATACTATTTTCAAGATTCATGTTATAGCGTATGTTAGAATTGCATTCTTTTTTATGGCTGAGTAATATTGCACTGTATGGATATACCACATGATGTTTATTCATTCATCAGTGAACATTTGGATTTTTTCTACCTTTGGGCTATTGTGAATACTTCTGCAGTGAACGTTTCTGTACAGGCTTTTGTGTGGATAAATGTTTTTATTTCTTTTGGATATATACCTACAAGTGGAATTGCAGTCAAATGGTTACTCTGTGTTTAACTTTCTCAGAAACTAGCAAATGTTTTCCACAGGGGCTGCACCATTTTACAAGGGTCACAATTTCTCCATGTTCTTGCCAACACTTATTTTCTGGTTTAAAAAAAAATGATAGACTGGGTGTGGTGGCTCATACCTGCAGTCTCAGCACTTTGGGAGGCTGAGGTGGGCAGATCACTTGAGGTCAGGAGTTCGAGACCCGCCTGGCAATATGGCGAAACCCTGTCTCTACTAAAAATACAAAAAAATTAGGTGGGCGTGGACGTGGTGGCATACACCTGTAATCCTAGCTATTTGGGAGGCTGAGGCACTAGAATCATTTGAATCTGGGAGGTGGAGGTTGCAGTGAGCTGAGATCGCACCACTGCACTCCAGCCTGGGTGACAGAGCAAGACTCTGTCTCAGGGAAGGAAAAAAAAGTATAGCTATCCTAGTGGATATGAAATTGTTTTTTTTTGTTTGTTTGTTTTTGAGATGGAGTCTTGCTCTGTCTCCCAGGCTAGAGTGCAGTGGCATGATCTTGGCTCACTGCAGCCTCTGCCTCCTGGGTTCAAGTGATTCTCATATCTCAGCCTCCCATGTAGCTGGGATTATAGGTGTGCACTACCGCACCCTGCTAATTTTTGTGTTTTTAGTAGAGATGGGATTTCACCATGTTGGCCAGGCTGGTCTTGAACTCCTGACCTCAGGTGATCTGCTTGCCTTGGCCTCCCAAAGTGCTGGGATTACAGGTGTGAGCCACTGCACCGGGCCCTCACTGTATTTTTTTTAAAATCTTACATGTCTTTCCAGTGAATCATTGTATTTTTATTTTAGTTTCCCTAGTGACTATTGATGTTGAGCATCTTTTGTCTATGCATGTCCTATGCTCATTTAAAAGCTGTGGTGTTTGGCCGGGCCTGGTGGCTCACACCTGTAATCCCAGCACTTTGGGAGGCCGAAGCGGGCGGATCACAAGGTCAGAAGATCAAGACCATCCTGGCTAATACGGTGAAACCCCGTTTCTACTAAAAAATACAAAAAATTAGCCAGGCATGGTGGCAGGTGCCTGTAGTCCCAGCTACTCTGGAGGCTGAGGCGGGAGAATGGCATGTACCCGGGAGGCGGAGATTGCAGTGAGTCGAGATCGTGCCACTGCACTCAAGCCTGGGCGACAGAGCAAGACTCCGTCTCAAAAAAAAAAAAAAAAAAAAAAAAAGCTGTGGTGTTTGTCTCTTGGCTGTTGAGTTTAAGAGTTCTTTATATATTGTGGATACTACACCCTTATGAGATATATGATTTGCAAATATTTTCTCCCCTTCTATGGATTGTCTTTTCTGACTTTATTCTTTTTAATGGCTGAAAGCTATTACTTGGCATTGATGAACCTTATATTTAGCTCTTTCTGTAGTAGACAGTTTCCCCCTTTGCTCTTAAAGCTGCAAAGAGTTGTTTGATCTGTGTATGAGAATAACTTAAATTTTTAAAAATCTAGCTTGGTACAAAGGAAGAGCAGAAACTGGTTCAACTCTCTTGGTCTATTTTCTATCCACTTATGTGCTTATTTGCCTTTTTTTGTTTTGTCTAGACATTGAGCATGTTCCTTAGTCACATGTTATGTTTATGCACTGGAACTTTTTTCTTGCCCTTAGTATTTAATGTAGGATTTCTAACTAGGTTAAATATTTATATAAAAATAACACCACAGATTGATAGTTTAAAGCACAGAATGAAAAGAGGACAAAATGTCTACATTTACAACACTCTGGCCACCTGGTGCTTTTTGGTGGGATTAAAGAAACCTCATTTGTCAGTGCAGCCTCTGAGTGTGACCAGTTAACAGCCATGTGGATTGTTTAAACATTTCCTTGAAAAAAATAACAAAATTAATTTTAGTCCTGTTAATAAATACTGTGGTTGAGCTGGTATACTATCTAGGTGCCCAATAAAAGAAAGAGACATGCACACTAACATTTGGATTAGAAAATTACATTCAGGAATAATTTTTGTGAAATACCCTATTTTTTTGGGTGGGGGGCAGAAATATCCCTTTCAAAACATTTTATTTTGCATCTTCTTATTTTCTTTCATGACAACACCTGTGAGGAAAGTTAGACATTATTCTATTTTGGAGGTTGAGGAGTGAAGGCATCCAGCCAGGAGGGAGGTGGTGGGGTGCACTGTGGTTAAGAGCAACAGATTTGGAATCTGACTCAATACTGCAGCACCTACCAGTGGTGTGACAGGTGCTGTGATGTCTTGAAGCCTCAGTTTTCTGATCTGTAATCAGAGAAGATAGTGGTAATGACAGCTAGTTCAGAGGGGAGTTGGAGGATTAAATGAGAGAGTATTTGGGGTGTTCAGCCTAGTTCATGGCTCATGGGAAGCCCTCAGCCAATGAGAATGGCAGGACACAGCTGCACCCAGCCGGGGGGCAGGAGTGTTCCATATTCAGATCTCTGATGTTCTTGTCACCAAACCAAAGTGTTTACTTTTTCCTGTTTGTAAAACCCTCACTTCCCTCCATGTTAAGAGCCAGTCACATGGTGGCAAAATAATTTGTGTCAGTGCAATCTGTTGTAGTTACATTTATGTAAACGTGATTGATTTCGTTGACTTCCTCTTCACCAAATAGAGTGTTCTAGTTGATAATCACTTCCAAAAAGTTGAAGACCATTTCTCAGAATCAGAAAAATTTGAATAATTTTAAATGATTATATAAGGTTTAATAGCTTGTGTAAAAAAATAGATTTCTGGCTGGGCACTGTGGCTCACACCTGTAATCCCAGCACTTTGGGAGGGTGGATTGCTTGAGCCCAAGAGTTGGAGACCAGCCTGTGCAATGTGACGAAACCCTGTCTCTACTAAAAATACAAAAAAAGTTAGCTGGGTGTGGTGGCATGCGCCTGTAGTCCCAGCTACTTGGGAGGCTGAGATGGGAGAATCACCTGAGCCCGGGAAGTTGAGACTGCAGTGAGCCTAGATCATACCACTGCACTCCAGCCTGGGTGACACAGTGAGACTCTGTCTCAAAAAAAGTAAATTTCTGTTCCTCTTCCAATAACTACTGGAAAACAAACTAGTTCAGGCAGACAAAGAAGTATAGAGAAAATATAATAAACATTGTAAATGTACCTCCAGTTTAAGAAATGAGACATGAAAAGCACAGCTGAAGTTCACTGTGTTATTCCACTTGTCCATTTCTGTGAGGACCCCCCAGAAATAACCACTGACTGGAACTTGGTGTTTATCATTCAAAATTGGGTGTTTTTTTTTAAAACAATGTCTTATTTTTTTTTTCTACAGCTATCTGCATCATATTGGTGCATCTACTGATCCGATACAGATTACATTTCTTGCCAGAGAGTGTTGCTGTTGTTTCTTTAGGTAAGTATGTATTGGTGATTCCATAATGAAAGCAGTAACAGTAACTACAATTTTCTGAGTGCCTCTTTAGTGCCAGGAACCACAAGAGATGCATCACATCCCTGATCTCATTTAATCCTCGCTGCAACCTGCCCTCAGGGTGTTATGATCCCATTTTACAGATGAGGACACTGGGTCTCAAGAAGGGTAGTGACCTCCTAAAGGTCATGTAGAAGCCCAAAGGCCATACAGCTCTGTACAGCTCAAAGGCCCTTTCTTAGCCTTTTACTTCTGGTAGAACTACCCTTGGGGAACATTGACCTCTACTACTGGGCTAGGCTGACATCCAACTCAGTAATGACACTTCATAGAATCATTCAATTTTATAGACAGAAGGGACTCTGACTTTACAGTTTAGGAGGAACCTTCAATGGCTCACTTAATGCCAGAGTCAGATCTAAAGTCTTCAGAGAACATTCCACTCTATCCCACTTACGTTTCTGTTTTGTTTCCTGTGCCAATTAACTGTTGAGATCTAGTTGCAGTGAATGAACCTGTATAATAACAGGTGTGAATGCACACACAAGTTCATTGAAGTGGTTAGTGAAGGAAGAAGGCAGGGAATTTCAGTAAGTGTAAGATCAAGGCTGAAATGGGGTGGAGACATGTAAGGCACAGTAAATAAAGTCTTAGGTCAGCCAAAGCTTTTTATCAGTTTATTATATTGTAGTCACTTTTACTAGTTTCCACTTGCCTACTGATGGTATTTAATTTTTCCTGATCACTGCTGATGTTTAGAAGTTAACTTTGATTGCCTGGTAGATCTTTAGTGGAGTAGTAATTCTTTCACAAGATAGTTATTGTTAAGGTTAGCTTTGGAAATGATTGTTCAGACTCTGTTCGCTAGCCTCCCCATCCTCCCATCACCCCAGCAGTCCTACTGCCCTGGTTCAGACTCTCCTGTATTTTCGCTGGACTTCAGTACTAAGTGCCAGATCCCGGCTTGTGAGGCTTCACATTGTCATCTCATTGATGCTGTATGAGCTCCAGGTGATGCCATATTTTAAGGAATGAGCACCACTGGATTGTGTTGACCTTCAGTACAGGTTTGGAAACCAGTTTTACTCAGAAAGTTCGTGTTCTCTTTTTAGCATGCTTTTTAGCAATATATCTTGGTAGATTCTAACAGCCTTAGCTAATAAGATAGTCCTAGAGCTCCAAGAATAGGAGGCTTGCTCATTAACATTCCTTTCTGCTATTAAGCATATTGAAAAGAACCTCTGTGACTAATACCCATCATTCTGGGACATTCGGTAAAGGCTTTAAGAACTACTCCAAGGAATTTACAGTTGTGTGGTCAGTTTTACAGCTTCTTAAGGAAATTTGCTATGAAAATTATAGTTGGTGTGTATTTAGATATTATATACATGAAAATTAAAATGATAATTCTTATAATTTGGTTTAGAATTTCAAGCTCCTCATGTTTCTTGAATGTTTGGGTAGCAGCTTGCTGAACACCAGTGCTTCTATTAGGACTTAGAGCAGACATTGTTGCTTACCAAAGAGTCATTTCCCCCTTCTTCCTTGAAAATAGAACCCCAATTTTGATCAGGTATCTTGCCACAGTGCTCGAGGAAGATGGGCCCCTCCAAGTCAGAATTGGTCTTTGCCATCATGTTAATTTCACTCTTCTTTGCCAATGATTGGTTGAGAGGGGTGGAGGTGGCAAGGCAGTGTGAAACCCATTTCTGGCAAGTGACACCAAGGTGAAGTGTGATGACGTAGTGGGTACTGGATGAAAAATGTTTTCCTCTCCGATAGTAATGAGAAATTTCCCCTTCATTTCTTTGATGCTGCTGAATGAGGGTATGATGCCTAGTGGACTGGTAGCCATCTTGCAACTACTGTGGCTCAAACACAAAAGCCAGAGTGCTAAGGATTGCCAACGGGACAGATGGGAATCCCAGATTATTGATAGCATTGTTGCTTTGTTGAGTTGATAGCCCTGAAACTTCCTATCTTAGTGCTACCTTTTATATGAGACAATAAACATCTATTAGCTGTTGTTGACTTAGAATAAAGAAAAAAATCAAAACCAACATCTATTGTTTAAGCCATTTTTAGTCTAGATTCTTTTACTTGCAACTAAAAGAATCTTAACTAACATAGAACTCTTTTCATTCAAGGGACAAAACCCAATTCAAAAGAAATTGGTCAGGCACAGTGGCTCACACCTGTAATCCCAGCATTTTGGGAGGCCGAGGTGGATGGATCGCCTGAGGCCAGGAGTTTGAGACCAGCCTGGCCAACATGGTGAACCCCCCGTCTCCACTAAAAATAGAAAAATTAGCTGGGCATGGTGGCAGGTGCTTGTAATCCCAGCTACTACTGGAGGCTGAAGCAGTAGAACCACTTGAGTTCGGGAGGTGGTGGAAGTTGCACTGAGCCCCGGTCACGCCAGGACGCTCCAGCCTGGGTGACAGAGCAAGACTCCGTCTCAAAACAAACAAACAAAAAAATTGGTGAGGGTAGGGGCGCACACCTCTTGACTCATATAACTGGCAAAACTACAGGTAGTATTAGCTTGAGACAGCTGAATCAGGTCTCCCGGACCCAGTTCTTCTCCATGCCTCAGCAGTGAATCACTTTTCCCCGGCTTCACTGTCAGGCAGGCTCTCTCACTGTGGTACTCTGATCCGCTCTCAGACAGGCTCTTGGTGTGGTAAGCCCTTAAATCAGTAACTGCAGTGGAAGAGAGGACCTCCTCTTCTTTCTGGCACCAAAAGTTGCAGGATGAACTCTGACCACCTGGTGACCTCAGAATTGGGAGTAGAGTGGAATGGTGTTGGGAGTCAGCCAGAGTTCTCCATCTACAAGGTTCATTTCTTCACCAATGTTGCAGAAATAATTGTAGCCTGCATAACCAGGTCTTGGGAGAAGTGATGGAAAGGCAGTCTTGTCTTCAATACTTACTTGCTAACTGAGGTCACTGGAAACCCAAGAGCACTTCCAGAGAGAGTGCTGAGGTCCAGAAAGTACTTTTTAAAAATTATATTAGAGGACATTTGGTTAGAATTTGCAAATGCTGACTTAGCTATCAAAGTAATTCTGCATTTCATAAAGCTAAAGAAATTGAAGGAAAAACTTTTTTCCCCAGCTGGAGCAAAGTCTAACAAAATATTGAGATATCTACCATTTCAAGAATTTCCAACTTTTGTGCCAAAAAAGAATCTAGATGAAGTTGCCAGAGAAACTAGGGTTTTCATTCTTTCAGGGATAAATTTTCCCCTTCTACCAGAGTTGCTTTGTAGCTTGCAGTCATTTCGAGACATTATTGGTCTTTTGCTTTATAGTTAGGTGTTCAGCGTTCCTAAGAAATTATCAGTATAGAAAAGGACCATCTGCACTCCAAAAGCACATGTCCCGCACTTCTACTTTACTGTATTTTTAAAGGAGCGTCTATCTGGCCACTTCATTCTCTATAAAAATATAGTATCAACCTGAAGTTCTAAAGAGTTCCTTGGCCCTTGTTCAAAGCTTTCAGGATACTTTCTATACTTTATGGAATTCTGTGGTTTGGGCCTTTTAAAAACTAATTTCTTTTGCACAGTTAAACAACTACTATACATAGAAAAAAGAAAAATCCTGTTTATTGACAATTATTTTTATCTTGTTTCATTCTCTTCCAGTCCATGAGTAGACATGTCCATATGTATTAGATGACTTTATATAGTTTAATTTGAGTTTATATTATTTTTTTGTGTTCTTTCCATGTATTAGTTGAGTTCACCTATTTATTTATTTATCTTTTTTTTCAGACAGGGTCTTGTTCTGTCACCCAGGCTGGAGTGCAATGGCGCGATCTCGGCACACTGCAGCCTCCGCCCCCGGATTCAAGCGCTTCTCCTGCCTCAGCCTCCCAAGTATCTGGGATTACAGGCACACGCCACCATGCCCGGCTAATTTTTGTAGTTTTAGTAGAGACAGGGTTTCACCATGTTGGCCAGGCTGGTCTCGAACTCCTAACCTCAAGTGATCCGCCTGCCTCGGCTTCCCAAAGTGCTGGGATTACAGGCATGAGCCACTGTGCCCGGCCCATATTTATTTTTTTACTAGCTGTATAATGCTGATTCATGTATGTATTTTAGGTTAAAATTTGTAAGGAATGAAAATGAGGCTGGGTTCAGTGGCTCATGACTGTAATCCCAGCACTTTGGGAGGCCGAGGTGGGCAGATCACCTGAGGTCAAGAGTTTGGGAACAGCCTGGCCAACATGGCGAAACCCTGTCTCTACTAAAAATAACAAAGATTAGCCAGGCATGGTGGTGCGTGCCTGTAATCCCAGCTACTCGGGAGGCTGAGGCAGGAGAATCACTTGAACCTGGGAGGCAGAGGTTGCAGTGAGTTGAGATCATGCCATTGCACTCCAGCCTGGGCAACAAAAGTGAAACTCCGTCTCAAAAAAATCCACAAAAAAAAGCAATTTTTTTTTTTGGTGGGGGTACGGGGGCTTTCCAACAAAAACTGGAAAGCCTGCTAGACAAATTCTGAAAGAGCTGTAACTGGCCAAAAGTACTATCCTTAAAAAACAAAAAAATTTAAAATCTTTTAGTAAAAAACAAGAAGGAATAGAATAGAATTAAATAGCACAAACATGGTTTAAAAAGTTGTGACAGAGGAGCACTTTTGTATATTCTATTTACCCAATGATTCAATCAAATCTAGTTTGTAAGTTAGATCACAGTTTTTCTAATGATCGGCAGTATTAAGGCTAAACTTTGGCAACTGAAAGTCAAACTTCCAGCCCTCCACTTATAACCCTAATCTGGCC
Source organism: Rhinopithecus roxellana (assembly GCF_007565055.1). Lineage (NCBI taxonomy): Eukaryota > Metazoa > Chordata > Mammalia > Primates > Cercopithecidae > Rhinopithecus > Rhinopithecus roxellana. The sequence continues at coordinate 123,362,553 of NC_044561.1, forward strand.
TTTTCTCACTCTAAAATAAAGTGAAGGCTGAGGTAGGAGAATCACTTGAATCCAGTAGACAGAGGTTGCAGCGAGCCAAGATTGTGCCATTGCACTCCAGCATGGGTTACTGAGTGAGACTGTCTCAAATAAATAATAATAATAATAATGTATTAATGTATTAACATATTTTATACATTAGCACAGTGCGTGGCACACAGTATGGACGTGTGTGTGCGCGCGTGTATGCATTTCTTTCTTTTTTTTTTTTTGAGATGGAGTCTTGCTCTGTCGCCCAGGCTGTAGTGCAGTGGTGGGATCTCGGCTCACTGCAAGCTCCACCTCCCGGGTTCATGCCATTCTCTTGCCTCAGCCTTCAGAGTAGCTGGCACTACAGGTGCCCGCCATGGCGCCTGGCTAATTTTTTGTATTTTTAGTAGAGACGGGGTTTCACTGTGGTCTCAATCTCCTGACCTTGTGGTCCACCCGCCTTGGCCTCCCAAAGGCTGGGATTACAGGCGTGAGCCACCGCAACCGGCCGCATTTATTTCTTTTTAACACAGTGCAAATACATAGGTGTGTATGCGTGTGTGTATATATATATATATATATATATATTTTTTTTTTTTTTTTTTTTTAAGAGAGAGAACTTGTGCTGGGATTCTACATTTTGTAACCTGATTATTAATACATTTGAGGATGTTTTTGGTGGCCCATGCGTCGGGCATGGTTGGGTAGTAAGATGGGGGCTGTGAGTTTGCTGTTCAGCAACTTGATGTGGGGGAAACTTGGCTGGTATCTTCCTTCACCAGGAAAGATCGTTAATTCACCTGAGGGACTTGAAGAAACCTCATGGGGCCAGGTGCAGTGGCTCACGCCTGTAATCCCAGCACTTTGGGAGGCTGAGGTCGGCGGATCATGAGATCAGTAAATTGAGACCATCCTGGCTAACACGGTGAAACCCCATCTCTACTAAAAATACAAAAAATGAGCCGTGCGTGGTGGCGGGCACCCGTAGTCCCAGCTACTCAGGAGGCTGAGGCAGGAGAATGGCATGAACCCAGGAGGTGGAGCTTGCGGTGAGCCAAGATCGCGCCATTGCACTCCAGCCTGGGAGACAGAGTGAGAGTCCATCTCAAAAAAAAAAAAGGGAACCTCATGGAAAGAAATGCTTCTTTGTGAAATTTTTTTGGAACATAAGATCATGCCTGGATTAAAGTGAAACAGCTAAAGCCATATCATGCTCATAAAGAGGAAATGATAAAGATTAACAAGGGTAAACGATTCCAGCAAGCAGTGGATGCCGCCAAAGAGTTTCTCAGGAGAGCCCAAAGGGAAAGATCAGACGTCATCCCACAATTCTGCTGATGACAAGAATCGGCTTAATTCCAGTGAGGAGAGAAGTAGGCCCAACTCAGGTGATAAGAAGTGCAAACTTAGCCTGTCTGAAGGGAAAGTGAAAAAGATCATGGGAGAAGGAAAAAAGAGGGTGTCTTCGGGCTCTTCAGAGAGAGGCTCCAAATCCCCTCTGAAAAGAACCCAAGAGCAAAATCCCTAGAAGTGGGGTTAGCCACCAAAGGATTAGAAGAATGTCACCATCCCGAAGTCCAGTACCTTGAAGTGGATGATGGCCGGACCAATGGCCTCATTTAAATGGAGCCGACCAGAAGTGAGCCTGTTAAAGATGCAGATCCTCATTTCCATCATTTCCTGCTAAGCCAAACAGAAGCCATCTCTGTCTGTTACCAGGCAATCACAAAGAAGTTGAAAATATGTAAAGAGGAAACTGGTTCCACCTCCATCCGGGCAGCTGACAGCAGGGCTGTGAATGGCAGCATCACAACAAAAAGATAGGATTTGGGGGCTCTGGTCTCATGGGAAGTGGCATCGTCTCCAGCTTGCTAAAAATGGGTCACACGGTGACTGGAACCGCACTGCCAAGAAATGTGATTTGTTCATCTAGGAGGGGGCCTGCTTGGGAAGAACCCCTGCTGAAGTCCTCTCAACCTGTGACACCACTTTCGCCCATGTGTTGGATCCCAAGGCCAAGGACCTGGTGCTGGGCCCCAGTGATAAGCTGCAAGGGATCCACCCTGGAAAGTGCTACGTGGACATGTCAACAGTGGACGCTGACATAGCCACTGAGCTGGCCCAGGTGATTGCGTCCAGGTCAGGGAGCGGGGGCGCTTTCCAGAAGCCTCCATCTCAGGGAATCAGCAGCTTTCTAATCAGGGGATGTTGGTGATCTTAGCAGCTGGAGACAGAGGCCTATATGAGGACTGCAGCAGCTGTATCCAGGCAATAGGGAAGACCTCCTTTTTCCTAGGTGAAGTTGGCAACGCAGCCAAGATGATGCTGATCATGAGCATGGTCCAAGGGAGCTTCATGGGCATGATCACTGAGGTGCTGACCCTGGCCCAGGTGACAGATCAGTCCCAGCAGACACTCTTGGACATCCTCAATCAGGGACAGTTGGCCAGCATCTTGCTAGACCAGAAGTGCCAAAATATCCTGCAAGGAAACTTTAAGCCTGATTTCTACCTGAAATACATGCAGAAGGATCTCTGCTTAGCCATTGCACTGGGCAACGCGGTCAGCCATCTGACTCCCGTGGCAGCTGCAGCCAACAAGGTGTACAAAAGAGCCAAGGCACTGGACCAGTCTGACAATATGTCCGCCGTGTCCCAAGCCTACATACACTAAACCGTCGGACCCCCTGCCCCAGCCCTCTAATCTCTTTCTTTCTGTCTGTCCCTTTTTTGGCTCAGACCCAGCCTGACCAACAACGCGCATTTTTTAGGCTCAGCTCTTGATACGGAAATGAGTGTCTTTACTCCAGCAGCATCATGGTCTTTGGTGCTTTCCGGACCCAGGGTCTGTCGGAGGGGAAGAGAACTGGGCCTGACCTACATGAACTGACTGACCCTCTGAGGTGGGTCTGGGACATCCTCGAGGCCCTAGCATTTCTCCTTGGATAGGGGACCAGAGGGTGCTTAGGATGTTGCATAAGAACAGGAAGTCACCCAAGGGATGTCAATTTCGTATCCCTCTGCCTGGGTTGGATTTTCCAAAATCATAATTTGCAGAAGGCCAGCACTTATGGTGGAATATATAATCGTACGACAGCCACACTGGGGCAGGATCTCTCCCCTCTCCCCACTCACGGCTTTGACCCTTTAACAGTTTAGAACCTGGGTTAGAGAATTGCAGAAGATGAGGTGTGAGGGCAGGGAAGATGCCTGTCAGGTTTTTAGCACAGGTCATTTCACTGAGATTTTGAAACATTTATGTTTGAACACAAAGCCTGTTCTAGTCCTGGCAGGACATATTCTGAGGGTGGGGGTGGAGAAAGATGTGGTAGTGTAACCGGTTAGTCAGTGTTGTCTTAATATTGTTGACAATTCTGTAAAGTTCCTTTTTATAAATATTTGTTAAGCTATTTCACCTTTGTTTTGAAATCCTTCCCCTTTTTTTGGAGACACAGTCTCACTGTGTCACCCAGGCTGGAGTGCAGTGGTGTGGTCTCAGCTCACTGCAACCTTCCCCTCTGGGTCTAAGCGATTCTCCCACCTCAGCCTCCCAAGTAGCTGGGACCACAAGCACATGCCACCACACTCGGCTGATTTTTGTATTTTTAGCAGAAACGGGGTTTCACTCATGTTGGCCAGGCTGGTCTCGAACTCCTGACCTTGTGATCCACCTGCCTCGGCCTCCCAAAGTGCTGGGATTACAGGTATGAGCCACCGTGCCCAGCCAATCCTTCCCTTTTAAGCAGAAAATGTGACACTTGTGAAAAAGCTTGTAAGAAAGCACCTCCCTTTTTTTTTCCTTTAAACCTTTAAATGACAAATCTAGGTAATAGGGTTGTGAATTTTTATTTTTGCTTTGTTTTTAATGAACACTTGTCTTTCAGAACAGGATTGTGTGATGATGTGTAAATGGCAAAAACAAAGCATGATTTTGCACAATTAACAAAACTACTGCAAGAAAAATAAAACATTTCTTGGTAACAAAAAAAATTAATACATTTGAAACATTTTTCATGTAACCTTACTGACCAGGAATATTTATGTTTTACAGTCATAATGGTAGCCCTGCAGTGCACTCTGGGAGTGAGCGAGTGAGCATTGGCAGTTCATTGTAGTAGTGTAGGCAGCCTGCAATAGTGCAGTCACCTGTGTCTTTAGCATGATGAGGTGGTAGGATGCACCCGAGCCAGCGGGCCAGCATCTTTGGTGGCTCTAAGCTCTCAGAAAAGCTATTTAAACTCTCTGAGCTTTCCTACAATGTTCTTTTGAGGATTAGAAGTAATTCAAAGTGACAAATCCTGAAAGAAGCTCAACAAATAATCATTAATTGCTCCTGATCCTCTGAATGAATTGAGGGGTGTCATTAATTAGGTGTATGCACAAAGATCAACTGGGAGCAAAGGAAAATGTTAAAACTTGTGTTTCTATTTATTTTTAACCTCACTCTTTTAGAATTTCTATATTTTTGTGAATATTTTTAAATATTGGCTGGATGCAGTGGCTCATGCCTATAATCCCAGCACTTTGGGAGGCTGAGGCAGGCGGATCACCTGAGGTTGGGAGTTCAAGACTGGCTTGGCCAATGTGGTGAAACCCCGTCTCTACTAAAAATACAAAAATTAGCCGGGCGTGGTGGCGCACCCTTGTAATATTAGCTTCTCTCTCTCTCTATATATATATATATACACACACACACACTATATATATACATGTTCTATATATACACTGTATATATACTATATGTATAATATCTGGTGATGACTTGTGTGATATACATTCATTTTCTCTGTTGAGTAGTTTGATTTGACCTACCTTTGAACCTCAATCTCAAGAGGTAAAGTAGTAGTTTGCCAATTTAATGCTGCACAAAGGATTATTTAATAACAACAATAATAATATCACATCGTATTTGACAAAACTTCCTAGCACATCATAAATAATAAGACACAGGCTTGGGCAATAGAATAATTACTGATTTTCAAATGTAACTGCTTCATGTGTGGTTATAAACAAGGTAATCATGGCATTAAGATTTGGTATACGTTTAGAAGGGAAAAAGAAAGCTGAGGTTTTAGTAAAGCAGAAAAACACTAAGCTTTAAAAATGAAGCCTGAAACCATGGAAAGAGGTTTAACTTCCCTAGTAATCAGGATAATTGCTGAATGCAAATTGAATGCAAATACAAATTGAAACATTAAAGTACAATGTATTGCCCACCATGTTGGCAGAAATATTAACATCTGATGATTATCCAGTGTGACTGAAGATGTGGGACACTTTCTTATGGAAGCGTAATTCAGTAAAACCACTTTGGAGGATAATTTGGCAACATTTTCAGAGTTAAAAATGCTCATGCTTTGTAAACCTGCCATTTGTACTCTCTGGATCTGCCCTAGGGAAATAGTCTTGTTTTTTTTGTGTGTGAATGTCTTCCACAGGGAGATACTCAACACAAAGTGGCATGTACAAGCATGTTCAATGCAGCACCACTATTAATAGCAAACAGTTGGAGGCACACCCATCAGTGGGGGAATGGTTAAAAAGGTTGTTTTTTTTTTTAAGTGCAATATAATTCACATATGATAAATTTCACCATCTTATAGTGCATAATTCAGAGTTTTTTAGTATATTCACAGAGTTGTACTACTATCACCTCTAAATAATTCCAGAACATTTTCATTACCCCAAAAAGAAACTCATACCCATTAGCAGTCACTCCCCATTTCTCCCTTCTCCCTTCTCCCATCCCCTGGAAACCACCAATCTACTTTCTGTCTCTGAATTTGCCTGTCCTGGACATTTCATATAAAGAAATAGAATCATACAATCTGTGGTACTTTTTGTTTGGCAACAGCTTTATTGAGATGTGCTTCACATACCACACAATTCACCTTTTTTTTTTTTTTGAGATGGAGTCTTGCTCTATGGCCCAGGCTGGAATGCAGTGCTACAATCTCAGCTCACTGCAACCTCCGCCTCCCGGGTTCAAGTGATTCTCCTGCCTCAGCCTCCTGAGTAGCTAGGATTACAGGTACCTGCCGCTACGTCCGGCATGTGTCATGGGTGGGCATCCTTAACATTGGCAAAATAAACTTCCAAACTTGACTGAGACTTGTCTCAGATACTCTGGTTTACATAACCATCCTAGTGGGTGTGGAGTGGTATCTCATTGTAGTTTTTATTTGCATTTCCCTAATGATTTATGATGTTGAACATCTTTTCATATGTTTCTCAGCCATTTGTACATCTTCTTTTCCGAAATATCTATTCAATTTATTTATGTGTATTTTTATTTTTATTTTATTTTGTTTGATATTTTGAGATGGAGTCTTACTCTGTCCACCAGGCTGGAGTGCAGTGGCATGATCCCAGCTCACTGCAACCTCTGCCTCTCGGGTTCAAGCGATTCTCCTGCCTCAGCCTCCTGAGTAGCTGGGATTAGAGGTGCCCGCCACCACGCCCAGCTAATTTTTATATTTTTTTAGTAAAGACGGTATTTCACCATGTTGCCCAGGCTGGTCTCGAACTCCTGAACTCAGGTGATCCGCCCGCCTCGGCCTCCCAAAGTGTTGGGATTACAGGCGTGAGCCACCGCACCCGGCCTCAATTTATTTTTAATTAAAAATTTTAAAAAAAAATTTTTAGAGCCAGAGTCTTGCTCTGTCACCCAGGCTGGAGTACATTGGTATCATTATAGCTCACTGCAGCCTCCACCCCCTGGGCTCAAGCAGTCTTCCCGTCTCAGCTACCTGAATAGGACTACAGTTGCCTACCACCACATCTGGCTAAGTTTTTTCTTTTTTCTTTTTTCTTTTTTTAAGACAAGGTCTCACTGTGTTACCCAGGCTGGAATGTAGTGGCACAATCACGGCTCACTGTAGGTTCCACCTCCAAGGCTTAAGCAATGCATCCACTTCAGCCTCCCACATAGCTGGGACTAACAAGCATGAACAACCATACCTAGCTAATTTTTTTAAATTTTTTTTTATTTTTTTATTTTTTTTTCCTTTTTGAGACGGAGTCTCGTTCTGTCGCCCAGGCTGGAATGCAACGGTGCAATCTCAGCTCACTGCAACCTCCGCCTCTCAGGTCAAGCAACTCTCCTGCCTCAGCCTTCAGAGTAGCTGGGATTACAGGCACTTGCCACCACGCCCAGCTAATTTTTGTATTTTTAGTAGAGACCAGCTTGATGCCTTTACATCTGAGTTTTTGCAAAAGTAGAGACCAGTGTTTCACCATGTTGGCCGAGCTGGTCTTGAACTCCTGACCTCAGGTAATCCACCTGTTTTGGCCACCTAAAGTGCTGGGATTACAGGTGTGAGCCACCACACCTGGCTCCTAGCTAATTTTTAAATTTTTTTGTAGAGACGGAGTTTTCCTGTGATGCTTAGGCTGGTCTCGAACTCCTGGGTCCAAGTAATCCTCTCTCCTCAGCCTCCCAAAGTGCTGGAATTACACATGTGAGCTACTGTGCCCAGTCAGAAATATCTGTTCAATTTGTGGCTTCTTTTCTTTTCTTCTTCTTCTTTTTTTTTTTTTTTTAAGAGGGATGAGGTCTTGCACAGCCTGGAGTGCAGTGGCTGTTTACAGGTGCAACCATGGTGCATTACAATCTTGAACTCCTAGGCTCAAACAATCCCCCTGCCTCAGCCTCCTGAGTAGCTAGGATATAAGCAGGTGCCACTGCGCTTGGTTCTGTGGCATTTTTTGTTGTTGTTTTTGTTCGTTTGTTTGTTTGTTTGAGATGGAGTTTCGCTCTTGTTGCCCAGGCTGGGGTGCAATGGCACCATCTCGGCTCACTGCAACCTCCACCTCCCGGGTTCAAGCGATTCTCCTGCCTCAGCCTCCCTAATAGCTGAGATTACAGGTGCCCACCAACACACCCAGCTAATTTTTTGTATTTTTAGTAGAGACGGGGGTTTCACTATGTTGACCAGGCTGGTCTTGAACTCCTAACCTCAGGCGATCCACCTGCTTCAGCCTCCTGTGCTGGGATTACAGGGGTGAGCCACCGCGCCTGGTTGGTTCTGTGGCATTTTAATACTATGCTGCCCAGCTGTTAAAAGGAATGAAGCAAATCTGTACATAATAATCCCTGACCAGCTCTCTAAGACTTAATGCTAAGCAAAATAGCAAGTAGTAGGATGATACATTATACTACCATAAATTTTATATAAATAAAAACACTCAGGTGTGCCATGCATACACTTACACACACACACACACACTCTCACACCCTGTTACTGTTCAGTTAAATATATATATATATATGTAAGAGGATAGAGAAGGGCCTGATGTAATATTTCCCAACCTTTCCAAAATTGTTACCTTGGGCCAGGAAGAGAGAGAATGAAGATGGGGGTGGAAGTGGGGTATGATCTAAAGGGGCTTTTGTCTTATTTATGACATTTTACATAGTATCCACATACTATTTGGCTAACAAAAGTGTAAAAGCTCCTTAAAATGTAATTACAACCTGAAAAAATAAGAACATGGGAGCTCTTGGGGAACTGTAGCAGGAGATGGGTTAGAATCTATGCTCCATGCCCCCTGGCAAAGGAATGTATATTCATTGACTTTTTTTTTTTTGAGACGGAGTCTGGCTCTGTCGCCCAGGCTGGAGTGCGGTGGCCGGATCTCAGCTCACTGCAAGCTCTGCCTCCGCCTCCCAAGTAGCTGGGACTACAGGCACCCGCCTCGTCACCCGGCTAGTTTTTTGTATTCTTTAGTAGAGACGGGGTTTCACCATATTAGCCAGGGTGGTCTCGATCTCCTGACCTTGTGATCCGCCCGTCTCAGCCTCCCAAAGTACTAGGATTACAGGCTTGAGCCACCGCGCCCGGCCCATTGACTCGTTTTATAGCTCAGCTTTATTTTGTCTGGGGTCCTTCCTCTTTTTCAAAATAATTTTATTATTTTTTAATACTATGTATCAATTCAAATAGCATGGAGGTTTATAAAGTGCAAATGAACTTATCTCCCCTCTTCACCTGCAACTACCTACCCTAAGGTAGTGTTAGTGCACATCCTTTTCCTGCTGAAATTCTGTGTTTTGGTATTATCTCACACCCACCCAGTAAGCTGTGCTTCCATCTTCTTGTGGCGAAAGCTCCTTCCTCTCTGGGAGAGGGAAGTCTTCATTTTGAAGCATCCATGGAATGGCCTGCAGGCTTGCTTTGTGTCATCTCCTACCCGAGATTGTGATGTAGTAGGTCTGAAGTTCTACTTGGACGTCTTCATTTTATAAAAAGTTCCCGTGGTGATTCTGGTGAACCAACAGAGGGTTAAGAGTCGTTTATCTAGGGAGTAGCAGGGCAATCATAAATTGTGCCCATGCTGCTGCTTTGAGAATTATTTTTGGTAGCTGCTTTATGAGAATGATGAGCCTGTCAGCTTTATGGAAACATGCCTGAACTTAGATGGTCTGTTTTCTTCCAGGAATTTCACAGGACTTTTACTTTAGGTTATTTTCAGCATTTGTGTTTTTGTAACTAAATATTCAACATGGAACTGCTATTTGAGTCTGAGAAAGTGATCATGGATTCTTTTTTGAAAATGATGGAAATAAACAGTACATGGCAAACTTAGCTTGTAAACTCTGCCATTTCACATTGAAAATGGGTGGATATAGTAAAAATGACAGGTGATAAATCTTCACCAGTCAGAGTATCCTTGGGTCTTGCTTTAAAATGCTTTTCCTCCCCCACAGCCTGACTTTTGTGCTTCATTTTAGTGTGTTTGCCTGCGATGTGAGCGAGAAATTCATGTGATAGATGTCTCACATCTCCCTTAAATGTGTAAAACGAAGCTGTGCCCCGACCACCTAGGGCACATGTCGTCAGGACCTCTGAGGCTGTGTCATATCTTAAATTTGAGTAATCTTTCTCATATCTTAAATTTATGTTAAATTTTCTCTTGTAGGTATTCTCATGGGAGCAGTTATAAAAATTATAGAGTTTAAAAAACTGGCGAATTGGAAGGTAGGTTTGCCCTTTGGTTGTTCTTAATTTTAGTAACATTGATGGTTATGCTGGCTTTTTTTTTTGTACTTACTTGGCTATCAGTGGAGTTATTTATATTATTATATTATATACCCCATTAATTTAAAAATTTTCTTATTAGATACAGTTTGATGCCTTTACAGCTGAGTTTTTGCAAAAGCATAAGTCTCATACTGTTTCAAGTGCACGTGGGAGCACCAATGTCATATTTTTGTTGTTGTTATTATACTTGCATTTTTGTAATCCAAGGCTAACCTACTTTATTAGGCAGGAAAATTCTCTAATTAGCATTAAACATTAAATACTGTTTATTGATCCCAATTCCATTCTGACAACTGAGGATAATAAAACATACTTGTCTGGTACTGTGAAACACAGTACTTCATATATTGTGGCTCATATTATCCTCATGACAGTCATGTGAGGTGGATTGTCTGGGTATTGTAATATCATCACCGCATTTTTACACATGAAAAAGGTGACACTCAGGGAGATTGGGATGTATTCAGTGTCACAGAGCTAGTAAGAAAGTGGCTGAGTGGAGTCTTGTGTGCAAACCCTCTGGCCTGAATATACAGTGTTTTCTCCACCGTACCACCCCGTCCTCAGTTTGCTAATATACATACCCTTGTGTTAAAGAGGTTATTAGAGTATGAATATCATCCTGGGTTGCAAGTACTCATTGAAACTGGAATTTCAACATCAACTTGAGCATCCATGTTGAGTAGGGTGAGATTAACAAGTATGCTACAAAATTGATTTTGTGGAGAGAAATAAGATTCATTTCAAAATAGTAAAGAATTATGTGGCTGAAATTGATCACATTTGAGCCCTTCCTACTTTGATGAAGCTCCTAGGTCCTAGGATTATTTGACCTGTGAAACTGTAGAGTATAAAATTAGCAAGACAAACCTTATAGCCTAACGTAAAACACAATTTGAAGCTGTTATAAATAGTAGTAATGAAATATTTTATATATTAAATAAATTTTCAAAATGTGTATTGAACTCCGAAGAGTGATAGGACACACCTGTGCTGGGGAGGCCCCACTGGAGCACGTTCCATGTGGGATCTCTGCCTTCCTGTGACTTGGTTACATTTAACCACTCCGAGAGTGGGTCATGACTGAAGAGCCTTTTTCTACTCCTGGGCTAGATATAGCCTGATGTGTAGATTTTGCCCGCTAACCCATTTTGTTTGATCTGATTTAAAAATCATTTGATCTGGCCGGGCGCGGTGGCTCAAGCCTGTAATCCCAGCACTTTGGGAGGCCGAGACGGGTGAATCATGAGGTCAGGAGATCAAGACCATCCTGGCTCACATGGTGAAACCCCTATCTCTACTAAAAAATAACAAAAAACTAGCCGGGCGAGGTGGCGGGCGCCTGTAGTCCCAGCTACTTGGGAGGCTGAGGCAGGAGAATGGCATGAACCCGGGAGGCGGAGCTTGCAGTGAGCTGAGATCCGGCCACTGCACTCCAGCCTGGGCGGCACAGCAAGACTCCGTCTCAAAAAAAAAAAAAAAAAAATCATTTGATCAAGACTGGGCATGGTGGCTCATGCCTATAATCCCAGCACTTTGGGAGGCCAAGGTGGGTGGATCGCCTGAGCCCAGGAGCTCGAGGCCAGCTTGGGCAACATGGTGAAACTCTGTCTCTACAAAAATACAAAAAGATAAAAAATAAAAAATAAATGGCCGGGCGCGGTGGCTCAAGCCTGTAATCCCAGCACTTTGGGAGGCCGAGACGGGCGGATCACGAGGTCAGGAGATCCAGACCATCCTGGCTAACACGGTGAAACCCCGTCTCTACTAAAAATACAAAAACTAGCCGGGCGAGGTGGCGGGCGCCTGTAGTCCCAGCTACTTGGGAGGCTGAGGCAGGAGAATGGCGTAAACCCGGGAGGCGGAGCTTGCAGTGAGCTGAGATCTGGCCACTGCACTCCAGTCCGGGCGACAGAGCGAGACTCCGCCTCAAAAAAAAAAAAAAAAAAAAAAAAATCAAAATTTGAATTGGCTGTAAAACAATTAAAAATTGTTAGATTTTGGCCGGGTGTGGTGGCTCATGCCTGTAATCCCAGAACTTTGAGAGGCCAAATTGTGTGGATCATCTGAGGTCAGGAGTTTGAGACCAGCCTGGCCAACATGGTGAAACTTTGTCTCTACTAAAAATACAAAAAATTAGCTGGACGTGGTGGCACACACCTGTAGTCCCAGCTACTTGGGAGGCTGAGGCACAAGAATCACTTGAACCCAGGAGGTGGAGGTTGCAGTGAGCCGAGATTGAGCCACCGCACTCCAGCCTGGGTGACAGAGTGAGGCTCCATCTCAAAGAAAAAAAAAAAGTTAGATTTTAAAATATTACCAGTCTATATAAAATTCTGGAAATTTTACATAAAATTCAGAACTTCTAGCTTCTCTTGGAAAAGCAGAAGCTCTCTTAACACTAAGTCCAGCAGTGTTCAGAGACACTGAGCAGAAGGGCTTATCTTCCGGGTCATGCAGTGTGGCCCCAAGAAACCTTTGCTTGTGACCCCTGCTGTAAGCAGTGGGAGTAGGGGAATAGGAGGTGATCTTTCACTTCTAGTTTTATATGCATCATTGTTACTGAATTTTTGTTTTCCAACAGATGTTACTTTTCAAGATTAAATAATAGAATGTATTTAACAGTACAGACCATGAAACAAGTTAGGTGATGGATGTGATAAAGTGCCTGAAGTGTCATCCAGATAACCAGTGCTTGACCTCAGAAAAGAAGGCTAGATTGGGGATGGCAGCATGTACCAGTGGTCCCACCTACTTGGAAGGCTGAGGCAGGAGGATCGCTTGAGCCCAGAAGTTTGAGGCTGCAGTGAGTTATAATTGCACCACTGCAGTCCAGCCTGGGTAACAGAGCAAGACCCTGTCTCTAAAAAAAAAAAAAAAGAATTGGGGCAGGCTTCCTGGAGGAGCCTGCATTTGTGGAGAGTCAGAGTGAGAAGCAGGATATCTGCCTGGAAACCAGATGTGCAGGGAGCAGTCGGAAGTCAGAAAAACAAGAGGAGCTGGTGGTTTCTTTCCCTGAAGTTCTGATTCCAAACTGACCTGCTGGGTCTGCATTCTACCTGTATTATCATGTGCTTAATATTTTTCTATCAATTTGCTTTTTAAATATATGTATGTATATTATTTATTTATTTATTACTTTCTTTTTTTTGACAGAGTCTCGCTCAGTTGTCCAGGCTAGAGTGCAGTGGTGCAATCTCGGCTCACTGCAACCTCTGCCTCCCAGGTTCAAATGATTCTCCTGTCTCAGCCTTCAGAGTAGCTAGGCAGGAGAACAGGTGTGTGCCACCGTGCCCGGCTAATTTTTGTATTTTTAGTAGAGACAGGGTCTCACCTTGTTAGCCAGGCTGGTCTCAAACTCCTGACATTAAGTGATCTACCCACCTTATCTTCCCAAAGTGCTGGGATTACAGGTGTGAGCCACTGCTCCTGGGTGTGGCTAATTTTTTAAAAAAATTTTTGTAGAGACACGATGTCACTATGCTGCTCAGACTGATCTCGAACTCCTGAGCTCATGTGATCCTCCCACCTTGGCCTCCCAAAGTGTTAGGATTATAGAATTGAGCCACTGTGCCTGGCCTATATATTTATTTTCTTATTTTCTTTTTTTTTTTTTTTTTTTGCGGGGGCTTGTCGGGGAGTGGACAGAGTCTCACTGTGTTACCCAGGCTGGAGTGCAATGGTGTGGTCTCAGCTCACTGCAACCTCCGCCTCCCAGGTTCAAGCAGTTCTCCTGCCTTAGCCTCCTGAGTAGCTAGGATTACAGGTGCCTGTCACCACGCCCAGCTAATTTTTGTATTTTTAGTAGAGACAAGATTTCACCAAGTTGGCCAGGCTGGTCTGGAACTCCTGACCTCGTGATCCATCCACCTTGGCCTCCCAAAGTGCTGGGATTACAGGCATGGGCCCCCACGCCTGGCCATGTTTATTTTCAAGGCAACGTTACAGTACTATTTCCATTCAGAAACTAATGTTGTTTTGTAAACATGATAAAAATGAAGTAGTGCAGATGCCTGCTGAAGCATCAGAGGTCAAGTCTGCTCTCTGTTGAGGGAGATCAGCACGTTAGAGCCCTTAGAGGCGGTATTGCCATCCTAAGGTGTCTTGGATTTATTTGGGCCTGAAGAAATAATCAGAAGGGGCTGACTGTCTCAATCCGTGAGGTCAGTGGTATTTGACACACACTGCTCAAGTGCCACCTAAAATCACCTCAGACCATTTTGGGGAGCCATTGCCAAAAGGAACTATAACACTATTTCCCTGAAAGGCGGTGTGCTCATGAGGGCTGCAGTAACAAATTACCACAAACTAAGTGGAGGCCAGAAGTGAGAAGTCAAGGTATCAGCAGGGCCGGGTTCCCTCCCAAAGACTCTAGAAAATAATTCTTCATTGCATCTCCCAGCTTCTGGTGGCCCAGGTTTTCCTTGGCTTCTGGCCGCATCACTCCTGTCTTTGTCTGTGTGCTCACATGGGCTTCTTCTACACGTCTCTGTGTGCCTCGTTCTGTCTCTTACAAGTTGATGTTTGCTGCCTTTGGCCTTCCCTTATCCAGTGTAAGGTCATCTAGATACTTACCTTCATTAGATCTGCAGAGACCCTATTTCCAAATAAGGTCACATTCTGAGATTCCTAGTGGACATGAATTGGGGTTGGGGTTGGGGGATACTATGTAACCCCACTATAGGTAGATTTTCCTTTTTCCCAGGGTGGGAGGGGTAGTTTTTGTACCTCCAAAAGGCTGTATATAGTGGTCCTGCTGCACAGATCCTGAGAATAGGTTGCCCCACAAAACACAGCTCGGCTCATTTCTTTTCACACAGTCCCAGTCTGAATCATGAGCTTGTTGTACATGCTGCTATTTTAAGACTTAATAAGGCATTTCAGAAGTCATCATTTGCTTCTATTTTGAGCCTTTTTAGAATTTTTTTTAGTCTTTATGGTAACAGCTGTACATTTGTAAGAATACATTTAGGCATTCTTTGGAATAGGGATTTTGACAAGAAATCAGACTGTCAAAATTGTGACATGGGAAAATATTCATATGAAAAAGGGCCTGATTTTGCATTTTTAAAAAGACTATGTATTACACATAACCATTTTGCGCTTGAGGACCAATATATATTTTCCCCAAATTCTACCAACAACTAGAGAGATATTCTAATAATATAGAAAATGAAATTGTTATTGTTTCATCCCTCCAAAGTTGGCTGTATTCTGGAAACACCATTCATAATGGCACTTAATGATCAAATCTGGAAGCAAGGTGCAATGGTTTGGGCGTTTGTCTCCCTAAACCTCATGTTGAAATTTGATTCCAGTGTTGGAAGTGTTTGGGTCATGGGGGTGGACCCTCATGGATAGACATGATGCCCTTGCTGGGGGAGGGAGGTGCATGAGTTCTTGCTCTGTTCGTTCCCTATACAGCTGATTGTTAAAAAGAGCCTGGTCCCACCCCCGCCCCCGCTTTCTTTCTCTCTTGCCATGGATCTCTGCACACTCTGGCTCCCCTTCTCTTCCCCCATGAGTGGAAGCAGCCTAAGGTTCTTATCAGATACCCAGTCTTGAACTTTTCCAGACAGCAGACTCATGAGCCAAATAAATATTTTTCCTTTGTAAATTACCCAGCCTCAGGTGTTCTTTTATAGCAAGACACATGGTAAGGGGCTGTCTTTGTAGCCAAGTCTCAAGTCGGAAAAGCATCCCGTGGGGACTGTTTCATCACATCAGACTTTGGAAAACGGCAGAGTTGTCTGTGATAAGCAGAAAGAAGGCAGAGCTATTTTAACCATGTGTAGGGTTTCCTGTTCCTCTGAGTGGATTGTTTTAGGGTTTGCCGTTACCTTTTTCCTGGAGGAATTCCAGTTTGTAGACTTGTTTTTGAAAGTATGCAACCAGAATTGAAATTTTCTAGATTCAGATTAATTTTCTTTCTATACTAAGGAATAAAAAACATACTACTGTGTGTTTGGAAGCAGTTTGTTGTGCTATTTCTTTTCGCTGGTCACCTTTAAAATCCTTGTCTTGACCAGGTGCGGTGGCTCATGCCTGTAATCCCAGCATTTTGGGAAGCTGAGGTGGGAGGATTGCTTGAGGTTAGGACTTTGAGACCAGCCTGGGCAACACAGCAGACCCTGTATCTAAAAAAAAGAAAAAAAAAGCCTGGCATGGTAGCACGCACATGTAGTCCCAGCTACTCAGGAGGCTGAAGTGAGAGGATCACTTGAGTCCAGGAGGTTGAGGCTGCAGGGAGCTGTGATTGCACCACTGCACTTCAGCCTGGGCAACAGAGCAAGATTGTGTCTCAAAATAATAATAATAATGATAAAAATAATAGGCTGGGCGCGGTGGCTCAAGCCTGTAATCCTAGCACTTTGGGAGGCCGAGACAGGTAGATCACGAGGTCAGGAGATCGAGACCATCCTGGCTAACATGGTGAAACCCCGTCTCTAGTCTCTACTAAAAAAAAAATACAAAAAACTAGCTGGGCGAGGTGGCGGGCGGCTGTAGTCCCAGCTACTCAGGAGGCTGAGGCAGGAGAATGGCGTGAACCCGGGAGGCGGAGCTTGCAGTGAGCTGAGATCCGGCCACTGCACTCTAGCCTGGGTGACAGAGCAAGACTCCGTCTCAAAAATAATAATAATAATAATATAAAATGCGGTTTCATTTTTTTTTTTTTTTTGATGGGGGAATCTCTCATTCTGCTTGATTTTATTATCAGGTAGTTATTTAAACATTATACGTTTCCATTAGGCCAGGCTCTGAAAGAAGAATTATTTTGGCTCTTTATTGATGAATTTATTTCTTAATTACACAAATTCCATGCCTCTTAAGAATCCCATTTTCTATTTACAGGAAGAAGAAATGTTTCGTCCAAACATGTTTTTCCTCCTCCTGCTTCCCCCTATTATCTTTGAGTCTGGATATTCATTACACAAGGTGAGACTCAGGCCCACATTGGTGCTTTGGTCTGGACAGTTTCTCATGTTTGTAAAGCAAGTTCCTTAAAAGCTTGGGTGTTAGCTCTGCTTCTTCCTGGTTGTGCTCAGTGGAAGCTGGACTGCAGTGCCTGAATTCTGGAGAGGAGCAGACATGATCAATTGGCTGCTTGAAAGTTTCAGGCAGTGTGATTCACTGACCCAGTGTTTGCCATAAATGGGTGCTTTGCCCAAAAAGATGGCTGAAGTGATGTTAAGTGGCTCACAGATGATGCATTGACTCGTCTTCCTGGACACAGACTGATAGATGTACAGAGGGTAGACTGTGTCCTGGGATGACAGGGACATGTGCCCCAGCGCTTTTGTTTCTTTCAGCTCCCCCACTGGGGCCTTTCTAACCTCCTCAGGCCCATCCATCCTTTCTTGTCTCCCTCTCAGTGTCCTCCCATGGCCTCAGACCCCAGCTTGATATTCCCCTTCATCCCTCAGCCTTTATCTCTTCTCACCCACTCCCTGGTCCAGTTTCTCCTTCCGAGGCTGGAGCCCCATCCTTCCCTTCCTAGTCCCACAGTTGCCTGCCCATCCTTGCCTCCCTGCCTTGGCTAGCAGTGGCACTGGCCCCTACCCACTTCTCTGCTTTGGCTTGGCCTTGATGACCATTGCCTTGCAACTCCCAGTGTGAGGTGCTGTTTTTGTTTTTGTTTTTGTTTTTTGAGATGGAGTCTCGCTGTGTCACCCAGGCTGGAGTGCAGTGGCATGATCTTGGCTCACTGCAATCTCCGCCTCGCGAGTTCAATCAATTCTTCTGCCTCAAACTCCTGAGTAACTGGGATTACAGGCACATGCCACCATGTCCAGCTAATTTTTGTGTTTTTAGTAGACACGAGGTTTTACCATGTCAGCCAGGCTGTTCTCAAAACTCCTGTCCTCAAGTGATCCGCCCACCTCAGCCTCCCAAAGTGCTGGGATTACAGGCGTGAGCCACCGTGCCTGGCCCCTAGTGTGAGTCTTTCTGCCTGGCAGGAGCTTCTCACTTTTAAGCCTGTTTGTGTCTGTGCGTGGTTTTTTCCTTGTCTGTGAGTTTTCTTTAAACATAAATGTATTTAAGTTTTAAAATAAAGTGATTCAACTTAAAATACTAGTATTAATAATACAACAAGCTATTTTGTGAATGTGATTTTTTAAAAAACTGTGAAGATTGGAAAGTTTAAGCCAGCCCTTGGAGAGAGGAAAGCCAGAGACACAATACAGGTCTAATCATGCGCTGCCCCCTACAGGTTTCTTTTTGGTAAAGTAAGAACCAAAAACCCCAAAACCCTACCCTTCCCAGGGTGCTTTGAGATTCACACTAGATGAAAGAATGTAGGCAAAGCACCACCCACCACAATAAATGGAGTGCTGCTTCTTGTTATTAATGATAAAAATGTTATCTGTTATTAGTAACAATACCACCTCCAGTAGTAGTAATAATAATTTATTAAACTTAATAGGTCAGGCCCAGTGGCTCATGCCTGTAATCCCAGCAATTTGAGAGGCCGAGGTGGGTGGATCACTTGAGGCCAGGGATTCAAGACCAGTCTGGCCAACATGACGAAACGCCATCTCTACTAAAAATACAAAAACTAGTTGGTCGTGGTGGTGCGTGCCTGTAATCCCAGCTACTCCGGAGGCTGAAGCATGAGAATCATGAGAATCGTTTGAACTCAGGAGGTGGAGCTTCCAGTGAGCTGAGATCACGCCACTGCACTCCAGCCTGGGTGATAGAGGGAGACTTTGTCTCAAAAATAAGTAAATAAAAATAAACTTACTTTGTTGTTGACATGGTATAAAATAAATAAATAAACAATTTTTAAAAAACAGATTAGAATTGTCTAGAAATTTTTGGTAAAAACATAGAAATTAAGTCTTTAATTTTCCTGTACTGAAACAAAAATATATTAAGATGTTCAGCCCAGATTTTTTTAAAGTTATTATTTTATTGTACATCTATCCAAAGAAAAAGTGAAAAGGAAGTTTAATGTAAAAAATATTCCCAAGTTTTAGAAACTGTTACTGACATCAGATAATTTTTAACAAGGAAACATAAGTTGAAGGTCACCATATCTTTCTGTCTTTCACTTTGTAAACAAATCTTAACTGTAAGCAGATTATGAAACTATTTCAAAACGTGCTGAGGAAATTGACTTGATTTTGACTTAAAAACATGACATTTTAAGTATTAGAGAATGTAAAGTTTTTATTTTCTATTTTTTTTTTAGAGGGAAGGGAGAGAAACTTGTTCAAAATTTGAGGAAAGTAATAGTTTTTTAGAAAAATATTTTGTTGAAGATGACTTTCCAGCAGATAATGTGACAATTTATATGAAAGGGACTTATAGGATTATGAAATGCTAATTCTGAAACTTCTGTCTACTTTCTACCCTGCCCCAAAGATGACAGGAAATAAAGTTGGAATATTTTATTTTAATGTTGTGATATTTGCTAATGTAAATTTGGACTTAGAATACAGATTTCAGTAAGATTATCATCAGTTGATATACATTAGCTAGGCAGCGACTGGTTCTTTGAATTGTACATATTACACAAATCGTAGGATGTTAATTATGTCAAAGAGAAACAGTAAATTTGCTTTATCTAGCAGAGGGAAGTTCTTGTAGTGTGGTAACTTTAATTTGGGTAAATTTCAGGATCCAGATTAATATTAACCAAGTATATAAATTATATCAACATTAGAACTCCGCAAACAGGTCAAAACTGATTAATCTTTTTGTTTGTTTGTTTGTTTGTTTGTTTGAGATGGAGTTTTGCTCATTACCCAGGCTGGAGTGCAATGGTGTGATCTCGGCTCATTGCAACCTTGGCCTCCCGGGTTCAAGCGATCCTCCTGCCTCAGCCTCCCGAGTAGCTGGGATTACAGGTGCCCATCACCACACCTGCTAATTTTGTATTTTTAGTAGAAATGAGGTTTCTCCATGTTGGTCAGGTTGGTCTCGAACTCCTGACCTTAGGTGATCCACCCGCCTTGGCCCCCCAAAGTGCTGGGATTACAGGCTTGAGCCACTGAGCCCAGCCTAATATGTTTTGAAATAACAAAAGAAAACAGCGATTTGCAAAGAGAAACTCATAGATTGAAAGCCCTTTGTTTTGAAAAACCAAATCATTGTGTTTGCCTTGAGTTATTTTAAAATTCTTTGTGCAGTAAAGATTGATATGCCAAATAAAGGAATTAAATGTCAGATTATAGGCAGCCAAGTCAAAATTGCAGCTTCTAGGAGGTAGGCTTAGTGGGGTAGTCAGTGTTCAGCTGAGGACACTCCTTCATGAGTGGGCTTTAAAATAGCAGGTCCTAATGTCCCTGGTTTGGCGATTTCTGAGCTGAAAACAAGAATCTTGTTCACACCCACAATCGGGAGTGGTTAAAGCCTCTTGGTAAGTCCTAAGTGGAGTCCATAGGGTTATGATAACTAGCTTAATTTCCTTAATTTTATGGAAATTTGAAAGATGTTACCATGCTGCTTGGACTTGAATATTTTCTCTTAAATGGTGTGAAGTATAGATAGAAACATTTTATGTGTCATAGTTAATGATGATACTAATAGAGTGAAGTAAAATTGTTTAAAATACCTGGCCAGGAAAAAGGAATATCTGATAGTGTATCTTGGTATCCTAATTGTGTGGACTTTGGACGTGAAACACAGTTAATTCCGTCAGTGCCTGTCTGTTGGGCATCCTCCATCTGAGGGACATTATGTCAGGGACTGTGTTGTGCGAAAGCAGACGTGGTCATTGCCCAGAATGAGCCTGCAGCCTCATGGGAAAATCAGACATCAGTTACATAAATAAGTGCAAAATTGCAGTCTTGTCAACCGCTACAAGGTGGGGTGACTGTGCACTGAGAGCATAGACTAGGATCTGAGCTGGGAGCTGGCTGAGGGATCAGGAAGAGTTGAAATGTCCCGAGATCTTGGGATGATGAAAGCTTAACAAGCAAAGAGGGAGCACAACCCACTCGAAGCCACCAGTGGGACTGGAACCCAGAGAACAAAGGCGAGCATGGTGCCAGATGAGCCCAGAGGCCTCCCCAGGGGTGGAGTCATCCAGGCTGGGGGCTAGCTGCATTTTAAGTGGAAGTAGGGGTCCAGGTGAAGGCAGCACAATCAGATTTGTCTTTTGGGAGGATCATTCTGGAAGGACTGGAGAGTGGAGGGAAAGGGGCTCATAGGGGTTGAGGAGACTTGTGTGAAGCTCTGCAGCGTTCCAGATGAAGGATGATGTGAATGACGGGACACTGCAGTAGGTGCAGGGGTGCAGGAAGACTCCCAGGCTCCCAGCTTGCCACACAGGATGGGCAGTGGTGCCTTTCATAGAGAATCAAGTCAGCCGAGAGGGCCAGGTGTGCGGGCCATGACTTCACTGACAGGAATGGCTTTTCTAATCATTTCCCTGATTTCTGCTCTTTTCAAACAGGGTAACTTCTTTCAAAATATTGGTTCCATCACCCTGTTCGCTGTTTTTGGGACGGCAATATCTGCTTTTGTAGTAGGTGGAGGAATTTATTTTCTGGGTCAGGTAAGAAAATCATCTTTGAAACACTTTGAAAGTCTTATATTCTTAGAGCTAGTGCAGGGAGGTGGGAAGGTGAAATGGGGCCACTTCGTGGGGCCTGGGTTTCACCCTTAGGGTAAATTCCTTCTGGAAGGAAATCCTAGCTTCATATGAGGCACAGTAGAGGCATGCTAAATTGTTTCAAAGTGTCCTGCAAGACCTTTGGTATCTGGAATTGAGTAAATCTTTTCCATAATCCCCCTCCAAAGTATTTGATTTTATTTGCAAACCAATACTGTCTTAAATTAGAAAGTCTAAAAATAAAGCCAAATATATGCCATCAAGAACTTCAAACAGTTGTGTTGTCAGGTAGACTGAATTGGGGTTAAATGCTGTTTTTTGATAAAAATTTGCATTTAAAAAATCAAAGATGTGCTTTTCTGCTGGCATTGGAGAAATAATAAAATCAAAGGTGATTCTGAATCTGTTCACTCAATTCTAAGCTGTCTACCTATAGAATTATATACCCTGGATTTTCCACAATTGCTAAACCACTTCCCAGTGACATCAGTTGGATGGTCTCTACTTTAGACTTCAAATTAATTCAAACTAATTTAGACCAAACATCCCTAGGAAGGTAGTATCTGTAGTTTTGTACTATGCATGTCCATGCATGTCACATTCTTTTCCTTTATTGTCAGTTGCAGAAAGTTTGCCTGTCCCAGTTCTGAAAATTAAGTTGAGGGTCAGGTGTCTGGGTGACAGGCAGATTTCTTTAACACATGTCAGCTGCTTTCTCTAGATAGCCAAAGCCCATTCCATCGAATTTTCACCTGTATTGCAGCTTTGATGGCACCAGAGTAAATCTGTCTGTCATGCAGCTTTCTTCATTGCTCAGTTTCTAGTATTAAATAAGAATAAACTTAAGGAAACTACAGTTAATTGGGCTTGAAGAATGTAGCATTCTTTTCCATACTTTCATTGCATGCTGATGGAATGCATGTTTCAACTAAAGCTTAGGAGCCTTCTTTATTTTTCAAGTGGTGTGGGAACTGAAGATTAATGTCCTTATTAGTTTTAACAAAGCACTAATGGACATTTAAATCTTCTTGGCTGTTCTCCAGGGTTTTTTTTTGTGTCTGTGTGTTTGTGTGTTTTATTTTACAGGCTGATGTAATCTCTAAACTCAACATGACAGACAGGTAAATCCTTCATACTGTAACACCCATGCGACTGCTTTTCAGACAGGGGAAATTTTTCTCCACATTGCTTCCTGGGTGTGGTACTGTTCGATTCTCTCTCTGTATATTTATTTTTGGTAAGGATTTCTGCCATAGAATCTTACTCTGAGTTAATTTGTATCTCTGAAATGAATCAAAACTATACTAAAGACTTTTGAAGATCCCTAGTCGGGCATTGCTGATTGGAATGATATAGTTTAAGCTTGGGAGGGAGTAACTCTGCTCAGCTAACTGCCCTGCCCATGTGCACACATACACTGTACCATTGTCGTCTTCTTATTTCCAAGACTTTTCAGTCGCCATAACAAAAAGTTGTCTTCTTGATAGTTTAGAGATAGAGCGGGGAGTGACGGAGAAACTTTCCTCTGGGATTCCCACCAAACCTGCGGTGGGGGAAGCAGGGCCAAGACCTCTGTTGTGGTTATTGTGGAAAGCCCCTCTATCTGAAGCCACTCCCGTGAGCACGTCCCATGAGCCCTGTCCAAGAATTCCCAGAATTGCATCGTGAGAAGCAACCTCACTAGGTTGAGGCAGTTGTCTCTCAGAAGGTACCAGATCTAGTGCTGGAAAAGCACCCATGCAGAGCATCGTCTGGCTTCCCCCTTCTGAGAGTAGACAGCCTTGCTCAGTGTGTCTGCGTTTGGTCTTGCGGCATGGCTGAGGAGCTGGGCAGCAGGGCCACATGTTCGTCCCCAGATCCTTGTCATCTGGCCAGTCAGAGCTTTCAGGATTTAGCAGCAGTTTAGCAACTTGGGACTAGAATCTGGGAACCCTTTTCATGGAAACTGTGTCTCTGATAACAAGTCCAATCCTATTTCCACCTCCACTCACCACCCACCCCAGCCCAGGACAACAGTTTTGGAGCTTTTGTTGTAAGACAGTTTTGATACATACACAAGTAGTCCTATTCCATGGGAGCTGGAAATAAAGCAGAACTGATGTCCTGTGTTTGGTAGGTGTTTTGCAAATAAAAAGAAATGCCCAGTAAAGGAAGGTATCACGGTATTCAAATCTTCCACTTGTTTTGGGGACAGCTGGTTAGAGATACAGACAATGCTGGATAACTTCCTGTGAAGTTGAATTGAATCAGTGGTTGGGATGTTCAGCTGAAGGACAGGAAAATAATTGCCCTATAGACACACTGACTTAGAACCAGGTAGTGTTTTCCTCTCCATGTGCAGAAGCTTCCTTTGCTGTTAGAAAGTGACAGTCCCACGGATGGGGACTGCTCTGGGGTCGCAAACCCACACAGCTGCAGGGCCTGGCAGAGCACTTAAGAGAGGGAAGCTGGCCAGCTGTGAGTCTAGCGGTGGGGCAGCAGCCAGTGGGAGAACACACCCTGTATGAAGGAACAGCCACTTCTCAGTGCCAACTCATGATTACCATGTGGAAATCTGGGCCCAGAATTGGTGGCTATTTTAAATAATTTTTCTTTCAAAAAGAGGCTAGGTTTCTAGATTTTTATAGGGAATTTTCCAGTTTTCAAATGTTGACAACTTGCTCAATTTTTCACAAACACCATGCAGACCAAACATGAGAGCCACAGACTATCTTTTGCAACCTCTGCACTGTAGAAAACATAAAAGTAACTTTGTTGCACATGTTTTGTTTTGTTCTGGTGATATCTTGCTGGAGAGAGATTTCACTCTCAGAGATCCTGAATTATTTCTCTGCCTTAGTCCATTTCTTTTTCATTTTGTTGATGTTGCTATCTTTTGGGGTTATGGAATAAAGAAAGTACATTTTTAAGTTGAACTTCTGGCATTTAAAAGGCAAGGTCCTAAAGAAGTGAAGTGGAACAGCTGACAGCCACGTGAAATGACCCTCTTTCCATACAGACCTCTCAGTGATTCAACAGTTTGTATTTCAGACTTTTCATCTTCACTGTCAGAAATACTCTGCCTCAATTTAGATTCCCAAGCAAACTAAATGTGTAACATGATTTATACAAAGCATTTCCCCCAACCTTTTGTTTGTTTTGTTTTTTCAGTTAATTTAGAAAGTTTATTTTGCCAAGGTTGAGGACACGCACCCGTGACACAGCCTCAGGAGGTTCTGACGACATGTACCCAAGATGGTCAGAGCAGTTTGGTTTTATACATTTTAGGGACACATGAGACATCATTAGACTTATGTAAGATGAATGTTGCCCCAACCTTTCACTATGAAACATTTTAAACATAAAGAAAAGTTGAAGCATTGTGCAATGAATACCCATAAACAAATTTAAAAAAAATGAAATAAAAAGCATATCCTGCAGGGGTAGGAGAGTCACAGGACAGGGAACCTGGGAGCCTGGGCTGGGCCTGCACGTCACTGAGGCTGGAGTATAGTGGCATGATCACAGCTCGCTATAGTCTCAAACTCCTGAGCTCAAGCTATTCTGCTGCCTCCGCCTCCCAAGTAGCTTGGACTACAGGTGTGTGGCACCACTTCCAGCTAATCTATGTGTGTGGAGGTGGGGTTCTCTCTATATTGCCCAGGCTGGTCCTGAACTCCTGAGCTCAAGCCATCCTCCCACCTCAGCCTCCCAAAGTGTTGGGATTACAGAGTGCCCGGCCCAGGATACACTTTTTAGGCATTGTCCTCCTTCCTTCACGGCCTCTGGTGATGTGGCTGTGGTTGATGAGAGTGGGAATAAAAGAGCAACCAGAAGGTCTGTCTGGGTTGTGGTGCACGGGCCTGGGGACCAGCTACCAACAAAATAGGATCTCCCAGATGGGCAGTTGTTTAGTGGAGTTACCTTCCCTTTCCTGCTTCCCTTCCTTCTTCCCGCCTGCCTGCCTGCTTGCCTTCTGCAAGTGTCTCTGGGCCATGCCCAGTACAGACCCTGGGAATTCACCCATGATGAAAACCCAGCGTCCACTTCCTTGGAGCTCACAGGCCTGTGATGACCTCTGTGAAGATAGGCAAAGTCTCGGAACTGAATCCTCAGCTTGGGATCCGGAGGCACTCTGGTTTAATGCACATGAATCACATTCACAGGCAGCTACCATGGAAACCAGAGGCCAAATGATTGACTTCTGAAGAGACCTGTACCTGGCAAGGCAGCCAGGCATTTCCTCAGTCAGCTCTCCTCTCCCTGACCCTGCAGCCAAAAGTTCACCCACTGAAGGCTGCTCAGGCCGAGCATCTTCTTCCCCCTAGACCCAGGCTTGGTGAGGGTGGGTCATCTCTGGCTAATGACTGACACAGGCTGGGAACCTGGGAGCCTGGGCTGGGCCTGCACTTCACTGAGGCTGGAGTATAGTGCCCAGGCAGTCGTCTCTGGCTAATGACTGACACAGACTGGCCATTGGGGCTCCATGTTTTGGCTGGTGTTGTGGAAGGGGGCAGACCCACCATTCTGCTGCCCTGGAAAGAAAGTTGCACCAGGCATGGCACAGAGGCTTGTGGGAAAATCACCAAAGGGCAGGGAGAGTGAATTGTCCAGGCTCATGTGGCCCACGAAGCCCCTTGAGGGAGCTGGTCCTGCCTCCCTTGCTAGCTTCCTATGGCTCCTGCCACTCGCCCCACCCCCGCCACCACACGCACCTTCCTTCTGTTCTTCAGGCAGCAGGCTTTCTCTCACCTCAGGAGTCGCTTGCTGTCACTTCTGCCTGCAGCTCTTGGCCTGGCCAACTGCTGCTTAACATGTAGGTTCTTGCTTACATGTGTCATCCTTTCAGAGAGGCCTCTCCAGAACCCCCCATCTAAGTGGCTCCCACACCCACACCCCACCTTCTCACGTCACCTCAATTGATTTCCCGGGTCACACTTGCTGTTGTCTGAATTTGTCTTCATCTCTGGGTATTGCTGTATCTACTACTGGGGGGAGGAGTACCAACTCTGGGCAGATAGCCTGGCTCTGCCCCTTGTTAGCTGAATGACCTTGAACAAGTTACTTCATCATCCCGTTGTCCCTCAGTTTTCTCCTCTGTCATCGGGGCAGTAGTAGCAGTCTCTCATACAGTCACTGACTGGATTGTTGAGTCACCGTATGTGACGTGCTTAGGACAGTGCCAGCCGTGGTAGCCTCTATGCCTGAAACATGTTAAGACAATCAGCACATATCTGCTGGGGGTGATAAGCTCTTCACGGGGACCGTCAGTGAGGTCACTGGCCCAGTTAGGAAATGGCCTCAGTGTTTCTATCGGCTGTCCCCGCCACTCACCCCCAAAGCACACTGGGGTTGCTGCTGGTTTTTGACACTTTCTTAGATGTTGCAAATCTGAGTGCAGGCTGGGGTTGGTCACAGACAGCACTCCAAGGGGCTGGTGGCAAGGGGCAGAGCAGAGGTCAGATGCAGGAGTTCATGGGTCATTTGACTCCAGCTGCTCTGACCTGTGGAACTGGGCAGTATATAATAAATATATCTAAGCAAAAGTCTCTCTTCCGTCATTGGTCAAAGTCAAGTCTCTGTGTTGACAGTAGAAAACCAGGCCATTCCTAACAACTCAATTTAGAGTGGGCCTTTCACACTCCACCCACAATGTCAACAGCAGATAAGTGGGAAAAAATATGCTACCTTCTATAGTTACTTCAGCTCTAGTGTGTAGTTTTGCTTTCTGTTAAATATGGCCTTTGACTTTAATGCTTTAATATGTGGACCGGGTGACACACATTACAGAATCTCCCCTTCCCTCTATCTCTTACAGTTTTGCGTTTGGCTCCCTAATATCTGCTGTTGATCCAGTGGCCACTATTGCTATTTTCAATGCACTTCATGTGGACCCCGTGCTCAACATGCTGGTCTTTGGAGAAAGTATTCTCAACGATGCAGTCTCCATTGTTCTGACCAAGTAAGTATGGGGCAGAGAATAGACTTTGTTCATGTGACAGAACTAAAGATCCTTGTAATG
The DNA here is from genome assembly GCF_007565055.1 of Rhinopithecus roxellana. Taxonomy (NCBI): domain Eukaryota; kingdom Metazoa; phylum Chordata; class Mammalia; order Primates; family Cercopithecidae; genus Rhinopithecus; species Rhinopithecus roxellana. The sequence continues at coordinate 123,390,165 of NC_044561.1, forward strand.
AAGGGGCAGATATTTCCACGCAGCGTGTGTACAGTTGCTTGTCCTCTTGGTGATCAGTTCACCCACTGTCTTTCTCCATCCTTCTGTCCTGATAAGCCTTGATGTGCTAATATGGTCAGGTTCCAGGGGTGGTTTAAAAAGCAGAGTCCCCCCTTTTTTTTGAGACAAGGTCTCACTCTGTCACCCAAGCTGAGTGCAGTGGCTCCATCACAGCTCACCGCAGCCTGAACCTCCTGGGTTCAAGTGATCCTCCCACCTCAGCCTCCCGAGTAGCTGGGACTTAACAGGCACCTGCCACCATGCCCAGCTAATTTTTAAAGAAGTTTTTGTAGAGACAAGGTTTCACCATGTTGCCCAGGCTGGTCTTGAACCCCTGGGCTCAAGCAATTTGCCCACCTCAGCCTCCCAAGGTGCTGGGATTACAGGTGAACCATTGCTCCTGGCTGTGCCCACCTTTTTTGACCTACCTTTTAGTAGCAGTTTCTGAGCCCAGCTTCTCAGCATCCCTGAGGGTGCTTATTAAGTGTGACATTCCTCGGCCCCACCCTCAGAGCCTTCTGATTCATTTGGTCTGGGGTGAGTCCCAAGACCATGGGTTTTTAATAATAAGTTCCCCAGATATGATGAAGTGGCCTGTTGAGGGGTCAATGTTCAGGCAACATCATTGGAGACAAAAGCAGTAGACAGAGGCTCCACTAGCTGTTGCATGTCACCTTCCTTTTCACAGCTTTAAAATAAAGTAGGAATGCTGATAGGTGCCCTCCTGCCTTAAGATGCTATTGTGTAAACGCTACTTTGGAAACTGCAGTTTGTTTTCAAATATTTGTTGATATTACTGCCGTAATTGATGGGATCTGAGAAGTTAACGATGAATAATAAAATGTCAAGAAGTCACTGGGGGCCAGGCGCAGTGGCTCAGTCCTGTAATCCCAGCACTTTGGAAGGCCGAGGCGGGTGGATCCTCTGAGGTCAGGAGTTCAAGACCAGCCTGGCCAACATGGTGAAACCCTGTTTCTACTAAAAATACAAAAATTAGCTGGGCGTGGTGGCGGGTGCCTGTAATCCCAGCTACTCCAGAGGCTGAAGCAGGAGAATCACTTGAAACTGGGAGGCGGAGGTTGCAGTGAGCTGAGATCACACCACTGGATTCCAGCCCGGCGACAGAGCCAGACTCCGTCTCAAAAGAAAAAAAAAGAAAAAAAATTTTAGCTGGGTGTCATATCACATGCCTGAGCTATGATGGAGCCATTGTAGTCCAACCTGGGCGACAGAGCGAGACCCTGTCTCAAAAACAAAACAAAACAAAATCATTGGGAAAAGGAAATGCATTTAAGGTAATCTCAAATATATTTTTCTGATGCAGGGATATTTCCTTGAACTCTGCATTTTATGGTGGTTGTTAACATGCAGGCAAGAAACCCAAATAATTTTGCCAAAACACAGAGAAGGCACAGACAAAGCAGTTGAAGGAAGCCAGGCATGATGGCTCATGCCTGTAATTCCAGCTACTCCGAAGGCTGAGGTTAGAGGATCATTTGAACCCAGATGTTTGAGCTCAGTCTGGACAACATAGCAAGACCCCGTTCTCCCACCTCCCTGCAAAAAACTCCAAAGCAAGTGGAGAAAAGAGCCCTGGATAGTGTATCAAAAATGAGCTAAGAGAACATTAGAGGCCAGTCTGTGTTCTGTTAGATAATAGAATTTCCATTTAGCTGAATACTGATTTACTGCCTTTGCTAAAGCATAACCTCTCTGTGTAGTTGGCATTTTCTTAAAAGTTTTTTTATAGACTATATTCAGAATTTTTATGTTGGAATAAAATGCCTCAGCCTAGGACTAAAATTGAGGACTGAATAGTTAAATAAGATATTACAGGGCTGGGCACAGTGGCTCACGCCTGTAATCCCATCACTTTGGGAGGCTGAGGCAGATAGATCACTTGAGGCCAAGAGTTCAAGACGGGCCTGGCCAACATGGTGAAACCCCATATCTACTAAAAATACAAAAATTAGCCAGGCGTGGTGCTGCACGCCTGTAATCCCAGCTACTCGAGAGGCTGAGGCAGGAGAATCACTTGAACCTGGGAGGCAGAGGTTGAAGTGAGCCAAACTCACGCCACTGCACTCCAGCCTGGGCGTCAGAGTGAGACTCTGTGTCAAAAAAACAAAAAAGATACTACGAGAACATCATCCAGCATCAGGTAATGTGACATCCTTTCCTTTTCTTTCCCTGCCCAAGTTACTGTTTTCACCATGTTTGCTCAGTTTTTGCCCTGTTTTTGTCCTTCCTTTGCAGGAGGAGCTTACCAAATACTGCCTGATGGCAAGAGGTGCTCAACAGGCCTTAAAAAAAAAACAAACTTAGAAGTATTTTTGTTATTCTAAACATAGTACATATATTCTTATAAAATTTAGGAAATACACAAGCAAAAAAGGAAGAAATATCACACACATTGCTACTACCTAGAGATATAGTTAACAATTTGGTGTAAATATATATACATTTTATTTAAATAGGCTTATACTCCAAATATTGTATTCTATTTTCCATTGAACACAGTTGATAAAACAGTCTTCTGGAACATCATTTTACTGGTTACGGAGTATTCCTTTTTCTGGGTTTACTGTGATCTACTCAACCAATTTCCTACTATTGGCTTTTTCATGTTTCTCTTGGCAGAAATTTCTATAGCTTTATTAGGATATTATCAAACAGCATGCTGCAAGACCTTTAAAAAATCCGATGGCAATATTTTTTCTTATTTAAGATCTACTCTGAAAGCTGCTTAGTGTTCTGGTTTTTACTTTTATCTCGTATCCTGGCTACACATATTGAACATTTGTGACAAGGAATTTTGTCCAACTTGGAGGTGACATCATGAGTTATTTTTATGCATTGGGAGCTAAACTCAATTGCTTTGTCTCTGATTTTTTTAAAGAAAAATAATTTTTCAGAGGTAGGATCTTTTCTGAGCATTTCCAGTTCTGTTATAAAAGCCAAAGATTAGGAGACTTTTTCTATTTAAGATGGGAAATGATGGAAATGGGAATTGTCGGTAGCCACAGGTTCTTCCTGGAAAAGTGCTTTGGAAACCCAAGATTGGTCTGGGCACAGTGGCTTATGCCTGTAATCCCAGCACTTTGGAAGGCCAAGGCCTGTGGATCACCTGAGGTCAGGAGTTTGAGACCAGCCTGGCCAACATGGTGAAACCCTGTCTCTACTAATAATACAAAAATTAGCCGGGCATGGTGGTGGGTCCCTGTAATCTCATCTACTTGGGAGACTGAGGCAGGAGAATCTCTTGAACCTGGGAGGTGGAGGTTGCAGTGAGCCGAGATCGCACCGCTGCACTCCAGCCAGAGTAACAGAGTGAGACTCCGTCTCAAAAAAAAAAAAAAGAATCCCAAGATCGCCTATGATAACAGTTCCCACGGTTGAATCTGTGGAGCATGCATGTATAGTTTCCAGCCTCCTCCTCCACCAGCAGCACTGCCACTGCTGAGACCCAAGCTGACTCGAGAATCAGCCTCATGAACTCCCCAGCCACGGCTGGTCATCTGCCATCAGCATTTGGTGAGGGACCTTTATGTGCCAGACACTGCTGAGGGTCAGGTGGATTTGATGAACTCAGTCCATGATGGGCAAAAGATGCCCATAGAGAAGTGAACATGGTGCCTTAAGCCAGAGGGGCTCAATGACCAGACCATTAAGGATATGAGGAAGGCTTCTCAGAAGGAATGTCTTGTGAGCCAGACCTGGGAGGCTCATTTTCAGACAGAAGAGAGAGAAAAGGGGCATGTCAGACTTCCCTCGCCCTTTTTTTTTTTTTTTTTAGTTCAAAAGAAAAATATGCTCCTGGGAGCTGTTGTCACTTTTCCTTGGTTATCAGCTAGAATCACATCTGGTTTTGAAGAGGTATACTTTATAAACGATCATCTCCAAAGTGAGCTGACACATTATGAATGAATTACCCCCTTTTTAATGTTGTTACCTTCATGAGTGCCGGAAAGCAAATGTCTTCTGTTTCTTCAGTAACTTGAATTCATTTTCAACTTTGATTCATTGCTATGATAGTGTGTTCTTAAAGTCACTGCTATAGAGGAAACCTTTTGTTTTCTCCAGCTACAGTTTAAGCTCATGAAATGGACCCTGAAGCAATATTCCCTTTTATTCTTTAAGGTGTGAGAAACATGACCTTAAGAAACAAAACATAGAAAATTACTAGGCCAGAAAGAGTCCAAATTCTTCTTTCATTACCTGGAGTTCCGAAACCATTGCCCCAGTCCTGGATCTGCTGTTAACCCTTTGTGTGACCTTACCCGGTGACTCACTCTCTTTGGGCCTCAGGCTACTCTGTATAAAAAGAAAGCAGTAAAACCAGCCTGGGTGCCTGCCATGGTAGAGACGTGGGCTGAGGCTGGGCACTGTATGTGTGTGGCCTGCAGATCCATTTTTGGGAACTGCGGGTGATCATGGCCTTCAAAAGCACTTTTCCAGTATGAGCCCTTGTTGGCTGCCACATTCCTCAAGGTGGGATGTTAACCTGTGATCTGCTAGAAAGAAGGCGGTTTGGGGAGATTGTGTGTTCAGATGAGTCTGCAAAGCTTTCACATGAAGAAAGTTAGATTTCTTTTCTGCAAGACGTCTCAGACCTTAATTATGTTATTTTGTGCTGTAAATTTCTTCGAATGGCTTTCTGAGGTTATTTGACCAAGCTACCTTTTCATCTTACTCTGCTTTAAAATGATACCAATCCTGGGGCCTGGCACGATGGCTCACATCTGTAATCCCAGCATTTTGAGAGGCCAAGGCAGGCGGGTCACTTGAGATTAGGAGCTCCACACTAGCCTGGCCAATATGGTGAAACCCCATCTCTACTAAAAATACAAAAAAAAAAAAAAAATAGTTGGCCATGGTGGTGCGCATCTGTAATCCCAGCTACTTGGGAGGCTGATGCAGGAGAATCGCTTGAACCCTGGAGGCAGAGGCTGCAGTGAGCTGAGATCGCACCACTGCACTCCAGCCTGAGCAACAGAGCGAGACTCCATCTCAATAATAATAATAATAATAATAATAAAACGATACCAATTCATGACATGGTGATTGATGAAGCTGAATATTACTGTTGAGGATTCTTTGTTTCATTTACTGAGTCAATAAAAAGGTATTGACTGTCTTTTGTGTGAGAGGCTCTGCTTTAAGTCCCGGACATAAGGCAGCAAACAAGATGGGCACAGGCTTCATCCTCATGGAATGAGGCACTACAGTTTCCCATGCTGTGAAGCAGAAGTCAGGCACCATGACAACATTTACATGGGCAGGCCTGCGTGAAGGGATCAGGGCAGGTGTCCCTGAGGGAGTGGCATTGATCCTGGGTTCTGAGGGATGAATAGGGAGTTAGCTGGGGCAGGGAAAGGTGAATGGTGACCACCTGGGAGGTGCTAGTGACAGTGTGGCCCAGATGTTTAGATTTGGGGAGGAGGTGGTAAGGTCAGAGAGGTATGGCAGGTGGGAGCCAGGTCAAACTAAGACTGGGCTTCCTGGTGACGTCAGGAAAGTCTGAGGCAAGTAAATTGCTTGAGCCCAGGAGTTCAAGACCAGCCTGGGCAACATGGTGAAATCCCATCTTTACAGAAAATACAAAAACTAGCTGTGTGTGATGATGTGTACATGTGGTCTCAGCTACTCTGGAGCTGAGGTGGGAGGATCACTTGAGCTTGGGAAGCAGAGGATGCAGTGAGCTGAGATCACGCCACTGCACTTTGCCTAGGTGACAGAGTGAGACCCCGTCTCAAAAACAAAAAGAGGGGGATCATTTAGGCCACTGAGTGGAGAACGGGGTTGGTCTGTAGGAAGACAAGGATGTTGAGAGAGAGATCAGTGAGACTTATCCCTGGGAGTAAAGAAAAGGGGATGGATTTGAGAGACAGGAGGAGGATATTTAATGAGAATAACTCCATGTTAATGGTGTAATGGTTTTACCTTTGAGAACAAAACCAACAATTAAATTTAATAACATCCGACATTTTACTTTGTTCTGTTACAGTAAAAGGGAAGTTCTTTGATTTCTTCCTCCTTAATGTCTCCTAAATCTTCCCTCTCAGCCTGAAACCTCGGACATTTTTTCTTTGGGTAGCTCCATTCTAATCTGACTTCTTGCCGTCGCCTCACTTTCAGGTTTTATCGCAAGATTTCTGTCCTGAAATCCTTCCCATTGACTTCCCAGGCTTTCAAGATGAAATACCAGTGCCTTTCCCAGGCTGTTCCCTGTTCCCCTGCCACTACTGTCACCTTGCCTCCTGCCACTGTCCCACCCCCGCCACCGCTGCCCCACCGCTCCCCCTGCCATGTTTTAGCTGCATTAATCTCGGTACTTGAAAGTTCCTACAATGGGCTGCATATGCATGGACTCCCTTCCTTTGCAGTTGCTGTTCCCTCACTGGGTGGCTTCCCCCATTTTTTCACCTGGGCAAGTCGTTTTTATCCCAAATCTAAACCCACCCCTCCCCCCGCCTTTTTTATTGTTTATTTTTTTGAGACAGAGTCTTGCTCTGTTGCCCAGGCTAGAGTGTAGTGGTGCAGTCTTGGCTCACTGCAACCTCTGCCTCCTGGGTTCAAGCAATTCTCCTGCCTCAGTCTCCTGAGTAGCTGGGATTACAGGCGTGTGCCACCACACCCGGATAATTTTTGTGTTTTTAGCAGAGATAGGGTTTCACCATGTTGGCCAGGCTGGTCCGAACTCCTGCCCTCAAGTGATCTGCTCACCTCGGCCTCCCAAAGTGCTGGGATTACAGGTGTGAGCCACCACGCCCGGCATCACCCCACATTTTCTCAAGCACCTTCCTTGAGCCCAGCGAGTCTGAGTGAGTTACCCACCCATCCTGTGTTTCTACAGCCCTCTACCCTTCCTGCAGATTGTCTTTAGTGTTCATCTTGTTTTCTCCCTCGTTAGCCTGAAGGAAGGAGCTCCTTAAGGGCAGCAACTTTGCTCTCATCTCTGAACCCCAGAAAGTAACAGTACCTGGGACAAAGTAGGTGAACAATAAACGTTTGGCTGACTGAATGAATGATGGTATGAATGAATGAATGAATGAGGGAATCAGCAAGAAATAAGTTTTAAGTTAATTTCTAAGACCTTTGTGTATATAACATTTTAACTTCTTTCTGTTTTCTTTCATTTCCTAGCACAGCTGAAGGTTTAACAAGAAAAAATATGTCAGATGTCAGTGGGTGGCAAACATTTTTACAAGCCCTTGACTACTTCCTCAAAATGTTCTTTGGCTCTGCAGCGCTCGGCACTCTCACTGGCTTAATTTCTGCATTAATATCCTTTTAATGTGATGAGCATACAGGGTTGAGATTATTCCTGATGGCTTCTGTCTCTAGCCAGTTTGTCCTGTTTTTTAAGGGGGCCAATTTTAGATGAAGGTTTTGCTTAAAGGAGGATTTTTTGCTTAGTTTTTGTTTGAGAAACACTCTAACTCAAGGATTTTTTAATTTAACATGTGAAATTTAGAATGTCACTTTTCAAAGTTTAAAAAACATGTACACTGTTGGATATCAGATATGATTTGGGGGACCTCTCAGTTCCCAGAGTATGATAACCACACTCAGATGATTTTCATTTTCTGCCATCTTACTTTTCACATTTGGAAAATTAGAAATTAATTTTCTTTGAAAATGTCAAATAGACCAGGTGCAGTGGCTCACACCTGTAATCCCAGCACTTTGAGAGGCTAAGGCTGGAGAATTGCTTTCGCCCAGGAGTTCAAGACCAGCCTGAGCAATGGAATATAGTGAGACTTCATCTCTAAAAAATACATAAATAAAAATAAAATGGTAAATAGAGAAAATTTTTATCCCACTGAAAGTGTTTATCCAGAAGGATTGAAAAAGGGGCTTTCAAAATGTGTTCCACTGAGTTATTTGCACTGATTTTGTTATTTCACAACCAATAAGCTTTTCTAGCTGGAGATGGAAAGAGTCTTGTTAAGGCCAATGACACCTTTATTGCTGTAGAAATTTCATTATGTTTAAAATAGTAACAGGCAGTAGACCACTTTGGCGCGCGCCTAAGCCTATGTCTCAGGGAGATGGCCACCTGGCCCGCCTCCAGGAGCAGTTTGTTTCACAGATGGCCAGAAGAGACTCTTTTACCTGGTTAGAAGCATATTTTTCTGCCATCCTGTTGAATTTTCCCATCAACTCCTTTGTCCAGAAGTCTAAAGGCTCTATTGAGTTGGCTGACAGCTTCTCATATTGTACCAATAAACAGAATGGAAAAGAAAATTTTTTCCAGTTCAGTATTTTCCTCTATATCTTTTTCTTAAAAAAAAAAAAAAAAGTATCTATCAAAATGAAGTGGAGCAAATGGGTACTGTGAGCTCCAGTACAGGCATTGAGAATGATATTTCAATATATAGAAGGCTCTCTCCTTTCACAGGGGCATGAGTTTGGAAATCTCCAGGAATAGGAAAGACTGCTTCAACAGGGCCTGGAACCCCAGTTGGAACAGCAATTCACACTAGTTGTCTTTGACTCAAAACTGATGGGGAAAGCAAGATGGGTAGCATTAGTGATCTCATCTGATGTTGTTGGAGGAGTAGGGGTGATATGGCCCTGGGAGGAACCTGGCAGAGTGAACTAACCTTGGTTTGTCTGCAGCCCCAGCTTCGTGCCATGGCCCAGCACACCCCCAGCCCTCTAAGTCAGCGTTTTTAAATGAGTTGACTTAGGTTGATTTTCATCTTCCACCACCATTTATCTCCAGAATTTACATTTCTTAGTGTTTTGTCAGATTCACTTTCTTATAGCAACAGTCTCCCTACAAAGGAAAAAAATCCATAATGACAAATTTTCATTTGTAACCTTGGGACGTTCCAAAATCTTCTGTACCTATTTACTTCATATATTTGGAAAGCAGCAGTTTTGTGACTTCTCCACATCTCCCATCAACTCTCCCTCGATTCTCCTTCCTTGACAGTTGTCATTTACGTGCTGAAGCATATTGACTTGAGGAAAACACCTTCCTTGGAGTTTGGTATGATGATCATTTTTGCTTATCTGCCTTATGGGCTTGCAGAAGGAATCTCACTCTCAGGTAAGTGACGGAGAGCCTGAAAGTGCTGTGGTGATGGCATTTTGTCCTGCCTGATGAAAGAGGCTTTGTCAGTTGGGTCACCTTTGGTCACAAGAGACAGTCACAACTCAGAAGAGCTTAAGTAATAAAGGGAATCTATTGGCTCCCTAGAAACACATCTGGATTTAGGTCTGCCTGGATCCAGTAGCTCAAACAGTCACATTGGTGTCACGGTCTCATTTTCTCTTAACCTGCCTTCTGTTATTTAGCCCGTCAGTCCTATGAGAGGAGGGTAGCCTGTGGGAGGGAGGTACTGTGAAGGTCCCTATTTTACTGAGGAGAAAACTTGAGGTTGAGTGAGATTAAGTAAATTACTCAAGGTCACAGCTGGGATTGGTGGAACAACGATTCAGACTAGTTGTCTTTGAGTCAAGAACCAATGCTTAGAACCCTCCTCTAATACAACTCCCTCCAAAACAGATCATCATGAAACCATGTACTTAGTGCTACTTAGAGGGACAAGCAAAGTGTGGTGGTGACGTAATGTTGGGCGTTTTTGGACACACTTTACCAGTATTCAGTTTTTTTATGCTGCTACCACCCATGTGGCGTAGGTACTAAGGTTGTCATTAGCCCAAAGCTGCACTGCACAGGCAGTGGTGGTAGTGAGATTGACAGCGGAGGCCCAGAGCCTTTTCCCTGCACCCCATTGGAGGAGGGCACACAGCTCCCAGCAGCAGGGACAACTCTGGTGTGGCCCTAGAAGATGATACTCACCAGCTGGAGGAGGGGTGGCCACTTACAGAGTGATGATCTTGGTAATGGTCACCTGGTAGTCAGTCAGCAGCACCTGTTGGCAAGGCTTGGCTTAGTTGGACTTTCTGCCTACAAGTGGCAGTCAAGTTTGTGTCCCCAGTTTGTTATATTGTAAGGGTGTTGACCTGAAAATGGAACATGACTCACTCCTGTTCCTGTGTGAGGGGGCAGCCAGGTGGGAAGGACTCTGCCCCAGAAGTCTGATCCCATCCTTTGAGTGAAGGCCCTTCAGAGGCCTTGTTCTGGAAATGAGGCACTATTGCAGGAATGTTTTGATCTGTGCCACAGGATGGCAGAGATTTTCTTTTTTATTAACTTTATTGAGGTATAATTTACACACACTACATGGACCCTTTCTAAGTATATAGTTCCATGAATTTTGGCAAATGTGGACAGTCATAACTACCCCTACAGTCAAGGTGTGGCATATTCTTATTCCCAACGTGGCTCCCCTGTGCCCTTCTGCAGTCAGTCCACCTGCCTGTCCTGAGCCCTGGCACCCACTGATCTGCACTGTCATTGTAGTTTTGCCTTTCCCCGAATGTCATTTAAATGAAATCATGGGGTATATAGTCTTTTGTGTCTCCTCTCTTTCAGTTGTCATGTTTTTGAGAGACATCCATGTTTTTGCATGTGGCAGTAGTTTATCGTTCTTATTTCACCACAGTTTATTTGTCTGTTCACCATTTGAAGGACATTTGGGGTTTTCCAGATGTGGGCTAAGAACAGTTTGCGTGTGTTTTCATTTTTCTTGGGTAAATACCTAGGATTAAGGCTGCTAGGTCATATGGTAAGCACATTTTTACTTTTTTAGAAACTGCCCAGTGTTTTTCGAAGTGACTGTATCATTTTACATTCCCATTAGAATGTATGAGAGAGTGCCAGTTGCTTCATATTGCCACCACACTTATTTTAATTTCAAAAAGTTTAGCTGTCCTGATAGCTGTGTAGCCTTTATATGTGCCTTGGTGTGGTTCTTTTTATATTCACCTTTGGTTCATTGAGCTTCTTGGGTTTATAGTTTATATGAGTTTATAGCTTTCATCAAATTTGGTAAGCTTTTGCCTATTCTTTATAAATATTTTTTTGTTCCTCCTTCCTCTTCCCCTTGAGACTTCAATTTACTCATTATGAGAGGTAGCGTGCTATTGGCCCACAATATGCTTTGCCTTTTTTTTTTCTGTCTTTTTTTCCCTATGTGCTTTATTTTGGTTATTTCCTGTTGCCGTGTCTTCAAAGTCACTGATCTTTTCTTCTGCCATGTGCAATCGCCTACTAATCCTACCCAGTGTATTTCTCATTTACATATTCTATAATTCATCTACCGAAGATCCCTTTGGGTTATTTTCATTTCTTGCATTTCTCTCTTCATATTCATGTTTTCTTCTCTGTTCTGGAGCATATGAAACGTTTCTAATTGCTGTTTTAACGTCCTTGTTTGCTGATTGCATCGTCTCTGTCAACTCTGGGTCTGTTTTGTTGATTTTTCTCGTGCGTACAGGTCACATCTTCTTGCTCTTTGCTTGCTAGTAAGCTTTGATTGCGTGTCAGTCATTGTGAACTTTACATTGTTGAGTACAAGATTTTATTGCATTCCTTTATGGAGTTCTGGACTTTTTAAAATATATATATATATTTTGTTTTTTGTGTGTTATTTCTGGACTTTTCTTCTGGCATGTATCTAAATCTCTTGGCATCAGTTTAATCCTTTTTGAGGCTTACATTTAAACTTTGTTAGGACTGGTGCACAGTAGCAGAGCCCTAACCAAGGTGTCTCAGGTATTGTGAGCTCACTCCACTCTGGCTGGCGGGAATACAAATCCCAGCCCCATGTCAGCTTCTGGAATTGTTCAGTCTACTTCTTTTTAATGGTTCTTTCCCCAGCCTCTTGTTTCATCCCACATATATACTGATCAGTATCAGTCGAAGACTCAAGGGGACTTTACAGTAGATGTCCAAGAGCTCTCTTTCTGTGCAGCTTCCCCAGCTCAACAGGACAGCCCTCTAAAGCCCCAGCCTCAGACCGTCAGCTCAGCAGGGGGCCTGGGGAAAGAGTGGCCACCTTGTTTGTTTCCCTTCTGGCAGGAATCACAGTCCTACCCTATCTTTTGTCCCATGTCAGAAAATAGTTTTGTTTCATATCTTGTATCCGGTTTTGTAGTTATGTAGAGCAGGACAGTGTTCTGTGTAGCAGTAATTTCTTCAGACACAAAGCAGAAGTCCCAGTGGTCTTTAGTGACTCAGTTGACAGAATTTTTCTACCCAGTCGCTATCTGGAGTCGCACATCGGTGCTGCGTGAGCAGCACAAGGAGGAAGCAGAGTGGACTCGCCATTTTCAGGGTTTTGTTTTTCATCGCAAACCAGTTCACCAGGGTAATGCCATCCTGGTGTCTGCCATGAGGTTCCCTTTCTTTACTGAATGTTGGCACTTACAAAAACGTTACCTGTGAGTCATTCGGCTCTCGCCTAGCTATTTTTACATCTATTTTTCTAAATTGTTCCTCTACCCCCTTGAGATGATCACTGAGTACCTGTTGGCAAAGATGTGTTTCATGCATCTGTTTGGAATCTGTGATTAAAATAAGGGAATGTTTTTCTTACCTTCTTTTCAGAGTGGCAGTGTTTCCTGTTGAGAGGGGTTTCATTTCCTTAGGGACCTTGCTCCACACACAGCAGTGCCAGCCAGGAACACCAGATCTGCCTCTGGGTGAGGGAACCTTCCCTGTCTGTGCTTTGCCTTTTGGGTATTTGTCCCACAGGGTTTTCAGAGAGGGGCAGGATGGTCCTGTGTGGTGTGTGCATACTCTGCACTGCACTGTGAAAGCACAGATGGAAAGGGTGGTGTTTCTGCTGTCTTCATCTTCCTTTGTGTGCTCCCCTTTTCCTGACTGTCACAAAGGACTGATCTCAAGTGGTTCCCAAGACTGTGGAGCAGGACATTCTCTTCCCAGGAAGTGGGAATTATTTATATAAATCCACATGTAGGGAACACAGTTGTTAAGAACTGGAGCTGGATAACAGACAGACTTGGATTTGAATCCCAGCTCCACCTCTCATTGGCTGTGTAACCTCAGATTACAGACTTAACCACCCCATGCTCTACTTCCTCATCATAAAATAGACAAGTAAAAGGACCAGCCTGACTGCCTTTGCTGAGGACTGAAGGGAGCAATGCAAGTGAGAGTCCTGATGGGGCATCATCTGTGCCACTACTGGGGTGGCTAGAAGTCCTGGTTTGCCCTCTGTCTCAACATGATGAATTAATAATATCCCCTTTTATTCTAAAAAATTCCTGGTATCCACAGCAAATCAAATAGTCTCCCTAACGATTACTCAGCAAACGTTAGCTATTCTCAGAATATTCATTCTAATTGTATCCATGTTAACTATTTTTGTTGTTCAGTCAAGCCAGTGTTGAGGGCCACTTTGGCCTCTGACACTAAAGATTCAAAGATGAGTAGACCCTACTTAGGCAGAGCGGTTAGTAAACACTGGGGTTGGAGGGGATGGGACAGAGTGACATTGTCAGGGTGAGTCACAGAGGAGGGGACTTAGGGCTTGAAGGATGAGTTTGCAAGATTAATTATGACATAACTCTTTCTTTCTTTCTTTCTGTTTTTGAGATGGAGTTTTGCTCTGTAGCCCAGGCTGGAGTACAGTGGCGCCATCTTGGCTCGCTGCAACCTCTGCCTCCTAGGTTCAAGCAGCTCTCTGCCTCAGCATCCCAAGTAGCTGGGATTACAGGCGCCCACCACCACGCCTGGCTAATTTTTTTTAAATTTTTTTAGTAGAGATGGGGTTTCACCATTTTGGCCAGGCTGATCTTGAAATCTTGACCTCGTGATCCACCCCCCTCGGCCTCCCAAAGTGCTGGGATTACAGGCATGAGCCACCACGTCCAGCCGACATAACACTTTAAAATGTTGGCATGGGCCAGGCGCGGTGGCTCACACCTATAATCTCAGTACTTCGGGAGACCAAGGCAGGCGGATCACATGGTCAAGAGATCGAGATCATCCTGGCTAACATGGTGAAACCCGGTCTCTACTAAAAATACAAAAATTAACTGGGCATGGTGGCACATGCTGGTAGTCCCAGCTACTTGGGAGGCTGATGCAGGAGAATCGCTTGAACCTGGGAAACGGAGGTTGCAGTGAGCCGAGATCCCGCCACTGTACTCCAGCCTGGGTGACATTGTACTCCATCTCAAAAAAAAAGATACTGGCATGAAGTTAGCCAAAGATAGAATGTATGGTGCAGTGCTCTTATGCACAGATATCTAAGGAATTCCACTGCAGCCCTGCTTGGGAGAGAAAAATTGGAAGGAACTATATGTTCATCAGTAATGGAAAAGATCAAATTCCAGTCCATGTGCAGTATGGAATCCTGTGCAGCCTCTTAAAAAATGAACTTGACCTGTCTGTACTGCCATGGGAAGAATTTGACATATTGTTAAATTCTTTAAGTTGAAAAATCAATCTCTCACCCATTCAAGAAATATTTATTAAATGTCCACCCTATGCTGAGAACTATCCTTGCTGTTGGGGCTACATTTATAAACAACTCAAGATCAGTTTCCTTTTCCTGCAGAAGAAAGCCAGAATTTAAGCAAACCCATATGACAATTCCAGGTGGCAAGAAATTACAAGAAGAGAAATTAAAGACAGAGAGTGTCATGCGGTAGAGAATGGATTGGGAGCTCAGGCAATCAGGGAGGTCTCTCCTGGAGGTGGCACTGGAGCTCAGACCTGTGTGATGAGAGGAACCAGCCCAGGGACGCTCTAGGGAAGGAGGGTTTTGGCAGCAGAAACTGCAGGAGCCACGGGTCTAAAGATAGATGTGCGGGAGTGTGGCATGCTCCAGGAAGAGAAGGAAGACCAGTGTGGCCAGGACACTGCCTCACAGGTTCTGTAGGTCTGAAAAGGAGCTGGAGTTCTAGTATACGCACCAAGACAAGAGAGTTAGAAGCCCTTGAAAAGAAATCGCTCTGCTGGTATAGGCACTATATATGTGATAGGATCCTGTTTATTACTTTATTTTTATTTTATTTTAATGTTATTTTTTGAGACAAGATCATGCTCTGTTGCCCAGGCTGGAGTGCAGTGGCGCAATCATGGCTCACTGCAGCCTTGACCTCCCCAGGTTTAGGTGATCCTTCCACCTCAGCCTCCTGAGTAGATGGGGCTATAGGCACGTGCCACCACACCCGACTAGTTTTGTAATTTTTGTAGAGACAGAGCCTCACTCTGTTGCTCAGGCTGGTCTCAAAGTCCTGGGCTCAAGCAATCCACCCACCTTGGCCTCCCAAAGTCCTGGGATTACAAGTATGAGTCACTGTGCCCAGCCTATTACTTTAAAGATAAACTTTATAATCACATGGTAAAAGAACTGGCAGTCTGCATGTTGAAGTGTTAATAGTAGTTAAGAGTAGTTACCTCTGAGCGGGCAGTGTGAATAGAGATTCTCTTTTACTCTATACCTCAGTGAGTCTGAATGTTTTATGGCAAAATATGTTTATTATTGAGTAATTAACATAGCGTACTCATTATGGTTTCACTCAGCCCTCAAGAAGTATGTCATATTTTACACACAGTAAGGCACAGTACAGTGGAAATTGTACCATGATACCTTTTCACTGCCTTTTGGACTTGAATCCCATACTGTCTTCCTTTATTACATCTGAAACAGTGGATGTAACCATAAACAGAAGTGGATTTCCTCTCTCCCTTTCTTCTTTTCTGCCATTCTTCCTTCAGGAAGGCTGAATGCTTGTGCTGCATTATCTGCTTGCTTAAATGATTTTGCCTTCTTAAAGGAGATTCTTCCATAAGTGTATTTTTAAAAATACCATGCCTTTTACCTCACTTAAAAAAGTTAGCCTGGTTTGCACCAACCCCCCTTTTGTGTTTCTATAGTCTGCTCCAGTGGCTGCAGACGAGGGTGGTGTGGGTGGTGGAGAGTCCCCTTAGCTTCTGGAGGGCATATGAAGCAGATACTTGAGCCATCCCTCTGGCTTTTGTGCCTGCTGCTGACCCTCTTTCCTTTCACCTAGAACTCAAGGTGCCCTGACCCCATGCTAGCCCAGGGTAAAGCCCTCTGGGATTGTCCAGATGGCCCCGTGCCAACAGTGGGTCAAGTGCATAGGTGGCAGCTGTAGTCCAGACTCAGCCCCCAGACAGGGCTTACTTATCCATATAGAAAAATCCAAAATGTTTGAATTTGGTGACGTCCTTAAAGATGGAGATTTCCTGTAGGGAAAAACAGAAGGAAGACTGGTCCATGTTAGATCCTCAATCCCACAGGGCTACCGTCGGTCTTTGTAACCAGGCTGAGCCAAGACTGTGCCTGTAATCCCAGCTACTTGGGAGGTTGAGACAGGAGAATTGCTTGAACCCAGGAGGCGAAAGTGAGCTGAGATTGTGCCACTGCACTCCAGCCTGGGCAACAAGAGTGAAACTCCATCTCAAAGAAAAACAACAACAGCAAAAACAATCTTGAGCTCCAAAGAGCCCTAAAGGAGCAGGTAAAGAAGTCTCCTACCCTCTCATTTTCCTTTGCCCACCATGTCAGGTGTGTCTTACAGGAAGCATGGCTGGAATCTCCCTGTAGGGGAAAATGAAGAGCAAAGGCATTTGCTGTTTCCTAAGAGGGTTAGGAGATCAAATGTCCAGCTCCTGCTGTCACTCAGCCAGCCCACACCTGCTGGGAAATACAAAAAAGTAGGTTTCCTATATTTTGTAGGGTATTGTGTTACAGTAAGCTTAGCAGTTGGCATGTCTGTAATACGGTGCTGTGATTTTCACCCTTTTTTACAATTTTTTTTTTTTTTTTTTGAGACAGAGTCTCGCTCTGTCACCCAGGCTAGAGTGCAGTGGCACGATCTCGGCTCATGCAACCTCCGCCCCTCCAAGTTTAAGCAGTTCTCTGCCTCAGCCTCTGGAGTAGCTGGGATTACAGGCATGTGCCACCATGCCCGGTTAATTTTTGTATTTTTAGTAGAGACAGGGTTTCACCATCTTGGCCAGGCTGGTCTTGAACTCCTGACCTCATGATCCACCCGCCTCGGCCTCCCAAAGTGCTGGGATTACAGGCATCAGCCACCACACCTGGCCAATTTTCACCCTTTTATACATGGAAAGTTTGCCAGATAAGCCCTATTTCCACAAAATGGCAGAAGTGAATTAAAACTTTGCTTATGAAATTTGACTTGCAATTAGTATATCTTGGCAGCTTATTTGACGACTTTTTAAGACAATCTCAGCTTCCTTACATGAAATAGAGACCCCTTTCCTGCTGCCTACACAGGGAAATGCTGAGAAGAGAACTGTGAGTGCCTCAGGAGTGATTGAGGGCAGCGGACAAATGTCGAGGCTCAAATTCTGCATAAGCACAGAAGGTTGTAGACACCCTGGTGCAGGGCTCTGAAGAAAAGATGCATTACCTTTTTAAATGACAGTAGTTCATGATTATGGGAAAATTGAAAGTTAAGGAAAAGTATTTTAAAAGTCCATCAAAATCCACACATTTGGCCAGGTGAGGTGGCTCACACCTATAATCCCAGCACTTTGGGAGGCCATGACGCAGGTTGGATTGCTTGAGCTCAGGAGTTTGAGACCAGCCTGGGCAACATAGTGAAGCCCATCTCTACAAAAACACAAAATAATCAGCCAGGCGTGGTGGTATGTGCCTGTGGTCCCAGCTACTTGGGAGGCTGAGGTGGGAGGATTGCTTGAGCCCAGAAGGTGGAGGTTGCAGTGAGCTGATATCACGCCTGTCTCAAAAAAAAAAAGCGAAACCCTGTCTCAAAAAAAAAAAGAGGCCAGGTGCAGTGGCTCATGCCTGTAATCCCAGCATGTTAGGAGGCTAAGGCAGGTAGATCACCTGAAGTCAGGAGTTCGAGACCAGCCTGACCAACATGGAGAAACCTCATCTCTACTAAAAATATAAAAATAAGCTGGGCCTGGTGGTGGATGCCTGTAATCCCAGCTACTTGGGAGGCTGAAGCAGGAGAATCGCTTGAACCCAGGAGGCGGAGGTTGCAGTGAGTCGAGTTTGCGCCACTGCACTCCAGCCTGGGCAACGAGAGTGAGACTCCGTCTCAAAAAAAAAAAAAAAAATCCACACATTATCCTTACACAGATTCTTAGGCTCCTTTCTGCCCCCCAGAGTGGTTTACTTGCTTTCACCCCTTATATAGTCATCCCTCAGCATCTGTGGAGGATCAGCTCTAGGACTCCCCACGTATAGAAAATTCACAGGTGCTCAAGTTCCTTATGCAAAACAGTGCAGTTGGCCAGGCACAGTGGGCTCACACCTGTAATCCCAGCACTTTGGGAGGCCAAGGCGGGCAGATCACCCGAGGTCAGGAGTTCGAGACCAGCCTGGCCAACATGGTGAAACTTTGTTTCTACTAAAAATACAAAAAATTAGCCAGGCGTGTTGGTGCATGCCTGTAGTAGTCCCAGCTACTCAGGAGGCTGAGGCAGGAGGATCACATAAACCTGGGAGGCAGAGGTTGCAGTGAGCCAAGATCGCACTATTGCCCTCCAGCGTAGGTGACGAGCAAAACTCTGTCTCAAAAAAAAAAAAAAAGCCGGGTGTGGTGGCTCAAGCCTGTAATCCCAGCACTTTGGGAGGCCGAGACGGGCGGATCACGAGGTCGGGAGATTGAGACCATCCTGGCTAACACGGTGAAACCCCGTCTCTACTAAAAATACAAAAACTAGCCGGGCGAGGTGGCGGGCGCCTGTAGTCCCAGCTACTCGGGAGGCTGAGGCAGGAGAATGGCGTAAACCCGGGAGGCGGAGCTTGCAGTGAGCTGAGATCTGGCCACTGCACTCCAGTCCGGGCAACAGAGCAAAACTCCACCTCAAAAAAAAAAAAAAAAAAAAAAAAAAGGGGTGGGGGGCAATGCAGTGGGCCCTCGATAGCCACAGGTTCCACATCTGCCAGTGCTATCCCTGGATGTCAGTGATAGTCCATACCTTTTTAGTTCTGGTACTGTGAAGGGGACTTTATGTGGCTTATTTTCACTCACCCTCCTAACGGTTCTGTGAGTGGCTACTATTAGTCCAACTGTGCAGAAGTGAAAACTGAGGCTCTGAGTAATGTGGCTCAAGGTCACCCAGCTAGTAATGAGGCTGCCAGAGGGAAGGGACCCATGGTATTTTTTCTGAAGCCTCTGGGAGGCTTCAGGTATTACTTTCTTTTCCTTTTTCTTAAATCCTCTAATGCTTTAGGCCCCAGGGCCTTGCAGGCATTGTGAGATCTGAGTTGGGGATCACACGGCAGTGCTTTCTGTTCTGTTCTTTCCCTGTCTAGGCATCATGGCCATCCTGTTCTCAGGCATCGTGATGTCCCACTACACGCACCATAACCTCTCCCCAGTCACCCAGATCCTCATGCAGCAGACCCTCCGCACCGTGGCCTTCCTGTGTGGTGAGTTCTGCGTCTGTGTGGCCATGCACAGGCCCACCCAGAGCTGATCTTTCTTCCTTACCCTGTTTTAGAGTCAGTTGAGACTTTCCTTGGCAGCAGGGCAGCAGCTCCTCAGAGCCAGATCCCGTACTCGCTTATCTTTTGTTTGTTCCTCTGGCTTTGAAATTTCATAAAGTAAACCAAACACCTAATAAATGAACATCTGGTGCCTACGATTTAAAGACCAAAAATAGTGAGAACCAATTATGAACATTTGAGACATGAATTTTTAATGTATTAATGTGACATTTCCAAAAATGTAGTCCTTGGAAATAATATTAATGATGGTTAGATGAAAATGGCTCCATAGTCAAGCAAGGAGGCATGGGGCTCACACCTGTAATCCCAACTGTTTGGGAGGCTGAGAGGATCACTTGAGCCCAGGAGTTCAAGGCTGCAGTGGGCTATGATCTTAAAAAAAGAAAGAAAGATAGAAAAAGATAAATTTTGTAGTCAAACAAGAGTTTAGGAAATCCTGGTTAAATAAAATTTAACATTTATGAATTGCCAGACTTTTCAGCAAATGTGCATTGTAAAATCCTTAATGGGGGATATAGTTACGGAATTTTCCAAACTTGTCCACAGAATCTTTTATTCACGAGAGC
Source organism: Rhinopithecus roxellana (assembly GCF_007565055.1). Lineage (NCBI taxonomy): Eukaryota > Metazoa > Chordata > Mammalia > Primates > Cercopithecidae > Rhinopithecus > Rhinopithecus roxellana. The sequence continues at coordinate 123,410,143 of NC_044561.1, forward strand.
AGCCTGAGGGACATCACTCAGGGACAGTTTGCAGTAGAGGTGTCATTTGTTGGGCTGGTATAAACCATGATGGCTTTGTCTTTAAGCAGTTTTTTCGAGCTTATTCTCCCCACACTCAGACATACCCATGTATCTCCCCACCAACTTTATACTTGGAAGTGGTTGGAGTTGGGGAACAACTCTCACCATGTCTCTCTAAGCTGGCCCCCAAGTGGCTCCTGCCCTAGTTGTCATCATCAAAGTCACTCCTGGCATTTTGGGGGATTTGTCTCTCTCTTTTTTTTTTTGAGATGGAGTCTTGCTCTGTCGCCCAGGCTAGAGTGCAGTGGCGCGATCTTGGCTCACTGCAAGCTCCGCCTCCCGGTTTCACGCCATTCTCTCACCTCAGCCTCCCGAGTAGCTAGGACTACAGGTGCCCGTCACCACACCCGGCTAATTTTGTTTTTTGTATTTTTAGTATAGACGGGGTTTCACCGTGTTAGCCAGGATGGTCTCGATCTCCTGACCTTGTGATCCACCCGCCTCGGCCTCCCAGAGTGCTGGGATTACAGGCAAGAGCCACCATGCCCAGTTATTTGTCTCATTTTTAATTGCTACTTCCACACTGTTAGCATGCTGGAAGGCAGGGGCAGGCCAGGCAGAAACTTCAGCAGATAAGGAGGCTCAGGTGAGGGGTAGTCACATGACTTGCCCATGGTCTCATGGCCAAGAAGTGGGTATGCAGGCCAGGTCTCTCTATTCCTGGGCCAGGTCTCTCTATTCCTGGGCCAGGTCTCTCTATTCCTGGGCCAGAGGGTATTATTTGTACAGTACCTCTCTCAGAAAGCGAGACTACAGATTCTGACTCTGACCCTTCCAGTTAAAGACACATAAAGCAAATCATCCATCCAAAATGATTCTGTTTTTTACCCAGCAGACTCGCAAGTGTTAAGCTTGATAATACCCACTTCTGGCCTTGGTGTGTGGAAAACAGGCCTACTGGAATCTTTTCTGGAGAGTCATTTGCTGTGTCTGTCTGAATTTAAAAGGCACGTACTCTTTGGCCCAACAGTTCAACCGTGTGGAATTTAGCCTGTACTGGGGTGTTTGCTGAACCTCTCAGAAATAGAAACAATCTAAATATCCATCCATAGAGGATTGGTCATTAGAAAAATTGTCAAATTTTGACAGTTTGTCAAGTGTGACAGAAAGACCGTCAAATACTTCTGCAGATAAACATGATCCCACCCAGGGAACGTGATAAACACGATTCTGCCTGCTGGCTGAACACTCACTAGCAAGCGTCTCAACTGTGGCAAAGTGGCAAAAATTCAGAGCAAATGACTGCGACGCCACATGACAAATGTGAAGGGGCTTTGGTTAACCATGATGTATCCAGACCCTGGAGTTGATGCTGCCAGGGAAAAGCATCCACTAGATCTGAATGTCTTCTAAATGTGCTCATTTGGAAAGATCACACAAATATTAGATAAGAAAAAATTTCAAAGAGAGGAGGGTGGGTAAACTCTCCAGCTTGTGGACTTGTTTTAAACTTGGGTACCATTCAAAGGAAAAACATTGTTAGAATGTAAAACAGCCTTGCTCTTTATGATCAGCTATTTTAAAATACAGTTTTAGGCCAGGCACAGTGGCTCATGCTTGTAATCCCAGCACTTTGGGAGGCCAAGGTGTGCAGATGACAAGGTCAGGAGTTCGAGACCAGCCTGGCCAACACAGTGAAACCCCGTCTCTACTAAAAAAAAAAAAAAAAAAAAAAAATTATCTGGGCGTGGTGGTAGGCACCTGCAGTCCCAGCTACTTGAGAGGCTGAGGCAGGAGAATCGCTTGAACCCGGGAGGCGGAGGTTGCAGTGAGCCGAGATCATGCCACTGCACTCCAGCCTGGGAGAGAGAGTGAGACTCTGTCTCTAAAAAGTATATATATACAGTTTTAATCTCTTTAGTCATTATGCTATTCTGAGGGACATCACAGTTTAAGCAGAGAGCCTAGTGTTAGAAATTTATAAGGTGCTTTTTCTTAAGATATACAAGTTTGTGTGACAGAGAGTAAATACTGGGCTCTGTTTGGCTTGCAGAGTGGAGCCAAGAGTTAGCAATGAGTCTCACTCTGCAAATCCTGCTGGGTGTGAGCTGTGTTCTAAACCTTGTGGCAATGTTAAATATATTAAGCTAATCATGTGGAAGTTAACCAAAGACCCCTTCACATTTGTCATGTGGCGTCACAGTCATTTGCTCTGAATTTTGGCCACGTTGCCACAGTTGGGACCCTAGCTAGTGACAGTGTTCAGCAGATCGGCAGATTCATGTGTTTCCAACTTCCCTGGGCGGGATTGCGTTTATTTGCAGAAGTATTTGACAGTTGACTCATTACATTAAGAGATTTCTGAATACCAGGGACATGTTGCTTATGTAGTAGAAAAGAATAAGAGAATTTAAGCACAGGTTTGGCCAAGATATTGGCTGCGGGATTTTCAAGAAAATAAGGAAAGTGTTGTATTGGATTCTGCCTGTGAATGTTTGCTTGCTTAACAGTTTAGTACCATATTGGAATGAAATCATTGGGGTTGAATAATCCGTTCTTTGGTTTGTTTCAGAAACATGTGTGTTTGCATTTCTTGGCCTGTCCATTTTTAGTTTTCCTCACAAGTTTGAAATTTCCTTTGTCATCTGGTGCATAGTAAGTATTTTCCTTGTTTTTTTTATTTAATTACTTATTTGTAGATCAATAAACACATGTTCCGGATTCGTTTATGTAACTGTTAACTGTTCAAAGTCAACAGCTACATAGAGTTTTTTGTTTAAAGTTTCTTTTGTTAAAAAAAAAAAAAAATCACAAACATATACTAAGGGGGCAGGGGTAGAATTAAGTGAATAAATATCCCCAGAAAGGACTTTTTTAAGGTTTTTTTGTTGTCGTTGTTGTTTTTCTGAGATGGAGTCTTGCTCTGTCGCCCAGGCTGGAATGCAGTAGTGCAATCTCAGCTCACTGCAACCTCCACCTCTCAGGTTCGAGTGATTCTCCTGCCTCAGCCTCCCAAGTAGCTGGGATTACAGGCACACATCACCATGCCCGGCTAATTTTTGTATTTTTAGTAGACATGGGGTTTCATCATATTGGTCAGGCTGGTCTTGAACTCTTGACCTCGTGATCCACCTGCCTCAGCCTCCCAAAGTGCTGGGATTACAGGCATGAGCCACCGCGCCCAGTCTTGTTTTTTAAGATTTTTAATGGCCTTGAATATTATGGTCTTTAAATAAAAGTACAGGTTTGTAGGTTTTTGTGTGAGGAGGTAAAAGCAGATTTCAAAATTGAATATGTAATTGACCATAACCATGTAAAACTATTATGCACAGAAAAAACGAAAGTATGTAAAGAAAATGTAGCCACATGTTCACAGTGGTTATAGAACTGGGATTTCTTTCTCTTTCCTAATTTTTCTGGATAGTTTATTATGTACTTCTTACTGCAATTTTCTTCAAATTTGTCTATTTATATTTGTCTGTTTATAAGATAGTCTTCCTGCAACCTGGGTACTTCCACCTGTCAGTCAGCAAGAGCTCGCTGCTCTTGGTCACTGTTATTCGTCCTCCAACCTCAGGTTTCAGGGCGAAAAAAAAGCAGCTTAGCAAAAGTCCTTTACTGAAAGTATAATAGCCTAGGCTGCACGCAGTGGCTCACGCCTGTAATCTCAGCACTTTGGGAGGCCGAGGCTGGTGGATCATGAGGTCAGGAGTTCGAGACCAGCCTGGCCAACATGGTGAAACTTTGTCTCTACTAAAAATGCAAAATTAACTGGGCGTGGTGGTCCGTGCCTGTAATTCCACCTACTCGGGGGACTGAGGCAGGAGAATTGCTTGAACCCGGGAGGTGGAGGTTGCAGTGCAGTGAGCCAAGATCACGCCATTTGCACCCCAGCCTGGGCAAAAAGAGCAAAACTCTGTCTCAGAAAAGAGTATAATAGCCTTTAGTGTGGCCACTGGGTAAAAGGGGACACATTTAATCAAACCTGAAACACCAGTGTAGGCATGGAAGATTGGATTTCAGTGGGTGAAACAGGGAGGTGACTATTTCAGCCACAGGTTGGGAGGAAAATGAGAGGATGCCCTGGGGTGACAACTCAGTTTTCTCTAAGCAGTTAGGCCCAGGCTGGCCCTGCAGCTAGTGGAGATGGCCTGTGCTATTCAGATGGGTTACAGTTCCTGCCCTGTAAGCTCCGCTTAGTGGTCAAGAGCATGGGCTCTGGGGTCTGAACCAGATTTGAGGCTTGAATCCATTACTTCCTGCCTTGTCAAGTTGGACCAATTACTTCATCTCTCTATACCTCAGTTCCCTTGCCTATAAACTGGAGATAATAATACCTACTTTATAAGACCTTTGCAAGGATTTAAATTTAGCAGGATAATGCATGTAAAATGATCAGCATGTTGTCTGGCATAGAAATGTTTGATGATTGGAAACATTTACTCTTGACCAGGCACGGTGGCTCACGCCTATTATCCCAGCACTTTGGGAGGCTGAGGCGGGCTGATCACTTGAGGTCAGGAGTTTGAGACCAGCCTGGCCAACTTGGCGAAACCCAGTCTCTATTAAAAATACAAAAATCAGCTAGGCATGGTAGCACACGCCTGTAATCCCAGCTACTAGGGAGACTGAGGCAGGACATTTGCTTGAACCTGAGGGGCAGATGTTGCAGTGAGCCAAGATCGCACCACAGCACTCCATCTCAAAAAAAAAAAAAAAAAATACTGTAAAATTCATGCTTGTTAAAGGAATAAACTGAAAGCCTAAAGAATGTGCTGTATATGTCTGTGTCATCCTTTTCAAGTAGTTATGGTAAGAACCAAGATGAAGAAAATGAAAGTAAAGTAATAAATGTCCTAAGAATCTGCTTGGATAAGATTTAAACTTTAGGCTGGGTGCAATGACTCACACCTGTAATCCTAGCACTTTGGGAGGCAAAGGCAGGAGGATTGATTGAGACCAGGAGTTTGAGACCAGCCTGGGCAACATAGGAAGACCTCATCTTTAACTAAAAAGTTTAAAAAATTAGCCAGGCATGGTGGTGCATGCCTGTAGTTCTAGCTACTTGGGAGGTTAAGGTGGGAGGATCACTTGAGCCCAGGAGGTTGAGGTTGCATTGAGCCACAATCGCGCCACTGTACTCCGGCATGGGAGACAGAGCGAGACCTTGTCTCAAAACAAACAAACAAACAAACAACAAAAGATGTGAACTTTACATAAAGCTGTACTTTGCCAAGACTAGCATGCCTTTGGAGTTGGAGAGGAACCAAAAGCCACAGCAAGCAGCTGGCCGGCTAAGCCAGGGCATATGGCCTCCTTGTAGACCCTACCTCTGCGTGCCTCTTGCTCAGAGAGCAGTGTTTCCATGCATGGGTAGGCCCTTCATAGCTACCCTCCTTTCCCTGAGGGAGAGGCAGAAACACCTTATCTGTCCCCTTAGGGCTGGAATGATCAATGCAGGCCTGTCCCAAGGAGGAGCGCCTTTGGAGTCAGGTTGTCCTTAAACTAATCTGTGAATACTTCTGTACAGCCTCTTGGCATTCAGTTTTGTTCTGCTGTCATTACTAATGCCCTTCCTGATACCTCGTCAGTTCTCTTTTCTGGCTACTGAGAAAGGTAACGTACAAAGCGTTATCCTTTCCGAGATGCATAGAATCCAGCAGCTCCGGCAGCACGCCCACGCTGGGTCTCTCACGAGCATGGTGTTGCTCGTGTCTTTTATGGCTGAGGGGCATGAGGGGAATGCTGCATTTGTACTGGATGTGTTACACAGTCTGCAGCAGCTTCAAGAAGCTTCAGCGTGAAGAGCCAGATGTTTTCACCTAAGACTTAGTTTGTTGCTATCAACAGGTGCTTGTACTATTTGGCAGAGCGGTAAACATTTTCCCTCTTTCCTACCTCCTGAATTTCTTCCGGGATCATAAAATCACACCGAAGATGATGTTCATCATGTGGTTTAGTGGTAAGTCAAATCTTGAATAAATGGGGTGGAGAAATACCTGTTAAAAGCACGCCCCACACAGAGAGAGCCGTGGTTCTCCGCTAGCGCCCTTGGCAAAGCCACAAGTAATCAATACTCCCGTCTAATGGCACCTACTGCAACCAGGATGGTGCCCCTCACCATGGTGCTATGAAGTGGGCGAGGCTAGGTTGGAAGAGGGCAAAGGACATGCCCAGGGTCACGTGACCACTGGAGGTAGAGCTGGGATTTCTGCCACTCTCCCCTGGACAGGACAGTGCAGTCCAGGACGCAGCTGGGCGTGGCTCAGTGCCTCTCCGTGGGTTTTCTAGGCTGAAGTAATAATGGACTCAAGGTAGAAAAGGTGAAAGTTGAAACTGTTTCATACCTTATGTTAGTTTTGGATATTTTTCCTTTAAGTCACAAAGTTCTGGTAGTTTAATTTGAATGTTTCAGTTGCTATTTAATCGCTTTTTAAAGGATGGAAATGATTTCATAAATCTTTGCTTCTAAAGAACTGGATCCATAGGCATCCTTAAATTTATTTTTGAGCAATACATACTGTTCTTTATGCTTTCTTGCTTAAATATTATAATTAAAGTATTTTCCGTGTGGGTTGAGTTATAGCAACATACTTTATAATGTTCTTTATCCAAAGGCATATCTGCAAGTTTGTCTCAGATTTCTCTTCTTTCTAAAGGCCATGTTTAAAAATGTGTATGTGTCATATATATGTATGTATATGTCTATGTATGTATACATATATATATGGTGAGAAAAACTCATTTTTTTCCTAATCTCTTTTTCCAGTGAGGCAAACTACTTTGTAAAGTGGTTGCAGAAGTGTGTCAGAGGTTTTTGAAGTGATGTGAGCTATTTGGGAAGGGGGGCACGAGGATAAGAGAGCGTTACAGGGAAGGTTGGAGTGTATTTGAAATGGCGGGGGCTGTCAGCTCTTGTTCTGTCCCAGGCTCCCTGGGCTCTTGCTCCGTGGGTTTCCATCCAGGCTTTCCTGGATCTTCAACGAGGGGCACCGAACAAGCGTCTGCTTCCGGCCCCTTGCATCATCATTTAAGCAATCAGAGCTTCTCCTCCTTCCTACAAAACACCAGGAACTTCAGCCAGAGTTCCTCCTCACGTCCCCGCCACTGCATCCACGCCTCTTTCGCCATGGCCAGACCCCTGCGAGGGAGCCATGCTCGCTCATTTTCCCCACTTCTTCACCGTCTGTCCACGGGGCAGGAATTGGCCTTGGCAGGTCACCAGTGACCTCCCGCAGCCAGACCTGGAGGGGAGGGTCCGCCCCCGTCCTAGCCCACCTCCTTTCCACCGCCCCTGCCTTCTGATGAGGACCGTTTCACCCTCTTTCCTGGCGTCTGGGGCAAGCTCCTCTTTTCTCTTCTTTGGTGTCTCCTTGGGCTCGTCCCCCTTCACTGACCCCTCAAATAGCGGCTTCTTCAGGAGTTGGCCCCAGCCCCGCTTCTGTTTGTGTGTTCTGCACTTCACTGAGTGCGCTCACCCATCCACTGGCCTTCACTTCCACCTAGTCCAAAGCCGTTCCCACGAACCCAGACCTCCCTCTGGGATCCGTCCTCCTGTTTCCAGCTGCCTGTTTGGATGCCCTGGAGATGCCGCCATCCCTATGCCTTTGCATCTCCCTTGCCCAAGAAATCTTACTTTGAATTGCCCCATGGCCTGGCTAACTGGTACTAAGCACTTGCTGGGTACATACCCTGTTAAAGCACATGACATGTGCCATGCCACTGAATCCTCTGGCCCGTGACAGGTTTAGAGAGGCTGAGAGTCCCTCGTCCTTGCCATGTCTCTGTATTATGTGCCCTTTGCTCCTGCCCTGCCGTCTCCCCATCTGGGTATGGCCTGCAGCAGTCTGGCTGTCCTACCCCATGGTGATGTGAGCCTCCCTGCCTTCCTGTCTGGGGCAGGTCCTGGTGCTGTCTACACCCCACCCTCCCACCTTCTCTTCCAGGTACCATTTCACAACCCTCATTTGCTGTGTCTCCCAGCTGCTGTAGGAGCTCCCCAAGGGTGGGGCTAGGACTGCCTGTCCCCTCAGTACAGCGCCAAGGAAGCCAGGAAGCTTCTAAGAGAGGAAAGTGCTGTTTCCCAGCTCAGTCCGTGCCCCTCACTTGTTTCCTAGTAGCCTCACAGGGGACCAGCCAGCCTCTCATTACCACCTAAGCAGCCCACAGCCCCATCAGTGCCACCAGGGGCCTCCACAGAGGCAGCATCTCGAGATAGGAGGGGTGCTGGACACACTGCATCCTGTGCTGTTGTGGGTATTAGATGAGTGGCCGTGGGCGGGCCATGCTGCTCTTGGCTTTCATCCCTCATCTGTGTGTTGTGGACAAGAGTATCGCTGCTCGGTGAGGATTCCTGTGAAGATCCAGTGATGCTCTGCACGCTGAGCACCTGCCCGGGCCTGGCGCACACACAGGAAGGGCTCAGCCCACAGCAGCTGTCCTGCAGTTTCCAGGACATGAGCGTCAGGCTTGATAAGTCCTCCCGCACCCACACCTGGGGCTCTGTAGCTGGGGCAGGACACCTCATTTGATCTGCCCAAGTGGGCATGGAGGTGAGTCTGTGGTCCCGACATCTCTGCCACCTGCTCTTTACACCCCAAAGCCTCACAGGGCGAGCACACGCCCTTTAGCAGGGCCATTAGCATAATCGGCTGGTGCTGGGCGCGGTGGCTCAAGCCTGTAATCCCAGCGCTTTGGGAGGCCGAGATGGGCGGATCACGAGGTCAGGAGATCGAGACCATCCTGGCTAACACGGTGAAACCCCGTCTCTACTAAAAAATACAAAAAACTAGCCGGGCGAGGTGGCGGGCGCCTGTAGTCCCAGCTACTCAGGAGGCTGAGGCAGGAGAATGGCGTAAACCTGGGTGGTGGAGCTTGCAGTGAGCTGAGATCCGGCCACTGCACTCCAGCCTGGGCGACAGAGCAAGACTCCGTCTCAAAAAAAAAAAAAAAAAAAAAAAAAGAGTAATCGGCTGGTTGCGGTGTTGGGCTGGTGGATTTCCAGGGAAGACAGCCCATGAAGCTGCTGCCTCCTCACTGTGTCCTCTCATGCTGTTCGCTGACCCCAGGCCTGCGGGGGGCCATCCCCTACGCCCTGAGCCTGCACCTGGACCTGGAGCCCATGGAGAAGCGGCAGCTCATTGGCACCACCACCATCATCATTGTGCTCTTCACCATCCTGCTGCTGGGCGGCAGCACCATGCCCCTTATTCGCCTCATGGACATCGAGGATGCCAAGGCACGCCGCAGGAACAAGAAGGACGTCAACCTCAGCAAGACGGAGAAGATGGTCAGTATCACGCACCTGCAGGTGGGGCAGGGGGCTGGCCTGCTGCACAGCTGATGGTCCCCACTGTCAGGAAATGGGGAGATGAGCCTTGCTTTGAGGATGCCCAGCACCTCCACACACACGTCACACACGCACACACACCGGTCGTCCCCCACTGAGAAGGAGGTGACAGAACTTGAGTTCTGAAGCATGGCTCTTGGAGGGGGGTGTCTGGCAACTTTGTGACCTGCCGCAGCCAGGGAGGCTGTGGGCGACCCCATCTGCTCCCTCTCTGAAGCTCCATAGGGCACCACAGGGGTCTGGGCCTATGCCACCCTCCCAGCAGTGCCTCTGCCCTGCCAGCAGCTGAGACACCTGTCAGGGCCCAGGCTTGAGGGTTTCAAAATCCCATCATTCCCTAGTATGGTTTTACTAAAAACCACCTGTTAGGGGCCTGAGGAGGGGAGGACGGCTTGCAGTGGCTGTGAGGCCCTTGAGAGGGGTACTCCTCCAAGGACAGATATGGTGTGGGGTTGGAGGTACCCAGGCCCCAGCTGTAGGGAGAGCTGAGGCTCTGCAGCCTGCCCACCTCTTCTTCCTACAAGCCACTGCCCCTGCCACCAAGCTGCCTTCCTGCCCTGTCTTCTCCCTCAGGACCTCTATGCAAAGCTAGGCCCTCTGACCAAAGCAGAGGCTGCTGTAGGCTCCAGCCCAGAGCATCCCCTGCCAATCATGCATTTCTGGACATGCATCTCTTTCTAGTTCCCGTATGCTAGGCCTCAGTAACTTTAATCAGTCATCAGAGGCTCAGGAGTCCTCACGTGGCCATCCACGGCTAACATTGGAGTCAGGGCTGGCAAGACCATGGCCTCCAGTCACCAAACTGGGCGCCTCAGCCAGTGCAGTGCTGCTGGGAGGAAAGTTCCAGATGGCTGTGAGGCCTGGCTCTGCAGAACTTCCATCACACTAAGAGGCCCTTTGCCCCCAACCCCTATCTACCAACTTTTTTGTTTTTCACAAAAGCTCTAGCTTAGGTCTTTCTGGGTATCAGAATTGGTGGGGGGCTTGCTACACACAGGCTGCTGGGTCTGTCACCAGCATCTCATAGGTCTGGCATGGGGTCCGAAAGAATTTGTGTTTCTTCTTTATTTCCGAGACAGGGTCTCACTCTGTTGCATAGGCTGAAGTGCAGTGGTACGATCATGGTCGCCCACTGCAGCCTGGACCTCTTGGGCTCAAGCAGTCCTCTCACCTCAGCCTCTGGAGTAGTTGGGACTCCAGACAGGCGTGACCCCACCCAGCTAATTTTTTTCTTATTTTTAGTAGAGACAGGGTCTGACCATGTGGCCTAGGCTAAGAATTTGTGTTTCTAACAAGTTGCCAGGTAGTACTGCTGCAGCCAATCCTGTGAACACGCTTGGCGAAGCACAGCACTAGCAGAAATAGGACAGTTCCTCTGAGGATGAACCGCTGAGTTTCTGGAATGTTTTCTGTGGCAGTCAATGTGCTTGCATTTTCCTTCATATTGTCCCAATAGGCTGCCTGGAAACTGGTGCTTTCATTATACCCATTTTGCAGATGAGAATGCTGAGGCACCAAGAGAATCAGATCAGACAGCTGCGGGCTGTCTCCCGAGCCTGCGTTCTTCACCACCACACTGATCAGCAGTCCTCAAAATGGGGTCCCCAGACTAGCAGCATCACTGGAAACCTGTTAGATCTGCAGATTCCCAAGCCCACTCAGATCTACTGAATTAGCACCTCTGCAGGTGGCTCCGGTGGGCTCAGTATTTTGTGGTTTCACAAGCCCCCCAGGTAGATTCTAATACAGACCCGTGTTTGACAACCACTGCTTCACAGCATCTAAATGCCCTCCCCTCCCCTGCCCTCATCTCCCCTGCCCTCATCTCCCCTCCCTGCTCCTGCCCTGCACCCTCTCCCCCACACCCTCTCCCCCACACCCCCGCCACCACCTGCACCTGTGGCCCCACCAAGGCTCCTGCAGCAGAACGGGCGCTGCACTCAGAGCCTGTCTGCTTTGCTCCTACCTCTTCACCTCTGGCCCTCCCCTCCACATGGGGTCCTTTTCTCATCCCTCTTCAATTCCTACAGGATGTGTCCCTCTCCCCTCTCGTCTCCTGACTTGATTGGCAAAAGCCTGTCCACGGTGGGGTCCTAGCTAATAGAGCCACAGGCAGAGAGACAAAAAGCCTCCCTGTGCGATTTGCTGCTAATGAAAAGCCCAGAACAGCAGTTCCGGTCCTGGTTGCATGATAGAATCACCCAAAAAGCTTGAAAAGCTTAAAACCCAAGCCCCAGCCCAGTCCTTCTGTTTTAGCTGTCCTAGGTGGGGTCCTGGGCATCCATTGTGCCCTGAGGGACCTTCCCGCCTCCCTGCGGGCTCCCAGGAGGCCATCTGCTGCCCATCGTCACCCTGCACTGATGGTCAAGTGGAGTTAGGATTGGGGACACTGGCGGCCTGGGTGGTGTGGGGTCTTCCAGAGGTGCCCCCGATGGTGCCCGCTGATGGCCATCGGGCTGCCTTTCTTCCCTGCTCAGGGCAACACTGTGGAGTCGGAGCACCTGTCGGAGCTCACGGAGGAGGAGTACGAGGCCCACTACATCAGGCGGCAGGACCTCAAAGGCTTCATGTGGCTGGACGCCAAGTACCTGAACCCCTTCTTCACTCGGAGGCTGACGCAGGAGGTGGGATACTGGCCAGGCCACACTTTGTGGGGGTCCCTTGCCTGCCTCCTTCAGGACCTGCGGTGGCCCAGGGTGGGGTGGAGGAAGAGTCGGGGGGCAGAAAGTCTCACGTGGGCCCGCCAGGCCGCCGCCTCCTGATCTGGGGGCTGGACGTGCTTGTGGAACTCGGCATCTGCTGTTTTTCCTTCGCTGCCACGTTCAGGGCGAGGTTAATAATAGATTTGTTAACACAGTTTGGTTTTCCTGGATGACAGACGGGGGTATTGATCAGCTACTGAATCAGAGCTGAGGAATTTCAGACACACCAGGACCTCAGGCTGTGGCCCAAGGCTGCCCCCAGCTCAGGCCTCTGGTTCTGTCCCTCGGGGCACTGTTGGCCTCTCTTTAGTTGGAGGCCTTGCGTAGGGGTGGGGCTCTTCCTGCGGCTGCCTGCTTTGTTTCTGTGCAGGCCCATTTTCCATTCTCGGGCAGGCCTGATAGCTGCCGGTGTGTGCGCTCTTCTGGAGCCAGGCAGCTCCAGTGACTGTGACCACAACTGCTTCCTTCTTCAGCATCCCGTGCAGTGGATGCAGCTGTCTCCCTGACAGCTGAGGAGATGGAGGCCCAAGGGGGTGCAGTAACCCCTTGAGGTCACAGCCAATACGGGCATAATTGGGAGCAGAGCTAAGTGTGTCTGACTCCAGAGACCACATTTTCAACCTCATGCCATGCTACCTCCTCCTTTCTGAATGACACCTCCTGTGATCTCCACCCCTACAAAGAACAATCCCAGCTCAGTTTGTTCAATTGAAGCTGAAGTTGCCTGTGGCCATCACCCTACCTCCTACCTCCTCCCCAGACACCCCACCCAAGGGCACCCAGCGGCCTCCCCTCCCTTCCTTGGCCCTGCCCCCGACGGCTTGGTTGTGTCTCTCGACCCAGGACCTGCACCACGGGCGCATCCAGATGAAAACTCTCACCAACAAGTGGTACGAGGAGGTACGCCAGGGCCCCTCCGGCTCTGAGGACGACGAGCAGGAGCTGCTCTGACGCCAGGTGCCAAGGCTTCAGGCAGGCAGGCCCAGGATGGGCGTTTGCTGCCCACAGACACTCAGCAGGGGCCTCAAAGAGGTGCGTGCATCCAGCAGCCCCTTCAGGACTCCGGACATAGAGGGCAGGGCGAGGTACTGGCTGCAGAGTCACCTTAGACCAGAACTTGCCAGGCCTCTGGAGCCAGGTGACTTCTTGGGAAACTGTCATCTCCCGACTCCTCCCTGACCCAGCCTCTGCTCAGTGTGGCTCGTCGGCCCACAGAGGAGAGGGAGCACGGGGCCAGGTGCCAGTCGTCTGTGAAGCTGGGGCACCTACCCCGCCACCTGGAGGACCCCTGTGGCCCCCTGCCTAGAGCACCATCTACAGGTGTGCCATTCCCCAGCCACTGCCTTCATCCTGCCCCCACCGGACTGGCAGAGCCAGGGGTCAGCCACCTGCCTTTGAGTCATCAAGATGCCTCCGCAGCCACAATTCTGACCTAAGTGACAGAGCCCAGAAATCTTGAAAACCTCCCACTGCTCTTTGTGATACTTCTTGTGCTCCCTCAGAGAGAGGGAGAGAAACGGAATGACCTTTTTTCCTTTACCTGATTGGCACTTCTCAGCCTGTCTCCCTGGACAGCAGGCGGCTGCTGCCCTTCTCTGGGCATCTTCTGAATGTTTACACTGGTACCTTCTGGTATCTTCTTTAGAACCCCCTGCAAGCTGCAACCCAAGGCTTTTATCTTGCAGGGTCAGAGCGCCCTCTAGAGGGAAAAGCTAGAGGCACAGGGTTTCTGCCGGCCCACAACTGCTGTCTTAATTAGGTTTAAATTCATGCATTTTACAGCAAAGTGCTGAGAGCCTCGTAGTCACCTCCTGCCATCTGATCTCCCTCCCCACCATTCCCATACTCAGTTGTTCTTTTGTCTAACCGGAGGCCACTGTGCCGAGGCCCTGCGGTGTCTGCTCACTGCTGCCATCTTCGCTGCTAATCAAGGTTCCATCCTCTTTCCCCTCTCCCAGTTCCCTACCACATTGGATCCCATTTGTCACCCATGCTAGGGTCCCCAAAGCACTGGGGCAGGGGCCAGAGCAGCAGCACCCAGTGCTCCCCCGTCCCACCCCGACGTGGAGTCAGAGGCAGATGCTCCACGCACACACACCCCAGCCCTGTCCCAGGGGCCCGGCCCCCTCAGCCATCTCAGGGTGAGGAGCTGTCAGTCATGTCCAGATGGAATGGAGTCACTGACTCGCATCCTCTCCTCACCTCCCCTTTGACAAGCCTCAAACTGCTCAGCTCATCGAAGGGCCATTGCCAACTTCCGTATGTGGTTCTGGGTCCCAGGGAGCCTTGGAACCTGGCTCCCTGGGGTGGTTTAATTCACCATGTGCATTCCTGCTTCTCTGGGGACACAGTGGGCCAGCATGGGCCCTGGGCTGGAGCACACGCATCTCCATCTCTTCCACCTCAGACGGTGTGGCTCCGGATATCAGGAGGGACTGACCTCAGGACCCGTGCCAGGAACAAGAGGCCAGGCCCGATCCTGCCACCTCGCCTTGCCCCTGAAGTGAGAGCAGGCCAGCCGGGCAGGAAGCACGCTGTTTACTTTTTGCATGAAAAGTAAATTTGTACTTGATAGAGCTAAAATATGATCTTTTTAAATCTCTCAACCCCATAATTTGAGCCATTGCCTTGCTTAATTTTGGTCTCCACCATTTCCTTTTAGTGGAGAAGAGAGGAAGTCAGAGGGTGGGGACCTTTGCCTGCCCCTGGGCGAGTGGGGGCACGGATCTGAGACCAGATTGTTCTTGCGCCCCTGCCAGAACTCACTTTCCCCTGAAGTTTAGGGTCCCATCTCCCAGATGTAAGTTGCTTTGCAAACTCAGTTGTTTGCCAGGATTTCTTTCTTTCCTAATCTTAAATTGACAGATAAAGCAACGAAAAGAGTCAGATCCCATTTCCGTCTGCCCCCTCACCGCCAGGTGTGATAGCCCCAGCCACGCCACACCTGGCCTCACGCTTTCAGCTGAGACCTGAAAAGGATGCTGTGGCGGAAGAGCATGTGGGGCTTGGTGGGGGGCCCTAGCATTTGTAGGGGGCAGAGGGGGTGGCGGGACCTTTCCCAGGAGGTACCAGCACCTGCCTTGATCTCCTGTGAGCCTCCTCTGCCCCTGGGTGGCCAGGTGAGGTCAGCAGCCTGGGAGAGTGCCCCCAAGAGATAAGGACAGCCCGTGTTCCTTGGCAGTCTTGACTCGCCTTGGTAACAAAAGGCCATAGAAGTCTGTTTTTCTGGGTCAGTTTTTTTCAAATGTCTTTGCTGAGAATAACAAATTGCTGCTGTCTACCTTTAGCACACCCGATAATTCTATTTGGGGCAGTGAATGTGCAGAAGATATAAAAATATGCAGCTTAACTATATCTTCTTGCATGTGTATTTATTTTCTTCTGGGTCTAGGCCGTGGGACAGGAGAACTGTGGCGTGTAGGAGGAATACTTCAGGGTGAGTGAAGGCTGGAGCCAGGGAGCACTGGGGGAAACCAGCCTTTAGCCAGCAGTCCCTCCACCACAGGCACTGCTGTGTGGAACCAGTTCTTGGAATAAATCCCATGCTTTCTGCAGCCTGTAGTTGTTATGACCCCTCGGAACAACCACCCCGTGACTTGTGTGAGGTCTCGCAAGGAAAGGGGCTGGCTTCTAGGTTCCCGAGATAAGTTTGCTGGGGGCTGGGCCAGGGCCAGGCTAAGTGTGGCTCAGTTCCATCATCTAGAGCTCAGACACTGCCCAGAGGCAGAGTTGAAGCCCTGTCGGCCCCTACCCTAAGCCAGCCACCCCTCTTCACAGTGGGTGGACTGGGCTGGGCCAGCCGGGCTGGCTGGCTGGCATGAGGCCAAGGGGCAGGCCTGAGCGCCAGAGTCACCCAGGTTAGCCCACAGGATTCCTTTTTGTGCCATGGAATGCCGAAAGATGGGTGACTGGGGACCCTTCTTAAAACCCTTGGCAAGGGTGCCATCGGCACGGCCTGGCCTCATGAAGTCTCGGGTCCGTGTTCCCACGGGGCGCACATGCTTACAGAGTCCTCAGCAGGTGGCCGAGGCCAGGCCTCTTCTGCTGAGGAGGGTGCAGGCTGGGGTGTGGGTGTGGCCTGGGGTGGCTCAGGGCCGGAACTGCTGCCTGATTCCTGTGTGGGGAGAAGCTCAGTGGCCATTGGCTGCCACTGACAAGGATTTCACATGCAGAAGAGAAAAGGTCTCCCTCTGCCCCCCAGATTCCCTGCCGAGTGAGTGTGTGCTGCCCTTGCTGGGGGCAGGTAGGAAACCCTGAGCTTCCTGATGCAGTCATGAAGCAGTGTCCTTGGGAAGGCGTCTCCAGAGCTCTGGGCCCTCCGCCTAACGCCCTCCGTCTCAGTCAGACAAAGTCTTCAAGAGAATGAAGAGCCAGCCCCCTTCCATTTAGGCTCCTGCCATTTCCCAGACAGTTCTCCAACAGTTGAGGGGCTTCACTGTTGGCAGGCATGTAACAGAAGGAGGAAGACTAATACACACCCTGCCCCGTCCCATCCCCCTCCCCCGAGCCATTTTCTTGCTGTGCTCTCTGGTGCCCTTGAGTTGGTCTCCCTGGCTGCTCTGCGGGGGCTTCACTGGCTTTGGTGGAATGCGAAGTGCTCGTGAGCAGTGGGCCTGTGACTGGATAGGAAGATGTGCATCCGTGGTCAAAAGTCACCTGCCAGCCCTGCGGAGTCAGAGCCTCAGGCCGGGATGGGGAGGCCCCCCTACTCCCATCTGGATGGTGGGCACAGCCTGGCTTATACCAAAGGCATTGACGGTTTCTCCAAATAGGGATCTGCAAAGCTTGAATTGTCCTCAAGATGGCAAAGCTTGAATTGTCAAGATGGATGTGAATCTTAACATTCGTTTTCATCATTTCCTATGTAAAAATGAAGAGTGCTGGGTTTTTGTTTTAAGAAGCATTATGAAGGCCAGACGTACTCATTTTTCTCCCGCAAGTGAGCGGTGAGAGGCCCCTGTTAGGCCCGTTTCCTCAGCAGTGCTGTGCTGCTCTTCTTGATGGGGCTTCGGGCTGCGGGGGGAAAGTGGGTCAGAGGTGGGGGGCCTGTGGCTGCCATGCGGGAGCCCCTGCACCATCTCGGACTCTTTAAGGGAGTCAGGAATAGATGTGTGAACAGTCGTGTCACTGGATGCCTATTTAGAAATAAAGTGTATGCTGCTGAATTGGAGCCAGTGTCTGTTCATGTTCAGGTGGCTTTGCAGATGCACAGGTCACACCTCCTAGACTGGGCTCTGTGGCACACAGCTATCCAGCCCCTGGGCCGGTGGCAGCCATGTCACCAGGAAGTGCAGTGTTTAGGAGCAGGGCTGGGTCAGGGCAGCCTGTGTCTGGTTCCCACCTTTGGCCCTCAGTGAGGAGCATGTGAGGCTCAGCCACCAGCCCGGCTCAGCTTCTCACGATGCTGGGAGCCCTTCCTCCCTGGGTTCGCGGGCTGTCCGCCCGGGCTGCAGGGCCGCCTGACCTCCTGCTCGGGGCTTGTAGATCAGTGCCCCACAGGCCTTTGCCTGATGGTGAAATGGGGAACTTCTGTCACTGAACCTGCCCTCCCGCAGGAGTGGGGGCATCCATAGCCTCTGATCGGAGGTGGTGGCGAGTGGGGGAAGAAGGGTCACGAATTCATCTATACCCCCACGTACTTCCAAAGGCATCGAAGCTACTGATGGTAACAGGCATGAACCAAAAATGCTTGTGATATAAAATGAAACCAGTCAGGAGCAGCTGTCCTGGCCCCGGCCACGGGGCAAAAGCTGAGTTTCCTGGTTTCTTCCCACCCTGTGCCCACCCTAGGGGAGACTCCCAAGGCCACAGGGGGCTCGCCTTGGTCCGCGTTTGGTGGAAACCCAGATTCAGAGAAATACTTCTCCACCATAATAAAAACTGCAAGTGTGATGACAAGTGGTAGCTGACACTTGGCCTCAGTGTCAGGGAGGCACCACGAGAATGATGAGAACTCTGGCTGACAGAAAGCAAAATTTTCCAGGCCAGGCCTGCCTGTGAGGGCGGCTGGGAAGCAGGGCTGTGTCGTGCTGAGCAGTGTCAGCTGGGACAGAACGCAGTGCTGGCAGCAAAGGTAGGGGGTGGTCCTGAGTGGGCACCTTGTTCCCACGAAGGGAACAGGGCATGTTTCATTTGTATTTCAACCTTCTCAACTCCTAGAGAAAGCTCTTAGGGTAGAGGGGAGCAATTGAGGCAAGAAATATTTTCCTTAGAGGCTAGAAAGCTGGCAGGAGGCTGGAGGGTCATGCACAAAGTTGAGGGCCCTGTAACCTCTGATTATTCCGTAGGGCACTAGGGGAATGAAGCTGGCCTGTAGCGGGGACCCACGGCCTCTTGGAGGCAACCCCCCACCCCAGGCAAGGGACAACACAGCCCTCTGGCTGTAGCCAGAGCAGATGGGAGACACGAAAGGCAGTGGCGGTCAGGGGTCAGTACAGTCATCTCAAGGCCCTGGGTGACAGGAAGTGCCCCATAAATGGGGGTCCTCTTTGTGAGTATCTGTGGACCTGCAGGAGAGCAGGCAGGCGTCAGCCACACTCCCCCTGCCTGGGGAGACCGCCTGGCAGACCTGCGGGTCTTAGCATCAGTCGGGACCAGTCCAGTGCTGGGCACAGAAGGAGCTTCTGCGCATACAGGCAGCTGCCAGCTGATACCCTGATGTAAATGAGGAAGAAAATAAGTCTTTGCTTAGAAAAAAAAAAGGCCACAAAAATGTAGTTTGTTCATTTTGTGGCGAAGATGAGCCATATACTCCTAGCTGCTGTTGGGAGGGCAGCTAGCTCACACTCTCCAGAGGACACTCTCCAGAGGCCACTGTGGTGACAGCTCTCCAAAGCCTGAAAACGGCCCAGCAGTTCCACTCATGGGGCAAAAGGAAAGTGCATGGAAATTGCACTCCAAGAATGGCCATCCTGGCAATATCTGAATGAGGAAAAATGGAAAACAACTTCTTTGTCCATGAATGGGGGATTGGTGAGATAAATAACGATAGAATATTTACCAACAATTCAAGATTCTAAGGATGTGGAAAAACGTTTAGAATGTTATCAGGCCAGCATTTTACCACCTTTAGAGAGAGAGAAGCATTTCACCCTCTCCTTAAATGCTATTCAAGATTTCAAAATGACTAAAAATGAAAGTAGAAATTTTAGTACATCCTTTTATAAAAATACACATACTGGTACTCCAGCACACACCCATTCATCCCTAATATGGAAGACCTGGTGGTTCCTTTCAACCACCACTTCTTCCCTGGGCCCTGTTGTCTTTGCTAAGAGAACCCATGTGGTTCGTGTAATGAGTGACTGGATGCTTCAAGGGGAAACAGAGCCGGTTCTCAGTTCAGGCTATTCCTGGTCATTCCCTCTACTTGTCTGAGATTGGCTGAGGTATGGGTCTATGACCTTATTTGGCAGGAGAATAAAGCGATTAAACACACACACACACACACACACACACACACACAAAACGGAGTCTCGCTCTGTCACCCAGGCTGGAGTGCAGTGGCACGATCTCAGCTCACGGCCACTGCAATCTTTGCCTCGTGGGTTCAAGCGATTCTCCTGTCTCAGCCTTCCAAGTAGCTGGGACTATAGGCCCCCGCCACCACGCCCGGCTAATTTTGTATTTTTAGTAGAGATGGGGTTTCACCATGTTGGCCAGGCTGGTCTTGAACTGCTGACCTCAAGTGATCCACCTACCTCGGCCTCCCAAAGTGCTGGGATTATAGACTTGAGCCACCGCATCCGGCCGATTATAGGTAACTTTTAAAATCTTGCTGTTTGCATATGTTTTCTATTTCTCTCATAAAGAATATATATTAATTCAATAATAAGGAACTCACATGTTCTTTGACCAGAACTAGAGGAGCAGCGCATTAGATGGAGTGACGTGAAGGCCCCTAGGGAAACAGGTGAGGGTCCAAACTGATGCAGTCACCATGGGGAGGGTGGCGGCCCTTCCACCCATGATTCCTCTCCTAGCCCTGAGGCAAAGATTGGCAAATTACTGCCTGTGGCCCAAATCCAGCCTGCCTCCTGTGTACTACCTAAGAGCTAAAAATGGTTTTAACATTTTTGAAAGGTTGGGGGAAAAAACAAGAATAAGGCCAGGTGTGGTGGCTCACACCTGTAATCCCAACACGTTGGGACGCCAAGGCAGGAAGACTGCTTGAGCAGGAGTTTGAGACCAGCCTGGGCAACATAGGGAGACCCTGTCTCTATATGTAATTGAAAAAAACTAACTGGCATGTTGGTGTACACCTGTGGTCCCAATTACTTAGGAGGCTGAGGCAGGAGGACCACCTGAACCCAGGAGGTCAAGGCTAAAGTGAACTATGATCGTGCCACTGCACTGTAGCCTGGGTGATAGAATGAGACCGTGTCTCAAGAAAAAAAAAAAAAATCATAGATTCACAAGAAGTTGCAAAAAAAAAAGTACAGAAAGGTCCCATGTACCCTTCACCCCATTACCCCCAGTGGTAACATCTTGCACAACTACAGAATAGTTTCACAACCAAGAAACTGGCATTGCCACAGTCCACAGATCTTGTTCCAACTTCACTAGTTTTACAGGCACTCGCATGTGTATGTTTAGTTCTGTGCGAGTTTATATTGTGTAGATTCGCATAACCACCATCACAGGGAAGTTTCTTTTTTATAGAAGTATTCCAGCTGCCAAACAAAGAAGAAATCATTGAATTAGAATATTTCTATTTTGTAACTTCCAGTGAAATAATGGATCTAAGTGGGAAGTAACAGCCTTAATAGCTAATTCCCCAAAGGGAGAGAACTCAACATTATATGCCTCCGGACGAGAGAATATGCATCAAGTATTCTTACCACAGAGATCAAACCCAAATCCAAGCAAACCCCAAGAGCCAACTACCATGCAATGCATGCACACATTCAATACCCTTTCATGATAAAAACACTCAAAAAGCTAGGAATAGAGGGAAACTACCTCAACATAATACAGGCCATCTAGGATAACAGCTGACATCATACTCAATGGTGAATGACTGGAAGCTTATCCTCTAAGATCAGGAACAAGGCAAGGATGCCTGCATTCACCACTTCAATTCGATGTAGCACTGGAAGTTCTAGCCAGAGCAATTAAGCAAGAAAAAGAAATATAACCCAGTTGGTAAGGAAGAAGTTAAATTTATCTCACGGATGACATGATCTTATATGTAGACAACCCTAAAGATTCCACAAGAAAAAAAACTGTTCAAACTAATAAATTCAGCAAAGTTTCAGGATACAAAGTCAACACACAAAAGTCAGCTGCATTTCTATAAACAATGAACAATCAGAAAAGGAAATTAAGAAAAAAATCCCATTTATAATAGCATCAAAAAGAATTAAATAGGAATAAATTTAACCAAGCAGCAAAAAAGACTTGTACACTGAACATTATAAAACATTGCTGAAAGAAATTTTAAAAGACACAAATAGAGCCAGGCATGGTGTCTCATGCCTGTAATCCCAGCACTTTGGGAGATCAACACAGGGGGATCACTTGAGGCCAGGAATTCAAGACCGGCCTGGGCAACACAGTGAAACCCTGTTTCTACCAAAAAAAAATTAAGAATTAGCCATGCATGGCACATGCGGTGCCAGTTACTTGGGAGGTTGAGGTGGGAGGATCTCTTGAGCCGAGAGTTCAAGGCTGCAATGAGCCATGATTGCACCACTGTACTCCAGCCTGGGTGATAGAGCGAGACCCTGTCTCAAAAAAAAAAAAAATCTATACTGCCGAAAGTGGATCTACAGATTCAATGCAATCCCTATAAATGGCATTTTTTACAGAAATAGAAAAATAAAACCATCCTAAAACTCATATGGGATCTCAAGGGACCCTGAATAGCCAAAACAATCTTAAAAAAGAACAAAGTTGGAAGCCTTACACTTCATGATTTCAAAACATATTACAGAGCTACAGTAATCAAACTAGTGTGGTACTGGCATGAAAACAGGATACACACTCATAGACCAATGGAATGGAATAGAGAGCCCAAAAATAAACCCTCACATATATGGTCAAATGATGTTCCACAAAAGTACCAAAACCACTCAATGGAGAAAGGACTGTCTCTTCACCAGATAGTGTTGGGAAAACTGGACATTCATAAGGAAAAGAATGAAGTTAGACCCCTACCCTATTCTGTATACAAAAATTACCTCAAAATAGATTAAAGACGTAAATGTATGACCCAAAACTATAAAGACAACTAAGGGGAAACTTCATGACATTGGGTTTGGCAATTATTTCTTAGATATTATACCAAAAGCATAGGCAGTAAAAGCAAAAATAGACAAATGGGATTACATCAAACTTTTTTTTTTTTTTTTTTTTTTGAGACAGTCTCGCTCTGTTATCCAGGCTAGAGTGCAGTGGCACAATCTTGGTTCACTGCAGTCTCTGCCTTCTGGGTTCAAGTGATTCCTCTGCCTCAGCCTCCTGAGTAGCTAGGATTACAGGGGTTTCACCATGCTGGCCAGGCTAGCCTCAAACTCCTGATCTCAGGTGATCTGCCAGCCTCAGCCTCCCAAACTGCTAAGATTACAGGTGTGAGCCAGCCGGCTACATCAAACTTTTAAACTTTTGCACATCAAAAGAAACAACAGAATGAAAAAGATAACCTATGGAATGGGAGGAAATATTTGTAAATCATGTATCTGATAAGGGATCAATATCCAGACTATATAAAGAACTGCAAATAAAAAATAAAAAATTTACCCTAAAGTGGGCAAAGGGCTGGGCACAGTGGCTCATGCCTGTAGTCCCAGCATTTTAGGAGGCCAAGATAGGAGGATAATTTGAGCCCAGGAGTTTCGAGACAAGCCTGGGCAACATAGAGAGATCCCGTCTCTATTTTTAAAATAACAAAAATTAAAGGTGAGCAAAGGACTTGAATAGACATTTCTCGAAAGAAGATATATAAATGGCCAAAAAGCATATGAAAAGATGCTCAACATCACTAATCATTAGAGAAATATGAATCAAAACAATAAGATATCATCTCACCCCATTAGGAAGGCTGCTATAAAAACAAACCCCAGAAAATAACAAATGTTAGCAACGATGGGGAGAAATGGGGACTCTTGTACTGTGGGTGGGAATATAAAATGGTACCGCTGGCCGGGCGTGGTGGCTCAAGCCTGTAATCCCAGCACTTTGGGGAGCTGAGGCAGGTGGATCACTTGAGTCCAGGAGTTTGAGACCAGCCTGTGTATATATGTTGAAACCCCTCTCTACTAAAAATACAAAAAAATTAGCCGGGCACAGTGGCGTGCCTCTGTCGTCCCAGCTACTGGGGAGACTGAGGTGGGAGGATCAACTGAGCCTGGGAAGTCGAGGCTGCAGTGAGCCAAGATCGTGCCAACTGTATTTTAGCCTGGGTAATCGGAGTCAGACTCTCTCTCAAAAAAATAAAAAAATATTAAGTTCAGGGGTACAATAAGAAAATTAATAAAAATAAAAATAAAAATGATAAAATGGGTACAGCTGCTATGGAAACAGTATGGAGACTCCTCAAAACATTAAAAATAGAACGCCGTATAGTCCTGCAGTTCCACTTGAACCGCCTCCTCCTCCTCACACAGGACCTGAAACGTGTTGCCAGCGGAGATCCGCATGTCTGAAAACCTGGACCTACTCTCCTCCCTTAAGCTCACCGCTGCCTTAGTTCAGTGATTTCCTCTTATCCCTCGTTTATGAAGCTGCAGCCTGGAATCACACCCATAAGAAGTGTTTATTTTTCTACTTTTGCACAGTATGTGCAAATAAACCGTAGGAAATTGGGGGTGAACAGAGAGAAGAACTACCCCCAGTGCTAAAACAACAAGCAGGCTGAAATAAACATTTAGGCTCTGGCAAACTCTAAAGGACAAACAACCCAGTTTCCTCAACAAACACGTCACAAGAAGAAAGTCAGATGTGATGGTAATACTATCTCAGCCTGTTCAGGCTTCAAAATACCATCGACTGGGTAGCTTTGATCCAACAAAAATGTATTTCTCTTAGTTCTGGAGGCTGACAAGTCCGAGATTAAGGCACTGGCAGATTCAGTGTCTGGCAAGGGCCCAATTCCTGGTTCACAGATGGTCATCTTGCCGGGTCTTTTTGTGCTGGGAGAACTCCATTCTCTTCAGCCCTTGTGAGGGCACCCACCCCATTCATGAAAGCCCCATCCACATGACCTCATCACCTCCCAAAGTGCCCTCCTAATACCAGCACACTAGGGGGATTAGGTTTCAACATTGTTTTTGGCGGGGGGGAGAGGGGACATAGGCAGTCCGTAGCAGGTATCATGTTTTAAAAACCCTTGTCTTTTAGATAAACACTGAAAAATTCACAAATGAGATAGATGTCAAATTTGCTTCAGAGGAGTTCAGGAGCAGGGAAGTGGATGGCCAGGGTAGAGACAAAACCAGATTGGCCTCAAGCTGGTAACTAACTGTTCGATTGCTGAAGCTTGGATTCATTATACTAGTTTCACTTTTTTGCTTGTTTTTGTTTTTCTCGTTGTTGTTGTTGTTGTTGTTTGAGACAGGGTCTCGCTCTGCTGCCCAGGCTGGAATGCAGTGGCACCATCACAGCTCAGTGAAGCCTGGAACTTCTGGACTCAAGTGATCCTCCCACCTCAGCCTCCCAAGTAGCTGGGGACCAAAGGCATGTGCCACCATGCCCATCTAATTTTTTTTTTAACGGGGTCTCACTATGTTGCCCAGATTAGCTTCACGTCTTTTGTAAACAAAAAGGTTTTAAAAATAGACAAACTGGGGGGAAAGTGACTTAAGTGACATAACGGTTTATTTTTCATATAACAGAACTAGAGGCAGGCAGCACGGGCAGGCCCTGGGGGCAGCCTCCAGAGCATCAGGGCCAGCTGCTGTACCTGCTGCCCACCCTTTCCTCAATTGGCCCCCTCAGCTTCACAGAGCAGCTCCATCTCCAGCCATCACAGCCATTCCAGCCAGGAAGAGGGGCGGGGTGGGAAGGGCAAGCTCCCTTCCTTGAAGGCCATGCCCAGACACCACACAAAGCACCTCTCCATCCAGGGACCAGACAGTCATCCGACCACATGTGGCTGCAGGAAGGCTTTATTATAGGTGGCCACAGATTTGAAAACCAGGGCTTCTACTACCAAGGGGGAAGGGATGGAGACTGGGGTACAATTTGGTGTCTGCCACAGCTCTCATCCCTGAGATTGGTAATCTGGCATCCCAGGTACCACAGATTGGTCAGCAGAGCTAATGCTGTCCAGCTGGTGGGCCCAATGAGGTTTAAATATGCTTGTCATTTACATGTGCAAATGAAGCAATCTGCTCTGAAGTCACTGCTCCCCTTTGGATGCGGAGTGAGTGCCTGGCTTCCTCAGCTCTCCCAGGGTAGGTGTGCATCTCCAGGAAACTGCTAACCCCAACAGCCAGGGTGGCAAGGCCGTTTCCTATGCTATAGCTCAAAGCAATCCAGCACCTGAGCCTGGTTTTGGCCCAAGGCCTGGGTATTTGTTCAGCCAGCGAATGAAATGGAGAAACCTGTCCAGTGTCTGCCCTGACAGCTGAGCTGCCTGGTGGGAGCCCACACAGCAGCATGGTCAGTGGGTGGGCACAGGCCTGCTGCTGCTGCCTTCACATTTCTGCCATGTATTTGGTTTTAAGTCAATCCTCACTTAAGAAAAAAACACCTTGATTTTTTTTTTCCGAGATGGAGTTTCACTCTTGTCACCGAGGCCGGAGTGCAATGGCACCATCTTGGCTCGTTGTAACCTCCGTCTCTCGGGTTCAGGCGATTCTCCTGCCTCAGCCTCCTGAATAGCTGGGATTACAGGCACCCGCCACCACGCCCAGCTAATTTTTGTATTTTTAGTAGAGACAGGGTTTCACCATGTTGGCCAGGCAGGTCAACCTCCTGACCTCAGGTGATCCTCCCACCTCGGCCTCCCAAAGTGCTGGGATTACAGGCGTGAGCCACTGCGCCCAGCCCTTAAAAATTTATTTTTAAAGCAAACCTATCACTGTTATAATGGAAAAGTAGTATGGCCTGCCCTAGACAGAAAGTAACAAAACCTGGCTAAGAGCCTGCCACAGGCTGTGTCTGACGCCAGGTTTCTCTGTTAAAGACAAGGTAGCATCAAACTGACTCCCTCCTTGAGATAGTTAAATGGATGGAAAAAAATTTAAATGGAATTAACTTTTAAAAAACATTTTCCAGGCCGGGCGTGGTGGCTCACGCCTGTAATCCCAGCACTCTGAGAGGCCGAGGCGGGTGGATCACGAGGTCAGGAGTTTGAGACCAGCCTGATCAACATGGTGAAACCCCGTCTACTAAAAATACAAAAATTAGCTGGGCATGGTGGCACATGCCTGTAATCCCAGCTACTTAGGAGGCTGAGGCAGGAGAATTGCTTGAACCCGGGAGGTGGAGATTGCAGCGAGCTGAGATTGCGCCACAGCACTCCAGCCTGGGCAACAGAGCGAGACTCTGTCTCAAAATAAATAAATAAATAAAAAATCTTCCAATGTTATTAATGCTTCTTTGTCTCTACTAACAAGCATTTCTCCTGGATGATGCAGTCCCCTCCTTGGAAAACATCTGAACTCTGTACCGCCATTTCCTCATATGTAAGATGGAGATCGTAACAGTGCCTATTTAATAGGATGACTGAAGCTAGTAAACAAGATCATGCACATAGTCTCAGGATACAAATGCCTGGGGGAAGGATCTCTTGAGCCTAGGAGATTGAGACCAGCCTGGGCAATATAGTGAGACCCCACCTCTACAAAAAATTATAATTAGCCAGACGTAGTGGTGCGCACCTGTAGCTATTTGGGAGGCTGAGGTGGGAGGATCACTCAAGTCCAAGAGGTCCAGGCTACAGCTAGCCATGATCACACAACCATACTCCACACTGGGAAGTAACAGAGCAAGACCCTGTCTTAAATTAAAAAAAAACAAAAAAAAAAAAACAAGGCCAGGCACAGTGGATCACACCTGTAATCCCAGCACTTTAGGAGGCAGAGGCGGGCAGATCACGAGGTCAGGAGATCGAGACCATCCTGGCTAACATGGTGAAACCCCGTCTCTACTAAAAATAACAAAACAGCCAGGTGTGGTTGCAGGCGCCTGTAGTCCCAGCTACTCGGGAGGCTGAGGCAGGAGAATGGCGTGAACCCGAGAGGCAGAGCTTGCAGTGAGCTGACATCGCGCCACTGTGCTCCAGCCTGGGTGACAGAGTGAGACTCCGTCTCAAAAAAAAAAGAAAAAAAAAATCAAAACATTTTTTACAAAAAATTAAAAAAATAAAAAGTGCCAGGCTCACAGTATAGCACGCAAATGCTATTTGTCAGTTTCATGGAAGAGAAAACTTAAGTCTTGTCATTAAAAAACTAAATACCACTTGAGGAAAAATAAACTCCCAAGTAACCAAACTTCAAAGCAGCGGGGACAGAGCACATAAAACCCCAAACACTTCATTTAACAATGGAAGACACTTTATTATTATTATTTTTAATCATCCCTCAACATTTCAACTCTTGGTAGAAATCAAATGCAAAACATCTGCATTTTTAAATTAGCATGTATTTAACTACCTCAATCACGGCAACCTCATCCAGTAAGATGCACAGGAGCAGGGCTGTAGTATTTCCTATTCCAGTCTGTGACCACAGTGCATCCGTGATGACAGGTACACTGGACTTTCCCTCCTATGATGTGTTAGTCACTCCTGCTTTTGTCCACTGGGTAAGTTACGTGGCATCACGGTTGGTTAAAAAGAGTTAGTTACTGTAATGCTGACGCAATCTGGAAATGGAAAACTAGAAAACTAGGGCTCTCAGGAGCGGGCCAGCCAGTGCCGATTCTGAAAGGTGAAAAGGAAGAACGTCAAAGATGAATACCCCGCTAGGCTGGTCTTAGTAATAAAGTTGGTTGAAATTCAGCTTAATATACACACTGTACATCTACATGTGATCTACCAGATATATATATACACATATATATGTATATATTTAAAAAAAAGAGCCATAGAAGATTTGGAAAACCTTAAAATCACTCAACTGAGTTGGAAGAACATCAGCAAATTCACAGTGGCCTCAGGATTCAGCCAGACTTAAACTTGCTCAAGAGCTGAATAACTTTCTCCCAGAAAAACCCACTGCATATAAATCCCTTAACATTGTGTACATCACAAACAATTATGGCTAAAATATGTTAGTTCACAAGGAAGCGGCTTTATTTTCAATCTCTTGCCCCACTCCTGCTGTTGTACCCCCACAAGGAAAATCCGGGGGCTGGTAATTCGCATGAGGAGCTGAAGGGGCCTTCAGGCTTGGAAGCGCTTAGGCTTAGCTGAGCATCTGAGGAGCCGTCTGTCTGATGGGCACATGCCGACTCCTGCCCACTTTTTAGTGCAAAAAGATCGCAAATGTTGCAGATGAGTCCTGGAAACTGGTGAAGAGAAGAGGACTGAGATGGAGGGGCAGTAGGAATCCCAAATGATTTTCCTTCTGAAACGAGACTCAAGAAGTGTGAAGTGCGAGGTTCCTGCTCAGCAAGCTATAGGTCCGACAGGTGAGGTCCCTGAATTGTCACTAGGTTAGCAGTCTGCGGACACACAGACCTCGACACCCGCACTCACCCCCTAAGTGCACACTGGAGGTAGGTGTATAGCTAGTTACTGCAGGGAAGACAGTGACTCTCCACCAGCTCAAGAAAAGGAGGCTTCGTGTCTGTTCCTCCCTGCCCCAAACTCTCCTCTCCCCTTGGGCCGTAGTGAGTGGAAGATACAATATGAATGGGCGCGAGGCCCTCCCTTGGAAGACTAAAGAACCCAGGGTATTTAATAAATAGCTACATAATTCATTTTTTTAACCACGTTGAAACACACAGCAAGTTGAATATTTATTTAAAAATAAATCTCAAAAATATCTATTGATAGTACAGTAAGAGAAGCATGTGCAAACAACAGAAAGGGGGAAAGTCAGTCCTGCTGTGGGAAGCCCCCACATCAATGTGTTGGAGCAAAGTTCACGAAGGCCATGGGCTGACTGAGCTGTGGTGTACAAAATGACATTCAGCTAATACTGGACTTGGTTCACCTTTGACACCTGGAGAGGTGGGAAAGCCAGGGGGTGGGAAGTCCAGCTGGGGATCCTTGCGTTTGGGAAGGGGGCGGCCAAGGGATGAGCCTTTGGGAGAGGCCCCGTGTGGCAGGAGGGCTCATTTCACAAGCCAACAGGCCTCTAGCTCGCCGCTAAAGATGGATGTCTGGTGGCCTGAAGGGCCCTTCCCAGTCCAAGTTGGCTTTGTAATGGGAGGGGTAGGTGCGGTGAGGGTCCCAGAGATAGAAATCCTCTTTAAAGGAAAAACAAAACAACAAAACCAAACCAAACCCAAAAAAAAGAACCAACTGAACAGGGAGTGGAGAGATTAGCAAAATGAATCTGAACGGAAGTGCCACCTTCTCCCTTGTCAGACAACAAAGCAGCCATTGGTTGAAACATCTGAGTCGCTAAGTGAACTCCCACGTGGACACAGTCAGCCCACGATCTCTGCCACCTACAAGGTCAAGTGCAGGCCTCTGCCTCTGAGATCAATGCATTAGTACTTCTTCACCGTGAAACCCGAAAGGTTGGTGATGTAGCCCTTGGAGCTGGAAGGGGCGAGGCCGGTCTATCTGTACACGAGATGGGAGAGCTGGGTGGACTTGTAGTTCAGCTGGTTGTTGGGCATGAACTTGTGCAGCTCACTCTTTTTGTAGCAGGGGTCATAATGGTAAGCACTGAGGCAGGCGTCACATGAGACTTTTGAACACTGGGTGCAGGTGTTGGTGGCACCTGGGCGGTTGCAGAAGCCACAGCGGGAAGTGGGCGTGGAGGAGGGCTTGGATTTGGAGTGAAGGTGCGGGAGGCGGTCAAGGCCCTGAGTCTGGCCTGGGTACTTCTCCCGCAGAGATGCCCCGTGGGCCAGGCTGTCATGAGTGGAGGCCTTGCTGGGGAAGACGCTGGGCTTGGAAGCTGGAGGACAGGTGAGCAGGCTGTCACAGCGCTGGCAGAGGGAGGAGCTGCAGGACAGCCCACAGCTTTGGCACTTGGAGAGGGCGGACTCTTTGGCAGGGGGCGAGCGCTTGTGGTAGAGGGGGTGGGCATCGTTTCTGACCAGCCACACATCCGGCCGCAGAGCATCCTGCCGACGGTAGGTGGCCCTGGGCTCGGAGTCTGTGTACAGATCCACGTCATCCTGAGTGGAGAAGTAGGTACCGCGCAGCAGGCCCGGGCCGTTGCTGGGGGAGGCGGGTGGAAGGGCATCCGGGCTGCCGTGGGGAGAGCTGGCCATGGTCAGCAGCGAAGGGGACGGGCGGATGATCTCGTCCTTGAGGTCATCCCCCACATCCGCTGCCACAGGCTCCTTCCGAAGACTCAATGAGGCCTTCAGTGGTGGCTTCCGGCTCTCCCAGTAGCTGTCATAGGCATCCACCGACCTCGAGGGCTTGGTCACGCGGGGCTTGTAGTAGTCCTTGGCCGCCCGCTCGCTGGCTGACTTCTGGAGTGCCACTCGTGACATGGAGGCCGTCAGGTGCTCCCGGCCCTCTGCCCGCCGCCGCAGGGCGTCTGAGCAGCCGCGTACGTCCTCCGCACTGCTCTTGCGCTCGCTCACGATGTCCAGCTCGGAGTAGCCCTTGTCCTTCACTTTTGAGTGGATTTCCAGCATCTGCTCACACTCGACTTTGGCCAGAAAGAGCTCGAAGGAGACCATCTTCACCTGGAGGGTCTCCACGAGCTCTCTGAGCTTGTATGCAGTGCCCAGCTCAGGTGCGTAGCCCATGCAGCTCAGGATGGCTCGGATGTCCTCTTCCAGTAATGTCGACTTGACATAATAAACAAAAGGGCCCGTGTAGGTCTAGAAGGAAGGGAGTAGAAAAGAGAGGTGGGGTTTTCTCTCAGAGACACAAGACAGACTATGTCAAAGCAAAGGATATCCAGCTCTGAAGTGGGGCGGCGGGGAGAGGGCAGGGCAGGGAAGGATCCTGACAGCCTTACCCTGCGGGAGGCAGAGGAGGCAGGGCTGGGGCTTACTAAGCACTCAGGAGTTGTGCAAGGAAATGACCCAGCAGCTCCATTTTTTTTTTTTTTTTTTTTGAGACAGAGTCTCGCTCTGTCGCCCAGGTGGGAGCGCAGTGGCTCGATCTCGGCTCACTGCAAGCTCCGCCTCCCGACTTCAAGCAATTCTCCTGCCTCAGCCTCCTGAGTAGCTGGGATTACAGGCACCTGCCACCACACCCAGCTAATTTTTGTATTTTTAGTAGAGACGGGGTTTCACTGTGTTGGTCACGCTGGTCTCCACTCCTGACCTCATGATTCACCCGCCTTGGCCTCCCAAAGTGCTGCGATTACAGGCGTAAGCCACCAGCAGCAGCTCCTTTCTTAAACACAGGGAGCAAAACCTCTCGCTCCCTAGTGGGGCGCAAAGACTCGGCTCCATATGAAGAGGGAGCCTGGGTGAATAAAGGGGCTGGATTAGAGGCAGAATGCGGTGACAATCAGAACATTCCTCTCTGGCATTCCCATGATGGGCTGAGTAACACGGCAGACTGAAGGGGCTGGCTAGGTGACAGCTCTCCTGTGCCATCCCCTCTCTCGATTACCGCTCCTCCCGTGGCAGAATGAAGAAGCCTGGCTAGGTGACAGCTCTCCTGTGCGTGGTCTGATTCAGGATCCCTCTCTCAATTCCCCCTCCTCCCCTACTATTACCACTTAGTCCAGAACATGCCCAGCTTGCTGGGACCACTGAGAAGCTTCCTAACTGTTCTCCT
Organism: Rhinopithecus roxellana; assembly: GCF_007565055.1. Taxonomy (NCBI): domain Eukaryota; kingdom Metazoa; phylum Chordata; class Mammalia; order Primates; family Cercopithecidae; genus Rhinopithecus; species Rhinopithecus roxellana. The sequence goes on from NC_044561.1 coordinate 123,442,034, forward strand.
CACCCCTCTACAGCCTACTTCCCATACCACAGCCAGAATGACCCTCCTCAGATGCAAGCCAGATCCCACACTGCCTCCTTCCCCGCCTACTCTGAACAAATCCAAGCCTTGCCCTGGGCTACAAGACCCTGTATAACCTGGCTGCTCCTGCCTTCCCAATCTCTCTGCTTAAGGTGTGGCAGCCAGGCCAGAAACAGTTCAGAGGTGATGCTGGAGAGACGGGGAAGGTGTGGAGCCTGGAAGGATCTGAGAGCAGAGGACAGATGGAATCAGACTGGCATAGCCTCTCAGGAGGGACTGCCAGGGGCAGGAAGAGAGGAGGAGGGCCTGTATGGAGGCTGCTCCAGGACCTCACCTTGATGCTCCTGAATTCCTTCTTCCACGGGTAGAGGAAGAGGTTGATGCCCACTGTCTCCAGCATGCTGAAGGCACCGTGCAGAGCCCGCAGGCTGGAGGAGCTGAGCGAGCGCAGGGAGCTCTCCACCACCTCATAGAACTGGATCAGCCGGAATCGATAAAAGGGATCCACCTTGTGCAGGCTGAGCAGGGTCGATGCTGCCACCCGCAGACACTCATCGCCGCCAGGCCGCTGCCTGCTGGTGGTGGTATCCACTTTGCCCTCATGGAACTGCACATACTTCCGAAATAAGTCATCCTTGAATTTTGTATCCATTGAACTGGGCTTCCCCATCCGATCGAGGGGGCTACCTTATCTCCTCCATGGCTTCTGGATTAGAGGCAGGGACATCGCTAAAAGCGTGGACATGTTGCCACCTGGACCAGCGGAGTGCTCTGGAAGGAGGGGAACAAGAAGCATGTCATTCCTCGAAACGGTCCGCGCTTCGGCTTCAGGCCGCTGAGGCAAAATGAACAGCAGAACTGGCCTAGGCTACACCGGGCCCCAGCAGCACGTTACAGAGCAGGTACTATAAGCAGGGTTACAACAGAGGCCAGAGAGAGACGGACCTTGACTTTGTTGTGCTCGCAAATGAAAAATACGATTAATATTCCTGAAAGAGAAGTGTGGGTGAGTATGGAAGGAGCTCCTGTCCTGGTTTCACTGGGGAAGGGGGAGTTTAGGAAAGTCCTCTTGAGACAGCAACAGACCTGAAGGATGAGGAGTTTGCCAGGTCAAGAGGCCAGGGAAGGAACTGCAGCAGAGGAAGGCCCTGAGCTAACACTACCAGAGGCTCCAGACACGTGGCGAGCTTCACACACACTAACTCGCCTTTTTTTTTTTTTTTTTTTTTTTTTTTTTTGAGATGGAGTCTTGCTCGGTTGCCCAGGCTGGAGTGCAGTGGCGTGATCTCGGCTCACTGCAACCTCTGCCTCCCGGGTTCAAGCGATTCTCCTGCCTCAGCCCCACAAGTAGCTGGGATTACAGGCACCCGCCACCACGCCTGGCTAAGTTTTGTATTTTTAGTCAAGATGGGGTTTCACCATGTTGGTCAGGCTGGTCTCAAACTCCTGACCTCAAGTGATCCACTGGCCTCGGCCTCCCAAAGTGCCAGGATTACAGGTGTGAGACCCCACACCCAGCCTCACTTTCTCTTCTTAAACAATCCTAGGAGAGAGGCGCTACAGTTAGCCCCAGTGGACCCATGTGCAAACTGAGACACAGACATTAGAAACTGCTCAAGGTAGGCCAGGCACGGTGGCTCACACCTGTAATACCTGAACTTTGGGAGGCTGAGAGGGGAGGATGGCTTGAGTCCAGGAGCTCGAGACCAGCCTGGGAAACATGGTAAAACCACATCTCTACAAAAATACAAAAAATTGTTTAAGAAAAAGAAACTGCCCAAGGTTACAGAACTCTTAAGAGGCAGAGGAGCTGAGCTCAGAACCCAGACAATCGGGCTCTAAAGTCCATGCCTTTACCCACCACACCCTGCTTTCCTGAGGCAGGAAGCCTGGCACAGGAACAGAACTGCAGCCAGTGAGGCCGAGGCCACCAGGGCAGGGGCGTGAGGAGAGGCAGCTGTCAGCATCAGCGGGACCCTCAGCCCCAAGGCTGCAAGAGCACATTCAGAATTCGATATTTTATACAAAGAGCCACGTGAAGCCACTGAAGAGTGTACAGCAAGGGGAGAGGGATATGGTCTTCTTTACAATTTTCAAAAGAGGCCACAGTGGCTGCCAGCCCCTGGAGTGCTGTTACCAGCCTTTGACAGCCTGCATCCCCTTTATCACAAGAGTGCTTTGCAGCCCCCTGTTGGGAGAGGATAGAATGTTCTGAGCTGGGACACAGGCTTTATACAATCTTGTCATCTGCTTAGCCACTTGTTAGTAGAACAGGCACAGATCCAGCAATATTCTTGTCACCACAATGCTGGGAGCGAATCCAGATTAATGGAGGGACACTGCCAGGGCCAAGGAGACAACACGCGCAGGGTCACGGACATGGGGTCCAAGGCCAGGTACCTGCAAGCGAGGCCAGGGCTGCTTCTCCAGGTTACTTGGGCAAATTGCTCCACCTCCCTGGGTGGCGGTTTTCTCATCTGAAACAAGGGGTTAATAATAGCGCCTCTGTCCAGAGCTGGCAAGAGGATTAAGCATGATGGGATACGAAGCTGCTCAGAGAGCCGGCTCCGGGAAGTCCTCGATGGCCACTACTGTTGTCTGAAGGTGCTGTAGCCCTAAGCAGCCAGGCCTTCTCTGAGTGGGGCAGATACCACTGACTGGGCCGTAGATGTGCATTTTCACATGCTCTGGTCCTGCTGCTCCTGCCCAGAAGCTCCGTGGGTACAGGACTGTGACCATCTTGCTCAGTAAGGTCAGCTGTGTGCTTCATAAATGTCTGCTGAGTGTGGGAGATGGCAAGGGACTGAGAGAAGTTGCAGCAGTACTGGGCCTGGTGTGTGGGGGGCTCCTTTAGCAGACCTGTGTTCAGCCAGGAAGGTCCTACGAGCCTGGCAACTATCATGAGGTTGACAAAATCATCCTTATCTCCATGAGCCACTAGTCTGGCTCCTCCATGGTTTTTGTACCCAGGAGGAGACTCCTGGGGGTATTAATGGTGGGGTGAGAGATGAGATGTGTAGCAAAACTCAGGGGACACAGAGAGGCCACTCTCTCCAACACACTGCACTGCTGAGGGAGCCCAGTGCTACAGCGACAAACAAGGCTGAGGAGCACAGGAGGCAAACACATCCACTTAGGGGCCAGGCGCAGGGGCTCACACCTGTAATCCCTGAACTTTGGAAGGCCAATGCAGGAGGATTGCTCGAGGCCAGGAGTTCGAGACCAGCCTGGGCAACACAGCAATACCCTGTCTTTACAAAAGAAAACAAAATGCACTTAGGATAAAATTCTGCCTCATGAAGATTCTCATCATTCAGGCCTCAGTTCAAACATCAGCCCCTAGAGGTACCACCCTATTTCACCTTCCCAGTTCAGTATTGTCACATTCTCCTACGATAACCACAATCTGAAACTATCAACTTTATTCACTTACTAGCTTCCTCTCTTTGTCCACCCCCACCCTCCCTGGCAAGCTGGCAAGCTGGTAAGCTCCTGGTAAGCTCCATAAAGGCAAGGACCATGTCTGTGTTGTTCACCACGATGCCTAACATAGAGCCCGCCTGTGCTTGATAAAGTAGGTGAAATGGATGCTGCAGCCGGGCATGGTGGTTCACGCCTGCAATCTCAGCACTTTGGGAGGCCGAGGCAGGTGGATTGCCTGAGCTCAGGAGTTCGAGACCAGCCTGGGCAACATGGTGAAACTCCGTCTCTACTAAAATTTTTTAAAAAAATTAGCCGGGCGTGGCAGCATGCACCTGTAATCACAGCTACTCGGGAGGCTGAGGCAGGAGAATTGCTAGAACCCAGGAGGCAGAGGTTGCAGTGAGTCGAGATTGCCCCATTGCACTCCAGCCTGGGTAACAGAGCGAGACTCCATCTCTAAAAAAAAAAAAAAAGAGAGAGAGAGAGAGAAAGGAAAAAAGAGAAATAGATGCATGGATGCTGTAAAGGATGTCAGCATTCATGATGCCACAACTTTAGTTTCTCATTGGTACCTCCCAAGAATCCTGGGAGATCAGCTGGAGAGCAAAGAAACAGGCTCAGAAAGATGGCATGAGGTACAACAAGTAGCTCAAGATTAGCAGCAGATAGACCCAATAATCCAAGCCGGCATTCTGACTTGGAACCTGTATTCCTCTCACCACCTCACGATTCCCATGTCCAACAAGCATTTCTGCAGCTCCCACCTTCTGCCTGAGCTGGACCCAGTGCGGGAATGGGGATGGGTGGGGAAGGTAGAGGACAGCAATGAAGGAGACACATCCAGCCTGCAAATCTAGCTGGAAGAGCATACCACCTAGTATCAAAGTATGTATGTGCTCTATGTTCATACTATTCTGTCCATAAAAAAATAAACAATTTAAAATGTATATTCTCTTAAAAAATAAAAATGTAGGCCAGGTGCGGTGGCTCATGCCTGTAATCCTAGCATTCTGGGAGGCCAAGATGGGTGGATCGCCTGAAGTCGGGATTTTGAGACCAGCCTAGGCAACATAGCAAAACCCCGTCTCTACTAAAAATACAAAAATTAGCTGGGCGTGGTGGTGAACACCTGTAATCCCAGCTACTGGGGAAGCTGAGGCAGGAGAATGGCATGAACCCGGGGGGAGAGGCTGCAGTGACCTGAGATCGTGCCATTGCACTCCAGCCTGGACAACAGAGCAAAAACTCCATCTCTACATAAATAAATGTATTTTGCAACACTGGAGAGGATAATCACACATGCATTTACCATTCTTGACTTATCTCAGAGAAGCTGCAATCACGCCTCTGGCCCCAGGGTTTGTTTTCTGGTAGTCTGAGAACCATTCAAATACAGAGACATTAAGTTTCCGAATACTGCTGTAATTTTTTTCCAAGGAAGTTAGCCTCGAACTCAAAGAGACTGATTTTTTACAAAGTCAGCCAGTCTCAAGCTCAGCTCAGCGTATGCTGCTCTATAATCGCACCACAGTCCACACCCTTGTTTGTTGCTGAAAAACAATAAATAAAGGAAAGGGATCCAAACAGCCCAGCTGATGTTCAAAATCTGAACAACAAGGACAGGAAGTCCAAAATATCTAAAACAAATCTCAAAACAACCTGGGTAGGTGAGGGAAAAGGCGGAAGAAAGTAAAAGCTAAAAGATAATTAAGGGCAAGATAAGCCTAGACAACATAGTTAGACTCCATCTCTACAAAAATAATAATAATAATAATAATAATAATAATAATAATAATTAGGTGGGTGTGGTGACATGCACCTGTAGTCTTAGCTACTTGGGAGTCTGAGGTGGGGGGATCCACTGAGCCCAGGAGTTTGAGGCTGCAGTGAGCTATGATGGCACCACTGCACTCCAGCCTGGGTGACAGAGCAAGATTCTGTCTCAATCAGTCAGTAAGGAAAGGAAAGAAAGAGACTAATAATTACTGAGGTCCTACTATGTGCTAAGCATTGGGCTTCCCACTTTACCTACATCATCCCATTTAATCCTCACAACTCTATAAGGAAAACAGGCTCTCCCATCAAAACAAACTGTTCAACAGAGTTTGAAAGGATCAGAGCTGGAATCTGAACTCTTGTTGGCAGGCCCTGATGCCTGGGCTTTCTCCAATTTATCTCACTCATTTATTGTTACATCAGTACCATTTACCAAGGGATTACTGTGTGGCAGCTCTCTGCTAACTGCTCTATGAAAAACAATGAAATCCATAGGATAGATCCAAGGTTAAAGAGGAAACTGAGGCTCGGAGAGGCCAACTCACTTACCCTAAGTCATAAGGCTAGGAAGAAGTGGATCTGAGCTCTGAACCTAGGTCTAACGCCAAAACTCCGACTCTTGCAAAGCCATCCTGCTGCATCTGCTGGACAGCTCTACTCGAAGGTGTTTGGCTAAGTTAGAATGCCTTATGGCGGCGCGAGCAGAGTTGAGTTACAAAAATTCCTGTAGTAGCAAAATTCCCATCTTCCCACACTGAATGGGGCTAGGAGAGCTAATCTCTATATGATGTAAGCTCAAGGGCCGAGGAAAGAGGCTGGCCAGAGACATCGGCCAGTGATGAAGCAGCTGACATCATCCCTGCTGAAAACATTTTCTGAGAATACAAGATGCCTTGTAGCTGGTCATAGCTGGTGTTTTTTCTGAGCACAGAGCCAGCAATTCATTCCCAGCACTCTGCAAGAACAACAAAATACGCTCTCTGCAAAAACATCGTGGTTACAGGAGACCGAGACAGTCCAACGACAGAAGCTGTTAATTTCTCCAAGCAACCCAAGGATTGGAACGCCAAGCCGTGCCAGTCTGGTGGGAGAAAAAAAAAAAAAAAAAAAAACCCAAAAGACAAAAGACAAAAAAACAGCACTGTGAATAGCCTGAACATAGAGGCAGGCAGGTGCCCAGAGTCAACAGCTCCAGTCAGCACCTCCTGAACGCACAATCTAGGCACCCTTTTGAAAAGCAAGTCAACGGAAAGAGATACTGCAGTCAGGGAGGCAGTGGCTTCTTTAGTTATTTTCTAAACATTTAAGAGGAACGCTGTATTTGTTTAGACTCCCACTGCATGGAAGTGAAGTGATTCCGAGTAGCAAAGCATTCGCTTGGCTTTACCTCAGCTGGCCCATTCAAGCAGAAATGTTCCCCAAGCAGTATTTGAAGGCGCCCCCTCTCTGCACAGGCAGAGCTATTTTGGTCTGTGCGCTGCCCCTGTCCACAGGTTTACACATCCCTGGTCTAGCTCCATCAGCCTCCAAACAGGAGACGAGGAAGGCAGTTCAACCCCCACCACCTCCCCACCCACACCAATGCACTCGTTCCAAGCAAGAGGCTCCGAGACACATCCAAGGCACCTTCCACGGGCTGTGAAACACCAGAAGGTCCCCACACTCCTACTAGATTCCAAAGAAATTCACACAGAGTCCTTCCAAACCTCTGAAAATAACCTCAGCGGTGCTGAAAGAAGCTTCCCTAGTGGCAGCTGCCTCTGAAGGAAGCTGTTTCCCTCCCTGCAGGGGACAGAAGCTGGCGGCTGCTAAGTCCCAGCTCGGTCATTCCTACGGCCTCGGGGGGCCACGTCAGTTGTGAAAAACAGCCCAGTCTCAAATTCTGGCCCTCCCCACGGGTTCGTGAATTGAATGAAGTAACAGGAACTATCACTTACTGGACGCCTGCTGTATGCCAGGGGCCCTGCATGATCTCATTCCATCTCTACTCCAGCCCTAGCAACCAGGTTCAATCACACTTAAACAGGCAACTGAGGCTCTTAAGACGAAGTGACTTATCCAAGGTCACACAGTGAGTACAAACCCAGGTGTGCCGCCAGAGTCTGAACTGGGAACCCTGCGCAGTAACTGCCTCGTGGCGAAATCGGGGTGTCCTTCTGTTTGGCCAGTCGCCGAAGAGAGGGTGTTCCTCTTGAGCGGCCCTGAGCCACCCTTGGCCGGTTCCAGGAGCTTACAAGGCAGCTCCCGGGAGAATGGGGATCCTGAGGATAGGCTGGGGGTCCCGGGAGCGCCGAAACAACGGGCCCACCTGTAGTCCTGCCTGCCGTGAGGGGACCCCGCTCACGGGCCAGCCGAGCCCTGCCGCTGTCTGGCGCCCCCTCCACCTGGGGAAGCCCCGGAGACAGTTTCCGCTCGCGGCCGCCCGTCACTCACCCTGACACTGCCGCCGAGGGCTGCCCGGCCGAGGGAAGCAAGCGGGAGGCGCGGCTGCCGCCGGAGCCGGCCCCGCTGGGCTCTAGCCGCTCTGGCCGGCTGCAGGGGGTACTGAGACCAGTACCCGCGGGCCAGCAGCGACCCGGAAACACTCGGCCCGGAAGTGAAGTCGCCAGGAGGCGGGTCCGAAGAGAGGGTGGACCACGGCTGCGCGCTGGCTCCGGGAAGCAGTCGATGCCCTCGGCCGACGGAGACTACAAGCCAGAGGCGGAAAACAAAGCGGAAGGCCGAAGAACGAGAACGAAAGCGGAGGAACGGCAATTTGGAGCCTAACGAGCCATCGTCGCGTCTGGGGCTGGGACCCGGAAGTAAACAGGCCGGACGTGACGGAAGCCACTCGGCTTAGGGATGGTGGCTGGCCGGGTTGTCATGGAAACCGCTCCGGAGCCGGGAGCTGCATTCATGACTCCGCACAAGCAAGCAGGGGCTGACGGTCGGATCCCTCGCCACCATTGTACGAACAGAAATACTGAGGCTCAAAGAGAGCCAATGAGACGCTGAAATCACGCGTGATTGGAATCCAGCCTTGCTAAGGCTGTTGGTGTTACGGGCTGTGGGCGACGGTTAAGAGCGTGGGTCCCATTTTTAGCTTTGCCACTTACTAGCTGTGTGACCTTGGACAAGTTACCTAACCTCTCTGAGTCTCAGCTTTATAACCTGTAAAATTAATAAAGCCAGGCGTGGTGACACGCGACTGTAGTCCCAGCTACTCGTGAGGCTGAGGCGGGAGGATCGCTTGATCCAAGGTGTTCGAGACCAACCTGGGCAACATAGCAAGGCCACGTCCCTTAAAAAAAAAAAAAAAAAAAAAGCCGGGCACGGCGGCTCACGCCTGTAATCCCAGCACTTTCAGATAAATTTTATTTATATATATATATATATATATATAATCTGACATTCCCACCAGACCCTGAGGAGCTGCTTATTCATCTATTTCCCCGCAAGCTCTGCACATGTCTGATGAGGAGGCACACAATAGATGTTCATTGATTGTAGGATTCTCACTCTGAGTCTTGGTGACCCCAGCTAAAACCGGTGGGCCTTGTGTGATGAGTCAGTGACTTAATACTGGGAAACGTTTGGAGAACCAGCAATCTGGTGTCCAAACAGTAGCATTACTGTGTTTACCTGTCATTGTCTGAGCACCGTTCAAGGTCCAAGGTCCCTGTGTTCTTTATCAGCTCATGTTTAACCTCCTCTCTTCGTTATCTGCAACGTGATGATGTTCACAGGAATTCCATCTGAGACAAACTGTCCCACCTTAAGCCTGCCTTTACAACAACTCAACGCTCTGGTTTGGTAGCTCTTACAATATTGCATTTTCACGTGGGACTGCTAAAAAAAAAAAGTCCCCTCCAGCTCTGTGGGTCTGTGACAGCCAAAAGAGAAACAAAGATTTTGAAGAAGGGCTTACTGGTAGGAAACCCTGGTCATCGAAACTTGGTGACATCTACTATCAGAAAAGACCCAAAGTCTCCAAAGAAAGTCACATTTCTCATCTTTTTTTTTTTTTTTTTTTTTTTTTTTTTAAGACGGAGTCTCGTTCTGTCACCCAGGCTGGAGTGCAATGGCACGATCTCAGCTCACTGCAAGCTCCAAGCTCCGCCTCTCGGGTTCACACCATTCTCCTGCCTCAGCCTCCCGAGTAGCTGGGACTACAGGGGCCCACCACAATGCCTGGCTGATTTTTTGTATTTTCAGTAGAGATGGGGTTTCGCTGTGTTAGCCAGGATTGTCTGGATCTCCTGAACTCGTGATCCACCCGCCTTGGCCTCCCAAAGTGCTGGGATTACAGTCATGAGCCACCGCGCCCAGCCTTTTTTTTTTTTTTTTTTTTTTTTGAGACGGAGTCTTGCTCTGTAGCCAGGCTGGAGTGCAGTGGTGCAATCTCGGCTCACTGCAACCTCTACCCCCTGGGTTCAAGTGATTCTTCTGCCTCAGCCTCCCAAATAGCTGGGATTACCGGCAAGCGCCACCACGCCCAGCTAATTTTTGTATTTTCAGTAGAGACGGGGTTTCACCATGGTGGCCAGGATGGTCTCGATCTCTTGACCTCATTATCTGCCCACCTTGGACTCCCAAAGTGCTGGGATTACAGGCGGGAGCCACTGCGCTCGGCCATGTTTCTCATCTTTTAAACACAGTTGAAGGCTTGTGACTTCTCTACTTGGTGATGTAGAAATGACAGGAGCATCCTTTCCCGACTTTATTATATAATGATTAGCAGATTATATAAGGGTCACATGACAGTGATTAGGCACTTCTGCTTCCGAAGAGCCAGCAACACGAACAATCTACCTACCTCTTTCTATTTTTTAGTTTTTTTTCCCCATCACCAAAGTAATACATGATTCCAACAATACAGAGGAGTATAGAACAAAAAGCGAAAGAGAAAAGCTACCCCATGACCCAACAATTGGATTTCTCAAAATCTACTAGAGAAACATACACATGTGCACAAAGAGACCTTTTGCATCATTGTTTCTAATGCAAAAGCAATAATGGGAAATATTTAAATCTCCATCACTGAGGTAATGGTATATCCATACTAACAAATACTGTGGATCGCTTAAAAAGGGTGATGCACGGCTGGGCAGTGGCTCACGCCTGTAATCCCAGCACTCTGGGAGGCCGAGGTGGGCAGATCACGAGGTCAGGAGATCGAGACGATCCTGGCTAACACGGTGAAACCCCCATCTCTACTAAAAACATGAAAAATTAGCCGGGTGTTGTGGCGCCTGTAGTCCCAGCTACTTGGGAGGCTGAGGCAGGAGAATGACATGAACCCGGGAGGCGGAGTTTCCAGTGAGCCAAGATTGTGCCACTGTACTCCTGCCTGGGCGACAGAGCGAGACTTCGTCTCAAAAAAAATAATAATAATAAAATAAAAAATAAAAAAAAGGGTGATGCAAACCTACGGAACTCTGTAGGACACACCGTGGAATGAAAACAGAGAGACATACTGTGAAATGGAAAACAAAACATCACCCAATACTCTATATTTTCTTTTCTTTTTTTTTTTTTGAGATGGAGTCTCGCTCTGTCGCCCAGGCTGGAGTGCAGTAGCACGATCTCTGTTGACTGTAAGCTCCGCCTTCCAGGTTCATGCCATTCTCCTGCCTCAGCCTCCCAAGTAACTGGGACTACAGGCACCCGCCACCACGCCCAGCTAATTTTTTGTATTTTTAGTAGAGATGGGGTTCACTGTGTTAGCCAGGATGGTCTTGATCTCCTGACCTTGTGAACCGCCCACCTCGGCCTCCCAAAGTGCTGGGATTACAGGCGTGAGCCACCGCACCCAGCCAATACTTTATATTTTCTAAGGGTATATATATAGTCAACTAGGGGCCAGGGCGATGACTCACACCTGTAATCCCAGCACTTTGGAAGGTTGTGGCGGGCAAATCACCTGAGGTCAGGAGTTCGAGACCAGTCTGGCCAGCATGATGAAATCCTGTCTCTACTAAAAAAAAAAAAAAAATTAGCTGGGTCTGGTGGCAGGCGCCTGTAGTCCCAGGAAGTCCCAGCTTCCTGGGAGGTGGAGGTTGCAGTGAGCCGAGATGGCACCACTGACCCCAGCCTGGGCTACAGGGTGAGACTCCGTCTCAAAAAAACAAAACAAAAAAAGTCAACTGGGGACAGGAACACAGATACAGATATCTGTCTTTCATTCCACAAACACACATTTATGTGATCTGTATTAATATCTTTCTCCCCCAGAAGTCAGTGAGCTCCACGAGGACAAAACTATGTCTGTTTTGTTCATAATTATATCGCTACTACCTGGCATATATGCACTACCTAGCACACAATAGGGTGTTCAACATAATTTGTTTCTGACCAGAATTTTCACTGAATACCTACCGTGTGCCAGGTTTGATGTCAGATTTTTTTTTTTTTTTTAATTGAGACAGGGTCTCACTCTGTCACCCTGTCTGGAGTGTAGTGGCATGATCATAGCTGACTGCAGCCTCAACCTTCTAGGCTCAAGCAATCCTCCCACCTTAGCCTCCTGAGTGGTGCAGACCACAGTTGCACACCACCACATCTGGCTAATTTTGTTAACTATTTTGTAGAGAAAGGGTCTCGCAATTTTGCCAAGGCTGCTCTCAAACTCCTGGGCTCAAGTGATCCTCCCACCTTGCCTTCCCAAGATGCTGGGATTAGAGGCATGAGTCACCACACTCGGCCTGATGTTAGGTTTAAAGGGCATAACTGTGAGTGAGACAGACACAGTTCCTGCCCTCAAAGAGCATCCAGTCTCCTTATCAGAAAGAGAATATTCATAACATAGGAGTAGGATGAATAAAACCCTAGAATTCAGGATAGAAGATGGTGAATGATATGAGAGGGGTATAGAGCTTAGAGCATGGAGAAGTGACCTCTGAAAGGGTAAATTAAGGATAGTCTCCAGTAGGAGGTAGAATTTGAGCTGGGCTTTGAGTGACTTGGACATGAGAGGATGTCCAGCTTTCCTTCCAGCTGGAGTAAAGGAAGCAATCAAAGGTAAGGACTTGAGGTCAAAAACTCGGCTACCTGTGACTGGGCTCAGTGGCACACGCCTGTAATCCCAGCACTTTGGAAGGCTGAGTCAGGCAGATCTCTCGAGGTCCAGAGTTCAAGACCAGCCTGACCAATATGGTGAAACCCCATCTCTACTAAAACCACAAAAATAAGCCGGCCTGTAGTAGCACGTGCCTGTGGTCCCAGCTACTCAGGAGGCCGAGGCTAGAGAATCGCTTGAATCGGGGAGGCGGAGGTGGCAGTGAGCCAAGATCACACTACTACACGGTAGCCTGGGACACAGAGGGAGACCCTGTCTCAAAAAAACAAAAATGAAAACACAAATTCAGCTACCTGCAAGCACGTAATGTGGACAAATACGAGGTACTAGAGTACTACAGCCTCGCACTGCGTAGGACCGGAAATTAGTAATGTAATCTAACATAATACCTGGCTCACAGCAGGCATCCAGTAAGTACTTCTGTGAGAAAACAAATATTGTTGAATCCCTTCCATCTTCAGCTGACTTGTGGCCAAGCTTCTCGCTCACCAGGCATGACCAGATACTCTGATTTTTGGAGACAAGTTAGAGATCCAGATTGTTTATTTATTTATTTACTTACTTATTTAGAGATAAGGTCTTGATCTGTCATCCAGACTGGAGTACAGTGGCATGATCATGGCTCACTGCAACCTCAAACTCCTGGGCTCAAGGGATACTCCCACCCCAGCCTCCCACATAGCTGGGACTACAGGCTCATGCCATCATGCCCAGTTAATTATTTTGTGAAGACATGGGATCTCACTATGTTGCCCAGGGTGGTCTCAAACTCCTAGCCTCACGTGAGCCTCCCACTTCAGCCTGCCAAAGTGCTGGGATTACAGGCACCAGCCACTGCGTCCAGCCTGGAATCCAGATTTTTAAATAAAATTTCTTAATTGTAAACACCATTTGTAAGTATACCTCCTGTTTCTATCTGTTGACAGGGCCTAGAAGAAATGGCGCCCCTGTAGCAACAAGCGCCTAGACTAAGACTAACCAGAGCTTAGTCCGTGGAACCAGGGCTTCCTGGAGAAATGGCTGATTCCCAGGGATGGGTCAGGGAAACTACAACGTAAGGTTGGAACATATTATTCAGCCAGAAAGTAGGATGTGCCCAAAGAATGACGGGACGCGTTAAAAGCACACAAAAGCTAGGATGGAGAGTCCCTATTGGCCAGATCTGGGGCAATGTGAGTATCAAATAAATAATAATAGCAGATTATAATAACTTAATTGTGGGGAGAGAAGTTAGGAGCCCATACTAATGCTAAACATAAAATATCATGATTCAGCCAGTAATCCCAGCACTTTGGGAGGCCGAGACAGGTGGATCACCTGAGGTCAGGAGCCTGGCCAACATGGTGAAACCCCATCTCTACAAAAATACAAAACAAAATTAGCCGGGAATGATGGCGGGTACCTGTAATCCCAGCTACTTTGGAGGCTGAAGAGGGAGAATTACTTGAACCCAGAAGGGGGAGGTTGCAGGGAGCTGAGATCACACCACCGCACTCCAGCCTGGGTGACAGAGCGAGACTCTGTCTCAAAACAGCAGCAACAACAACAACAACCATGTTTTATTTATTTATTCTTTTTAGGCTAGTCAAGTGAAGCAATGGGAATGGAGAAGAAACAAATCTATAACTGGTTTTGATGAATTAGTTGTAAGCACCACTGCCATTGGACCAGCTAATACCATGGTTATCACAGGAGTGTGTCTGAGGCTGTGTTTGGCCCTGAGTGCCAGGTCTGCACCCTGCACTAAGGATGGGTGAGGAACGACAGGCAGTCGAGCTGGTTGGTGCTACAGGTAACAATAGTACCTACCAAAATACAAGTTAAATGAGATAGTCCTTGTGATACGATAACATGTTAATTATTCAATTAGCATTAGCTATCATGATTCAACCCTTTTATATGTTTTAAAGCTTAGAGAAACACTTTATCCATAGTGGCTGCATTTATTACATTTCTGTTGATTGAATGAAATGATACAGTTTTGCTAACTACTAGCTCTTACTTCCCATACTGTTTTCTTTTCAGGATCCTCACTCTAGTCTAAGAGCATAATTTAATTGTGTTGTCAGACAGCTTATCTTCAGGGTTATTACATGGAGTCATACTGCCTGGGACATCATCTTTATTTATTTATTTTTTTGAGACAGGGTCTCTCTCTGTCGCCCAGGCTAGAGTGCAGTGGTGCCATCTCGGCTCACTGCAACCTCCACCTCCCAGGCTCAAGCGATCCTCCTACCTCAGCCTCCCAAGTAGCTGAGACTACAGGCGTGCACCACCATGCCCTTGTATTTTTTGTAGAGACAGGCTTTGGTCATGTTGCCCAGGCTGGTCTCAAACTCCTGAGTTCAAGCAATCCACCCGCCTTGGCTTCCCAAAGTGCTGGGATTACAGGCATAAGCCACTGCGCCCAGCCTCACCATCTTTCTAAGCCTCAGTTTCCCCACCTGTAAAATGGAGCTGATCATACTATCTTCTTCATAAGGTTATTTGCATATTGAATGGGATAACATGTGCAAAGAAGTTCCCCCAGTGCCTGGAAGGGAGTGATCCTGCATCAAATGTTATCCATGATTAGGATTCTTGTTGTTCCACATGAATTTGCTGGGTGCTACAGATTCTGTCTGGCTCCCAAAGCTCAGAATTCATTCTGGCCTCCCACGGGTGGAGGCAGGGTTTGGGGGAGGTTTGTAATTCTAAAGATGGCACGTCTTGAACTGAAAGCTGGCACTGTCAAGCTTCTTCACAATCAGTAAGAACGGCTTTCTTCACCCTTTTCCCTAAATATAAACCCAACTGCCAATCGCTTTAAAGTCTTCATGTCTGCAGCAGAAGCAATCCATGAGTCCAAAAGTGAGGCAGCTGGCAGAGGGCTGTTGTTAGTGGGATCCACCCAGCCCGGCCCAGCTCCAGGGAGACACACTTCATGGGATTGGATGTAGGCAACTCAGCATTTCTTCCTTATGACTCTTAATTGCACCTGAAAACAGTAACCCCGAGGTTACCAACCCTGGGTGTGTACTACAACAGTCTCTTAAAGTACTGGGTTTCAGGGCCGGGCACAGTGGCTCACTCGTGTAATCCCAGCACTTTGGGAGGCCAAGGTGGGCGGATCACTTGAGGTCAGGAGTTCAAGATCAGCCTGGCCAATATAGTGAAACACCATCTCTAGTAAAAATACTAAAATTAGCCGGGCATGGTGGCATGTGCCTGTAATCCCAGCTACTCAGGAGGCTGAGGCAGAATTGCTTGAACCCAGGAGGTGGAGGTTGCAGTGAGCCGAGACAGCACCATTGTACTCCAGCCTGGGAGACTCTGTTTTAAAAAAAAAAAAAAAAAGAAAAGAAAAGAAAAATTAGCCAGGCATGGTGGCAGGCACCTGTAATCCCAGCTACTCAGGAAGCTGAGGCAGGAGAATCGCTTGAACCCAGGAGTCGGAGGTTGCAGTGAGCCAAGATCACGCCATTGCACTCTAGCCTGGGTGACAAGAGCAAAACTCCGTCTCAAAAAAACATACATAAGGCTGGGCATGGTGGCTCACGCCTGTAATCCCAGCACTTTGGGAGGCCAAGGTGGGTGGATCACGAGGTCAGGAGATCGAGACCATCCTGGCTAACACGGTGAAACCCCCGTCTCTACTAAAAAATACAAAAACTTAGCCTGGCGTGGTGGTGAGTGCCTGTAGTCCCAGCTTCTTGGGAGACTGAGGCAGGAGAATGGTGTGAACCTGGGAACCAGAGCTTGCAGTTAGCCAAGATTGCACCACAGCACTCCAGCCTGGGCAACAGAGCAAGACTCCGTCTCAAAAAATAAATAAATAAATAAATATATATATAAAATAAAATTTTAAAAAATTAAAATACAAAAATTAGCTGGGTGTGGTGGCAGGCCCCTGTAATCCCAGCTACTGGGGAGGCTGAGGTGGGAGAATCAGTTGAACCTAGGAGGTGGAGGTTGTAGTGAGCCAAGATCTCACCACTGCACTCCAGCCTGGGCAAAGGAGTGAGATTCTGTCTCAAAATAAATAAATAAGTAAAATAAAAAATGGGCAAAGGACTTGAATAGACATTTCTCCAAAGAAGATACACAGATGGCCAATAAGCATGTGAAAAGATGTGTGTCATCACTAATCATTAGGGAAATGTAAATCAAAACCACAGTGAGATTCTACTTCAAACCCTCTAGGTGGCTATAATAAAATGTTTTGAAAAGAAAAATAACAAATGCTGGCAATGATGTAAAGAATGGAATACTGGTACTTGCTGGTGGGAATGTAAAATGGTGCAGCCGCTGTAAAGAACAGTCTGGTAATTCCTCAAAAAGTTAAATGACCATATGACTCAGAAATTCTACTCCTAGGCATATGCCCAAAAGAATTGAAAATAAGGACTCAAAACAGACACTTGTACATCAATGTTCATTGCAGTATTATTCACATTAGCCAAAAGGTAGAAACGACCCAAGTGTTTGCTGACAGATGAATGGATAAAGAAAATGTGGTGCATCCATACAATGGAATATTATTCAGCCTTAAAAAGGGAGGAAATTCTTTGGGAGGCCGAGGTGGGTGGATCACAAGGTCAGGAGATGGAGACCATCCTGGCTAACACGGTGAAATCCTGTCTCTACTAAAAATACAAAAAATTAGCCAAGCATGGTGGTGGGCGCCTGTAGTGCCAGCTACTCGGGAGGCTGAGGCAGGAGAATGGCATGAACTCAGGAGGCGGAGCTTGCAATGAGCCGAGATAGAGCCACTGCACTCCAGCCTGGGCAAAAGAGCAAGACTCCATCTCAGAAAAAAAAAAAAAAAAAAAAAGAGGAAATTCCAATGCTACATCATAAATAAACCTTAAAAATGTTGCGTTAAGTGAAAGAAGCCAGTCACAAAAGGACAAACATTGTTGTGATTCCATTTAGATCAGATGTCTGTAATAGGCAAATTCATAGAGACAGAAAAAGGATTAGATGTTACCAGTGACTGGAGAGGGAGGAATGGAGAGCTATTTCTTAATATTTGGAGTTTCTGTTTAGGTTGCTGAAAAAATTTTGGAAGCAGAGGTGATGTTTGCACAACATTGTGAATGTAATTAATGCCACTGAAGTATATGCTTTATTGTGGTTACAATGGCAATTTTTATGTTATGTATGTTATCACAATTAAAAACTTTTTGGGGGGACCAGGCCAGTGGCTCACGCCTGTAATCCCAGCACTTTGGGAGGCTGAGGCGGGTGGATCACTTGAGGTCAGGAGTTCGAGACCAGCCTGGTCAACATGGTGTAACCCTGTCTCTACTAAAAACGCGAAAAAAAAAAAAAAATAGCTGGATCTGATGGCACACACCTGAAATCTCAGCTACTCAGGAAGCTGAGGCAGGAGAATTGCTTGAACCCAGGAGGTGGAGGTTGCAGTGAGCCATGATCACACCACTGGACTCCGTGCACTCCAGCCTGGGCAACAGAGCAAGACTCTGTCTCAAAAAAAAAAAAAAAAGAATGGTGTGGCCAGGCACAGTGGCTCATGCCTGTAATCCCAGCACTTTGGGAAGCCAATCTGGGTGGATCATTTGATGTAAGGACTTTGAGACCAGCCTGGCCAACATGGTGAAACCCTGTCTCTACTAAAAATACAAAAAAATTAGCTGGACGTGGTGGCACACACCTGAAATCCCAGCTACTAGGGAGGCTAAGGGAGAAGAATTACTTGAACCCCAGAGGCAAAGGTTGCAGTAAGCCGAGATGGCACCACTGCACTCCAGCCTGGGTGACAAAGCGAGACTCCATCTCGAAAAATAAATAAATAAATAAATAAATAAATAACAAAAGATCTGGACAGACACTTCACAGAGGTAAAACATACAAATGGCCAATAAGCAAATGAAAAGGTACTCAATGGCATTCATCATTATGAAATCTAAAACTGCATGATACCACTACACACTCAGTAGAATGGCTAAAATAAAAGTGTCTTTCAACCAAATGTTGGTGAGAATGTGAAGCAACTCATACCTTGTTAGTGGTAATGGGAAATAGTTGGAAAATAGCTCGGTTTGGCAGTTTCTAATAAAATTAAACACACATTGACCGGGCGCAGTGGCTCACGCCTGTAATCCCAGCCCTTTGGAAGGCCGAGGTGGGCAGATCACCTGAGATCAGGAGTTCAAGA